>NC_064615.1:671087188-671693938 GCF_023898315.1 Schistocerca nitens
CTCTCTTCTTGCAGCCGCAGACGCAATATTTCGTAGAGCCAGGTTGACATCTTCAGAATGCCGCAGTTTCCGTGAAGGCGGAAAAGGAACGATTTCAGAAATGCGATTTGTTGGTACTTTATTTTTTAATATCAATAGAGGCGGTAAAGAAGTTGAGTCATTAGGAAGTTCATTCAGAATGTTTTGAAAAATATGAAGATACTGATCCCAAGTTCTGTGATTCTGATGACAATAAAGACGGCACAATTTATTGACTTCCTTCATCCATCTCTCTGAAGCATTAGATTGAGGGTGAAAAAGTGAAATAAAAATTGGTTTAATCTTGCGACGCCGTAGAGTACGAAGCCAAATTTTAGAGCGAAACTGTGATCCATTATCTGATATTACCTTATCAACATGACCAACTTCTTTAAGAAAATGTTTGATGAAAGCGTTAGATACTGAACGAGCTGTTGCTTTGCGTAAAGGTGTAAAACACACATATTTTGATGTCAATTCAGCTGCTACGAAAATGTACGCAAAACCATTAGTAGAACGAACCACTGGACCGAACAAATCGACTGCAGCCATGTCCTTTAATTTCGCTGGAATGATAGGAAACAACGGTGCTCTGTGAGAAACAGTTGGCGGCTTAGCTTTTTGACATCATTTGCATTTGGCAAGAACAGATCGAATACGTTTTTCCATATTACTGAAGTAGCAATTTTCTCGTAATTTATGAAAGCATTTTCTGGGACCAAAGTGCGCATAACTGAAATGTGTGTACCAAATCAATTTATTGACCCACTCATCAGGAATACAAACTAACCAAACAGAGTTGTCGACCGATTTTCGTTTGAAAAGAATATCATTGCGAACTAAATAATACTGTCTGATCGCTACGCTTTACTTTCTCCTTCACTTCTCCTTAATGTCCTTCCAGATTGGATCCTTGTTTTGCTCCTTAGCGATGTCCTGGAGCGAAGACGAAATAAAATTCTCAAACGCAACACCTTGAATGTACATCAAACAATAATGGTTTTCTTTGCAGTCCTCTTCAGCACTTTGTTTCAAACCCATAGGTGCACGTGATAAAGCATCAGCAACAATATTTGAAGATCCCTGTATGTAAACAATACTAAAATCAAATTCCTGTAGGTACAACGCCCATCGTGACAATCTGCCATGAGTTAATTTAGTTGACATAAGAAATTCCAAAGCTCGATGATCAGTGTAAACCTTAGTATGTCTACCGAACAAAAATGTGCGAAATTTTGTGAAAGCCCAAACAACAGCCAAAGCTTCAAGTTCCGTAATCGAATAATTCTTTTCGGATTTAGAGAGAACACGACTTCCAAATGCAATAGTCTTCTGTACTACAACGCCGTTTTCTTCTATCTCTTGAAATAAATGTGCACCTAGGCCTTTGTATGATGAGTCCGTCGCCAAACAAAAATCTTTAGATAAATCTGGATGTGAAAGAAGTGGAGCAGCAACTAAAGCATCACGAAGTTGTTCAAATTCTGACTGAGCTTCCTCATCCCAACACCAATTAGAATTTTTTCCAGATAGTTCAAATAAACGAGGTGTGGCCAAATTGTCCAATCTAACAAAGCGTCTAAGAAAATTACAGACACCAAGGAAACTACGAACATCACGTTTTGTAGTAGGAACAGCATAATTACGAATTGCGTCTAGCTTTTCTGGATCAGGAAGAATACCTTCTGTAGAAATAATGTGACCGAGAAATTTCACCTGAGAACGACCAAATTCAGATTTTTCCAAGTTCACTGTCATGCCAACCCGTGCAAAAATACGTAATAATGAATCCAAAATTTTGTTATGCTCACTCCAAGAACGTTTAGCAATAAGAATATCGTCAACATATGAAGTAATATTGTCACGAAGATAAACAGGTAAAATTTCATTTAAACTACGAAAGAATGCTGCAGAAGATACAGTAAGTCCAAACGGTAATTTCCGAAACTGGTAACAGTTACCAAAGGCTAAAAAGGCAGTATATTTTCTACAATCAGGGTGGAGTTCTAGTTGCCAAAAACTTGCGCGCATATCAATCGTGGATAAAACTTTAATTCCATGGAAATGTTGAAGAAGTTCATCTAAATTTTGTGGACGGTCAGTTTCAGGAATAATAATATTATTTATCTGTCTGGAATCCAGAACCAAACGAATTGACTCATCCTTTTTAAGAACAACGTGTAATGGGCTGGTATAAGGGCTGACTGCTGGCTCAATAATGCCCTAATCTAACATGTATTGAAGTTCATTCTTAAACTTGTCTCTATAGGCCAAAGGAATAGCGTACGTTTTCCGCGAAATGGTGTGTGTTCTTTTACTTTAAATAAATATTGTAAGCCTTGTATAGTTCCTGTGTGATGACTAAACACTGTAGCATGTGAAGTCAAAATATGGTGCAGCTCTTCTCTTGCAACGTCATCTGGCACTTCAGCTTTTTTAACCTTTTCATTAATTAATTCTTCGCTACTAATTATATCCTCCATCGCGTCTCTGTATCTATTGTCATTGTCATGAATAAACACACTGTCGTCATAATGCTCAACGAAAACATCAGAAGTAAGAAACCTTAAACATTTTGTATCTGATTCAGATCTTGCTAAACACTCGAAAAATTTCAAACATTTCGGCATTCCAGCAACAGTCAAATTCACACTTCCTTCTTTAAAGTTCAAAATTGCCTTATGTGTGTTAAGAAACTCCATACCTAATATAATCTGTGTACTGAGTAATGGAACAATAATAAAATTAGCAGACAATTCGTATCCTTGACAAATAAAATTTAGGTTGGTCTGTTGTTTAACTTCCACACCTTTTCCAGAAATCGCTCCTCGAATTGTAGTTTTAGAAATAGGTAACACAGGACAGGCAATAGTTCTTTCACATATACGAAAAACTGATTCACTAATGACGTTCAATGGGCTCCCAGAATCTAAAACTGCAGTGAACTTATTCTTACCCACACAATAACAGGATGTAAAAATGCGTCTACATTATTTTCCTTTTCGCCTAGCAAAATGTCTCTCATATCTTCCAGGCGTACGTAGTGTAAAGTTGTAGTGTCATTACTTTCTGAACCGTCTATATTGCTGCCAGAAGCCGAAGCTGCAAGTCATGGTCGATTGTTTGCGTCACGTCTTTGATTATTCCCGTCATTTCGCGGATCAATTTCTACTATTTCCACTTGTCTCTCTGAATTTCTGTCACGCGGAGGATGCCAATTAGGTCCTTCCTGTCTGTTAGATGCAAATTCTTGGTTGTGTCTGTTATTAAAATTTCTGTTTTCCTGTCTGTCTGCATAACTACTTCTTGTATAATTTCGACTGTCACTTCTGAAATTATTGTTAGACCTACTACCCTGGTTATTTCTGTAGTAAGAGTTTCTATTATTGTATGGATAATTTCTGTCTTGATGATACCGATTACTGTTTCCGTATGATTGATCATTCCGGTACGAATTACCGTTACTATAATTGTCTGTGTGATTTCTGTTAGAACGTCTGTTATTGTCATAAGGCTGGTATCTATTGTCCTGTCTGTTACGTCTGTCATTCTCAAAGTTACCCATATAACGCCCGTTCCGATCACTATCCCTTTTCTCTGAAAATCTATCGTAATTACTGTTACTGAAAAAGTTACAAGAAGTCCCGTCGTCGTTGTCATACTCAAGTTCTTGTAACAAAGTCTTAAAAGTCTCAATGTCGTCTTTACATCTTCCAGCTAAAGCAATTTGTCTTATGGATTGTGGCAGCTTAGTTAAACAAATGCGAATTAATTCAGTCGGGCTATAAGGGTTGGACAGGAACTGATTCTTTCGAATCATGTCTTCAAAGTATTCTGCCGGCGTGCGGAACTCAGACTGTTTAAAATTACGCTGCATAATCAGACTATGTTTGACTCTGTCTTGTGTGTTTTCGGACCAATATGCCGATAGAAATGCATGATAAAAATCATTCAGATTATTACAATCTCTAATGAGTGAGCGCATCCGCGTCGCCGGTTCGTTTTCTAAATATCCACACATAAATTCCAGTTTATGACTTAGTGGCCAATTTGGTGGGAGTGCGTACAATTGATCTAACCATGCACATGGATGTATGTCATTCTTAGAATTGCGGAAGATCTTAAATTTCCGAACAGTCAAAAAGTGTTTATAGTCAAAGTTTTCGCCTCGTGGCGACAAAGACCTACCGCGTCTGTCCCAGTTTGAATGTCGATTATTGTCAAGTTCGCGCGCCTGGCGCTCTCTTGTTGCATCCCGTAAATGAAAGAAATTACTTTCTTCAAACCCTTCTGCTATCTGTGATTCTAAATTTCTTCTACTGTCCTTTCCTACAATTTCGCCTTCGATTTGTTTGACTTGCTTTTGTAATGCCTCAAATTCCCTTTTCACGCGTTCATTAAACTTTCCCTGATTTTCAACATGCTTATTTATGTTCTGGTACTCTTCGGTTTCTGCAAATGGTAATGGAGCTGTATCATCCGAATCTCTGTCCCCATTTAAACTAAGACTTATCGATTTATCTGTAATCTCCTCAACTCTTTCCGATAAGTCACCTATTTGTTCTTTCTGATTATTTACGTCTTCCGTAAGTGTCGCGACTCGGGTTTCGGTATTGTCACATTTAGTAGTTGATTGTTCACACTGTTGCGTTAAGTCATTTGGTACGGATTTCTCGATTCTTTCAAATACTCCTTCCTTATCGTGTGCACGTTGTAAATTTAACTCTGAAAAATTTTGTACTATCACGCGATCTTTTTCTTCCTGTTCTCTGTCCTGTTCCTCTTGTCTGATTTCTGTCGAAATTAAACTATTATTGTGAGAATTCAAAATCGGTTGTACTTCTTCTCTAATTTCTTTCTTTAACTCATCTTTCATGTTTTTGAAACATGTCCCTATTCGCGAATCTAACCGTGTTTCCATTGTTTTTAATTCAGATCCTAACTGTGATCCCAGTGAGTCTAACCGTGTTTCCATTGTTCCCATATCAGTTCTTAATTCAGATCCTAAAGTTCCCATATCAGTTTTTAATTCAGATCCCAAAGTTCCCATCTCTGTTTTTAATTCAGATCCAAACCGTGTTTCCATTGTTCCCATCCGTGTTTCCATTTGTGAGTCTAACCGTGTTGCCAAAGTTCCCATCTCTGTTTTAAATTCAGATCGTAACTGTGATCCCATTGTTCCCATCTCAGTTTTAAATTCAGATCGAAAATTTAATATTGCACTCATCAACTGCTCCATATTAACTTGTTCGAAATTCTTTTCGCCCCTAACATTTCCTGCAAAACCAGCTTCCTTCGTCATAGCTGTAAGGCTATCTGTGTTCGATACTATTATAGAATCTTCTGTCGTTTATCTCGTATTCTGAAAATTTTCTGATTGTGAAAATTTTTGAAATGGTTCTGGACTATTTTCCCTGCTTATTATATTGTTTTCAACTTCATTATTCATCATACTGTTGTCCTGTGTTGGCGAGTTCGCCATGTCAACAATTTCGTCATTCTGACTATCCATCATTTTTGCCCTTTTCATTGATCACGTAAACATTTACAAAATATACAAAACTCGTCACTATATGAAAATTACACACAATGACACTTTATCTCCAACAATACCATTCACACGAAATGTTTCCCTCAAACACGATTAACGAACAATTGAAATCTTCCTAACTGCACAAAATTGTCAAACCCGTATACAAGATAACAAAATTAAATTTTGCAAAATAAAATACCATTAGAAGAATGACAATTACCAAATCTACACATGCAAAATAGACTACAATTACTAAACTACAAATTACTACAACAATACTACTGTCTACTATTTTTACAATCAGAAGAATTCCAAGGGACGATCCTGGCAGGGTCGCCACGTGCATGGGGGCTTAATTATAATAAAATGCTAATAATTTTAATTTTTTGATTTAGTAGCTGTCTGTCCGATTACGAAGTCTCGTAAACGGTAGGCCCTGACTAGTTTTTGTACGCAATCTGACTGCATGGAACAACAACAAAGAATGAAATTAAAATTTTCGTTAACACAATTAATTAATTAATTAAGTCCCCAGCAACTATAAAACCTACGAAACCAAGACACAAGTGTAATTGTTCTGTGTGTGGAAGTGTGACTCAACGTACACATCTGGCACAGTTCTTCTTCAATAAGACAAGAAATTTTAAATATCATTTATACTGAAGTAATTAAAAAATAGAAATACTATAATTGCGTCAGAAACCCAGAATTACACTCTAATCCAAGAACACAAGCCAGATGCTTTGTTGACTGAACCTGTAATGACGCATTATTCAGGACATTGAAATAATGAGAAAAAAAAGAATAAGAGTTTGTTACCTTATATATATTGACGAAAAGCACTATAAACATTACAGCATCTCCATTAGAACAACATCCGCTGTCCATCCCATCAAACAACTGCACAAAACATGGAACAAACACTTTTCATTACGACATCTCAGCGAGCACTGCGCTCCGCTACCTCTCAATAATCACAGCCTACTACGAGTTCTGAACAAGCACTGCCTACCACGACATCTCAAGAATCACTGCCAGTGGAGGCGGCGGAACAATACTCTCTAGCGCGATCTCTGGCGCTGTGGCTCAGTGTAGCCACCTTTCAGTATTCAACATCTGACATCCGCGCCGTTTTCGCCTCAGTCAAATGGTGCCGCTGAACGATTGGTCCGGACTTTCAAGTCACAGATGTTGAAGTTGAAAGAGTCGCATTCTCGGGAGGACGCGTTATTGCTCTTTTTGTCCTCGTATCGCTCTCAGCCCCGCGATGCCCGCTCGCCGGCTGAGTTGCTCCACGGTCGTTCTCATCGAACCTTGATGTCTTTGCTGCATCCGCCGCATCAGGTTCCTGTGCAGCGGCAGACTCCTGCTTTTGCTCCTGGCGACGTTGTCTTCTATCGCAACTATCGAGGTTCACGGCGTTGGCTCGCAGGACGCATTCTTCGCTGCCTCGGCCGCGCGATGTATTTGGTTTTGGGGGCCTCTGGTGTGGTGCATCGGCATCTCAATCAGCTGCGCCTCTGTCGTCGCACGGGTTCTGCCGCTCCTCGTCTGCTTTCAGCGACGGTGCCGTCCGGTCAGCGCCCTGGGGACCCATCTACTGGCTCGCCTCATCCCCAGGTGTTACCGACGCTGCCTTCCATTTTGCCTCATGGCGACGCGCCGCTGCCGCCGCCGCCGCCGCCGCCGCCTGTTCTCCCGCCGGCGCCGCCCGCAATGGACGCTTCGCTGCAGCCGCCCAGCGCCTCCCTGGGTCACGCGCCGCCGATAGCTTCCCGTGACCAGATGTCCTCCGCCATGGAACTCTTGCCCGTTCCGGACCAGATGTCGTCATCGCGCGTCAGATCCCCCGACGCAATCGAGGTCGACCCTTCGGCCCCTCCTGTCTCATTACGGGCGCATACACCGCATGTTGACGTGCACCCTGGACTAGGTTTTCAGGCGTTTCCTAGCTCCCCTCGGACCGAATGGCCGGGTGCGGGTGGCACAGCCTCGCCTGTTGTTCGGCTCCCCACCTCGTCGCATACGTCAACATGGGGTCCTCCCCACGGCGGGCGGAAGCCTTATAACACGACCGTTCGCCGATTTGCGGGGGAGGAATGTGGTGTCACCGCCAGACACCACACTTGCTAGGTGGTAGCTTAAATCGGCCGCGGTCCATTAGTACATGTCGGACCCGCGTGTCGCCACTGTCAGGATCGCAGATCGAGCGCCACCACACGGCAGGTCTCGAGAGACTTACTAGCACTCGCCCCAGTTGTACGACGACGTTGCTAGCGACTACACTGACGAAGCCTTTCTCTCATTTGCCGAGAGACAGTTAGAATAGCCTTCAGCGAAGTCCATGGCTACGACCTAGCAAGGCGCCATTTGTAACATTGCATGTATCTAAAGAGTCTCACTTGTATCGCCACAATCTCCAGATGGCTCATCAAGAACGATGTATACAAAGGATGGATTAAAGTTAAGTATTATAGCAGCTACGTACTTTTCTTTATAACATTCATTATGTATCCTGTTTCAGACCTCACTCCATCCTTCGTGAGTTAGCGCGTGCATCTTGGCCGCCTCTTTCAATTAGTGTGCGTAGTGTTGGCAAGTCTGTCGACACAACACTTAAAGTTTCATTTACAGTAACACAGTAATAAGATTTATAATATATAAGTAGAACCTACTTCCAAAAGCGTAAAACACCAGTGTGCGTTTGCTACGGCTGCTGAGTAGATATCGAGTTTGTCTTTGTTCACATCACGTTTATTCTTATAATGAACGAAATTAGGTAGTGAAAAATATCACCACAAGCCACATTGGACGACCTGACTAAGAATGAGGATGAGGGCAGTGTACCATAGGACAGACAGATTGGCCAACAAGAGACGGAGAATCGCAGCATAGGCCAGCGGCGCACATAGGGACGCAAGCAGTCCGAGAATTGTGAAGGTCTGATTCCGGAGGTCTCGGTGATATCGGAAACCAAGCTATGGCCCGCTGCTCAGTTCTCAATTTGCAGTTCTCGTTTATCAATTCCAACTTCTTGTTTCTCGCTTATTAGTTTTCGCTTATGAGGTCTCCTTCTTGGAACAATTCTTGTAGTTGTCGTTTCTTATTTCTCGCTTATTGGTTTCAACTTTTGAGTTCAGCGGATGTGTTTTCGTTTATACAGACAAAAAAGACAAAAGTTTTCGGTTGTGCGATTTATATTCGTTTCCATTTTTTCCTTGTGCCGCTTACTACACGAATTTGGAAAAACGTCGATTAGTGCACTTGTCAAATAGATTAGACCATTTCACTGAAAGATGTATTATAATATGTAATCGACACTAAAACTATAAATGAGAAACTAACTGTCTGTTACGCTTTCACGACTAAACTACTGAAACGATTTTGGTGAAATTTGATGTGAAGATAGCTTGAACGCTGAGATGAGCATAGGCTACTTTAGAAGTTTTGTAGTGCAACATATTCATTGATTTCAAGAATATAACGCGAAATATGGAACAATAATTACTCTTTGAAAAATCTATTTATTCTTTGACTTTTGAACTTAAGCTTATTTGTAAAGATGCTTTTATTGTTTGATGTGTTCTGCATAATACGATTCAGTGTAATGAATACAATATAATACAGTCCTCTACTTATTTAATCCATAGTTCCATACTAATATCAGCCGCAAGCCCATTGCATTTTAGCCGCTGAGCATCACGCGTCTTACAGATTCGAGATGCTTCAAGACTGACAACGACGGCGTCAGTTAAAGGCTGTACGACTAACGGAGAAACGTCGTACCTTTACATGTGGAACGTGGGAGGCTTTTGGTGAGGCTATATTTGATTATGATCTATTAACTGACTATGTTAATCATAATTAGTCATCTTAGGGGGATGGATAAAGAATGCACACACTACAATGCACTGAAGTGAAAGGAAGAAAAGGTTGGTATGTGCTGCTCTGGTGGAAAAATCTCACATCCAGAACTAGTGTGCCAAAGGAACCACAACTTCTGTACGAATTTAATAAATCGAGGCATGTTTTACACATGATTAGAAAATATAATGCATGCTTTCAGATTAGATGTACAGCAAAATCACAGAAACATGTTCATTATGTATCTACATACAGGCACTGCATACTTTTAGACATACATCTCTACACCACTATGTAAACAGACATTTATAAATTACTAGCTTACTTACTCACCATAAATCACTATAACAAAACTACTGACATTTGAGTGCAGCTGCAGGTAACAGTTAGTATATTATACTAGCTTTATCCCCACGTCTTCGCTCACGCAAGCGTTTGACACATTGCACACATCTCCTCCTCCTACTCCTCCCTCTCTGTGTCCACCACCCTTCGCCTCTATGTTCACTTCATTCTGCCATCTCTATCTGTCCAACTCCTCTTCTCCTTTTCCACCTGCTAATTGCCCCTCTACAACTTTCGCCTGCCTCCTGTACCTCTCCTCCTTCCCCTTCTCTCCATCCATCTCTTCCTACCTTCTCCCCCTCTGACCATATCCTCCTTTCCTCTTTTTCTGTACGTCTCCTCCTCCACCCCCTCACTTTGTCCATCTCCTCCTCCCCTCCATCTCTGTCCACCCCCTTCTCCCTCCTCTCTGTCCATCTCGTCCCCCTCCTTTCTTCATCCACATCATCCTCCCTCTGACACTACCCATCTCCTTATTCCCCCCCCCACACTCCTTTAGCCATGCTCACCCACAAGAGTAGTCCCTTTCAAGGCATGCCAAACTCCAAACTACCCTCATAACACACCTGCTGTGCAAGCCAGCCTACACAACAGGGGCAAAAAACTGTATTTTGCCTGTGTTTTCGCTCCTATAGGAACAAGGGGGTTATAACACCAATATTGCTGATAATCGTGAAGTTCGCTGTTTGTGTGCCACATTTGACTGAAATCGAGCCAAGGGTTCAGGAGATGATGCTGGACTCCCTTATTCAGTTTTTTTTTTCCACTGTGTACAAACACTAGGGGTTGATCAACGAGAGAATATGGAGCAAAAAAGGTGCACAATGGTACCATATTTGAATGAGAGCTTGCCCACATGGTGTTTAGTTATGGAGAGGCAAATGGCAATGGGCAGTGGGGAGCAAGGATGTATTAGGAGACTTATCTCTGCTGACAACTACCACAGTATTCAATGTTTGCAGCAGTGTTTCGCTGTTTGTCTGACACAGAGTCATTTCAGGAAGCAGGAAATCGTGAAGGACGCCCGGCCTGGAGGAAAACGTGATTAACACCGTGAAAGGCGACCACCGTGTCAATACCAGGCAGTTGGCCCGCCAGTACAGGGAAAGCCAGACAACCATGTGGAACATGCTCTATGACATTGTTACTACCCTATCACTTGCACTGTGTGCTGGGCTTACTAACGACATACTTTTCATATCAGGAGCAGTTTTATCACTGGTTTCTTCACCAGGCTACCATTATTCTGGGATTTGTGTCATCCATTCTATTTACAGATGAGGCCACCTTTACAGGGAGAGCTATCTTCAACTTTCATAACACTCATCAGTGGGATAATCTACAGAATCCCTATGTAATGGTGACAGCGAATCATCAGCATCGGTGCAGTCAGAATGTGGGGGCTGGGATAATTGGCGACTGTATTTTGGGACCAGTCTTCCTTTCACGTCGCCTAACAGGCCGTAACTACTGGCGTTTCTTGCAGGTGACTTTGCCTCCTCTGCTGGAAGAAGCGGCATCGATGATTCGAAGGGATATGTGGCTGACACATGATGGTGCTCCAGCCCACTTCGCTGTTACTGTCCAGTTGCATCCCAGTCGTGTCTTCTGTGATCGATGGATTGGGCGAGGGGGTGCAGCTGCATGACTTCCTCGTTCAATGGATCTCAACCCATGCTATTTCTGGTTATGGGGACATCTCAAACATATCGTGTCTGCAGAGCCCGTTCCAGATATGGAGACACTGGAGCAACGTGTTCATACTGCCTTTGACTTGTTCTAATGTGACCTGGCAGATGTGAATGTGTGAGACAGAACATGGTAGGGCACGTGCAAGTATGCGTTGAAGCATATGGAAACCATTTCTAACACATACTGTACGTGTGCCTGCATGCATTAGGCCGCAGTTTCTGTAACAATGTTGAATAAATGGTCTCTAGCATGGAAACCATGCATTTCCGGACCTAAGTTGTAAGTAGGCTGTTTAGGTTTTTTTATTGGTAACGCCACGTAGTGCTCTGTTTGAAAATCACTGGCTGTGCTGTGTGCAGTCTGTGGCCGGTTTGCATTGTTGTTTGCTATTGTAGTGTTGGGCAGCTGGATGTTAACAGCGCGTAGCGTTGCGCAGTTGGAGGTGAGCCGCCAGCAGTGGTGGATGTGGGGAGAGAAATGGCGGAGTTTTGAGAGCGGATGATCTGGACGTGTGTCCATCAGACACACAGTAAATTTGTAAGACTGGATGTCACGAACTGCTATATATATATATTATGACTTTTGAACACTATTAAGGTAAATACGTTGTTTGTTCTCTATCAAAATCTTTCATTTGCTAACTATGCCTATCAGTAGTTAGTGCCTTCAGTAGTTTGAATCTTTTATTTAGCTGGCAGTAGTGGCGCTCGCTGTATTACAGTAGTTCGAGTAACGAAGATTTTTGTGAGGTAAGTGATTTGTGAAAGGTTTAGGTTAATGTTAGTCAGGGCCATTCTTTTGTAGGGATTATTGAAAGTCAGATTGCGTTGCGCTAAAAATATTGTGTGTCAGTTTAGTGTTGATCAGAATAGATAAAGAGCGAAATGTCTGAGTACGTTCAGTCCTGCTCAGCTGTTTGAAAATCAAATAATGTAAGAGGTTTATCAGCACAGTCAATCATAAATTTTCTAAGGAGACGTTGCAAAGTTCATTCGACCTTTTTAGTTCTGTATACTCTCGCCGATCAATCCCTATAGTTTGTTCACGGCGGAAAAAATCACCCTGTATATTCGCAATGGCAAAGATGCAGAATTACGTTTTTGTGCAGACGTCGGTACTTACTGCAGAAGCTGGGACTGATATCTACCAGCGCGGCTAGCGGCCCCGTGGCGAGGGCGCCGTTGGCGGAGACGGCGGCCACCAGGAAGGCCGTGGCGGCGTCGCGGCTGCAGCCAGAGTAAGACAGGCCCGCCAGCAGCGCTGCCGACGCCAGCAGGTCTGCAACACGCCACACCCACACCTGCATCCACACTCCGCGATCCGCTGTCAAGTGCACTGCAGAGGGTATGTTGCGCTATATAGAGTATCAGGATTTCACCCCAACAGTCCGCTTAGTCTCTCTTTATTCCTGCACCGAGCGAGGTGGCGCAGTGGTTAGCACACTGGACTCGCATTCGGGAGGACGACGGTTCAATCCCGTCTCCGGCCATCCTGATTTAGGTTTTCCGTGATTTCCCTAAATCGCTTCAGGCAAATGCCGGGATGGTTCCTTTGAAAGGGCACGGCCGATTTCCTTCCCCATCCTTCCCTCCCCCGAGCTTGCGCTCCGTCTCTAATGACCTCGTTGTCGACGGGACGTTAAACACTCATCTCCTCCCCCTCCTCTTATTCCTGGCAAAGTACAGGGCTACTACAAATGATTCAGTCGTGTTCATATTTGTATATTTTCTAAAATATTACATGAATTGATATGATTTTTTTGACGAGAACCGTAAAGTCATCGAGTCTGCATTGTGCCCACCAGATGGCGTTGCGAGTGCAATGCTATGAAAAAATGGCGACAAAGCGAGAAAAGAGTTTTTGTGTGTTGGAATATGCGAGATGTTTATCTGGTATAATAGTGGAGTGTGCATGCATAGGAGATTATGGAAAAAAATCGCCATATGAACAGAACATTGTGCGTTGGTATCGACAATTTAAGGACACCGGTTGTCTCTGTAAACAGAAAAGTTCAGAATGGTTCAAATGGCTCTAAGCACTATGGGAGTTAACATCTAAGGTCATCAGTCCACTAGCACCTTGAATTACTTAAACCTAACTAATCTAAGGACATCACACACATCCATTCCCGAGGCAGGATTCGAACCTGCGACCGTAGCAGTCGCACGGTTCCGGACTGAAGCGCCTAGAACAGCTTTTTTTTTTTTATTCATTTTGTTCGATATAGTTCCTTGCGTTTGCTCTGCGTGGACATCGCAAGATATTTGTTGAAGTTGATTCTTTGACTCAGTTTTTTTTTTTATTACAGAGAGCGCGCAGCCCTCTGACCGAACACGCTGAGCTACCGTGCCGGCTACCAAGTATGTCAGATGCAACCGGGGAGAGCGTGGAGGAAAATTTCGTAGGCTGACCGAAAAAAATCAACGGTCCGCGCGAGCTACGAATTGGAATACCGCAGCAAACAGTGTGAAAGATTTTGCGAGGACGAAAACATTTCAAACCGTACCGTCTGCAGTTCGTGCGACCATTAATACCGAGCTGTTATGGCCGGCGCCTTCAATTGTGCATTGCAATTTTGGATGCACTTGACCATGAACATTTATATCCAAGCAGAATAATGTTCAAATGTGTGTGAATTCCTAAAGGACCAAACTATTGCGGTTGTCGGTCCCAAGACTTACACAGTAGTTAAACTACCTTAAACTAACTTATGCTAAGAGCAACACATACACACACACACGTACACACACACACTGTGAGGTAACGGGCGAGTTGTGACGCCCTGGGAATATTATATGTTCGGAATTGGGGCGGCCGCACAGGACGCTCGTCAAAGCCAGCAAACACGTGGTGCCAAACGTTAGACGGACGAGAGGGGTAGCCCCAGCACATGGTCCAGTCGCGTGGCTGGAAATCCCGCTATGACGAGGATGGTGCTTTGTGTCGATGATGGCGGACTTTTTGAAACCTTAATGGCAGACATTTCACAGTTCGTACAGAAATTAACAGTACTCAGATCAATCATGATATCTCAAAAAGAAACATGCAAATTACCATTATTTGCACGACGATTCTAATGGTGTAATCAGTTTTGTCTTTGTTAATATCCGATATATGCTATTCATGAAGAAATTGGTCGATTATTTAATGTGTTTTAGAAAGTACAGAGACATTAGGCTGCTGGCCTACCTTTGGCTTCTTTTCTTTAGATATATATTTATTTAATTGTTTATGTATTTAATAATGTGTGTTAGAGCGTGTTTATGGTCCAGCCGTAGGAATATTTATTTAATTTCAGTTATTTAAATGCAACTCCAGTATTTCGTATGTGTTTAAATATGTTTGTGAGTGTACGTTGGCTTGAAGACATGGCGCTAGCACTCTAGCCAATCACAGCGCTTGTGAATGGGGAGACTGGATGGAAGCGAGTTCGGAACGTGGCAGTTCTGGACAGTACGGCACAGGACACAGGATGTGTCGGGACGGTACGGCGCGAGGGACGGACAGTCGGCGGAAAGACTTGGGGTGGACCGAGCGAGGTGGCGCAGTGGTTAGCACACTGGACTCGCATTCGGGAGGACGACGGTTCAATCCCGTCTCGAGCCATCCTGATTTAGGTTTTCCGTGATTTCCCTAAATCGTTTCAGGCAAATGCCTGGATGGTTCCTTTGAAAGGGCACGGCCGATTTCCTTCCCCATCCTTCCCTAACCCGAGCTTGCGCTCCGTCTCTAATGACCTCGTTGTCGACGGGACGTTAAATAACACTAACCTAACCTAACTAACTTGGGGTGGGGCAGTTTGCACGTGATCGCGAGAGATAAGAGATACTTCGGAGTGCCGACTTGTGTGCTTGTGTGATTTCCGTGGCTTCTGCAGTGAAGACGAAGTACGCGTTTGGAAGTGAATATCTCGCGAGCTATGTTGTTGCTCATAGCTAATTGCGTGCAGTAGGAATCTAAAGTTTCCCTGTTATTCAACTTGTATTTTATTTAATTGCTGGACCATTGACACCAATAAGTGTTTTGCAGAAATATACCGCATTCTCAAAAGTACGTCTACTATCGTACTCATCATTTAAAGTCGTTAAGGTAGTACCTGCAGATTTTATTTAATTGCGATCTTTCATTAATAATTTTATATTTTACATTCATAATTCGCAATTGCCGAGTGATAGAAACCTTCGACCATTCGTTTCATGTGTGTATTCTTATCGTATACTGTAGATTCTGCAGTATTTGGCCTGTAATGTGGCAACTACGTATCTCAGCCCCTGGACAACGAAACCAGCCAAAACTTTCAATATCGCAACTCTGAGTCGGAGGGTGCGTAGTTGAGAGCCACCACCATTCATTAGTTATTTGAAAACCCGCAACACACACACACACACACCCATGCCCGAGGAAGGACTCGAACCTCCGGCGGGAGGGGACCTCCAAGCTAATACTGAGCGACACATCTACCTTCCATTTATCTGGAAAGGTTAATCTCCACGATGTGAGATTGTGGGCCACTAAACGTCCTCACATCCTTAACACTGTGGAGCACGAACGAGTTTCGCCGAAGGTTAATGATTTCTGCGAAATGTCATCAGGCGAAGCTGTATCGGCCGTTTTACTTCTGTCAGAAGACTCTTACGGACAACTCTTACCTCGATATGTTGCAGTTGTTGTTTACACCACTGACTGGTGATTCCGAGAATATCTTCCGACAAGACGGAGCACTCCCTCATTGGAGCGTCGATGTTCGTTGCTACCTAAATGACCAACTTCGGTTCGCCGGACCGCCTGGAAAATGATGTAGCACTGCTCCTTTGGCACACAGGGTCTCCTGACCTAACGTCTTGTAACTTTTTTCTTCGGGAAAAAGTGCGAACCCCACTTCCAGGAACATCGGAACGGCTCAGAGAACGCTTCATTGCTGCTGTAACGACCATTGACTCGACGTCTGGACGTGTGTCGTGTGACCAGAGGGGCACTCACAGAACATTTGTAGAATGCGAAACGCGAACTTGAAGAGTTGACAGTTCTATTTGTGTATTTGTCTTATCTGTACATGTAATACTGTGGAAAATATGGAGCTTTGAAAACGAATCCTCCGTAGTAGCCATATTTTTAATTTATAACCTAAAACTAGAGTGACTTACTGGAAAAATTTCCTGACTAATAGGAGAAGGCCGGAAAGTGGAAAGAAAATCTTTTTATTAATCATATTTGTGAAAAATCTGTTGCATGCAAAGAACATGCAAGCAACTACGCGGCATCGCAACCCAGAGGGTAGAGTGAGTACTCGAAAGTCCAATGCAGAAGCACTGGAAGCACAGAATAATGTGCAAAGAACAAGAGCTGTAGCACTTTCCTAAAGAACGGAGGTTAAAAGTAAACTGTATTCTGGCAGTCTTTGTTTTGCACCTTTCATGGCTGACTGGATTGATACTGTCCCAGGTTTTTGTTGGTGTATCTGTTGTAGAGGACAAAGGGTTATTTTTAGGAAATACGGAGCGAAATTATGATTTAGTGTGTTTCAGAGCGCGATGCGCCAGCCTCACGGCAAACGGCGGACGAAGGCCGGCCAGCGCGTTATGCAGGTGACACAGTTCTGCAACGAGCGTCGGTATGTGTGTACGTGCGCGGCAGCCATCAAAACGCATCATTAGCAGAATTACGCACGCGCGGACCGCATGCGGCGCGGTTGCGTTAGCCAACTCATCGAGAACCTTCTAATAAACACGCCGCCGCGTAACCGGCGGATTCAGCAGCGGTCTGCACTATTTAAGGGCATCAGAGGTGGGCGTCGGCATTCGGTTCGACCGACTGGGCGTTCGGTCGCCGTCACGTCGTCGTCATCAGTGACGCTGTCTCCGAGGACCGGTCGGCGGGGGGCGTTGCCCGCTGCTGCACCGGCGACTCCTGGCGTCGTCACGAGCCACCGTGTCTGCGAGCTGGGCCACGCCTTGTGCTGCTAACCTCCTACCACCTGCGCAGCCGCTGACCGAGCTCGGTGTTGCGTTCCCCGGACTGCGTGCATCAGCTCATCTCCACCACGACACGAGCGGTGGGGCTGAGCTATCGGAAAATGTATTGGGAGAAACAACAATAAAGAGGAAGATTGCTAAAAACAGCCACCTTCTTCTACCCAGCCACGCCTTACAACCCCGACCACGTCACCCGCTCTGGTCATCCCATTACACTATCTACTGAATGTTAACTGTAAACCGATGTGGATAGCTGTGCGTGTTAAAGTGTCGCTACCAGGATGGGGAGGTGTGCCGCCCCATATCAAATCCACTCCGCAGATCAACTATGAGGTGTCAGTGTGCGGGCAGCGTGTATGTGGTTTTCAGGTGGTCTCCCGCATCCCCGCCTCACGACTCGCGAATATTAAGAACGCTTTCGCTCACTTCCACAAAAATAAAACTACACGCAGACAGTTGGGGTACACGTAATCAGCATGGTTTCAGAAAATATCGTGCTTGTGAAACACAACTAGCTCTTTATACTCATGAAGTAATAAGTGCTATCGACAGGGGATGTCAAATTGATTCCATATTTTTAGATTTCCAGAAGGCTATCGACACCGTTCCTCACAAGCGTCTTCTAACTAAACTGCGTGCCTACAGAGTATCGCCTCAGTTGTGCGACTGGATTCATGATTTCCTGCCAGGAAGGTGACAGTTAGTAGTAATAGATGGAAAGTCATCGAGTAAAACAGAAGTAACATCCGGCGTTCCCCAAGGAAGTGTTATAGGCCTCTATTGTTCCTGATCTATATTAACGACATAGGAAACAATCTGAGTAGCCGTCTTAGATTGTTTGCAGATGATGCTGTCATTTACCGTCTTGTAAAGTCATCAGATGATCAAAACGACTTGCAAAATGATTTAGATAAGATATTTGTAAGGTGCGAATAGTGGCAATTGACCCTGAATAAGCAAAAATGTGAAGTTCTTCACATGGGTACTAAAAGAAATCATCTAAATTTCGATTACGTGATAAGTCACACAAATCTGAAGGCTGTAAATTCAACTAAATACTTAGGGATTACGATTACAAATAACCTAAATTAGAACGATCACATAGATAATATTGTGGGTAGAGCAAACCAGGGACTGCGATTCATTGGCAGAACACTTAGAAGGTGCAACAGGTCTACTAAAGAGACTGCTTATACCACGCTTGTCAGCCCTATTCTGGAGTATTGCTGTGCAGTGTGGGATCCGCATCAGGTCGGACTGACGGATTACATGGAAAAAGTTGAAAGAAGGGCGGCTCGTTTTGTACTATCGTGAAATAGGGGAGTTAGTGCCACAGACATAATACATGAATTGGAATGGCGATCATTAAAATAAAGGCGTTTTACGTTGCGACTGGATCTCCTCACGAAATTTCAATCACCAGTTTTCTGCTCCGATTGCGAAAACATTCTGTTGCCATCCACCTACATAGGGAGAAATGATCATCACGATGAAATAAGAGAAATCAGGGCTCGCACAGAAAAATTTAAGTGCTAGTTTTACCCGCGTGTCATTCGAGAGTGGAACGGTAGAGAGGCAGCTTGAAGGTGGTTCATTGAACCCTCTGCCAGGCACTTTATTGTGAATAGCAGAGTAATCACGTAGATGTAGATGTTCTGCCCTGGGGGTAACGGCGTGCCGACAGAAAGGGCATCCGGCCACCCCTTAAATTACCCATTCCAAATCCGTTATTAACCATGCAGATCCTGTATTATCTCTGATGCGAGACAAAGGCTCAGGAAAAAGAAGAAGAAAAGTAAATCAGGAAGTTGCTTACACAAGGCGCACTGCCTGTAAGCTTTTATTAGAAATATAGTTGACATAGTATGTGCAGACATTTGTTTGTTTAATCGATTTCTTAGATGTTTGATAGTAGGATTACCTTATTTCCAATTGAGCGCAGTGTGTAGTTTTTTATTAGTAATCGCTACATGGAGTGGAGAAACTGTTTGAAGGACCAGGAATCGCAAGAGAATTGGAGGCCCTGGTACTTGTAGAACGGCATTATCACAATCAAAGCGACAGTCGAAAAAGTGAAAATGAGTCATGAATCAGTTTTCAACACCTAGCACGACATTTTGAACATGACAAAGGTGGGTTTCGCGACTTCAAACTCTCCCGCTCATTCTCGACGCCGATTTCCCTAAATCGGTTCGGGCGAATGCCGAGATGGTTCCCTCGAAAATGGGTCGTCCGATTCGAACTTGTGCCCCGTCTCTGATAACTTCATTGTCATCGGGACTTTAAACCCTAATCTTCCTTTTTCATTATGCACTGGAAACAGTCACTCATCCCGCTTCTTTGGACTCTCAAATGGACAACATCCCCTGTTGCAATGTGCGAATAATTTTCCCAGCTCTGAGCCTTACAGTTTCGTCTTTCTAGATATCGAAAATGCCTACGAACTTATCTAATATTCTTGTTTCCTGTTCACTGTTACGCGCTTACAATCAAATAAAATCGGCTAATTGCATCCTTTCTGACTAACTGTCCATCCTATGTAACTATCAACAAGAACGACTCCGAAATTTTCCACTCAACTGCAAGCGAATCGCAAGGATCTCTCTTCTCAACGCTCCTTTATCTGCCATTCACATCCGACGTCCAAAATTCATCCCCTCCTGTGCACCTACTCCAATATCTGACGACACCGTCTTCATTCAGTTCAGTCTATCTTTCATTCACCCTTCAGCTCCTTCTCCACACCAAGCGAGGTAGCAGGGTGGTTAGCACACTGAATTCGCATTCAGGAGGACTCGCGTCCGGCCATCCTGATTTAGGCTTCCCGTGGTTTCCCTAAATCGCTTCAGGCAAAGGCCGGGATCGTTCCTTTGAAATGAAACGGCCGACTTTCTTCCCCATCCTTCCCTAACCTTATAGGATCGATGACCTCGGTGTTTTGGCCCCTTCCTCAAATCAACTAACTAATCCATCCCCACAACTTCCCCTCCTAGTGTTATCTGTCATAGCATCCTGTCAGTCCTGGAATAATTACAGCATTCCGTTCCAGAGAACTGTATCTAACCATCTAAAACTGTCCATTCCACCTAACTAAAACACTGAAATATCTAGGACTAACACAGCATCAAAAGTAGACCTTCGCCTACTACCCTTCTAAAACAGAGTTCACAATAGACCAAATCTACTAACTGGGTGAACACGGAGCTTAAATCCCACGACAATCATCCACACAAAACAAAAAACCCTCTAACATCCCATCCTTACTTATGTCAGTGTAATATGGGCCTCTGCTCTTCCCAAGTTTTTTCAGTACCTCCAATACCTGGAATTACATGCATTCTGAACCATCTGCCATACTCAACTACTTTCCCCCACTCGTATACTGTACCAAATCATAGAGTTCTTACACCTCTTCATACGCCAAGAACAATTCGGCTCTCCTACATCTCTTTTAAAGCTAACATGGACCTAGCACATCGGTCGCCGTCTGCTTTCCACGCATTGCAGCTTCTACTTTTCATGAGAGTAGCTTCTCAGTGTGCCTCTCAAGGCTGAATGCACTTTGTTCCAGTTCTTCTATCATCCCTGGCAGTGCGAGCAAATGAAACTTAGTCCTCCACTTAGCTGTCAGACACACTGATCGCTAAGATACGTAGGCGAGCATCGAACCGATAGTCTGCCTTTATTATGCCCAGTATTACAGTACGAATATCAGGAGAAACGAGGAATTGTCAACACAACAGGGAAAACTTCGGGAAGTTCATTTGTACACTGCCGTCCTACGCTATACAGCACACACCCTCAAGTGTCGAAAGAGAGGCGTCTAATACAGAAAGTATGCGCTTGCATAGCATTAACTTACAGGAGCTAGTGGCCACTTTTCTGAGATATGGCCTCGAGATGATTTCCTTCTTCAGCAAGAAATCTCCAACCCTGGAGACAAGCAGCGCAAACGCAGTCCTGCCGATGTGAGGTATGCCAGACAACAGGCCGACCTGCAACAAGCAGGGGCTTTGTCTTAAAGAAGGATAAACCACTGAAACAGCACTACTGCAAAGTACACAGCAATTGAAACAAGAGCTCTTTGTGTTGCTACCAGTACATTTCGGCAAAAAGCTACACCGTGGATAGCAGGGGCGCTATCCACTGAGGTGACAAAAGTCATGGGATACCTTCTAATATCATGTCGGACCCCCTTTTGCCAGGCATAGTGCAGCAGCTCGACGTGGCATGGACTCAGCAAGTCGTTGAAAGCCCCCGGCAGAAATATTGAGCCATGGTGCCTCTATAGCCGTCCATAACAGCGGAAAATGTTGACAGTGCAGGTTTTTGTGCACAAACTATCCTCTCGATTATGTCCCATAAATGTTCGATGGGATTCACATAAGACGATCTGGGTAACCAAATTAGTAGCTCGAGTTGTCCAAAATATTCTTCAAACCGATTGCGAAGAACTGTGACCCTGTAACATCGCACGCTGTCATCCGTAAACATTGTATCATTGTTTAGGAACATGAACTCCATGAATGGGTGCATATGATCCCCAAATAGCTGAACATAACCATTTCTAGTCAATGATCGGTTCAGTTGGATCAGAGGAAGCAGTCCATTCCACGTTCACACAGCACACACCATTATGGAGCCGCTACCAGCTTGCGCAGTGCCTTGTTAACAACTTCGTGGGGTTTGCGCTACACTCGAACCCTACCACCAGCTCTTACTGACTGAAATAGGGACCGAGTGACCAGGCCACGGTTTTCTAGTCATCTAGGGTCCACGCGATATGGCCACGAGTCCGCGAGAGGCACTGCAGGCGATGTCTTGCTGATAGCAAAGGCACTCGCGTTGGTCGTCTGCTGCCACAGTCCATTAACGCCAAATTTTGCCGCACTGTCTTAACGGATACGTCCGACTTTGATTTCTGCGGTTATTTCACGCAGTGTTGCTTGCCTCTTCGCTTGTCTGTTAGCACTGACAACTCTACGTGAACGGTATTGTGTTGTCTCTGGTGTGTGGTAATGCCTGAAATTTGATATTCTCGGCTCACAGTGGAGACCTCGAAATATTGAATTTCCTAACGATTTCCGAAATGGAATGTCCCGTGCATCTAGCTCCAACTACCATTCCGCGTACAGAGTCAGTTACTTCCCGTCGTGAGGCCGTAATCACGTTGGAAATCTTTTCACATGAATCACCTCATTTGTACTCAGATGCACTGCCCTTTTATGCCTCGTGTGTGCGATACTACCGCCATCAGTACATGCGCATATCGCTATCCCGTGACTTTTTCTCACCCCAATGTAGTTCACTTGTAGAAAGTAGGACGGCGGCTGGTGCTGTGATAACAACGGAGGACAACTGCTGTAGAGAACTTAGTCAGGTATCATCTGACGGCTCACCTGCGAGGAAAGGCAGTTTATTGAAGGGCAAAACTACCCATGGATAGATGGTACACTGCCCTCTGGTGTTCATAGTTGATTTATAGTATGGCTATTTAAACCATAGCGTCGTTGAAAAATTCCTTGAAAGTAACATTTTGACAGCTTGATAATTTTTTTTTACTGCTGATCACTGAGCAGAGCCTTCTGTCTCTGCAAGACTGTTGTTTGAATAAAATATGTGTTAATATACCTTTGGTTTCCAACCAAAACTGCCGATGTGGCAGCAAGCTGCACAGACTCTCGTGACGATACGGAATGTTTCGGACTGATGCCTTGTTTCCAAAAAGTTAGGCACGCTATCTGGCGGACATAGGTTATGAAATCGACTGTAGTGATTGGTGGTGCTATGCATTCCATGACACAGCTTACGGCATTAATCTCAATGAATTGTAGTCTATCCCCATTGTTATTCAACCTGTACATTGAGCAAGTTGTACAGAAAACGAAAGCAAAATTTGGAGAAGGAATTAAAGCTCAGGCAAAAGAAATAAAAACTTTGTGGTTTGCCAGTGACGTTGTAATTCTGTCAGAGAGCGGGATGGACAAGGTCCTGAATGGAGGATATAAAATGAACATTAACAAAAAAAGTAAGCAAGGATAATGGAAAGTATTAGAATTAGATCAGACGAGGCAGAGTGATCAGACCAGAAAACGAGACACTATAATTAGTAGATGAGTTCTGCTATTTGCGTGGCAGAGTAAGTGATGATGGCCGAAGAAGGGAGGATATAAAATGTAAACTGGCTATGGCAAGAAAACCGGTTTTGAACAAGAGAAATCTATTAACATCGAATAGTGATTTAAGTTTAGGAAGTTTTTTTGAAGGTATTTTGCTGGAGTGTACCGCTTTATGGAAGTGATACGTGGACGTTAAACAGTTCAGACAAGAAGACAACAGAAGCTTTTGAAATGTGGTGCCACAAAGGAATGCTGAAGATTAGATGGGAAGGTGATATAACCCGTGAGGATGCATCAACAGACCTGGGGAGGAAACGAATTTGTGCCATGACTTGACGAAAAGAAGGGATCGCTTGATAGAACACATTCTGAGACGTCAAGGGATCACCAATTCAATATTGGAGGGAAATGCGGCGGTAAAAATTGTAGAGGGAGAGTTGAGGTGAATACAATAAGCAAGTTCAAAAGGATGTAGGTTCCAGTAGTGATGAAGAACCTTGCACAGGATAGAATAGCGAGGAGAGCTGCATCAGACAAGCCTTCGGACTGAGGACCACAACAACAATAACAACAATGGTAATGAATAATAATCAAATTAAATGAGTGATTCCCTTGTCTGTGTTACCACGGATGGAACGTAACTATCTACTTTTGTACTGGAGAGAAGCAGTACGTGTAGAGGTCTTAGTCAGGCATCGCCAAGTCAGAGCAAGACACAGAATTCCCAACATTTCCACCAACGTGCCGTTTCAACCGATGTTATCGTCCCAGCATGTAGATCTTGACTCCGTTGCGTTTGTTACAAGGCCTTGATGGAACTACGATGGAACAGCCTAAAGCTCTCTCTCACTGAAATAATGAGTAATTAGTTTATCGGGGTGCCACCTCTTTTTATTATTAACATTTCTTGAGATAGAACAGTAAACTGAACAACAATGTCGCGTAATTATGTGCACGCCTACAAAAGTCACTCGCAAATTTACCAAGCACTCTTGTTGGTCAAAACAGAATTGTTCATCACTTTACAAGTGAGCAACTAGTGTTAACATATCACAAGCCAAATCACGCTTCCCTAAGCTCAATAACAAATTGTGCTGCTCACAGATCCCGCAAATACCCGATCCGTGCACTGCATCACTTACGATCCAGCAACTGAACTGTTTCGAGCGAACCAACCCGTTAGTCGGTCATTTGGAACGAAGCCGATGACTGACTAAGTGATTAGGCTCTTTCTAACGATTCAACTATTACTTAAATTTGAAAATAACTATTTACTTAAAGTTGAAAATCAATTTACGTTTCCATTACGCAATGGTAGTGCACTGTTAAGAAGTTCTCCCATACTGTCATCAACAACATATTAATTTAGTAGTAATTAATAACCGGAAATAAGAATTTCGACGCGCAGGCCAGAGGATATTTCGTCCATCGTTTATTACAGCAGCCAGTCAAAACAAAAGTCTATTCAGCTGACACAGTTTGCAACGGCTGGTGTAAACTAGGCAGCAGCAGTTGTTGTTCTTGTCTCAGTCCACTTTAAGAAGGCACTGGGGGCCTCGGTTCCGTGTGGGGCGGCGGTGGGGTGTATGAACTGCTGTGGGGCTGTGAACCACTGAGGACTACGGCGGCACGAAGCCTCTCCGTCGTTCCAAGTCCACGGTTTAATACACAATAAACAGTGGCTCAAAGAACTATAAATGTTATAAGTTCCGGAGTTTGGATTCATTCGGGTACTTTTATGTGTGTTGTAAATTTCATAAACAGTGTACGACGTATATAGCAACAATAATGCAGAAATATTGAGCCACGGAAGAAATAATTACCTCAGCGTCAATTTACATTGTTTACAGTAGTGATTCTAGCTACACCAAGAGGATTCTAAGATTTCTGATTGGCATAATACTAAGAGCTACTGAGCACTCTGACGCATCACTCTCAGTGATTCGGAACAGTTCACTGCATCCATGTCATCACTGAAAGCATAACTCCACGCAAAGTGATGGAGTGAACCACGAGATTTGACTACATGCTTATCAGTGAAGACTGACACGACTGATCGGTACTGTCTAGCGGTAGAAAACTATAACCTACAACCTACACATTACTAGCATTTTCAAACGTATACTTTGCAAGCAGAGGCAGGGAACACGTAGCAACCCTGTAATCACATTAAAGTCTCTCCAAGTTCGCTGATTTTGAATTGTTGGATATGTTCTGAGAACTGTTGGAAATTCAGGGTGTGTCACAATTCCTATTACAGGCTTCTAGGACTGGTAGATGGGAATTAGTAGATAAAATTTTGATGAGGAACCCATGACTGGGAATGTACCATTGCATATACAGTGTGATTTCGTGATGTTACAAACTTCTAGGGATGATGGAGAAGTGTAAATGTGTCAATCTGAGGTAAGGGACCTACTTCCGGGAAAGGACCAAATCGAAAGACATACGCGAAAATGGTTCTGATACATTTCACGGTGGAATAGATGTACCGCTACTGTTATCACTAAGACTGTATGGTAGGCGACTTTTGGAGGTGGCAGTATGGACCAAAACAACGAAAAAATGTCTAGTAAACATTGGCTCTTAACTGTATACCTTAAGAGGAATGAGCATTTCTTTATCTTCGATGTTGTAAAGCTCATGTGTTCTACTGAAAGCTCTTTGGTTCCCATATTTTTGGAGGAGATAGTATGGACCAAAATAAGAAAAAAAAGGCCTGTAGTAAATATTGACTATAAAATCCGTAGCTTAAGATCCACGAGCACTTGTTCATCTTCGCTCCTGTGAAACAGGTATCTTCTAATTACCAAGTGCCCATAGCTCTTAAGATATGAATTTTAGAGCCCATATTTAATGGACTTTTTTCTGGACTCTTCGCATGCTCACATATCGTACCATTTGCGTCGGGCTATGATAACGGCTGCGAGAAATCTGTACGTGTACAAGTAGGAGGGTTCGTTGTGATGTTTCACGGACGTCCTTCGTCACATAGAACAGAAACCGATGAATAGTGTTCTAAATATTGCCCATCCCATAGGCTCCTATAGAACAGACAGGTCAATAGTGCATTGTCTCTGCTATGTGCGTATCTTGAAGCTGGAGATTTTAAATTGAACCTATCTTCGCAGTTATTTTACGACCAAACGGTACATTTCCAGACATGTGTTCAAGAATGTATCTACTCAGTCTCCTCTACGACCCCTGGTGGCCTGAAATACAAATTGTGAAACACTGAGTAAGGATGACCGGCAACAATTACAGTACTGTCAGACGCCTCTAGAAGACGAGATTGTGAATGATGTGAGTACTGTTGCGATGTTAGTGTGTCAGGGGTGATGTTAAGCTCCGAGAGGAAGCATACATCCAAGCTGCCGAAGTCACGCAGTTTCCCAAATGCTCGTACCGAGTCTCTGGGCCATCATAATCTGCCCTTGGTCAAACTCAGAAAGATCGTGCGCCTTCCGCGTTGTACACACGGACAGCACGCTCACTGATACTGCATGCACTGTGCATGTCTGACTAGCAGTCATTCCTCGGTAGGTGACGTTGCTATCATCTGGATGGGTTTATATCGATAGTAGGTCCGTAGTTATAATGTTCAGAACGATCAGTGTATGTCTTGATTATATATTATTCAAGGTGTTGCAAAATATGGAAAACATGAAATAATGTGATCTCTCAGGTTTTTTGACGTGATTGCTTCCTAGTATGCCTTCGCTTGTTCAGCTGAGTTGTAGATTTCATTTGCATCATATTTCGACGACCGACCCAGTTCTCTTCTTCATGTGCTGCGAGCTCTTTTACTAAGCGAACTCGTTGCCTCTACTCCAACAATACCATTAACTTCTATTCGTATTGCGGAGGTATTTTTAGGTAGAGTTCGACACGCGGCACCCGATCCGCCCTTCGCTTATTCAGTTTGCAGAGCCCGTACTGTGAAAAACACATTCTCTCAGTGTTTCCCAGCTCCGCTGGGTGTCATGGCTGTCGAGATTTTCCTAAATCGAGTGCCGGACCGCAAGCCTACTTTACATAGAAACTTCCGTCCTGGATTATTAGATTTTCCCAGTGCTTTATTTAGATAGATTCTTTAACTGCGCTATTCCAGAAACGTCTTGTTTGCACAACGATAATGATCTTCTCGTATTTTATTTCGTGATTATATTCGAGGTAGTCCTAGACGGTAGGCGATTTTCCTGGTTGCTTTAGTCGCGTGTGTCGCTGATGTTCCTTGCGCCTCTGCTTGACTGTTCAAATAGTCTGCTCCTCGTAAGACATGCAGCATACTCTGAATAGCAGTTGTACAAAAGCGCAACGGACGCCGGGATTCTAACTGTGCTGTAAATAGCGGCTTCCGCACCAACGGTACATTACTGTCTGGTAGGAGTCCACGGCAGGCACCGAGTACGCATAAAAACAGCTAGCAGTAGCTGAGAACTGGGTCGGTCGACGGAATGTTGTGCATAAAACAACTCAGCTGAACATCCGAAAGCATATCATTGGCTTGAAGCATCTGTATCTTGTGAAAGGACCTTTATTTTACAAAGGGACCATGCCACACTTACAATATTGACTCTAAATTTTTTTCTCGCCTTCGTGGTGTACTCATTGAATTTGTTCACTTATCAGTCACAACTTTATGATTACCAACCTACTATCGATAAAAAAAAGTCGCCAGGTGACTACAGGCCGATCAGCATACTACCTGTAATATCTAAAGCCCTAGAATACATCGTCCATGAACAGCTGACGGATTACCTCAAAACTCATAACACCCATGATAAACATCAGTCAGGCTTCCGAAAGCACCATAGTACAGCAACTGCATTAATCAAAGTAACTGATGACATTAAACATGCTATGGACAGACGTGAAGCTACCATCCTAACACTGCTTGACTTTAGCAAGGCCTTTGATACTGTTGACTTTGATATATTACTAATTAAAATGAAACATCTGAATTTCTCAAACAGCGCAATACACTGGTTCGACAGCTACCTCAAAAACAGAAGTCAACAAATCATTTGTGGGTCGGAGAAGCCGTCATGGAAAAACGTGCGCTCTGGAGTTCCCCAAGGCTCCATCCTTGGTCCATTACTCTTCTCACTGTACATTAATAATATTCCTTCAGTGATTCACTCCTGCAACTACCATCTACATGCCGACGACATCCAACTGTACGTAAGTGAAAGACCCAGGTACATTGCTGATGCAGTAGCGAGTATGGACGCAGATGTCTGCTCTGTTTCTTGATGGGCACAGAACCTAGGTCTGAAACTAAACCCCAAGAAATCCCAGGTCATTCTTATATCTCATCCAAAGTTAATCAGCTGGTACTTTCGCGAAGCAGTCCCTCAAATACTCCCCAATGGTACCCAACTACTGTACCAAAAAACAGTAAAAGACCTTGGAATAATCTTGGATGAACACCTAAACTGGGAAGAGCAAACAGTCACAGCTTGCCGGAAATCTCTCTCATCCCTACATGCAATCCAAAAATTTAGAAAAATATTTCCAACCCATGCTAAACAAAAATTAGTCCAAACACTTGTCTTGCCTAATCTTTACTACTATGAAGTAGTTCAACACGGTACAAATAGTGAAAATTCGAGATGCCTCGAGCTAGTGATGAATGCTTGCGTTAGATACGTGTGCAATATACGATTCTATGATCATATCAATCCTTCATAACCTATTAATTTGGAATAACCAAAATAATACATAACCAAATTTCAAAAAAACCTTTTAATTTGTATATTAAATAAATGAAGTGCCTGATTAAAGGGTTACCTTGATAGGGTAAATTAAGTAAATAAGAATTACCTTCATTAAACAAATTACATAAGATAGAATTAAACTACCTCCTTTAGTATCAAAAACTAACGTGCATCATACACCTTAATGTAAAAAGGTAAGCTAAACAAGCTATTGGGTTCATACCCCATTTATAGAGGTATCAATCCTCTCCTTTTTAATGACCAACAACTCTACAAAACTTCTGTTCCTATCAACATTAATGATAGGAACGATCCTGTCCATTTCATCAAATTCCTGATTTGGAGTTTGAATAGGACTTGAGATCAACTTACTTTCATTTATTCCGCTCCTAACACGAAATAAAAATATAATAATAAATGAGTCATCAATTAAATATTTTATTGTCCAAGCAATAGCATCGACAATACTATTATTTTCAATTTTGTTGATTCAAATAAAGTATCCAATAGGATGAGAAGCAGAATTTATTCCATCAATAATAATCAGATCTAGATTATTATTAAATATTGGAGCTGCACCTTTTCATTGCTGATTCCAGAAGTAATAGGAGCTTCGAGATGAAATAAGTGTCTAACATTAATAACATGACAAAAAATTGCTCCAATAATGCTATTATCATATAGTATTCAACTAAGAACTTTCATTTGAACAATTATCATTTTAAGAATCATTATCGGAGCAATAGGAGGTTTAAATCAAACATCTCTACGCCAGCTTCTAGCATACTCTTCAATTAGACATTTAGGGTGAATAATTAGATCACTGACAGTCAGAGAAAACATCTGAGAACTATATTTTATTATTTACTCATACTAAGATTAATCCTGGTTTTATTATTTAAGCAAATAAACCTATTTTTCATGAACCAAATTCTTCAGCCAGAAATATTAAAACTGAAATTAAATTCATAATATTCTCATCTCTCCTATCTCTAGGTGGTTTACCACCATTTGTTGGTTTTCTACCAAAACGAATTGTAATACAATCATTAATAGAAAACAACATAACAACTATTATAAGTATTATAGTTGTATTAACTAGAATTACACTTTATTATTACATACGTATTAGATTCTCAGCCTTAATTATGTCATACACAGAAAATTCATGATCTATAAAGATAAAGTCTCAAAAATCAAGAATTATTCTTCCTATAACAGTAATAATTTGAACAATAGGATTGATTTCAACATCAACCCTAATCTCATTATACTATGGACTTAAGTTAATTAAACTAATAACCTTCAAAGTTATAATTAAAAGAATAATCTTTTAGACCTTAGTAAAATTTTAATCCTCTAGAATTGCAGTCTAGAATCATAATTGAATATAAGACCAAAATATGGTAAGAGAGAAAATATCTCATAAGTAGATTTACAGTCTACCACCACCTAAAATTCAGCCATCTTACCGCAAAAACGATTATTCTCAACAAACCATAAGGACATTGGTACTTTATACTTCCTATTTGGAGCATGAGCAGGAATAGTAGGAACATCTATAAGAATACTTATTCGTGCTGAACTTAGTCAACCAGGATCTCTAATTGGAGATGACCAGATTTATAATGTTATTATTACAGCCTACGCAATTGTAATAATTTTCTTTGTGCTAATACCTATTACAATTGGTGGATTTGGTAATTGACTTTTACCATTAATAATTGGTGCACCAGATATAGCATTTCCACGAATAAATAATAGAAGTATTTGATTACTACCACCTTCATTTACCCTTCTTCTTACATCTTCTATAGTATATAACGGTGCTGGTACAGGATGAACAGTTTACCCCCCTCTAGCAGGAGCTATTGCACACGGGGGTGTATCTGTAGATCTAGCTATTTTATCACTCCACTTAGCAGGTGTATCATCTATTCTTGGTGCAGTAAACTTCATTACAACAGCAATTAATATACGATCAGAAAGTATAACTTTAGATCAAACACCTATATTTGTTTGATCTGTAGCTATTACAGCCCTTCTTCTCCTTCTTTCCCTTCCAGTTTTAGCAGGAGCTATTACCATACTATTAACAGATCGAAATTTAAAAACATCATTCTTTGACCCTGCGGGAGGAGGGGACCCAATTTTATACCAACACCTATTCTGATTCTTTGGGCACCCAGAAGTTTAAATTCTAATTCTACCCGGATTTGGTATTATTTCACACATTTTATGTCAAGAAAGAGGAAAAATTGAATCATTTGGAACATTAGGTATAATTTACGTTATGTTATCAATTGAATTAATAGGATTTATTGTATGAGCACATCATATACACTCCTGGAAATTGAAATAAGAACACCGTGAATTCATTGTCCCAGGAAGGGGAAACTTTATTGACACATTCCTGGGGTCAGATACATCACATGATCACACTGACAGAACCACAGGCACATAGACACAGGCAACAGAGCATGCACAATGTCGGCACTAGTACAGTGTATATCCACCTTTCGCAGCAATGCAGGCTGCTATTCTCCCATGGAGACGATCGTAGAGATGCTGGGTGTAGTCCTGTGGAACGGCTTGCCATGCCATTTCCACCTGGCGCCTCAGTTGGACCAGCGTTCGTGCTGGACGTGCAGACCGCGTGAGACGATACTTCATCCAGTCCCAAACATGCTCAATGGGGGACAGATCCGGAGATCTTGCTGGCCAGGGTAGTTGACTTACACCTTCTAGAGCACGTTGGGTGGCACGGGATACATGCGGACGTGCATTGTCCTGTTGGAACAGCAAGTTCCCTTGCCGGTCTAGGAATGGTAGAACGATGGGTTCGATGACAGTTTGGATGTACCGTGCACTATTCAGTGTCCCCTCGACGATCACCAGTGGTGTACGGCCAGTGTAGGAGATCGCTCCCCACACCATGATGCCGGGTGTTGGCCCTGTGTGCCTCAGTCGTATGCAGTCCTGATTGTGGCGCTCACCTGCACGGCGCCAAACACGCATACGACCATCATTGGCACCAAGGCAGAAGCGACTCTCATCGCTGAAGACGACACGTCTCCATTCGTCCCTCCATTCACGCCTGTCGCGACACCACTGGAGGCGGGCTGCACGATGTTGGGGCGTGAGCGGAAGACGGCCTAACGGTGTGCGGGACCGTAGCCCAGCTTCATGGAGACGGTTGCGAATGGTTCTCGCCGGTACCCCAGGAGCAACAGTGTCCCTAATTTGCTGGGAAGTGGCGGTGCGGTCCCCTACGGCACTGCGTAGGATCCTACGGTCTTGGCGTGCATCCGTGCGTCGCTGCGGTCCGGTCCCAGGTCGACGGGCACGTGCACCTTCCGCCGACCACTGGCGACAACATCGATGTACTGTGGAGACCTCACGCCCCACGTGTTGAGCAATTCGACGGTACGTCCACCCGGCCTCCTGCATGCCCACTATATGCCCCCGCTCAAAGTCCGTCAACTGCACATACGGTTCACGTCCACGCTGTCGCGGCATGCTACCAGTGTTAAAGACTGCGATGGAGCTCCGTGTGCCACGGCAAACTGGCTGACACTGACGGCGGCGGTGCACAAATGCTGCGCAGCTAGCGCCATTCGACGGCCAACACCGCGGTTCCTGGTGTGTCCGCTGTGCCGTGCGTGTGATCATTGCTTGTACAGCCCTCTCGCAGTGTCCGGAGCAAGTATGGTGGGTCTGACACACGGGTGTCAATGTGTTCTTTTTTCCATTTCCAGGAGTGTATTTACAGTAGGAATGGATGTAGACACACGGGCATACTTCACATCAGCAACAATAATTATTGCAGTACCTACAGGAATTAAGGTATTCAGATGACTAGCTACACTATATGGAACTACATACAAGTTTAATCCACCACTATTATGAGCTCTAGGATTTGTTTTCCTATTCACAATTGGTGGATTGACAGGATTAGTATTAGCAAACTCATCACTTGATATTGTATTACATGATACATATAATGTAGTAGCCCACTCCCATTATGTATTATCTATAGGAGCAGTATTCGCAATTAGAGGAGATGTTATTCAATGATACCTACTATTTACAGGATTAACCATAAACAACACATGATTAAAAATCCAATTTACAACTATATATATTGGAGTAAACTTAACATTCTTCCCTCAACACTTCTTAGGGTTAGCAGGAATACCACGACGATATTCAGACTACCCAGACGCATATACATCATGAAATGTAGTATCAAAAATTGGATCTACAATTTCTATTGTAGGAATTATTATATTCATTGTAATTATATGAGAAAGAATGGTTACAAACCGAGCAATTATATTTAGAGCCTATATAAGAAGATTAACAGAATGGCTACAAAATAACCCACCTGCAGAACACAGTTACTCAGAATTACCATTAATTTTTAGATTCTAATATGGCAGATTAGTGCAGTAGATTTAAGCTCTACAAATAAAGGTTTGACCTTTTATTAGAAAAGTATTCAAATGGCAACATGATCAAATTTATCCCTTCAAGATGGAGCTTCACCATTAATGGAGCAACTATCATTCTTCCATGATCATACTATGGTCATATTATTATTAATTACAGTAATTGTAGGTTATGCACTAAGTTATATATTATTTATTGCCTATACAAACCGAAACATACTTCATGGACATTTAATTGAAACAATCTGAACAGCATTACCAACGATTACCCTAATTTTTATTGCTTTACCATCATTACGACTATTATACTTACATGATGCAATACTTACTAGACGCAATAATTACAATTAAAACAAATGGACGACAATGATACTGAAGATATGAATATTCAGACTTTATAGATGTAGAATTCGACACTTATATAACACCAGAACAAGATCTAGAAAATGATGGATTTCGACTTCTACACGTAGATAACCGACTTCTAGACGTAGATAACCGAACAATTCTCCCAATAAATACAGAAGTAAGAGTATTAACAAGAGCATCAGATGTTCTCCACTCATGAGCAGTTCCTGCGTTAGGAGTTAAAATTGATGCAACACCAGGTCGACTAAATCAAGGAACATTTACAATAAACCGACCTGGATTATTCTTCGGACAATGCTCAGAAATCTGTGGAGCAAACCACAGATTTATACCAATTGTAATTGAAAGAACTTCAGTAAATTTATTTATCAAGTGATTATCTAAGATAATCTAAGGAGTTAGTTAAAATATATAACATTAGAGTGTCAATCTAAAATAACTAAACAATTAGTACACCTTGAAACATCAGATGACTGAAAATAAGTAATGGTCTCTTAAAACAAACAATAGTAAATTAACGACTACTTCTGATGGGGAAATAAAATCTAAATCCCTCAAATATCTCCTCTCATATCATTCTCCCTATTCATTATATTTTAGCTACATTAATCCTATTTAATCAAATAAACTTTTTCCCATTTAAACCTAACCTTATTAAAAGAGCAGAAAAAAGAACAACTGAGATAAAAAACTTAAATTGAAAGTGATAACAAACTTATTCTCAACATTTGACCCATCAACTAACATCTTCAATTTATCATTAAATTGAACTAGAACATTTTTAAGACTATTATTAACCCCATCAATATTCTTACTTACACCATCACGAGTTAATATTATCTGAAATAAACTAAACCTAACCTTATAGAACGAATTCAAAACACTACTAGGACCAAAATCATTTAATGGAACAACATTCATCTTTATCTCAATTTTTATTATAACACTATTTAATAATTTTATAGGATTATTCCCTTACATCTTTACTAGAACAAGACATTTAGCATTAGCATTTGCAATCGCTATACCTATATGATTAAGATTCATATTAGTTGGATGAATTAATCATACCAATCATATATTTACACACCTTGTTCCACAAGGAACACCACCTGCATTAATATCATTTATAGTATTAATTGAAACAATTAGAAATGTCATTCGACCACATACACTAGCAGTACGATTAGCAGCAAATATAATTGCAGGACTTTTACTATTAACCTTACTAGGAAACACAGGACCATCTATAGCAATAAACTTAATCTCACTACTAATTATTGGACAATTACTTCTATTAATTCTAGGATCAGCAGTGGCAATAATTCAAGCTTATGTTTTCTCAATTTTAAGAACTTTATATTCTAGAGAAGTATATTAAACCTATCTTAACAACTCACTCAAATCACCCATTCCACTTAGTAGACTATAGACCTTGACCACTAACAGAAGCAATTGGAGCAATAGTCCTAGTATCAGGATTAGCAAAATGATTTCACCTATTTAACATTAACTTATTTATAATTGGATTCGGAATTACCTTACTAACTATAATTCAATGATGACGAGATGTAGTATGAGAAGGGACATATCAGGGACTACATACAGGGTTTGTGTCAATTGGCTTACGATGAGGAATAATCCTATTTTTGCATCAGAAGTATTTTTCTTCGTTTCTTTCTTCTAAGCCTTCTTTAGAAGAAGACTAGCACCAACAATTGAACTAGGAATATTTTGACCTCCAATAGGAATTCAACCTTTTAATCCTATACAAATTTCATTACTTAATACAGCTATTCTTTTAGCCTCAGGAGTATCCGTAACATGACCGCATCATAGTTTAATAAAATCTAACTATACTCAAGCATTACAAGGATTATTTTTTACAGAATTATTAGGACTATATTTCACAATACTTCAAGCATATGAATATTGAGAAGCACCTTTCACTATTGCAGACGTAGTTTATGGATCAACATTATTTGTTGCAACAGGGTTCTATGGTCTCCACATAATTATTGGAACAACATGTCTACTTCGACACTCAATAAATCAATTCTCAGCAAGACACCACTTAGGATTTGAAGCAGCAGCATGATACTGACACTTCGTAGACATAGTATGACTATTCTTATACATCTCTATTTATTGATGAGGTAGATAATTGTTTTTCTAGTATAAATAGTACATTTGACTTCCAATCAGAAAGCTTGATATAAATCAAGAAAAACAATCCTAATTCTATCTACAAGAGTTTTTATTAGATTTATTATTCCAATAATTGTTATAATACTTGCAACAATATTATCAAAGAAATTAATCAATGATCGAGAAAAAAGATCCCCATTTGTATGTGGGTTTGATCCAAAAAGATCAGCACGAATACCATTCTCCCTATGATTTTTCCTAATTCCAGTAATTTTTTATTTTTTATGTAGAAATTGCACTAATTCTTCCAATTGTAATTATTTTCAAAACCTCAGACATCTGAACAGTATCAACAATATTTTTTATTCTAGTCCTATTAGGCAGACTATACCATGAATGAAATCAAGGAGCCTTACAATGAGCAGAATAAAGGGTTGTAGTTAACTGTAACATTTGGGTTGCATTCAAAAAGTATTGATATAATCAATCAACCTTAAATAGAATAAGAAGCGAAATATTGCAGTCAGTTTCGATCTGGAAGATTGGTAAATAAGGTACCCTTATTCTTATTAATTGAAGCCAAAAAGAGGCGTATTACTGTTAATAATATAATTGAACTATAAAGCCCCAATTAAGGAACTGTAAAGCCAATATGAAAGCTGCTAACATTTCTAAAATTTATATAGTAAAATAAAACATTACATTTTCACTGTAAAAATAACATATCTATATTTATAAATACCTAAAAGTAAAAATACTTCCTTAACATCTTCAGTGTCACACTCTAATTATAAGCTATTTAAGTACATGAAAAACAATATCACTAAAACAAATATTCAAAAAATAAAAGTTAAAATATAAATCTTGAAATTAGAATCATATCAACCCTGAATATATCCAATTAAATAAATAAATAATCTATATAAACCTTGGCCACCAAATAATTCACCTCAACCATAATCAAATAATTTCCATGAATAATAACCTAACTTTAAAGGAATATAACTTAGAAACTTAGTTGAAAGAAAAGGTATAAACCATATAGAACCAGCAAATCTAACAAAAGAAAGCATAGTTAAAGAAAACAAATTATGAGAAAAATCAAACTAAGAAATAAGATAACCCAAATAAGCATCTAAAACAACAACTGTAATAGTTAAAAACTTTAAATAATGAGGTAAAACAATCATATGAGGAATAGGAAAAATTAACCAAGACAAAAGACTACCACCAAAAACAACAACATCAATAAACCAATTATACCAAACGAAATATAATAACCCTTATCATCAAAAGAAAATCTAGAATAAAAATTATTATCCCCAGAAAAACTGAATAATAAAATAAACGAAAAGAGTAAGAAGCAGTTAAACCAGTAGAAAAAAAATAAAGAAAAAATTAAACAATTAATTCATCTTAAACAAACTATTTCAAGAATCAAGGCCTTTGAATAAAAACCTGCCAAAAAGGTATACCACACAAAGACAAACTAGAAACATTAAAAAAACAGAAGATAAAGGTATAAAACTAACAATTGAGCCCATAAAACGAATATCCTGAGAATCCTTTAAATTATGAATTATTGAGCCTGCACACATAAATAATAATGCCTTAAATAAAGCATAAGGTGAAAAGTGAAAAAACGCAAGTTAAGGATAACCTATAGCCAAAATTCTTATTATTAAACCAAGTGGTCTTAAAGTAGAAAGAGCAATAATTTTCTTCAAATGAAATTCAAAATTAGCTCCCAATCCAGCCATAAATATAGTTACACAACCAATTAAAAGTAAAAATCAACCACAATTATAAGTATCTAATATTGGTCTGAAACGAATTAATAAATAAAATCCAGCAGTAACAAGAGTAGAAGAATGAACTAAAGCAGAAACAGGAGTAGGAGCAGCTATATAAGCAGGAAGTCAAGAAGAATAGGGAATTTGAGCTCTCTTAGTTATAGCTGCCAAAACAATTAATATAGTAATAAGCTTTATTTCAAAAGAGTTAGAAATCAAATCATAATAATAAATATAATTCCAACCACCAAAATTTTATATTCAAGCAATAGAAATTAAAATAGCAACATCACCAATAGGATTAGAAAGTGCAGTTAATATACCAGTACTATAAGATTTTACATTTTGGTAATAAATAATTAAACAATAAGAAACCAAACCTAAACCATCTCATCCTAACAAAATTCTAATCAAATTAGGACTAATAATTAAAAAACCTATAGAAAGAATAAATATAAAAACAATAATAATATAACCCTCTCCATAATAAATCACCAAAGAAGAAATATATATAAAAAAGAGATAAAAATAAGAGACATTCAATCCAAAATTAAAGTCCTTACAACCATAGAACCATTTAAATTAAAAAGCTCTCACTCAAGAAAAACTCTGTAATTAATTATTAAATAATTAATACCTAAAATAAATATTATAGTTCTGGAAAATAATAAAGAAAAAAACGCAAAGAACAAATAGAAAATAAATTCATGGCCTAAGATGAAAAACTTCATATCATTGATACCACAAAACAATATTTTAAATTAAAATACTTAAGCCACTGAAACAAAGAAATATTCACCCTTTAAACAAAGAATATTTGAAGGAAATCAATGCAAAAGTAAAAGATGATATTCACGAAAATAACCAAGAGAACTAGTATAAACCCCAGAATAATAATTACCATGCTGAGAATAAGAATATATATATATATATATATAAAGTATAAACAGCTCTAAAAAAAGATAAAAAAATTAAAGCAAAAAATCTAAAAGAAGATCAAGGCATACTTCTATTTAATAATCTAAGTTGACCTATCAAATTTGATGATGGAGGGTCAGCTATATTTGATGATCTTAAAAGAAATCACCATAAAGCCATTCTAGGTATCAAATTAATTATACCCTTATTAATTAATAATCTTCGTCTACCTAAACGTTCATAAATAATATTAGATAAACAATACAATCCAGAAGAACATAAACCATGACCAACCATTAAAGAAAGAGAACCCATACAACCTCACCAATTTATAGTTATCAATCCACCAATAACCAATCTTATATGAGCAACAGAAGAATATGCAATTAAAGACTTTAAATCAACCTGACGAAAACGAATAAATGTAACAATAACCCCACCAGATAAACCTAAAGATCAACAAAAATAATTAAACTTTAAACCCAAATAAGAAATAACCTTTATAACACGAAAAATACCATAACCACCTGACTTCAATAAAACACCAGCAAGAATTATTCTACCTGAAATAGGGGCCTCTACATGAGCCTTAGGAAGCCATAAATGAACCAAAAATATTGGCTGCTTTACTGAAAAAGCTAAAATTATAAATACATAAAATATAAAATAATAAGAACCAAAGTCAACCAATAAAGGGAAATATAAAATGTTAGAAAAATCATAAACCTTAAATAAAACCAATAATAAAGATAATCTAGCAACCAAAGTATAAAAAATTAAATAAACACCAGCCTGTAAACGTTGGGGCAGGTAACCTGAACCCAAAAACAAAAGTAAAGTAGGAACTAATGTAGGTTCAAAAATATAGAAAAAGAAAGAAAACTTAATGTAGCAAATGAACAATAAAGCATAATCATTAAAATTAAAACCACAAAGACAAAAAAATTAGAATGATAAGAACTTAAATAAACTGAACCTCTAGCAGTAATTATTAAAGAACAAATTCAAAAACTCAGCAAAATCAAACTAAAAGAAAAATAGTCAATACCAAAATAATATCTAATTATATTCAAATCTGCATATGAATAAACACAAATTATAAAAACAAAACTCAACAGAAAAATTAAAGAATGAACCAACCATCAACAATTATTCAGCAAACAAAGAGGGATCAAAAAAATAGTTATAAAAAATACTTTAACATAAAGATAAACCAAATGAATTAAAAAAATCATTACCATGAGGACGAATTATTGAAACTAAAATAGGAAGACCCAAAGCACCTTCACAAACAGAAAAACTAAAAAATAACAGGAAAGAAATAATCGTAATCAAACTCAATAAGAAAAACAGTATTTAATATAAACAAAGAAAGAACAATATACTCCAATCTCAGAAGAATCATCAATAAATGTTTAAGTTTAGAAGAAAAAACATAAACACCAGCAAAATAACCCAACAAAGAAGTAAAAAAAGAGAATATAAACATTAGTTTTAATAGTTTAAAAAAACACCTGTCTTGTAAACCGCAAATAACTCTAGCCCCCACTTTTAAAACATCAGAGGTGGAAAAATTTCCATCATCGGTCCCCAAAACCGATATTTTAAATAAGCTAACCCCTGAAATGATTAAAATAATAATTATATCACTATCAGACATAATGAATATTAATTTTATTAAATTAAGACACCCAATATCAATAATGCTTTTCATTATCCTACAAACTTTTTTAGTTGGAATAATAACCGGAACAATAATGGAAAGATATTGATTATCATATATTTTATTTTTAACGTTTCTTGGTGGTATATTAGTTCTATTTATTTATATTACAAGAATTGCATCAAACGAAATATTTCAAACTAAATCAATTACCATAATTACTACCTTAACAATATGGGTATTCATTATATCGACATTAATTATCCTAGATATAATATTTATAGACTTTTTCAAAAATACTAAAACTATAAATATTGATAATTTAATCAATTACCAAGAAATAACAATATCTTTAGAAAAATTATATAACAGACCAACATTCATTATTACAATAATAATAATTATTATTATTTATTTATTTTCAGCACTATTAGCAGTAGTTAAAATCACTAATATTAACCATGGGCCTATTTGTAAAATAAGATAATTTACTAATGAATAAACCCTTATGATTAAGACATCCTTTAATGAAAATTATTAATAACTCTTTAGTTGATTTACCTGCACCAACAAATATTTCATTTTGATGAAATTTTAGGTCCCTGCTAGGGTTATGCTAGGTAATTCAAATCGTAACTGGACTATTTTTAGCTATACATTACACATCAAATATTGAAATAGCATTTAGTAGTGTAGTACACATCTACCGAGACGTAAATAATGGTTGAATTATTCGAACTTTACATGCAAATGGAGCATTTATATTTTTTATTTGTATTTATTTGCATGTAGGACGAGGAATTTACCATGGATCTTACATATACATACACACCTGAACAATTGGAACAGTAATTCTATTCTTAGTTATGGCAACTGCATTTATAGGATACGTTTTACCTTGAGATCAAGTATCATTTTGAGGTGTGACACGAATTACTAATTTATTATCAGCAATTCCATACTTAGGAACAGATTTAGTTCAATGGGTGTGGGGAGGATTTGCTGTTGATAACGCAACATTAAATCGATTTTTCACATTTCATTTTGTATTACCATTTATTATTGCAGCTATGGCAGCAAGTCATTTATTCTTTCTTCACCAAACAGGATCTAATAACCCGTTAGGACTAAATGGAGATATCGAAAAAATTCCATTTCATCCATACTTTACTTTCAAGGATTCTATTACATTTGTATTAATAACATCATTATTAATTATATTATGCTTAATTAATCCTTACCTCCTAGGAGATCCAGATAATTTTGTACCTGCTAATCCAATAGTAACACCAGTTCATATTCAACCAGAATGATATTTCTTATTTGCATATGCAATTTTACAATCAATTCCTAATAAGTTAGGAGGTGTTACTGCATTATTCTTATCAATTAGAATCTTAATAATTTTACCATTTTATAATAAAACACCACTCCAAGATATCCAATACTATCCTACTAATCAGATTTTATTCTGAATCATAGTAGTTGTATGTTTATTAACATGAATTGGTGAACGACCTGTTGAAGAGCCTTACATTATAACAGGGCAAATCTTAACAATTATCTACTTTACATACTTCTTAATTAATGTCAATGTTGCAAATGCATGAGGTAAGCTAATTAAGGAATAATAAGTTAATTAGCTTAGGAAAAGCATGTTTCACTAAATAAATGAGATAAATAAAATCTTTAAACCAACGAAGAAAATAAAAAAATTAAAAGATAAAGGTGAAAAACTTTTTCAAGCTAAGTATATTAACTTATCATAACGGAAAAATGTTAATGTACCCTGAACTCAAATAATGCCAAAGGATATAATAGCAAGCTTAATAAAAAATGTAAAAGAATAGAAATCACCACCTAAAAAACTTAAAGCTGATAATATTCTTATATAAACAATTCTAGTATACTCGGCTAAAACAATTAAAGTAAAACCACCTGCACCATATTCAATATTAAAACCTTAAACTAACTCAGATTCACCTTCGGCAAAGTCAAAAGGAGTACGGTTAGTTTCGGCTAAACAAGAAGCAAAACAAGCTAAAGCTAAAGGAAAAGAAATAATAATAAATCAACAATAAAGCTGATAATTTATAAAATCAAACATGTTAAAACTACCAATTAAAATAATTAAAGATAATAAAATCAAAGCCAAACTAACTTCATAGGAATTGTTTGAGCAACAGAACGAAGAGAACCTAATAAAGAATAATTTGAATTAGAAGATCAACCAGCGATTATAACGGTATAAACACCTAATCTAGTGCAACATAAAAAAACAAAAACCTATAAGAAAAAGAACATATATAAGTTAAGTATGGGAAAATTACTCAAACAGCCAAAGAAATCATTAAATTAAACACAGGAGAAAAATAATAAAGTAAATAATTAGATATAATAGGAATTGGCTGCTCCTCACAAATCAACTTAATAGCATCACTAAGGGCTGTGGGATTCCTACAAATCCTACTTTATTTGGACCCTTATGAATCTGAATATAACCTGAAACCTTACGCTCTAATAAAGTTAGAAAAGCAACACTAATTAAAACATAAATAACTAATAAAAGAAAATTTGAAAATAAACATAAATAAATCATAAAGTATCAATACTATTTGTAGAAAAAGTCTACATAAATGAATTCTAAATTCAACACATTAATCTGTCAAAATAGAAAATTAGTTATTATTAATCAATATAATAAAAAACATTTTAGCCATATGGTCCTTTCATACTAATATGGATTGATAGTCTTAGGATAGAAACCGACCTGGCTCACGCCAGTCTGAATTCAGATCATGCAAGAATTTAAAGGTCGAACAGACCTAATCACTGGGCTCCTGCACCCAAAATTTTTCTTAATCCAACATCGAGGTCGCAATCTGCTTTGTCGATATCAGCTCTCAAAAACAATTACACTGTTATCCCTAAGGTAACTTAATCATATGATCATAAATTACGGATCAAAACAACAAACATAAATCAATGATATAATAATGAAGAGTTTATTTATTCTTCATGTCACCCCAAAAAACATCGTCATTAAAAATAGAAAGACAAGCAAAAAACTATATAAAAGTAAACTCTTAAGTTCTATATGGTCTTCCCGTCCTAAAGAAGAATTTAAGCCTTTTGACTCAAAAGTTAAATTCAAAAATTTATTAAGAGACAGTTGATTTCTCGTCAAGCCATTCATACCAGCCACTAATTAAGAGACTAATGATTATGCTACCTTTGCATGGTCAAAATACCACGTCTCTTTATAAATATGCTCAGTGAGCAGGCCAGACCTCGAAATATTTTCAAGAGGACTTGTTTTTGATAAACAGGCAGAAATCAATTTTGCCTAGTTCCTTATAATAAGTTTACAAGGTAAAAATTTTATACAAATAAATATACTAATTCTATCATTATTACAAAAATTTTAAAATTAAATTAATAATCTTAATAAAAAACCTAAAATATTTATAAAATCAAAATAAAAAATAATGAACTAAAACGTAATCTTAAAGATAGTTGGTTTAAAGCTTACTATTATATTTTTATAAAACAAATTATAGGCTATTAACCCTTAAAGAATAAATAAGTTCATATTTATACTTAAAAAATTAAATAAAAATAATTAACTTCGAAAATTAAATTTTTCTTAAGAAACTAGATATCTTAGGAAACGATTAACATCTCATTTCTATAAATAATTTAATAATAATTAAGGTACAGTAACTATAAATTATTTATAAATCAACCCAAATCGAGACAAGTAAAATAAATACTAAAATTTTGATAAACCCTGATACAAAAGGTACAATAAATAGAATCTACTTTTAAAAATTTAAAATAATATTTCATAAAACACTTACATTACCAATAAACTATAATTTAAAAAATCAGTTCTATAAAATATACTAAGATAAAATTCAACAAGATTATTTATATTAAATAATTTAAAAAGCAAAAAATAAATATAATAAAATAAATAATCAAGATATCCTGATTTGCACAGAAAAATTTTCAGTGTAAGTGAATCACTTTACTAATAAGTTATATCTTGCACCTCTTCCTAGATACACTTTCCAGTACATCTACTATGTTACGACTTATCTCATCTAAATTGAAGCTATCTTAAAATAATAAAAATAGAATAATCAATAATGAGAGCGACGGGCGATGTGTACACACCTCAGAGCCAATATCAGTTAAATTAAATAAATTAAACTACTATCAATCCACCTTCATTAACAGTATTTCACCATAAAATCCGTTATAAACAAAAATCTATTGTAACCCACCTCCTCTTAACTATAAGATTCTCCGATAATGGATATATACAAACAAATAAATTAAGTAGAGTAAATCGTGTATTATCAATCATGGGGTAGGTTCCTCTGAATGGAATGAGATACTGCCAAATTCTTTGGGTTTAAAGACCTTAACTAATAGTACCCTGGTAAATATAATTAACATTTAAAATAGTAGGGTATCTAATCCTAGTTTATCATTTAAATTTCACAGATTCATAAAAACAGCTACAAATAAATTTTAACATTTCACCTTACAAATTTATATTTTAACCCTAATAATATAAACAAATGTTTTAACCAATAATATTCACTTGTATCAATCGTATAACTGCGGCTGCTGGCATGAATTATGCCGATACTAAATCAATTGCTAAATTCAAAATCACTTGATATTTAAATCAAATTCCTGCAAAAAGTACATTCAGATTAACAAAACTTACATATAATACAATTAATCAAAACAAGAAAAAAATAAAAGATTCAAATATTTAAAGAAAAAAAAGAAAAAATCACAAACAATAGCAAAAAAAAAAAAGAAACACACCCCCCTATGAACACAACAACTTCTCTATTGTATATAAATAAAGATTAATATGGAATGTGTATACCGATAAATGTATTATATTCTTTCTTATTTAATCTTTCTTTTCACTATTAATAAAGAAAGATTAAATAATAATAAATATATTTTATACAATTTTGTAAATTAATGTAATATGTTATTAATATAAAATTAACTTTATATTAAGTTAACTTAAATATTTAGTAGTTAAATAATGTAATTATAGATAATTAGATAATTATATTATTATGATTAAAATAATTTTTTATATTAATATAATATTTTATATTTACAATTATTAATTTTATTTATTATATCCAATTATAATAATATTTAATATTAATTTACATATTATTATATATATTATAATACAATCAACACGTGTGCTGTTAGATCCCTTCATGAGCTAGGTAGGCTACAGAATTTAAAAAGCAAAATGGTTGGTTGAAGATAGATACAAAAAGCGGCATGCTGGTGGGAGAACACGACTTCTGGTCAGATAAGTAGATGCTTTTAAAAACAACAGCATGTAGGGCTAATGACAAGTAGGGGTAATGATGAATAAGAAAATAGGAATACCTGTAAACAACATCGCGAATGCATTTTATCGCAACCAAGAGAGACACGAAGGCAGCACACACCACTGTAGTATAAATTTATACACTGCCTAGTTAAAAGTATCCGGACAACACTAAATAATGTGCTTGTGACCACTATACGTTGCGAGAGGTGGATCCGCTGGTACAAAAGGAGGTGGAGAGCATTGTATTGTCAGTAGACAGGCAGTAGCAGAAGACTGGGTCGCTCAGAAAGTTCAATGATTCCGAACATGGACTAGCTGATGGCTGTTAGCTGACTAACAAACCTATCAGGGACATTTTAATCCTTCTTCAGCTGCTCATGTTGACTGTTGGTGGTGTGACTGTGAATAGAAAGAACAACCACAGATAAATCAAGACCTGCCAGAACTCATGTACTGACATGTAGGGACCGTGGAGCCATGCGGAGGGTGATTGTAAAAATACACAATGTGATCAAAAGTATCGGGACACCAGGCTGAAAATGACTTACAAGTTAGTGGCGCCCTCCATCGCTAATGATGGAATTCAATATGGAGTTGGCCCACCGTTAGCCTTGATGAGAGCTTCCACTCTCGCAGACATACGTTCAGTCAGATGCTGGAAGGTTTCTTGGGGAATGGCAACACATTCTTCACGGAGTGCTGCACTGAGGAGAGGTATCGATGTCGGTCTGTAAGGCCTGTAACGAAGTAGGCGTTCCAAAACACCCCAAAGGTATTCTATAGGATTCAGGTCAGGACTCGTGCACGCCAGTCCATTACAAGGATGTTATTGTCGTGTAACCACTCCGCCAACAGGTGATCGATCGTGTTGAAAGATGCAGTCGCCATCCCCGAATTGCTCTTCAACAGTGGGAAACAAGAAGGTGCTTAAAACATCAATGTAGGCCCGTGCTGTGATAGTGCTACGCAAAAAAACAAGGGGTGCAAGCCCCCTCCATTAAAATCACGACCACGCCACAACACCACCACCTCTGAATTTTTACTGTTGGCACTACACATGCTGTCAGATGACGGGCATTTGCCATATCCATTTCCTGCCATCGGATCGCCACATTGTGTTCCGTGAATCGTCACTCCACACAACTTTTTTCCACTGTTCAATCGTCCTATCTTTACTCTCCTTACACCAAGCGAGGCGTCGTTTGGGATTTATCGGCACCATGTGTGGCTTATGAGCAGCCGCTCGAGCATGAAATCCAAGTTTTCTCACTTCCCGCCAACTGCCATAGTACTTGCAGTGGATCCTGATGCAGTTTGGAATTCTTGTGTGATGGTCTGGATAGATGTCTGCCTATTACACATTATGACCCTCTTCAGAATAGATCAGTAGATCACATAACTAGCGGGGAGATACGCAACCGAGGTTGGGGGAAAAGTAAATCATGGCACAAGCAGACTAAAAGATGCGACCGGTTGATAGGACGCATCCTGAGGTATCAAGGAATAATCGGATTGTTCACAGAGATAAGGTGAGGGGAGGCGGAAAATTTGTAAAATGCTCGACTACAGTAACCAGGTTTAAAGGGATGTCGGTTGCAGCTGGTATTCAGATATGAAGAGACTCGCACAGCGTAATGTAGCGTGGAGAACAGCAATAATACAGTCGTCAGGCTGAAGACCACAAGAACAAACAATAGCTTTCAAGGAAGACCTTCCTTTAGTAATAACAATATATCTTCGGTCTAAAGAATACTTTCATGATTAAATGTCATTTCATTAGAATTAAAACACCAAATAATTTTGTCAGGTACATTTAAGGAAATTATTGATTCACAAGTTTTATGCTGTGTGGTCATTCCACATCAGTCTCAGCTGGCTTGGAGCGCGGTATTCCAGCGATTAGCTTGTCTATTGCGTTTCGGTATGTCTGGACATCGGGGTGGAAGGTGCATTTGAATCAGTTTTGGACCAATTAGGGCAGTGTAAGCGGCAAATGAAAATGTTAATGCGTTGCGTTGCGATTGTTCTTTGGCGTGAGAGTAGTGATTTCAGCAACAACCGCACAGATCTTCCAGTACGTGAATTTTTCCATTTTTTTAAAGTAGGGATTTACATTTTAGCTACTGTCAGGAAAATTTTATGTCATGATTCACTTGCTAACATTTCTCAGTTGTAACATATTCATGTCTACAGATCATGAGAGTTATTCTTAGACTAACGAACTGCTTGAAACAGTGTAACTGGTTCGATTGGACACACGGCCACACTAGTATATAATTAATTTTTTTTTAGAATCTGATCTTTCTACGAGCTTTTGAAATCATTATCAGTTTCGAAGTCAAATGCTCTATTCATTAATTTCGTGTAACAATTTGTGAACAAGTTGAGAGAAGGAGTGCTGTCAGCGTAGTAGGAAGCTGCATGTTCTCCACTCAGAATCGATTAACATTGGAACTGGCGCTGTGTTACTGAAACCTTTAGGTACACTATCACGCGCTCAAAAATATTACCGATGCCAGGAAACGCGGACGTCCGAAGACAACCGGTTTATTATCTTACGTCCAGTATGCTTTGTCAGAGCTGACAAAGCTTGTACGTACTCAACCAGGATAACTTATCGCATTTGACAGTTGTTCATTAACTGTGGGAGAGATAGTACACAGCGACGAGGACATATAGGCCACGTCAACATACACCGAGCATCCAAAAGTTATACAGCACGTCAGGGGCACGTAGCTATAGTAATGTCGAATCATTTCAGTATGGTCGATCTAGATATACTCGAAATTTGGCGCGAGGGAGATTGTTGTTGTTTCGATTGAGACAGACCATGTGCTGCAGTGGGTTAGTTAGAAGGAGCGAAATTGCGGTCATTTGAACTATCGACCTAAGTGGAGGGCTCTGGAGACAATCGTTTGATGCTGAGGCTTGAACCTATATGACCACGTGCAGTAGATGACAAGATACTTGCACTGTAATTATGAAAATTTACTGACCCTGAAAATACAGTACAGTTCAGTAGTGTATTATCTTGCTTTATCACACTCGTCCTCTGATCACATGAATCTGAGGGAGACGCACAGTCGTCACCGCTTTCAGACCGGTTCTCAACAGAGAGCGGCAGCGCGGCAAGCGGCAGCGGCGAGCGTTTCCCGCGGTGACGCGGAATTGCCGTTCTCACCTGGAAGCCGCAGACGCTAGCGGTAGCCCATTACCGACATTCAGGTATGGGGTCTGACCCACAGGAGAGCGCGGTGCATTTTGTTAACTGCACCATGAATCAATACGAAAGAGAGACGAAGGTGGGTGAAGACATGCCAATATTTAATTTTTTTACTAAATATTCTTTCACATATTTCATTATTCATGTTCCCCTATTTCAGATTGGATGAATTACCGTTCACAATTGTTCCCTAACTCATTATATAGTTGATAACATTTAGAAAATCTGTGGTGTCACTGCCAGACACCACACTTGCTAGGTAGTAGCCTTTAAATCGGCCGCGGTCCGTTAGTACACGTCGGACCCGCGTGTCGCCACTATCAGTGATTGCAGACCGAGCGCCGCCACACGGCAGGTCTAGTCTAGAGAGACTCCCTAGCACTCGCCCGAGTTGTACAGCCGACTTTGCTAGCGATGGTTCACTGTCTACATACGCTCTTATTTGCCGAGACGACAGTTTAGCATAGCCTTCAGCTACGTCATTTGCTACGACCTAGCAAGGCGCCATATTCAGTTACTATTGATATTGATATTGTGAATCATGTACCGTCAAGAGCGACGTTGATCATTAATGGATTAAAGTTAAGTATCAAACTAATTACGTCCGCTTTCTGAATTCTAATCACTGTCATGTTCCAGACCTCACGTCCGTATAGTTCTTCCCTCCTCACGCCAGCCTGCGAGAGCTAAAGCACGTGCATTTCGGCCTCCTCTTGTAACACGGTGTTGGCTCTTCTGCCAACCCAACAAAATCGATCGCCCCACAACAAAAATTTGCTATGACTCTCATAACAGCTTTCAGTATTGTAATTTGCAGTTCAAAATGTGTGTGCATTCCTAAGGGACCAAACTGCTTTGGTCATCGGTCCCTAGACTTACACACTACTTAAACTACCTCAAACTAACTTAAACTAACTTATGCTAAGAACAACACACACACCCATGCCCGAGGGAGGATTCGACCTCCGGCGGGAGGGACCGCGCAGTCCGTGACATGACACCTCTAACTGCGCGGCCACTCCGCGCGGCTAATTTACAGTACCTAAATGCTGTTTACTGTAATGATAGTACATGTAATAAGCAATTATTTAGAGCTGAAAATGTATGACAGTTCATTCTCAGTAACTATTATATTAAAATCACACTCGGTGAGTGTTAGTTATTAAAAACAATCAATGAATTACTTTCCCAGTAATCAACTCTAACTCTAAACTGCCATTAACATTATCATAGCAGACATAGACGTAAACCCAACACCCACCCAGCGCAATGGTACAAATCAACATGCCTACCAACCCCATAGGTAGTGAGCCGATTGAAAGAACATACGACAAGAAAAAGAAATTATCGTATGGTTAAGAGAGACAAAAATTTAAAACGTTGTGAGAGACTGGAACTCGGAAGCAGAGATAGGAAGAGAAAATAACAGAAGAACATGGGCTCAGGGGAAGGACTGAAAGAGGAAGCCACCTGGGAGAATTTTTCACAGAGCATATTTGACCTATATTGTTGTGCTCCATCTCTTTTTTCGCATTTTCAAATTTGCCAGATAGTAAGAGGGTACGAACTTTCCACGTACCAATCCTTAGATTTTCCTCTTTCCTCTCCTTTTTCTATATATTTACACTTTCAATTATCCTCCATGTACTCCCCTTCCAGAGATCCGATTGAGGGGACGTTTTACCTCCGGATTCATTATTTTGCACTTAGAGGGTCATATCAAGTGGGCCTTGGGAATAGTAATATTTTATTCAGGCGAGGAAAAAACGGAATGATTGGAGTAGTTATCATGGTAAAGAAGAAGGTAAAAATCATGATAATGAAGGTGGAATACATAAATAGCAGTCTGATGATACTGAGGTTGAAAGGTCACAAGAAAGACGTAGTTCTGATACGGGTCTACATGCTAACAAGCCAACACAGCAACGATGAGATTGAAGGGTGCTACAGCAGAATTGAATCACTGGTGGAGAGAGAAAAGAAAAAGGCGTGCATAATAGTAATGGGAGATTAGAACGCGGTGGTTGGCGAAGGGAAAAACCGAGATGTGGTTGGAAAGTTTGGATGGGCTAACAGAAACGAAAGAAATGCGAGAATGGTCAGATTTTGTAAGGCAAACTCATTGGTAGATGGAAACACGCTTTCTGAACATCACAAAAGATGACGGTAAACATGGACATCGAATATACACAATAGGAAATACCAGATCGATTACATGCTAATACAGAGTAAATTCCGGACATGCATGAGAAATGCCAAGGCTTATCCAGGAGCAGATATTAACTCTGACCACAACTTGGTTGTAGCAGATGTGCAGGTTAGATTGAAAAGAATGTTGGTAGGTAAAGTGAGGGACAAATTTAACTTGGATGCTCTAAAGGAAGAAGGACTAACCAAAAAGCTTGAAGAAGAGTTCCGAGACAAGTGGAAAATTAGAGAAAAGACAGGGGGCATAAATGAACAGTGGAACCAGTTCCGAGACACCCTGAAAGCAACCGGTAAAGATGTCGTTGGTCTGATGAAGTGCAAGTGGAGAAGGAAAACATGACATGATCTTGAAGATGGCAGAAAGGAGAAAATGGAAAAACGCACAAACTGATGAGGAAAAGGCAATACAGAAGACTGAACAATGAGCTGGGAAGAGTAACTGATCAGGCCATGAAAAAATGGACCAGAAAAATCTACTCAGAAACTGAGACACTGGAGGAAGAGGGCAAGTATGAAAAGATGTATCGAGTAGCCAAGGAAGTCGTATTTCAGGGAAGGAAGAACAAGACAAATATGGAGATAGAAGGGAAAGATGGAACTCTTAAGTGACCCACACGCTGTTCAGAATAGATGGAAAGAATATATTGGAACTCTCTATAAAGCGGATCAAAGACCTTCCGATCTGCAGACTGAGAAGGAACAATCAGTAAATGAAGATGAGAAAGGAGATTTTATCCTACGTTCAGAGGTAAATAAGGCATCGGGAGAACTTAAAAACAACAAAGCGTGTGGCTTAGATGACATTCCGGCAGAAATGTTAAAGAGTTTAAAACAAACAGGCGAAAATGAGTTGACCTCTCTTGGCAACTACATCTACGACAAAGGGGCATGGCCAGAAGACTTTCTCGTAAGTATAATAGTCCCAATCCCAAATACCAATAATCCCAAAAAGTGTGAAGATCACAGGACAATCAGCCTAATATCGCAGGCAGGAAAAGTAGTTCTTCGAATTCTGAATAGGAGGCTATATGGAACGCTGGAAGAAACACTTGGTGAAGAACAATATGGTTTAATAAGGGGAGAGGGAGCACGAGATGCCATTGGACTTCTAAGAACCATCTGTGAAAGATACAAAGAAAAGGGCAAAGAAGTGTACGCTGTCCTCATACGCCTCGAAAAGGCCTTTGATAGAGTGCAATGGGAAAGCTGTCAGATATCTTGAAAAAGAAAGGAGTAAAGTGGAAGGAGAGAAGATTAATCCCAAATCTACACCTGAATCAGAAAGCTCGGGTACGAATAGGTAATGGGATCTCTGAAGACAGCACGATTGGGAGAGGCGGTAGGCAGGGCTGCTGTCTCTCGCCGATTCTGTTTAACGTCTGCTTGGAGGAAGTACTGGAAAGCTGTTTGGATGGAACAAGAGGCGTCAGGATAGGTGGGCGGAAAATTGAATGTTTAAGATTTGCAGATGACATGGCGATCCTCGCAGAAAATCAAGAGACACTGACTCAAATGTTAAGTGACCTGAATGAAGCCTGTGCAGCATATGACATGAAAATTAATAAAAAGAAAACCGAAAATAAGGTCATAGGCGTCCACAGCTCGTGGTCTAGTGGCTAGCTTGCTGCCTCTGGATCACGGTGTTCTGGGTTCGATTCCCGGCCGGGTTGGGGATTTTCTCTGCCGAGGGACTGGGTGTTTGTGTTGCTCTCATAATTTCATCATCATCATTCGTGACAGTGGCTAGATTGCCTTGCGAAAAAATTGGACTGTGTAAAATTGGGACTTTTGTATGGGCGCTATGACCGCGCAGTTGAGCGCCCCACAAACCAAACATCATCACCATAGTCATAGGCCTAAAGAAAAGAAAAGTGAAAATTAAGTTGGGGTCAGAAATCATAGAACAGGTAAGAGCATTCAACTATTTGGGAAGTTGGATTAAAGAAGACATGGATTGCCAACAAGATATCAAAGTGAGAATGGATCTGGCGAAAGAGGGATTTCAAAAGCAAAGAAGACTCCTAACTAGTTGTTTAAACAAGGAATTAAGGAAGCGACTGGTTAAGACCTTAATATGGAGTGCGGCCTTGCATGGAGCAGAAACGTGGACTTTGAGGACGCAGGATGAGAAGAGAATTGAAGCTTGTGAAATGTGGATATGGCGTAGAATGGAGAAGATCAGCTAGACTGATAAAGTCAGGAATGAAGAAGTAATGAGGAGAATTGGAGAAGAACGGAGGATGCTGCTGACGGTGAAGAACAGGAAACTAAACTGAATAGGCCACAATCTAAGAAGAGATAGCCTTCTAGTAGAGGCAACTGAAGGTTTCGTTCCGGGAAAGAGAGGGAAGGGCAGAAGAAAGATTCCAGATGCTGAATGATGACAGCAGGCCACAAGGAGGGTACCAAAGAATGAAGAGAAACGCAGAAGACAGAGAAGCATGGAAGGCTATGCGGTCAAACCCTGCCGCAAGGCACACAACCCGATGATGATGATAATTTAATCACTGCTAACACTTTGCTTACGAATCAAGAAAGAAGGATGCATATGTGGAACAGAGTTTTCGAAGCTAGATTATAAATTGTGAGACTTTTCCAGGTGCAGATGCAAAGTGACGATAATTTATTGGTTATGAACAATAATTACAACGAACGAAAAAGGTGGCAAGTTAAACTGATGGAAATTGATGAAGTTAAGGTTCAAAGTTTGTTGATAATCTTAACGGGATCATTAGGCGGTGACTGCAACATAGGAAGAAATTCGCTACAAGAAGAATGGCCACTTTTGGGAGAAGAAATAGTGAAGGCAGCAGAGTATGAAACATTTTTTATATAAAAGTAAGTTCCATCCTTTTAATGTTAATTCTCTAGCTCGTAGATTTGATCTAAAGATAATGTCAAGGAGATACAAGTAACCAGGAACAATCATAAAAAAAGTGAGCAGGAGATGATTGTATTATTGGGCCAAACATGGTCTTTTTTCTATAGTACTGTCATCAGTATAATTTGGCACCTAAGACATTAAATCAGACATGCTGATGTAACAGCAGATTATGTTCCTTAGCTAGATGCGTGCCTCCACCGGTCAATTCGACAGCACTTTGGAGCTACCCCATTTGGAAAACACCTGTAGCCACTGCTGTAGCCAGTAGGTCCAAGCACAGAATGACTCACCATGCCGATGCTCCAGCCATGTATGTTCCTGAGGTAGGTGGGTGCCTGCGTCAGCAGGGTGGACATCACCCAGAAGCTGCCCCACTTGGCCAACACCAGCAGCCACACCTGGCGCGAGGTCAGGATGCGTCCCCAGGGAGTTGCTGGCTGCAACGATATGTAGTTTGTTGCTCTCATAAATCTCCATTTCCTGGGCCACATTAAAGCCATGAAAGAACGCAAGCCATCAGCAAAGAAGTGATCATGAAACAATGTCTCTCATAGCAACGCCATGTCAAAAGATTTTAGATCAGTCAATTTTAACAAATTTATTTAAGAGTTAGGCTTCCAAAAGTCTCATCATATACATATACCAACTCCTTCAGCATTTCGAACTACTTGGGAAATGTGCTAAACCATTCTTCCTGGGGAATGTAAATCAACTCACCAATGTACAACTCAGCAGTTTCTTTATTCAGAGGGCGTTTCTGCCCTGTGAGCGCTTATTCGCTACTGGGGAACAAGAAGAATTCCCAGGGTGCCAGTTCAGATAAATAAGCACACTGAACAGAAAAATAGTGACCCGCAGCAGACATATCGATGATACCATGTCGCACTCGCTCTGGCCTTGATAATCGCCTCAGTTCGACGAAGAAGAGATCCACAAGTTTATTGAGGTGTGCCATATCCAAATGTACCCACTTACGGATGTTTAGATTCAGTACAACTACCAAAGTGAGGGATGCTAATTCCCACATTTCAAGCACTGTTATATAAATAGTAATACACATTTTCCATGGATTACGGTTGGGTGATTTAGCAGCCCAGTTGTGATACGATAGAGAGACTCAGTATTCTTGAAACCAGGGAGGTATGAGAGCATCCCAGTGAAAATGACTTATCATGTTGGAATATCGGAGTGTCAACAGCAATAGCAATCTATGTCCACATCAGTAGTGCGACAAAGCCGCCACCACCCCACACCGCATTGTTGCCAAATTTATTCAAGATGACAGATCCAAGATTGCATTGATAGGTATGGGAACGTCGTAATGATGTCATGGTGGGAAGTTCAAATTTTGGTGTAGAAAAAAGATCACTTGGGCTACCACCACTAACTTAAGAAAATGGCAGGAAAAGAGGTCACTTGGGCTACCTCCACTAACCAAAGACATTAGAGCGCCACCTCCTCCTTGGAACTGGCAGGAAAAGGACTCAGCCTGTGCTGGGCTGCTGGATAGGATGGACATAAGTATTTTCCATGCAGTCTTCATTTAAACAGTTTGAGTTGTCATAGGCAGTAGCTCCATTAGGTCTGGAGTCCAACTGACCTAGTAGACAGTACTGTCACCAGAGGGCTCTATGGTCCCATGGTGGTCTGTGGAAAAATGGCCCGAAAAGGACTCAGCCTGTGCTGGGCTGCTGGAGAGAGGAAGAAGTGTACTTTATTTATTTCGGAGCAATTTATTTAGGGATGGATTTCACGTAGTTCATTTATTACACTAATACTAAACACTCGCTCTGATGTGTTTGGGGTCATAATACACAGCCTACAGACCTGCAAACTATTCGTAAATCACCGAAATAATGCAGTACACTGATATACGGACACGCAAACAACTCGTAACTTGTCAAAATAATGCTTTTAAAACGCTGTGCGACCACGCTCACTAATTATGAACTGCTGAAATAATGCATTGCACAGCCCACAGATATGATCACAAAATAATGCAACAGACACGTCCACTACTCGTGAAATTGTCAAAAAAATAATGCATGTTTAACGCTCTGACAAGACGCTCACAACGCTTGAGCAGCTGAAAATAATGCACTGCACAAACACCTATTGCACGAAAGAAACGCTTTCGAACTATCGGCAAGAAATTCGACCGCAACATATCAACGAACTATTTCCTGCACAGCTCCAAGGCGTGCACAACGGATGGCGTGCTCATGCCAGTGACATTTGCGAGACACGTCTGGGCCACCTGCACGTGTTTGCCATTGTTGGCGCGATACCTTTCTACCTGCTGTCCAGTGAAGACCTAATTACCGAGCGACTCACCATCGTAGGTGCAGATAAGAGATTATCAGTGTTATACTGATATCTAAGGTCTATGTAAATAAGAGCTAAATGCCCCCTCTGGATGTGCTATAAAATCTGTTGCAATGCTTCCCAGAATAGCACAGGGTACAGTCTCCCTAGCGATCCTAAAGGGACATGCAAGACGCCTCTGGGCGCGTACGTGTTTACCCAGCCACCACGCATACCCACCAGTCCAGCGTCAAGCAAGAGGTGTCTGTGGAGCGACTCACCCACGCTGACGCAAGTAAAAGGCTATCAGTGTTATACTGCTGTCACATGTCTATGTAAATAAGAGCCACGTGTACCTCTCGGATATTGTAAAGTACTGAAGAAACAGTTAACAGTCGCTTTTGTAGGAGCTTTCATGATGTCTCAGCTTGTCCGCATGGAAATTCTTGTCCTAACAGGACTTGTTTTCGAAAATAGCCCAGAATAACGCCGACTGCATATCTCCTCATGGTCCTAACGTGGCACCCTATTCACCATCTGTTACCCTTCCTGGAGATCGTTAAGTCCTGCTTTCGACAAACATCTTTGAAATGCAAACGTTCTCACCGCTATGTAGAGGCTCCTATGTCCCAGCACAAAGGATGTCTTGTGAATGAATGGTGCTTTCTGATTGGCTCCTACTGAATTCACCCACCAAATTACTGATGCTGCTGGTGTGGAAGCACTGTCTGCCTTTTTTTCTGCAGATGAGACTTTCAGCGGCAATACTATTTTGTAGAGATTGCCATACTGCTCTGACAATTAAACCCGGAAAAAGTGCCTTAAAGATCATCAAATACAGAAAGACACTTGCTCAGTTACACCACTCTGCCACTGAGGATGAAAGCTTGAATATCACAGCGTGAAACCGATCTGCAACCTGGCGATATATCACCACATACCGTGTCAATGTAGTAAACATACATACAATTCGTATCCTGCGCCATCAAAATCGCCCCTTTTACATCGACCGCCAGCACTTGTGCATATACAGTGAAGACAGGGAGCATAAGCACATGTACCGAATATACTCCTTGCAGCACTAGATACTATCCACGAGGTACGGTGGTCATTTACCACAGCCGAAGATTACAAGTCATCTGCCCCCGATGCATGACCAGCGTGCCCTCAGCACACCAAAGTCACACTCCAAACTGTTATACAAAGTCGGAGTAGGTTCTCCTCAGCACAGAGGCCTTATAGTTTCTGACCCCGACTTGCTTTACTTGCTTGCTTTCTAGACCCCTCTCCAGACTCTGGGATCACAAGAACATGTGTAACTCCACATGGTTTCCCAAAATATATTATACAATTTTCGCAGTACTTCTCGATATCAAGCACATGCAATATCGCTTGCATAGCAGTATTGATTGTGCAGTATAATTCCGAAGACATAGACCGGAACCTCCCCCTATGAACCATGGACCTTGCTGTTTGTGGGGAGGCTTGCGTGCCTCAACGATACAGATAGCCGTACCGTAGGTGCAACCACAACGGAGGGGTATCTGTTGAGAGGCCAGACAAACGTGTGGTTCCTGAAGAGGGGCAGCAGCCTTTTCAGTAGTTGCAGGGGCAACAGTCTGGATGATTGACTGATCTGGTCTTGTAACATTAACCAAAACAGCCTTGCTGTGCTGGTACTGCGAACGGCTGAAAGCAAGGGGAAACTACAGACGTAATTTTTTCCCGATGGCATGCAGCTTTACTGTATGGTTAAATGATAATGGCGTCCTCTTGGGTGAAATATTCCGGAGGTAAAATAGTCCCCCATTCGGATCTCCGGGCGGGGACTACTCAAGAGGACATCATTATCAGGAGAAAGAAAACTGGCATTCTACGGATCGGAGCGTGGAATGTCAGATCCCTTAATCGGGCAGGTAGGTTAGAAAATTTAAAAAGGGAAGTGGATAGGTTAAAGTTAGATATAGTGGGAATTAGTGAAGTTCGGTGGGAGGAGGAACAAGACTTTTGGTCAGGTGAATGCAGGGTTATAAATACAAAATCAAATAGGGGTAATGCAGAAGTAGGTTTAATAATGAATAAAAAAATAGGAGTGCGGGTAAGCTACTATAAACAGCATAGTGAACGTATTATAGTGGCCAAGACAGACACAAAGCCCATGCCTACTGCAGTAGTACAAGTTTATATGCCAACTAGCTCTGCAGATGACGAAGAAATTGATGAAATGTATGACGAGATAAAAAAAATTATTCAGGTAGTGGAGGGAGACGAAAATTTAATAGTCATGGGTGACTGGAATTCGACAGTAGGAAAAGGGAGAGAAGGAAACATAGTAGGTGAATATGGATTGGGGGTAAGAAATGAAAGAGGAAGCCGTCTGGTAGAATTTTGCACAGAGCATAACTTAATCATAGCTAACACTTGGTTCAAGAATCATAAAAGAAGGTTGTATACATGGGAGAATCCTGGAGATACTAAAAAGGTATCAGATAGATTATATAATGGTAAGACAGAGATTTAGGAACCAGGTTTTAAATTGTAGGACATTTCCAGGGTCAGATGTGGACTCTGACCACAATCTATTGGTTATGAACTGTAGATTAAAACTGAAGAAATTGCAAAAAGGTGGGAATTTAAGGAGATGGGACCTGGATAAACTGAGTAAACCAGATGTTGTACTGAGTTTCAGGGACAGCATAAGGGAACAATTGACAGGAATGGGGGAAAGAAATACAGTAGAAGACGAATGGGTAGTTCTGAGGGATGAAGTAGTGAAGGCAGCAGAGGATCAAGTAGGTAAAAAGACGAGGGCTAGTAGAAATCCTTGGGTAACAGAAGAAATATTTAATTTAATTGATGAAAGGAGAAAATGTAAAAATGCAGTAAATGAAGCAAGGAAAAAAGAACACAAACGTCTCAAAAATGAGATCGACAGGAAGTGCAAAATGGCTAAGCAGGCATGGCTAGAGGACAAATGTAAGAATGTGGAGGCTTATCTCACTAGGGGTAAGATAGATACAGCCTACAGGAAAATTAAAGAGACCTTTGGAGAAAAGAGAGCCACTGGTATGAATATCAAGAGCTCAGATGGAAACCCAGTTCTAAGCAAAGAGGGGAAAGCAGAAAGGTGGAAGGAGTATATAGAGGATCTATACAAGGGCGATGTACTTGAGGACAATATTATGGAAATGGAAGAGGATGTAGATGAAGATGAAATGGGAGATACGATACTGCGTGAAGAGTTTGACAGAGCACTGAAAGACCTGAGTCGAAACAAGGCCCCGGGAGTAGACAACATTCCACTAGAACTACTGACGGCCTTGGGAGAGCCAGTCCTGACAAAACTCTACCATCTGGTGAGCAGGATCTATGAGACAGGCGAAATACCCTCAGACTTCAAGAAGAATGTAATAATTCCAATCCCAAAGAAAGCAGGTATTGACAGATGTGAAAATTACCGAACTATCAGTTTAATAAGTCACAGCTGCAAAATACTGACACGAATTATTTACAGACGAATGGAAAAACTGGTACAAGCCGACCTCGGGGAAGATCACTTTGGATTCCGTAGAAATGTTGGAACACGTTAGGCAGTACTGACCTTACGACTTTATCTTAGAGGAAAGATTAAGGAAAGGCAAACCTACGTTTCTAGCATTTGTAGACTTGGAGAAAGCTTTTGACAATGTTGACTGGAATACTCTCTTTCAAATTCTAAAGGTGGCAGGGGTAAAATACAGGGAGCGAAAGGCTATTTACAATTTGTACAGAAACCAGATGGCAGTTATAAGAGTCGAGGGGCATGAAAGGGAAGCAGTGGTTGGGAAGGGAGTGAGACAGGGTTGTAGCTCTCCCCGATGTTATTCAATCTGTATATTGAGCAAGCAGTAAAGGAAACAAAAGAAAAATTTGGAGTAGGTATTAAAATCCAGGGAGAAGAAATAAAAACTTTGAGGTTCGCCGATGACACTGTAATTCTGTTACAGACAGCAAAGGACTTGGAAGAGCAGCTGAATGTAATGGACAGTGTCTTGAAAGGAGGAGATAAGATGAACATCAACAAAAGCAAAACAAGGATATTGGAATGTAGTCGAATTAAGTAGGGTGGTGCTGAGGGAATTAGATTAGGAAATGAGACACTTAAAGTAGTAAAAGAGTTTTGCTATTTGGGGAGCAAAATAACTGATAATGGTCGAAGTAGAGAGGATATAAAATGTAGGTTGGCAATGGCAAGGAAAGCGTTTCTGAAGAAGAGAAATTTGTTAACATCGAGTATAGATTTGAGTGTCAGAAAGTCGTACTAAAAGTATTTGTATGGAGTGTAGTCATGTATGGAAGTGAAACATGGAAAATAAATGGTTTGGACAAGAAGAGAATAGAAGCTTTCGAAATGTGGTGCTACAGAAGAATGTTGAAGATTAGGTTCAAATGGCTCTGAGCACTATGGGACTTAACATCTGTGGTCATCAGTCCCCTAGAACTTAGAACTACTTAAACCTAACTAACCTGAGGACATCACACACACCCATGCCCGAGGCAGGATTTGAAACTGCGACCGTAGCAGTCGCGCGGTTCCTGACTGAGCGACTAGAACCGCTAGACCACCGCGGCCGGCGAAGATTAGGTGGGTAGATCACGTAACTAATGAGGAGGTATTGAATAGGATTGGGGAGAAGAGAAGTTTGTGGCACAACTTGACTAGAAGAAGGGATCGGTTGGTAGGACATGTCCTGAGGCATCAAGGGATCACAAATTTAGCATTGGAGGGCAGCGTGGAGGGTAAAAATCGTAGAGGGAGACCAAGAGATGAATACACTAAGCAGATTCAGAAGGATGTAGGTTGCAGTATGTACTGGGAGATGAAGGAGCTTGCACAGGATAGATTAGCATGGAGAGCTGCATCAAACCAGTCTCAGGGCTGAAGACCACAACAACAACAACATAGACCGGAAATTATTTCTACAACAACTCGAAACCTTTGCTGTAAACTACTGAGTAACTACAATCTTTATAATTTACAAAGTCAACTAAGGTGTTTCTCATGTCTAGAGAATCAGCAAACATTTTTTCCACCTGTTGTTCACCTTCTAGATGCACACACCACAATCAATTTTCTCTCAACCAGATAAAGACAGGAAATGTGAGGAAGCAGTCAACCAGACAATTTACATGGGAGGGAATAATGGTCCAGCGCAAACACACGTTCATAATGAATCTTCTCAAATATTCACACAATCACGAAGGCTGTCCAACACATATTGAGTATTTGCTATACTGCCGTCTAGAGGACGACATGATTAGGTCAGGTACATTCCTGCATCCCAACAGGCCTTTATATTCGGACAGCTCCTACAGTACAGGTGATGCAACCTTACACTGGTCTGTGCAATGGATCAGTACCTGTATATCTAATAGGATCGTCACATATCTATTAAGATCGTCACATGTGCATGATGCTGGCACACCGACGGTATTTGATTTCGATATATAGGAGGAGAGAGAATCGGTAAAAGTATTATCGAGTTCTCTATCGGATGAAGTTAGTAGAACTTTTATAGTTCGTAATTTTTCTCTTTTGTATAGTACAGAATAATGATGATAGCGTGTTGGGGTGATAGATGTGAATGGAATCTGAGGACGCAGATCTGCTTCGAACTGTAGTACCTGTATGTAGTTTGGGGATGCATCACAATGCAGTAGCAAAATCCTCGTCCTTCTCCCAGTTGCCATACTGTCTGTTATACTACCTCGTGTTGCAGGAGCTGGCTTCGTTTGGCACTGACCTTACACATTATATACTGTTGGTGGAGCTACAACAAAATGTTCCCAATTCCACTGAATGGTCAAAACACAGTCCTGCCGCACTAACTCAGGTCACTCTGTTTTTATTCGGGTTGCAGAAGGTGGTAGATATGTTGTTGTTGTTGTGGTATTCAGTCCTGAGACTGGTTTGATGCAGCTCTCCATGCCATACAGTAAAGCTGCATGCCCTCAGGAAAAATTACGGCTGTAGTTTCCCTCTGCTTTCAGCCGTTCGCAGTACCAGCACAGCAAGGCCGTTTTGGTTATTGTTACAAGGACACATCAGTCAATCATCCAGACTGTTGCCCTTGCAACTACTGAAAAGGCTGCTGTGGTAGATATAGTTCTCTCCAACTTCTGTTCAGTTCTGACTTAAATTGCGGCCGAAGTGGCCGTGCGGTTAAAGGCGCTGCAGTCTGGAACCGCAAGACCGCTACGGTCGCAGGTTCGAATCCTGCCTTGGGCATGGTTGTTTGTGATGTCCTTAGGTTAGTTAGGTTTAACTAGTTCTAAGTTCTAGGGGACTAATGACCTCAGCAGTTGAGTCCCATAGTGCTCAGAGCCACTTAAATTGGAATGATCACATGCGTCAAGTTGCAGAAATGGCAGCACTTGCCAGAGGCTTAGGGACTATATAAAATTTTACTGCAGCAGATAGGTTCGAAAAAGGTGACTCATTTCGAGATATGAGAGTGACATGCTAGTGTCCATCGGATACAACGTATGTATGTGGTTGAAAGGAAAGACGATTCCAAATCATAGAGACGATTTCTACTGGAAAGCGTAGCACTAGAGATCTGAAAAGCCAGTGTGCATTCCTTACGACATAAATCAGCACACCATCCTTTTCAATCAACCATCGGCTATAACCCAGTGGATAAATCACTGAACCTCTGACAGAATGTGTTACAAATACTGGAGGAATAGCTAGGGGCAACATGAGGGAGCTGCAAATATCACGTTCCTTAGGAGAATCACATTCTAAATTAGGTGATTTTATTACGAGCTTACACCGTCAGCGATGTGTAATCGCAATTTCGGCTTGTTAATATACACTCCAGCGATCACTGTCTAAATTCAGTGTTGCAGTGTTTGGAAAAACCACTTCATCCGGAGGTAATGCAATACCTCGATTTGTAAAGTCAGTATAGCTTGTAACATGGATACTTGTGAGCACCTGTAGAATCAAAATCGCTTGCGACTGTAACATGGTCTTTTCGATCCTTTATTTTAACATACAGCGGACTGTAAGACGATTACGCCTCTCTTTCTAAGACACAGGGGTACCACTCGCAGCAAAAACTTATGAGACATGTCTACCCATCGCTGACTTTTGCTCAGTATTGATTCGTATCACCAGCAATCAGTTATTGCCAAAGTATTACACTTAGTATTAGGGGATGCGTGATGGGTTCACCTTGAGCATCAGGCTTATAAAATTGTTTGTGTGTCCCAATATGTGCAAAGAAAATGACTATGTCCAATCGTAAGGAAGGTATGGATTTGACGTGGAAACTGTGATAGAAAAGGGAAGAAAGTATGTCAAGTCATAAGAATGGTACAGATATTTTGTACCTCACTCATTGTCGAATGTCGTCCAATTGAGACCGCGATCGTAATATTTAATTGTAAGTATTTAATTATAAGTATATATACGTAGCTGGTTTCCCAGGACGATTCTGGGGGTGCATGGCGCGCAGTAGCGGTGGCTTGTGTCGGGAATGATTCACGTTTCTGACTAACGGCAGGAGCTGTCCGAATGGAAAGGCCTGTTGGGATGCTGGATTGTGCGTGACCTAATCATATCGTCCTCTAGACGGCCAAATAGCGAACTAATACTCATTATGTGTTGGACAGCCTTCGTGATCGCGTGGATGTTTGAGAAGATTCAATATGGACGTGTGTTTGCGCTGGACCATTATTCCTTCGCATGTAAATTGTCTAGTTGACTGCTTCTGCACATTTCCTGCCTTTATTTGGTTGAGAAAACATTGATTGTGGTGTGTGCTTCTTGCAGATGAAGAATGGATGGAAGAAATGTTTGCTGATTCTCTAGACGTGAGAAACACCTAAGCTGACTTCGTAAATTATAAGGATGATTAGGAATCTGTTATATCACCGACATCGGTTTACGTAAGTGGAAATGTCAATTTTGTTCTAATTTTTTTTTTTTTTTTTTTTTTTTTTTTTTTGAGGTTTCACGTAAAGGTCTTCGCAGATGAGAGCAGTTTCTAGTTACTCGGTAGTTGACAGCACACTCCACCTCGCTAAGGTTTCGAGTTTCTATACAAATAATTTCTGTTTTATACCTTCAGAATTATACTGTACAAGCGATACTGCTATGCAAGCGATATTGCATGTGCTTGATATCGAGAAGTATTGCGAAAATGGTATGATATTTTGTCAAACGATGTGGAAGTACACATGTTCTTCTGATCCAAAAGTCTGGAGATGGGTGTAGAAAGCAAGTAAGCAAGCAGGTCGGGGCCAGAAACAATAACGCATTTGTGTTGAGGGGAACCGACCCCGACTTTGTACAACAGTTCGGAGAGTGACTTCGGTGCACTGAGGGCACTCTGGTCATGCATCGGGGGCAGATGGCTTGTAGTCGTCAGCTGCAGTTAATGAACACCCTACCTCGCGGTAAATATCTGCTGCTGCAAGGAGTATATACGCTGCATGTGCTTATGCTGCCTGTGTTCGCGGTATATGTACGAATGTCTGGTGGTCGATAGCTATATGCATGATGCAAAAGGGGCGATTTTGATGGCATAGAATACGAATTGTATGTATGTTTACTACATTAACACGGTATGCGGTGATATATTGCCAGGTTGCAGATCAGTTTCATGCTGTAATATTCAAGCTTCCGTCCTCAGTGGCAGAGTGGTGTAACTGAGTAAGTGTCTTTCTGTATTTGACGATCTGTAGAGCACTTTTTCAGGGTTTAATTTTCAGTGCAATATGGCGATCTGTACAAAATAGTATTGCCGCTGAAAGTCTCATCTGCAGAAAAAAAAGGCTGACAGTGCTTCCACACCAGCAGCATCAGTAATTTGGCGGGTGAATTCAGTAGGAGCCAATCAGAATGCACCATTCATTCACAAGACTTCCTTTGTGCTAGGACATAGGAGCCTCTACATAGCAGTGAGAACGTTTGTGTTTCGAAGATGTTTGTCGAAAGCAGGACTTAACGATCTCCAGGAACGGTAACACATCTTATATCTGCACCGGTGAGTCGCTCGGCAATTAGGTCTTCGCTGGACCACAGGTAGATAGGTATCGCGCCAGCAATGGTAAATGCGTGTGCGTGGCCCAGAGGAGTCCCACGTATGGGACCGGTGTGAGTGCGTCGTCTGGCATGCGCGCCTTGGAGCTGTATAGGGAATAGGTCACTGATAAGTCGCGGTCAAAAGCATTTTTACGTGCAATGAGTGTTTGTGCAGTGCATTATTTTAGGCTGTTTAAGCATTGTGAGCGTGTTGGCAGAGTGTTAAATATGCATTATTTTTTGTCAATTTCACGAGTTGTGAACGTGTCTGTCGCATTATTTTATGATCATATCTGTGGGCTGTGCAAAATGCATTATTTCGACAGTTTATGATTGATGAGCGTGTTTGCGTAGCGTTTTACAAGCATTATTATGCCAATTTAGGAGTTGTCTGCGTGTCTCTACACCAGTGTACTGCAATTTTTCGGAAATTTACGAGTTGTTTGCGTGTCTGTATATCAGTGTACTGCATTATTTTGGTGCCTTACAAGTAGTTTGCAGGTCTGTAGGCTGTGTATTGTGACTCCAAGCACATCAGATCGAGTGTTTTATATCAGTGTAATAAATAAACTATGTGAAATCCATCCCTAAATAGTCCTGAAATAAAGTACCCTCCTTCCTCTCTCCAGCAGCCCAGCACAGGCTGAGTCCTTTTCCGGCCATTTTTGCCCAGACCGCCATGGGACCATAGTGCCCTCTAGTGGTAGTACTGTGTGCTAGGTCAGTTGGATTCTGGACCTCATGGTGAACACACTGGATGGAGCAACTGCCTATGACAACTTAAATTGTTGAAATAAAGACTGCGTGCAATATAAAGACTTACATCCCTCCTATCCAGTAGCCCCACCAATTTCAAGGAAGAGGTGGTGATCAGATGTCTTAGGTTAGTGGAGGTAGCCCAAGTGACCTTTTTTCCCCACCAAAATTTTAACCTCCCACCATTTTCTGGGGGAGCGGAGGGAGGAGGGGAGAAGAGGGGGTTAGGTTAGTGGAGGTAGCCCAAATGGCCTAGTTTCCTACCAGAATTTTAACTTCGCACCATGACATCATTGTGACATTGCCATATCTATCTACGCCATCTTGGATCTGCCATCTTGAATAAATTTGGCAACAATGCAACATAGGATGGTGGCAGCTTTGTCCCACTACTTACATCTGCATAGATACTCCGCAAGCCACCATAAAGAGCGTGGCAGAGGGTATCCTATAGCACTGCAAGTCATTTCCATTCCTGTTCCACTCGCAAATAAAGCGAGGGGAAAACTATTGTCTATATGTCTTCATTTGAGCCCTAATTTCTCGAATCTTATATTCATGGTCCTTACTCGCAATGTATGCTGGTGGCAGTAGACTCGTTCGCCAGTGAGCTTCAAATGCCTGTTCTCTAAATTTTCTCGATAGTGTTTCTTGGAAAGAACGTCACCTTCCCTCCAGGGGTTTCCATTTGAGTTCCTGAAGCACCTTCGTAACACTTACAAGTTGTTTGAACCTACCGGTAAAAATTATAGTAGCCCACCTCTGAACTGATTCAATGTCTTCCTTCCGTCGGGCCTGGTATGGATCCCAAACACTCGAGCAGTATTCAAGAGTAGGTCGCACCATGAGTTATATATGGTCTCCTTTACAGATGGAGCACACTTTCCTAAAATTCTGCCAATAAACCCAAGTCGTCCATTCGCCTTCCCTACCACATTCTCGTTCCACCTCATATCGTTGTCCAATGCTATGCCCAGGTATTTAAATGACTTGACTGTATCAAGCTGGATACTAGTAATACTGTAACTGTACATTACGGGTTTTTCTTCCTACTCATCGTCATTAACTTCCATTTTTCCACATTTAGGGCTATCTGCCATTCATCACAACAACTAGAAATTTTGTCTAAGTCATCTTGTATCTTCCTGCAGTCACTCAACTTCGACAACTTACCGTATACCACAGCAGCATTAGGAAACAGCTGCAGGTTACCGCCCGCCGTGTCCGCCAAATCATTTACGTTTATACAGAACAACAGCGGTCCTATCACACTTCTCTGGGGCACTCCTGACGATACTTTTGTCTTTGCTGAGCATTCGTCGTCGAGGACAACATACTGGGTTCACTTAAGACGTTTTAGAGCCACTCAAATATCTGTGACTTATTCAATATACTCCTGCCTTCGTTAACATCCTGCAATGGGGCACCATGTCAAATGCTTTCTGGTAAGCTAGAAGTTCTGCCTGTTGACTTTCATCCATAGTGTGGTATCAACGTTCGATACCACATTTGTTAGGGGTTGTAGTTATCGACCGCGGTCCGTACTAGTATCGCTGGATCCGCGAGTCAAGACTAGCGCCGCTCCGCGGCTTGCAACAAGTCTAGCTTGCGCTCGGCGACTCTTGCTCGGGAAGCAACCTCTAACAAGGCGTTTAGTTAAAGTATGGCCTATGTGATGCCTCTATAGCTCTCTGTTTGTAATTATATTCCTCCTGACTATGAAGATTCCTGTATCACCAGTTAAGTACGATATAGTATTTTTTACCAACGACTTCTAATAATTTTAGTCGTTGTAGACCCAGACCATGCAGCCAGCTCCTTATGGACTTAACTGGCAAACCTGCTGTGTATGCAAAGAATAGATTTGTATGTTTCTATTTAGCATTGGCCACCAGTCATTCACATTGGCGACGACTCGTTCGTCGTCATCATAACACATAGTTCGCAGTAAATCATGTGAGCAAAGGGCAAGTTGAGTTTCAAACGAACGATGCTTTTTAAAATCATGCTGATTCGTGGAAATGAGTTTCTCAGTCCCCAGAAAGTTTATCATATTCTAACTGAGAATACGCTCAATGATTTTGGTGCAAACCTAATTTAGGTGTAGTGGCGTGTACTCTGCAGCTAGAGGGCTCCGAACTGTAGCGTGCAGCGTGGCGGTGTGTCACGTAACTATGCCGTAACGTGAGAAACAGCGTGCTGTAATCGAGGTGCCAATTCGAAAAGTTCATCCGTACATGTAACACCCTCTCCTTCAGCATGACAATTCCAGATCACACATGAGCGCTGCGACATCCGCAACAGTTCTACGATTTTGGTTCACTGTCATCGATCATCTTTCATACAATCCCGACTTGTCCCCATCCGATTTCTATCTGTTTCTAAAACTTAAAGAACAACTTTGAGGACTTCACTTTGAAAGGGTTGAAGCGATGCAAGTCGAGGTAAGCTTCGTCGACAAGGCCAAACAATCTGCAGTGACTATCAACAAACTGGGTGATTATGTTGAGAAATAAATAAGTAGACATCTAGAATAAAGATGAAAGATGATAATAACGTCGCATAATTTAAAAAGCTTTAATAGTTTTCACATAAAAGTTCCGGGGCATTAGTTTTCAGCACGCCCTCGTAGAACCTCAAATCATTTTTTTTTTTCCTCTTTTTTGAATTCCACCTGAACAGCGCAGACACTATTTCCTGTCCCACTGTTGCCCAAATGAGCGTGAGCTCTATCTCTAATAAGATTGCTGTGGTCGGTGGGTTCATCTCTGACTTTGCCTCCTCTCTTTGTTTTGTTAAGAATATTAAGCTGAATCATTCACTGCATACCACAGTGGATCGGGGCAGTCTACAGATTAATCCAGAATGTTTACCCTCATAAGTTACATACGACTGTGGTTCAAAAATGATTCAAATGGTTCTGAGCACTATGGGACTTAACTTCTTAGGTCATCAGTCGCCTAGAACTTAGAACTAATTAAACCTAACTAACCTAAGGACATCACACACATCCATGCCCGAGGCAGGATTCGAGCTTGCGACCGTAGCGGTCACGCGGTTCCAGACTGAAGCGCCTAGAACCGCACGGCCACACCGGCCGGCTGTAGGTTGGTATTACCTATGATGTTATTTCATATTTCTAATGGATCTTGCTAAAGATCTAAAAGGCGATCTTTCACATAATAATTGACTTGTAATGTCATGTGTGTTTCCCTCCCAGTTCGTAAATAATTTTTTTGGTGCTGTTATTCATTCTATAAATCAAATTTGGTTTCCCTCTTTTCCTGTTTTGGATCAACATGTTTCCCTTACTGCTTGACATCACGAAAGCATGAAATGAATGAGCAATGGAAGGTATTAGTCTACGCTAGCTACAACAGCCAATGTTCCTCCATTAGTCTGTTCAAACACATCACTTCCTCCCACCCACCCAACCCCTCCACCTCAACCGTACTCCAAGGCCATGTTCGATAAGTCGCACTTGTGTTGCACGGGTGTCGTTATGATATACGTTCACAAAAAGTTTCGTTTAAATGTACACAAAGAGATTGATGATGATAACAAGCAGACTGGTTCGTTTGCCAAATAGAAGGACGATGTTCTGTCTTTAACATCTATATTGCAATGTTTTGTATACGTCAATATCGGTAGTGAAATATCGATGATTAAACTCCCAACATCAATGTTTTGTAAATACCAAATATGATCAAATGTAGTGACAGACTGTTTGCATATTTTGTGAAACCCATTTGCAAATCTCAACTACGAGTATGTGATACCAATACGAGCAGAACTCAAAACTCACGAGCACACAGTTAATTGCAGTAACGATACGTCTATCCGTGAGTATTACGAATATGCTGTGGCAGCTATGCATGGCAGACTGCACCGCAGTAACTAGATGTTCGGACGAAGTGGGTAACCAGTTTCAGAGCAGTATTATGACGACCAAAAAGACCGCCAGCGGATGAAACTCCTGATAACTCTGCAGTTGTAATCAAATCGGGGAGTTATTTACAAATCCCCTACAGCTAAGATCTAGATCCTCGTGTAGGTCCTCAGTTCTAGATTATTATGTGATTAAATGGTCTAAAGTTGTACAACAACTTTTTTCCAATTCGTGTGAAAACATATGGCCCATGTGCGAGAAATGTAAGTCTAGAAAAATGATTCTTGCGTGGTAGTCTCACGTTGTCTTCATGTACTGCTTATGAATGTAAGAAAAGTTAATGTCTTAATGTTTTTAAATACCTTTGTAAACTGATAGAAAATGCAAAAAATGGCTAAATTACTTTTTCATGGCTAAATTACGCCCCACAAAAGTAAACTTAATAAATAACAAAAGGAAAAGATAAACACTTGCCAGTGACATCTTATGCAGGTGAACTGCTGCAGTGTTGCGCCAGACGTGTTAATCTTTTTGTTCTCTCCAACCATCAAATAGTACATTACATGAAAAAAGTTTTAAATACTTTTTTAATGGTACCAATTTAGACACAATTGGAAATGGTGCACAGAAAAGGCCTCTTGACCAACCTTGTAGCTGGCAGCATCAGCAACCAGTCTGACTTGCAGATAATGTAGCTCAGAATGGGAGATGCGCGGGTGGTGATGAGGATGGTCGAAGACGAGCAGCCACCAGGCCAGGAACCAGACAATGGCCGCCATTGTTGTGGCATAGAAGATGGCGGGCCAGCCCAGCCAGTCAATCAGCACACCCGACACCGGGAACGTCAGCGCAGCTCCTACACTGCTACCTGCAGCACCGAGATGGCTCTCTCAGTCTAGTAAATTTCTACAGAATGTCAGTGAGACTGTTGTATATCATGATTCCTCTACCAGTTTTGTTGTTAACAGCTCGTGGCCTTGCGATTAGTGTTGCTGACTCTCCAACAAGGGGTCTCAGGTCCGATTTCTGGCTGGGTAAGGGACTTTCTCCGCTCCGGACGAGTGCGAGTGTGTGTGTCATCATCATCGATGCGGAAGTCGCTGAAGTGACGTCAGATAAATAGATTTGCACCATACAGGCACTCCAAGCCAAATATACCATACGCACAGTCCATTTTCAAAAATGGTTCAAATGGCTCTGAGCACTATGGGACTTAACTTCTAAGGTCATCAGTCCCCTAGAACTTAGAACTACTTAAACCTAACTAACCTAAGGACATCACACACATCCATGCCCGAGGCAGGATTCGAACCTGCGACCGTAGCGGTCTTGCGGTTCCAGACTGTAGCGCCTTTAACCGCTTGGCCACCACGGCCGGCATTCCATTTTCATTGACAGTTTTGTTCAGACATTGAACCAATTAGAAAGGGAAAAGGAAGGGAATAATGATGTCAGCTGCATCGGGACTTCATGCCCCCCAATGAACCATGGGCCTTGCCGTTGGTGGGTAGGCTTGCGTGCCTCAGCGATACAGATAGCCGTACTGTAGGTGCAACCACAACAGAGGGGCATCTGTTGAGAGGCCAGACAAACGTCTGGTTCCTGAAGATTGGCAGCAGCCTTTTCAGTAGTTGCAGGGGCAACAGTCTGGATGAATGACTGATCTCGTCTTGTAACACTAACCAAAACGGCCTTGCTGTGCTGGTACTGCGAATGGTAGAAAGCAAGGGGAAACTGCAGCCGCATTTTTCCCGAGGGCATGAAGCTTTACTGTATGGTTAAATGATGATGACGTCGTCTTGGGTAAAATATTCAGGAGGTAAAATAGTCCCCAATTCGGATCTCTGGCTGGGGACTACTCAGGACGACATTATCAGGAGAAAGAAAACTGGCGTTCTACGGATCGGAGCGTGGAGTGTCAGATCCCTTAATCGGGCAGGTAGGTTAGAAAATTTAAAAAATGTAAATGGATAGGTTCAATTTAGATATAGTGGGAATTAGTGAAGTTCGGTGGCAGGAGGAACAAGACTCCTGGTCAGGTGAATACAGGGTTATAAAAACAAAATCAAATAGGGGTAATGCAAGAGTAGGTTTAATAATGAATAAAAAGGTAGGAGTGCGGGTAAGCTACTACAAACAGCATAGAGAACGCATTATTGCGGCCAAGATAGATACGAAGCCCACGTCTACCACAGTTGTACAAGTTCATATGCCAACTAGCTCTGCAGATGACGAAGGGATTGATGAAATGTATGATGAGATAAAAGAAATTGTTCAGATAGTGAAGGGAGACGAAAATTTAATAGTCATGGGTGACTGGAATTCGATAGCAGGAAAAGGAAGAGAAGGAAACTTAGTAGGTAAATATGGAATGGGAGTAAGGAATGAATGAGGAAGCCGCCTGGTAGAATTTTGCACAGAGCATAACTTAATCATAGCTAACACTTGGTTCAAGAATCATGAAAGAAGCTTGTATACATGGAAGAAGCCTGGAGATACTAGAAGGTTGTTGTTGTTGTGTTGTTGTGGTCTTCAGTCCTGAGACTGGTTTGATGCAGCTCTCCCAGGTTTTAAATTGTAAGACATTTCCAGGGGCAGATGTGGACTCTGCCCACAATCTATCGGTTATGAACTGTAGATTAAAACTGAAGAAACTGCAAAAAAGTGGGAATTTAAGGAGATGGGACCTGGATAAACTGAAAGAACCAGAGGTTGTAGAGAGCTACAGGCAGAGCATTAGGGAACGATTGACAAGAATGGGGTAAAGAAATACAGTAGAAGAAGAATGGGTAGCTTTGAGAGATGAAATAGTGAAGGCAGCAGAGGATCAAGCAGGTAAAAAGACGAGGGCTACTAAAAATTCTTGGGTAACAGAAGAGATATTGAATTTAATTGATGAAAGGAGAAAATATAAAAATGCAGTAAATGAAGCAGGCAAAAAGGAATACAACCGTCTCAAAACTGAGATTGACAGGAACTGCAAAATGCCTAAGCAGGGATGGCTAAGGGATAAATGTAAGGATGTAGAGGCGCATATCACTAGGGGTAAGGTAGATACTGCCTACACAAAAATTAAAGAGACCTTTGGAAAAAAGAGAACCACTTGCGTGAATATCCAGCGCTCAGATGGAAACCCAGTTCTAAGTAAAGAAGGGAAAGCAGAAAGGTGGAAGGAGTATATAGAGGGTCTATACAAGGACGATGTTCTTGAGGACAATATTATAGAAATGGAAGAGAATGTAGATGAAGATGAAACAGGAGATATGATACTGCGTGAACAGTTTGACAGAGCACTGAAAGACCTAAGTCGAAACAAGGCCCCTGGAGTAGACAAAATTCCCTTAGAACTACTGACAGCCTTGGGAGAGCCAGGCCTAACAAAACAACAAAACTCTACCATCTAGTGAGCAAGATGTATGAGACAGGCGAAATACCCTCAGACTTCAAGAAGAATATAATAATTCCAATCCCAAAGAAAGCAGGTGTTGACAGATGTGAAAATTACCGAACTATCAGTTTAATAAGCAACGGCTGCAAAATACTAAAGCGAATTCTTTACAGACGAATGGAAAAACTGGTAGAAGTGGATCTCGGGGAAGATCAGTTTGGATTCCGTAGAAATATTGGAACACGTGAGGCAATACTGACCCTACGCCTGATCTTAGAAGAAAGATTAAGGAAAGGCAAACCTACGTTTCTAGCATTTGTAGACTTAGAGAAAGCTTTTGACAACGTTGACTGGAAAACTCTCTTTCAAATTCTGAAGGTGGCAAGAGTAAAATACAGGGAGCGGAAAGCTATTTACAATTTGTACACAAACCAGATGGCAGTTATAAGAGTTGAGGGGCATGAAAGGGAAGCAGTGGTTGGGAAGGGAGTGAGACAGATGTGTAGCCTATCTCCGATGTTATTTAATCTGTATATTGAGCAAGCAGTAAAGGAAACAAAAGAAAAATTCGGAGTAGGAATTGAAATCCATGGAGAAGAAATAAAAACTTTGAGGTTCGGCGATGACATTATAATTCTGTCAGAGACAGCGAAGGACCTGGAAGAGCAGCTGAACGGAATGGACAGTGTCTTGAAAGGAGGATATAAGATGAACATCAACAAAAGCAAAACTAGGATAATGGAATGTAGTCGAATTAAATTTGCTGAGGCTCGGGAATTAGATTAAGAAATGAGACGCTTAAAGTAATAAATGTGTTTTGCTATTTGGGGAGCAAAATAACTGATGATGGTCGATGTAGGGAGGATGTAAAACGAGACTGGCAATGGCAAGGAAAGAGTTTCTGAAGAAGAGAAATTTGTTAACATCGAGTATAGATTTAAGTGTCAGGAAATCGTTTCTGATAGTATTTGTATGGAGTGTAACCATGTATGGAAGTGAAACATGGACAATAAATAGTTTGGACAAGAAGAGAATAGAAGCTTTCGAAATGTGGTGCTACAGAAGAATGCTGAAGATTAGATGGGTAGATCACATAACTAATGAGGAGGTATTGAATAGAATTGGAGAGAAGAGAAAGTTGTGGCACAACTTGACTAGAAGGAGGGATCCGTTGGTAGGGTATATTCCGAGGCATCAAGGGATGACCAATTTAGTATTGGAGGGCAGCGTGGTGGGTAAAAATCGTAGAGGGAGACAAAGAGATGGATACACTAAACAGATTCAGAAGGATGTAGGTTGCAGCAGGTAGTGGGAGATGAAGGAGCTTGCACAGGATAGAGTAGCATGGAGAGCTGCATCAAGCCAGTCTCAGGACTGAAGACCACAACAACAACATCTCTGCACGCCTCTCCACCGACCCACATTCCTACCCAGTGCCGCCTATCTGCAGTCCCTGTTCAAGTGTTAATAATTTGACTGGGTGAAAGTAATGTGTGTCGGTCAATTACCGGAAAATTCTTCGTACTTTTGTCGTAACTGGAAAGTCACGTCTTATCTACTTCCAACTAAAAAGAGTAATTGGGTTTTACCATTCAGTCGGCATCGAGAACATTAAAGACGGAGATCTAAGGGGGGGCTGGACTAGGGTGGAAACTGAAATCTTCTACGCTCTTGTCAATGGAACCATTCAGTCTTTCGTTGGAAGCATTTTAGATGACCACAGAACGCGTATACTGAAATGAGAGGACGGGGATCTTCTCACGAACGAGATTTCAGTGGGTTAACCACTGCGCCAACTCTTCGCGTATTGAAACTTCCTGGCAGATTAAAACTGTGTGCCCGATCGAGACTCGAACTCGGGACCTTTGCCTTTCGCGGGCAAGTGCTCTACCATCTGAGCTACCTAAGCACGACTCACGACCGGCCCTCACAGTTTTATTTCTGCCAGTATCTCGTCTCCTACCTTCCAGACGTTACAGAAGCTCTCCTGCGAACCTTGTAGAACTAGCACTCCTGAAAGAAAGGATACTGCGGAGACATGTCTTAGCCACAGCCTGAGGGATGTTTCCAGAATGAGATTTTCACTCTGCAGCGGAGTGTGCGCTGATATGAAACTTCCTGGCAGATTAAAACTGTGTGCCCGACCGTATTGGTAGTCATAGACGGGTGACTAGCGCTTGTGGACAAGTATAAAGAAACGATTCGACTATGGATTTTTTCGTGGCAAATGGTCCAAGTTAGAATGAATGAAGCACAGTTTGATCCCATCTAATGCTGAATTTTACCAGCGGGTTGCTCGGGTCGACGCTGACAGATTTAAAAGATGTAACAACAGTTGCATGGATGTACAGTGCTCTTTCAACGGTACCGCACGAAGTATCACATATATTCGTGAGGCGGAAAGGTGTTGTGTTTGTATTAAGTGCTCATGGAGTGTAACAGTCAGCGCTTTAGCCTCCGTTACTGACAGAAGGGGCGTCACGTGTTTTTAATCCTCGTTCAGGGGCACCTGTCAAGCCTATGAAGCATTGGTTAGCCTGACGATGGGAGTTTTACCCACCTATTCCAGCGAAGGGAAAAATTTAAGTTTATATCTAAAGGGCTGGCTAATGGGATACAGAACTGGTGTATTTGCCGCAATAGATAAGAAGATCAAATCCATCAAGACAGACAGTGAAGCTGCATGCAATATTATTTGCAGAAGTACCTTCTTTTTTAGAAGTTCATTTACAGTACCTGTATACCATAATAATACAGTACCTGAAACCATAATATTATATTATGGGCGAGCATAAACTTATAATTAGATTATGCTATGGATCACCCGACTCACCCCTAAATACAACAGAAAACTTTAAAGAAACCGTCTGTTCACTAGGACGTAAGATCCCCATTTATAATGCACCGCTGGAAGAGATTTTTATCAAAGGGATAACTACAGTCTCGTTAGTGGTGAGAGTGACAAGACATATTGCAAAACATTACTAAATGCCTTCTCTGAAGACAGTTCAAAAGACCGCTCAAGATGGACATATATTGAAAGTAATGGTAACAAATAAGCCTAACCTTTTTGAGAAGACTAGCATTGCAAATGGTGTCAGTGATCCTGAGGCAGATGTGTTAATAATGTTACCAGAGTACAAATAGCTACTACAACAAGTATAAAGATTTATGTGTGCAACAAACTAGATAAAGACAGTAGTGTCATACCTCGGTGAGGAAATTGAAATATTTAACTCTGGAAAGGAGCCTGTAGGAGAAGCTCAAGTTTGAAAGAGCAGTTGAGCATGCAGTGGATGGATATGTACCTAACAGAACAGCGCATGATGGAAGGAACCCTTCATGGTATACAGATACTGTAACTGAACTTCTAAAGAAGCAGGTACTTCTGCACAAGAGATTTAAAATAAATATAAAGCTACAGATAGGGCCATTCTGAATAACACGCGTTTGGCTGTCAAGGGAGCCCTGCGTAAAGCCTTCAACGTAGCTAAATACTATCGAAGGATCGTTCACAAAACCCGCAGCAACTGTGGCCATACTTAAAGCCTGCTAGTGGCACCAAAGTTAGTCTCCAGACAGTCATGGTATAGGCAGGAACTGAAGCAAACTAGCGAACGAAAAACAGAAGTACTGAAGTCCATTTCAAATTTTCGTTTACAGAGAACATTCCAGGAGTTCTGCTCCAGTTTAATTCGAATATAACTGCAAAGATCAGTAAAACTGAAGTGTTGGTGTCGTTGAGAAACAGTTGCAATCGCGTGAATCTAGGAATATGCTACAACCGCACAAGTATCGCTCCTGTGGGGATCGTGAAGACGAGATCAGGTAGTTAAAACTCCCGCAGAGGTGTTTAAGGAGTCATTCTTCTCGCATTCCAAACGTGAACTGAATGGCAGAAAAGCCTTTCATGCACTTCATAGTGGTTTAAATCATGGATGCGGATTTAGATGTAGATTCAGTGCTTTTCTCTAAATGCGGGTGCGAATGAAGTGCTTCCTTCCACAGCTTCAGCCTAGAGGGACCTTAAATCAGATTCACCCCCATTTACCACTCCTAAACAGATCTACATTATCCTTCCTGGCGCAGCGCATCAAAAACGCATTCGTCCTGCTTACTGTCTTGATCGATGACCCTGCTGCAATATGTTTCCACCACAACTAGTCCTGTGGTATTAAACAAAGAGTTCTCCATTCGCATAGTCGTCATCAGCTGATTGTTTTGCATCTCAAAGGACTACGACAGTCATCCACGAATATATAATGCATCCATGGAGGAAGGTGAGAGAGAGAGAGATCCTACAGGTCACAGAAGCATATACGAGACGCAATTTTCCTACCGATCCAGGTAAAGCTAAGACCACCCTCAATCGGTGAAGGAGCTAACGGACGCTACTTTTGTGCTAATAGACCCAGTATTAACGGACTCAAATCCTGCAGGTGTATATTGCGCACAATAGGAGGAGAGATGATAGTGTGCAATTACCAAGGCAAAGCCTGCAGGTCATTGTATCAAACATGTAATCTGTGTCTGATGGAGTGATAATGCGTCTCGTTGTTCACTCTGATAGATCTCTTAGAAGGAGACATTAAGCTTGGTAGCTTTGTCTGTGCTATTCGAGATGAGTAAGCTATGTGCCAACACTGGATTTCGCTCTCATCCACCGTTTACTCGTCATCTGCGACACCACAACATTATACTACGAGTAAAATAACTTTGTGAGTGGCGTTTCAGCGTGTCAAGTAGTTCGGCCTAGGCGTCAGCCAGTCGCATTTTTTTCTATGTTTACATCTGACCGTGTTGCCTGTATTCCTGGTACAGGTAGAGCGTTGCCAGGTAAGACAGGGTACATGGGGTGGAAGGGGAACAGACAAACAAGGAGTGATTTATATGAGTGCGTGCCATGCTGCGTACAAACCGGCAACACCGCCACACCCCCTGCCACCGACATCTGTTAACAACAAAGTTATTTCATTCGAGGTATGTACACCGTGCAAACACTCACCAACACGACACACATACAGTCCCTAAACAGTAAGCTGAAGACAGAAAATGGTTCAAATGGCTCTGAGCACTGTGGGACTTCACATCTGAGCTCATCAGTCCCCTAGAACTTAGAACTACTTAAATCTAACTAACCTAAGGACATCACACACGTCCATACCCGAGGCAGGATTCGAACCTGCGACCGTAGCAGTCGCGCGGTTCCGGACTGAAGCGCCTAGAACCACTCGGCCACCGCGGCCGGCTTGAAGATAGAGTAAAATCCTTACAGGACTAATTCAATGTGTTGTAAGATCACCCATGAAAACAGAAATTAGTGTCCGGAATCAGACTAATGATTAGCTTGTACTAATTAATTTAACTGTAATGAGTTGAGGGAGGGATCAGTCTTCAAAACTTTATTGGTAAGTGGCAGAGGTTAGTCAGTGTCTGATCCTCCTGATTAAGGTTAGACGAATTCTGTGATGATTTCTTTGGTAAGGCCGTATCCACTTCCTTACCTGAATCTTCTGCAGCTGAGCTAGTACGCCCTCTGTGAGGTGTCGGGTTAGCTGTTAAGCATACTTCTCAGATGCTATAGTTCCTTTCCCCGGTGATGTACGGATACGGAAAGCTCCCCATAAGTCAATGCGAATTTTAAAGAAACAAGGTTGTGTAGCAGATAACAGCTTACGAAGTGAAAGTTACCAGGGGTGAACCAATTAATCATGAAAGGATGGATACAACACCTCACACAGCCATATTGATAGTGGGAACCATAAAACTACGAAAGGAAACTAATTGTCACTATAACAAATTGGTTTATTACCGGAAGACATCAAAAATGATTTACCGACTGAACCAAGGACACAAACATTTAACAAGTGGACAAAGGATTTGTACAGTTGAATGTGTTCATAAAACAACGATATAGAACTGTGTCGCAAAGACGGCCAATCTCGGTGACTGCAATGACGACCCATGCTTAGCTCTATTAGGAAGTGTAAAACCAGGAGACGGCTGCAGTAGCGGCTGAATATTCTGAAGTTCAAATGGCTCTGAGCACTATGGGACTTAACTTCTAAGGTCATCAGTCCCCTAGAACTTAGAACTACTTAAACCTAACTAACCTAAGGACGACACACACATCCATGCCCGAGGCAGGATTCGAACCTGCGACCGTAACGGTCGCGCGGTTCGAGACTGTAGCGCCTAGTAGCCGGCCGAAGTGGCAGTGCGGTTAAAGGCGCTGCAGTCTGGAACCGCAAGACCGCTACGGTCGCAGGTTCGAATCCTGCCTCGGGCATGGATGTTTGTGATGTCCTTAGGTTAGTTAGGTTTAACTAGTTCTAAGTTCTAGGGGACTAATGACCTCAGCAGTTGAGTCCCATAGTGCTCAGAGCCATTTGAACCATTTTTTGTAGCGCCTAGAACCGCTCGGCCACCCCGGCCGGCCGTTCTGAAGTTCAACACAGCCTCTGTGCTCTGTTTCAATATGGAGACATCTTGCTCTGCAGCTCTAAGACAAGTGTACTGACTCAAGCGCTGGAGTGTCACCTGAAACGACCTAAGGAGAAGTGTCCTCTGATTTTTCTCTACGAAACTTAGTTGATTCTGTCAAAGTCTGAGTCTTGCGGGCCAATTGCAACAGACAAAGTTATATCGGCGTATTGTGTATTGGTCGAGCGCCAAGTCTGAGTTGGGTTCGCGGCTATCACGGGACGGCTTCGAGCCTCTCGCCTCTCGGAGGTGGTGCTGGGTCCACGTTTCCCTCCGCTCAACGCTTCGCACCACCTGTGGATTTTATCGCGAGCCCGTGACGTCAGCGGCCTCTGGCCATCGGAAAGTTTCAGTCTGTGCATGTGCAGCGCTAACCATATACTATGTACACAGAACACGAGGTGTTATATAAAAGTGGGTATAATTACCCATCTAATAATATAAATGCATCATCTCAGTGTTTTATATAAAAGAAGTTACAGAGGCAAATAAATTTGCTTATAATGAATGCACTTTGTAACTTAGAACTTTTAATGTAATCACGGTACCACAGAGATTGAACTATCATATTGTTGCTGTTGATGAGACGCATCGACTGAGATAATCATATGATCCACAACTCAAGTAATTAAGATGAGAGAAACAATGTAATTGGAACTTAATAAATTAAGCATAATTTATACAGGAAGGCAGACACACTGACAGCATGGCAATATGTGTTGGCAGCGGATACTAGTAACTACTCACACTACCTACATTGTAAAATTATTATTTTTTATACAGCAATGGAAAGAGGAGACAGAATCTGATGAAAATGATAAACCATTTGTAATTGTAAACTAAATAATAAAGGACGCCCAGAGCGTAAACAGTTTTCACCAGTGAAAGCTCAAATTGTGAGTAATTAAACCCTAATTTGTGGTCAAACTGTGGTAATTAGAAATTATTATGATATAAATTTTAAGTAGAATTTTAGTGGGCAGCACATGGTTCAGTCGGGATTTCAAATTAATGCATATATAAAAAGTTGTAAATTTATGCTGGTGATCACACGAGAGATCCGTCTGACGTCATTGGTGCACTTTTCGCCGGTGGAAGACGCTGAGAATAAGAGAAGGGGCTAGTTTTCGAAGGAGGTGACCGAGGCTTCAATAGGTCTGCGTCCATATTCCTCGTGGTTTGTCAGTCTGTCTGTCTGCCTGTCTGTCTGTCCCTGCTCTGTGGTTGTCTTGATGTCTGCTTTTTGAGGTCAGTCTGCCTGGTTTTTATGGTCTGTCGGTCGGTATATTTATTTTTGTTTTATTTATTTACTTGATTATTTATTTAAACTGATCTGATTAGGGTCATCAGGCCCTCTCTTAGGTCGGACCAGGGTATCACACATAAATTGCTATTACATCATAGTTACCAAAGAAATAACAGTATGATGACTAGTATTAAAATGATTTCAGTGTCCGATGTGGCAATTTGAGTAAATTATACTGACTATGAACTAACAAATGTTGATAATGGCGTTACTTGTATTACCGCAACTGCATCCACTATTAGTGATAATAGAAATAATAATAATAACAATAATATTTGTGACATTAACAAGCATAATGATAGTGGCAGATATAAGAATAATTTATAAGTCTACGAAGTGAAATAAGAAGAATTTATAAGTCTACAAAATGAATGTTTTCTGATATATAGCGACTTCTGGGAAAAGGAAATTTGGGGAGACTACATCGGCTAAGAATACTGGACAGTGAGGAAGATCAGGTTAGAAAGAGGGATGTACAAAGGTAACGAGTGTGTACAGGGACAATAGTAACCATGATCGTTGCTTTAGTAGATATGTCATGATCCGTCATCTGAAACTGGAGGTATTATTCAGTCCTCTAACATAATGCGGGAGATCGTTCCAGCGTTGGGTTCCTGGTACTGAGAAGAGCTTCCAGAAGGTGACTGAATGATGGAATGGGACAGAAAGGATTTTACTCTGATGGCATTGGGCATTTCTGTCGTGTTGTTCAGACGAGAACGTTAAGGTCGAGGGGATATATGAGGAACAGTGTTCACTGATAAGATGGTAGAGAAGGCAGAGGGTATGGAGATCTTTGCGCCTGTCTGCATGCAGCCAGGATAGCTACGTACATGATGCTGAAATTTGATCAAAGAGTCGAACATCACAGGTATAACAAACACATACATTCATAACCAGTTCCAGGCGCCGTGAGCTTTCCTGAGAAAGGGCTTGCAAGATAACATCGCTGTGATCAATAACTGTAAGTGTAAGAGTATGTACATGTTTCTTTTTCAGGTGAAGAGGAAAGAGTTTTTTATATTTTTCTAGGGTGTGGAGAGATACCGATGTCTTCTTGTATCATTTGCAATTATGTGCTCAGTCTAATTTAGATTTTTATGTATTGTTACTCCTAGACTCTTTTCTGAAGGAAAGATGATAATAGTTCCATTTAGAGTTAAAGACTGCAGGCATTCCCTATATTTCGAGCTAATGAGCCTAGAAGGATCAGCCAATACTGCTTGGGTTTGCATGGGTTGAGCTTTAATCCTATATCATGCGCCTATTTTGATAGTGCACACAAGTCGGAACTGAGATTTTTGGTAGCTGTCGTCAGGTTTATAGGTTTTGTACTTCGTTAAAACTAGAGTAATCAGAGTACATGTGGTATTTGCAATAGAACAGGACCAGTGACATTCATGTACAATGAAAAGAGAATACGACCTAATACCGAACCCTGGGGAATGCCTGATACTACCTGGCTTCATTGTGACTTTATGCTACCGGACATAAAGCATTGCTGGCTAGATGTCAGGTCTGAGCGAAACAACTGCACTGCACTTCGCCAGGAATTTAGACTGCTAAGTTTGACAAGTGAAATGTCATAGTCGACGTGTCTTAAGACTTTACCGAGATGTAAGAAGTACATCATTGTTGCCTCTTGTTCATCTAAGGCAAGTTTCAGGTCATCTGTTACCTTTATTGAGGCAGATGTTGTTCTGAGGTGTCTACATAAGCCTGACTGATATTCATCTAGTAGGTTAAGCGATGGTCCAACCTAGTGTGCGATTTGTGCTTTTACCAGTGGGGGGGATGTCTTAGGGGGTCGGTATAATTACATATGTTACTAGCTTGGACCGTGACGTTACCCATGGTTAAACAGTTATTTATAAATAGATGTTAATGTCGAAACTCACTATGCACGCGTATGCACTATCAGAAAAGCCATCCCTTGTTATATAATTTAAAAGTACATTATAGGTAAAGCTTAGTTACGAAATCATCTACATACAGGTATACGACGGGAATTCAAAAAGTAAAGGCACATCTGGAAAAAGCTGCACTTATTCTGATGGTAGAAAACTGAAACATGCGTTATTTTTCTACGTAACCTCCCTGGACTTCAATGCGGTTTTCCCGACGTTTTACGAGTTTTTTTTTATTTCATTAGAAAATACGTTTTTCGGTTGCATCTGTAACCAATTTTGCACCGCAGCAATGACGTCTTCATCACTTTCAAATCTTCTTCCCTGTAGTGCTTCCGATAAGGGTCCAAACATGTGAAAAGCACTTGGAACCAGGTCTGTACTGTATGGTGGATGTTCCAGCACCACGAATCTCAACTCCTTTACTGCGTCGGCTGTCTGGCAGAATGTGGGCGAGCGTTATCTTGCTGCAGGATGACACCTCTTCAGAGTTTTCCACGACGTTTGGATCTGATTGCAGGTTTTAGTTTCGTACGCAACACGTCACACCCACCATACAATACAGACCTGGCTCTAAAGCCTCGTTTACGCTGGGGCGACATCTTGCAACATTGTGGCATGCTACGGAAATGTGGCGTGCGTCGTCTTGTAGCATGCTACAACAGGAAACATCTTGCGGCGTATGTTGCATGCGGCAGGATAATTTATACCAGAGCAACAGAATTTGTGCCACATGTGTGTCGGTCCTGCAGTATAAAGGATGATAAAGTATCGCAGCGGCGGCCTACTTGGTACTTGCACATGCAGCTAACAACGGAAATGAAAAGCAAAGGAAAAGAAAACGATGGTGGAAGAGAAGAGTATTTAAAGAAGGTCCACGAAATAGTATCCTATGAACTAGAAGCAGACGATGGTGCGTTATTTAGTAAGGTGTGCTTTCGTCCCAGGCGCGTTAGTCCGCTCCATACCGTTGCCAAAAGGTGGCCTAACGGTAAATGTTCGCACAGGTACCGGGCCGGTCACCACCCTGTGTCAGGGCCCGGGGTGGGAATTTCAGCCCCCAGCTCACCCAACTCTGCGGTATGACTACCACACTACTTCCCTCGCAAGCTCGCAAATAAACGGATGACGCACCTTAGACGAAAGCAACAATGACAACTTGAGAATGATGATTCAGTTCTAAATGTTTTGAAATGCTTAACTAATACATAACACTTTTTCAAAATTAATAAGCAAACATATTAATAGTATTAATAGTAAGACTGTATTAAAAACTTTCAGTGTTCGGCTCCACAAATTTAAATTATATGTAAAGTTTTACTCCAGTGCGTGGGAAATAAACATCCCAGGTAGGGATGCATAAACTAAAGCCAGAGGAGGGGATGGTCTGATGCAGACGGGGGGAAATCCCCCCCCCCCCCCTGCAAATCGCACACTGGTCCAACCGCGACTTAGGTATTTGAAAGTATTTCGCGTTCTGTGTGGACTTTGACGAATTTTGTGAAGTTTTCGACTTGGTTTCTGGTACAGTCGCAGGATTTAGAATTATTCTGGCGCAGTCTGGACTCTTATAATTTTGCAGTGTGCCACAGCAGTTAGTGGAAATGTTATTTGAAATCCATATCTAATCGACCTATAGGACAATCAATCATTGTGTCGGTTTGAGTGAGGATATTTTATCATAATTTCTAGGTTGTGAACGCAGTCTTGAGCTTTCCCATGTAGTTCATTAATTTATGGTGCATTTGTATCTACTGGGGACTACAGTCATATCATATATTGCTATACATAGCTTTTGTTGATCACCAGAGACAATAATGTGTGATAATTGGACAATAAATTTCATATGTGGAAACTCAAATCACTTGTAGTAGCATTGGTAATTTAAAACATGTGTGTATGTTCAGTCTAGCAGTTGATAGAATTCTGATCAGTTGTCAGCAACCATCCTCCAGTTTTCTTGTAAATGAAAGTGGCGCATTTTGGCCCTAGACGAACAGAAGCCAAGCCCAATTTTATCAATAAATTTTAATTTAACCCCCACGCAAGTCCCGATCCATGATAATTTAATAAACAAAACTAAGCATGAGACCTGAGTTTCTCCTGGCGTATACAACTTTCAAATAACTTCCGGGAATTCAGCCAAGTAACACTTTCAGCGACCGCCGATATTTCGGCGGGAGAACACCCCGCCATTTTCAAGGCAAACTGCAACGTACAGGCGGCGTACATGCAAATTTAAAACCTCGGTTCTCGGACAGAAGCAGGAAAGATGACACACACACTGAACACTAGTGCCACCAAAGATGACCAAAGTCAGAGCTATCGATAGTGAGACTATGAATTCGCAGGTGAGGTAGCATTGACTCTGTCTCTCTGTTTTTTGACAAGGGAGAGAGCCGGATTCCAAACAGAGTTTAAACAGAAACCTCCATCCCTGTTAACGAGGTTGCTCGCTAATTTAATCTCAACTGCCTCCCTAATAACAGTGTCCCAATAGCTGGACGTGCATGCCAATATCTCGGTGTTATATAATAACATGGGGTGACCAGTATCCAAGCAATGTTCGGCAATAGTAGATCTATTTGGCTGCTGTAATCGTGTGTGCAGTTTATGCTCAGTACATCGGTCCTCCACGGTCCTGGTAGTTTGACCAATATATGCCACGCCGCAGCTACAAGGAATACGATATACCCCCGCCTTACGCAGCCCAAGATCATCCTTAACGGAACTGAAAAGTTCTCTAATTTTAGATGGAGGTCGCAAAACACATTTCACATCGTATTTCCGTAAAATACGACCGATCTTGTTGGACTGTTTCCTACGTAAGGCAAAAAGGCGGTCGACTTAGGTGTTGACTCAGAATTATCATCAATCACCCGATGTACAGTTGGTCGATAGCGCAACGCACGTTCAATCTGTCTATCACTATAACCATTTTGACGAAATGTAACTTCAAGATGGGACAGCTCAGCTGGCAAAGTCTCAGCGTCAGAAACGACATGTGCCCTGTGTACCAATGTACGAAGTACCCCTTCACGCTGAGCCGGATGGTGACAACTATTAGCCTGTAAGTACAAGTCGGTGTGAGTACGTTTCCTGTAGACTGCATGTTCCAATGATCCATCATCCTTCCTCCTAACCAACACGTCAAGAAAGGGAAGGCAACCATCCTCTTCCACCTCCATCGTAAAAAGAATGTTCGGGTGGATCGAGTTCAGATGTTCTAGAAAGACATTGTTTGGCCTTATGGTAGGGAGAATTTGAATGTCTTTCTAGAACATCTGAACTCGATTAAATTAGCGAGCAACCTCGTTAACAGGGATGGAGGTTTCTGTTTAAACTCTGTTTGGAATCCGGCTCTCTCCCTTGTCAAAAAACAGAGAGACAGAGTCAATGCTACCTCACCTGCGAATTCATAGTCTCACTATCGATAGCTCTGACTTTGGTCATCTTTGGTGGCACTAGTGTTCAGTGTGTGTGTCATCTTTCCTGCTTCTGTCCGAGAACCGAGGTTTTAAATTTGCATGTACGCCGCCTGTCCGTTGCAGTTTGCCTTGAAAATGGCGGGGTGTTCTCCCGCCGAAATATCGGCGGTCGCTGAAAGTGTTACTTGGCTGAATTCCCGGAAGTTATTTGAAAGTTGTATACGCCAGGAGAAACTCAGGTCTCATGCTTAGTTTTGTTTATTAAATTATCATGGATCGGGACTTGCGTGGGGGTTAAATTAAAATTTATTGATAAAATTGGGCTTGGCTTCTGTTCGTCTAGGGCCAAAATGCGCCACTTTCATTTACAAGAAAACTGGAGGATGGTTGCTGACAACTGATCAGAATTCTGTCAACTATATTGCCTCTTTCGCCCCTATCAGCTTTGCGCCTCTTGCGGGCATTTGTTTCTGTTGCGCCTTAATCCGGCCCCGTCTATAAGTGTCCGATAGCGACGGAGAGCTCTAAGAATCAGTCGATCGCAGTTCGTTACTCACCGAGGTAAGCGGAGATGAACTTGCTCCTGTCGTTGGGCGGCACCCAGTTCGCCGTCATACAGTGCATCGATGGCCACGCCATTCCCTGCAAAGCAAAATACGGACTCATTACCTCTAATCAGATCAGAAAAGGCAAACCTACGTTTCTAGTACTTGTAGACGAAGAGAAAGCTTTTGACAACGTTGACTGGAATACTCTCTTTCAAATTCTGAAGGTGGCAGGGGTAAAATACAGGGAGCGAAAGGCTATTTACAATTTGTACAGAAACCAGACTGCAGTATAAGAGTCGAGGCGGATGAAAGGGAATCAGTGGTTGGGAAGGGAGTGAAACAGGGTTGTAGCCTATCCCCGATGTTATTCAATCTGTATATTGAGCAAGCAGTAAAGGAAACAAAAGAAAAATTCGGAGTAGGAATTAAAATCCAGGGAGAAGAAATAAAAACTTTGAGGTTCGCCGATGACACTGTAATTCTGTTACAGACAGCAAAGGACCTGGAAGAGCAGCTGAACGGAATGGGCAGTGTCTTGAAAGGAGGGTGTAAGATGAACATCAACAAAAGCAAAACGAGGATAACGGAATGTAGTCGAATTAAGTCAGGGGATGCTGAGGAAATTAGATTAGGAAATGAGCCGCTTAAAGTAGTAAATGAGTTTTGCTATTTGGGGAGCAAAATAACTGATGATGGTCGAAGTAGACAGGATAGAAAATGGTAAAGTTCTCTCTTGACAAGACCATTAAAATTTAGACTGGTGATGGCAAGGAAAGTGTTTCTGAACAAGAGAAATTTGTTAACATCGAGTATAGATTTAAGTGTCAGGAAGTCGTTACTGGAAGTATTTGTATGGAGTGTAGCCATGTATGGAAGTGAAAAGTGGACGATAAATAGTTTAGACAAGAAGAGAATAGAAGCTTTCGAAATGTGGTGCTATAGAAGAATGCTGAAGATTAGATGGGTAGATCACATAACTAATGAGGAGGTATTGAATAGAATTGGAGAGAAGAGAAAGTTGTGGCACAACTTGACTAGAAGGAGGGATCCGTTGGTAGGGTATATTCTGAGGCATCAAGGGATGACCAATTTAGTATTGGAGGGCAGCGTGGAGGGTAAAAATCGTAGAGGGAGACAAAGAGATGGATACACTAAACAGATTCAGAAGGATGTAGGTTGCAGCAGGTAGTGGGAGATGAAGAAGCTTGCACAGGATAGAGTAGCATGGAGAGCTGCATCAAACCAGTCTCAGGACTGAAGACCACAACAACAACATCTCTAATCAGCTTAACTGTAAAGTATCATTCGCTAAGACGTTCCATTTACATATATGCAGTGTTCTTCCTATTGGTACTCGAAAATAGAAATCTGAACTTTGTAATTAAAACCAAAATGTTTCTCAGGAATTTGGTTAGTTCCAATATTTTAGTTTACTTAACTGACACTACATGGGAGATCGAGACAGTTAAATAAATATTTCTCCTACAATGACGTGGGCGCTAAAATAAATCTTCCTGAGAGATTTAAATAATTTGCTGAACAGAACTCAGTTGCAGCCGTTTTGATCAGTGCGACGAAGTCATTGGCAAGATACCGACGGAGTAAAAGAAATGAATTCTTGGTGCCTTGTGTAACTAACACTGATCGAACTGCAGGATCCCGCTAGTAGTGATACAGTAGCAATCCCTGTACAGCAACACGCATAATGGGAGTTCTAGACGTGTGTCTACATTCTTTGCACTAGACGAAAGCACACAAGAATATGAGTGATTCTGCTGTTAAGTAAAGCCACGGGGCGTTAATTTACCGGAAACATAGCCAGGAGGACACGTAGCTCGTGGTCTTGCGCTAACTTTCTCGCTTCCCGCGTATGGGGTCCTATGTTCGATTCCCTCTGCGGTCAGGGATTTTTCCTGCCTCGAGATGACTGGGTGTAGTTGTGTCGTCTTCAGCATCATCATTCATCCCCATTACGGTCGGACGAAGGCAATGGCAAACCACCTCCACTAGGACCTTGCCTAGTACAGTGGTGCGGGTCTCCCGCATCATCCCCTACGCTCCTCGGAGTATGGGGCCTCATCATCATCATTGCCAGGAGAGTTCAAAGAACACTTTGTAATACTGTAATTGCATACTGCTCTTGCACTTTCTACCATACACTGAGGTTACACAAGTCATGGGATAACTCCTAAGCTAGTGTCGGACCATCTTTTGCCCAGTGTTGTCCAGCAACTCGACGTGGCATGGTCTCAACGGGTCTTTGGAAGTCCCCTGCAGACATATATAGCCATGCTGCCTCTAAAGCCATACATAATAGCATAAGTGTTGCCAGTGCAGGATTTTCTGCACGAACTGACCTCTCAGTTATGTCCGATAAATGTTCGGTGTGATTCATGCCAGGCGACATGAGTGGCCAAATCATTCGCCCGAATTGTCCAGAATGTTCTTCAAACAAAGTGCGGACAACTGCGGTCCAGTGACAGTCCCATCGTAGTTTGGGAACATGAAGTCCATGAGTGGCTGAAAATGGTCTCCAGTTCAGTTGGACCACAGGACCCAGTGCATTCCAAGTAAACACAGCCGCTACCAGGTTTCACAATGCGTTGTTGACAACTTGGGTCCATAGTTTCGTGGGGCCTGCTCCTACTCGAACCCTATCTTCAGCTCTTACCAAATGAAATCGGAACTAATGTGATCAGGTTTTCCAGTCGTGTAGGATCCAACCGATATGCCGTGGCCCATTAATGAGAACTTTCGCCACAATGCGCTGACGGATACGTTCGTCGTACGTCCTACATTGATTTCTGTGGTTGTTAGCACTGACAATTCTACGCAAACGCCGTTGCTCTGGGTCGTTAAGTGAAGGCCTTCGGCCACTGAGTTGTCCGTGATGAGAGGTAATGCCTGAAATTTGGTATTCTAGACGCATTCTTGACACTGTGGATCTCTGAACATTGAATTCTGTTATGATTTCCGAAATGGACTGTCCTATGCGTCTAGCTCCGACTACGATTCCGCGTTCAGAAGCTCTTAATTCCCGGTGTGTGGCCATAATCACGTCGGAAACCGTTTCACGTGAATCACCCGAGTACAAAGGACAGCTCCGCCAATGCACTGGTCTTTTATACGTTGTATAAGTGATACTACCGCCATCTGTATATAAGCACATCGTTATCCCATGACTTCTGTCACCTTGAAACGTCCCCTTTTTAACAATTATTCACGAGACTGTGCTTATCCTGAGACACAATATTTTTTAGCGCAACGCAATCTGACTTTCAATAATCCCTACAAAAGAATGACCCTGACTAACATTAACCTATACCTTTCACAAATCACTTACCTCACAAAAATCTTCGTTACTGGAACTACTGCAATACAGCGAGCGCCACTACTGCCAGCTAAATAAAAGATTCAAACTACGGAAGGCACTAACTACTGATAGGCATAGTTAGCAAATGAAAGATTTTAATAGAGAACAAACAATGTATTTACCTTAATAGTGTTGAAAAATCATAATATACATAGGAGTTCATGACATCCAGTCTTAAAAATTTCCAAACTCCGCCATTTCTCTCCCCACATCCACCACTGCTGGCGGCTCACCTCCAACTGCGCAACGCTACGCGCTGTTCGCATCCAGCTGCCGCTGCCCAACGCTACAATGGCAGACAACAATGCAAACTACCCACAGACTGCACACAGCACAGCCAGTGATTTTCATACAGAGCGCTACGTAACGTTGCCAATAAGACAACCTAAACAGCCTACTTACATAGCCCCCATGCTCCCCACAAAAAATTTTACAAATTGTTTTGGGCAGTGGCCAATAATGATTTGATAAAATGTTTCATGATTACAATAACAAAGATATCAAATGCACACACTTATTGATACAATGTTGGTCAAAAGGTAAAATTTTCTCACAGTCCATAAAGACAGTCCTGATCATTCATCATAGTAAAATTGCAGTTTTTTTTTCAAAGTCTGAGCAGTAAAAGAAAATGCACACGGAAGTAGTGGATTTCCATGCTGTCTTGAAGAAGTAGTGTTGTCCTTCCAACGGAAAGACAGTGCTGACTCTTGTCATGCAGACAGGTAATGGGTCACAACAGAGCAAACCCACAGCAGAGTCATTCGACGTTTTGAAGAATATTGGTAGGTAGGTCATCACAGAGCAGACCCAGTATAGTCTTGGTAGAGAGTATGGTATTGGTGGGCCACCAGAGGTGCAGACCCACTGCAGTCCTTGTAGAAATAATGGTATTGGTGGGCCTACTTACAACCTCGGTGTAAAATAACCACAGATGTTTTCATTATATGTTAGTTTTGAGAAAAAAGTTTTCAGTGCATTCTTCACATACGTAACATAATTTACAGTCTGGTGGAAAAAGATCGGTACAACAATTCGTGTTGCACTAAACGCATAGCACACTGTTGTTTTTGCAACATGCAGAGGTTCTCGATGAAACTGACGAGGACTTCTAGAACTGCAAAGTTGATGGTTATGCGAGGACATGTGCCTCAATAAATAATGCAGCTGTACTTCATAAAAAAAGAGCACAAGTGCATCAAAATGTCCACCATGTATTGGCAATGAACAGTATCTATGTTGGTCAGTCGGTGCCCTGCTTCACTTTGTATAGTTTCGGTTTGAATTTGCTCCGTTAGTAGATACGACCAACACACTGGCCTGAAGCAACAAATAGCGCTACGATTATCTCGTACTTTCAGTCAAGCTTGCTCGATCTCGTCTGGTCTATGTCTTGGCTAAAACCGATTCACAGACCACCACACTCTTGGAACAACGTGTCTGGGCGCCATGCAGTGACTGGTCCTATCTGCCTGGCTGCGGGAGTAGTGGTTCATGCACAACGCCGGACAATCTCATGTTCCTCATGGTACGTGAAGCACACTGAACATTATGACGTTTTCACATTTCCACTTAATGTAACGACAGTAGTAGGGAACTGGCAGCGCGAGCGCAATTTTGGTATCAAATTGATATGCCCCGACCACACCCACCCACAGCCCAAGATGACGTCACCTGTTTTCTCAGCTGCATGTGTGCCCGAGTCCCCTCCTCCTCCTCGCCCCTCCCACCCCTATTGGCGGATATTTTGAGTTTTGGTGGGAATTTCTTTGTCCCAGAGCTGTGCTAACATCCCACCCCATCCCCCACCCGGGATTTGGCTGGAAATTAAAATTGGTAGTTCCCTTTCCAGGTCTCGAACCCTGGTCCTCCTGGGTGGAAAACCCAAGTGCACCCCTCTAACACAATTAAACCAGCAGAGGTGCTTGGAATTGACGGGAAATTAAAAATGGCGTCGCTCTTTCTGGTTCTTGAACCCCATTCCTCCTGGGTGAAAAGCCTTATTGCACCTGCCTAGCGCAATTAAATCACTAGAGGAACTTGAAATTGACGAGCAATTAAAAACGGTTGTGCCCTTTCCGGGACTCGAACCTTGATTCTACTGGATCGAAAGACCAGGTGCACCCCCAACACATGGAAACTATCCAGATGCGGAAGAGGAAGGTTAGATTAGTGTAGTTTATTCATTTTGTTTGGGAAACTGGCGCAAAGATCGATCCTAATCACGTAACTAATCACTGCACAACTATATGCATAGCGCTACACAAGGACTGGATAAAAGTGCAATACAGCTCAAAAACTGACGATACCATACAACTGCTGTTGTTGAATGTAAAATGATTGTGTTTTTCTCTTTTAATAGCTGCTTTCTTATAAGAGTCTAGTTGATGTTAAATAGTCCAGCGCAGAACGGCGGGCGACCTCCCTACGAGGCCGTGGCTCTCCCTCGGTCAGGATAGCAGTCATTTATCACGGTTCTGAGGATGCCGGCGTCACACTTTGTACTGAAGGCACTGCAGGAGGGGCTTTCTGTCTCGCAAACAGCCGACTTTTGAAATAGCCGTCTGGAACGTCCTCCGGATGGGTGGGGCTATGCTACTTAATTTCCCTTTTGTGTTGATAGGACCGTCGTCTGAAGACATGCAGCGTATCACGAGCGGTCGCCTAACACAGCCACTCTCTTTCTAGGGGAGGTGGATTGGGGGCTCTGTCATTATATTTTGGACGAACAAGTTGCACTTGAGGCAGCCGTCCTTTTATCTCCTATTGTTTAGTTCACCGTACATGCTATTGTGCAGACAAATTACCTTGTCTAGGGACTTCACCATTGTAGCTTCTGCGGTCTCCAGCCCCTCCCAGTAGGTAGTAGCTTGCTTACCCGACGCCTCCTGACCAGTTGCGGGCCTTTTGACATGAAAGGCGCCGCACCACGTGAGATAACGTTAGAGTCGTTAGGCAGTCTAATGACGCAACTGCGACACATGCGCTGCTCGGTCACTTGTCCGGCAGTCTACTGATGACCATGTGTCTGCCTCCATCGGTGGGGGTGGGGGAAGGGGTGGTAGTCTGCACCTGGAATCTGTATACAATTCTGCTCTCAAGGCGCGCTTTGTTGGTCATTACCGGTTTAGAAGGTCAGCATCTTCCGCCACAGCTCTGTCTTAAGGAAAATATTTTTTGAGGACTGCATCTGGCACTGGGCGTGTCAGACTTTCCGTCTGTCTCAGACTGAACAAAGAATGTTTTTCTAAAGCTAGCAGCTACATCCAATTTTCGATCCACTTGCCAGAAAACACAGAATGGGTGCGTCAGACTATCCATCTGTCTCAGAGTGAACAAAGAGTGTTTTTCTAAGGCTAGCAGCTGCACCCAGTATTCCACCCACTTGCAGACAAACACAGGATGTTTGTCTTAGATCTTCTTTCCTCCCCCACAGATGTGATACTTTCCTCAAACAGCTGCACCAAACCTGCTTTAAGAAAAAAATTGCAAGTTATAACTTGCTGGTATGGCACTTTGAGTTCTTATTCGTCCTCTACAAAATAGAGGGTGGAGTCTGAAGCTATATAAAGCCCAACCTACACCGCAATCATAATCAGTCTTTGACAGTGCATAGTGTGATGAAATGCTCAGCCAGCAGTGTTGCCAGCGGCAGTGGTGGTGGGAAAGGGCCAAACTTGGGTCAATTGCCATGTAAGTCTTTATATAAAAAAATTATGAGTTCTAATTGTGACAGTTATGTAATTTCGTAGCAAAGTATTCAAAATCTTTCGAGATTGTGATACGTTTTCGTAACAAGCGGTTATTAAAGTTCTTTTTTCTTACTATTACAGCATTCATTCCCGAATTATAACGCTAGCTGGAGGCTGAAAGTCTCCAGCAAGTGGAAGAGGTTGTGCCAGCATCATATAAGTACATGTCAAAATTATGTGTGTGATAGTTATATGTTCAGAAAGCGTCTCTTAAAGTGTTCAAATCGTAACAAGTGCTTATAACATTTCTACTGTTGTTCTAGCATTAGAGCAGCAGCAACTGGAAACTGAAAGTCCCCATCAAGTGGAAGAGCTTGCGTTAGCATCATGTAAGTACATCTCCAAATTCTGTGTGGTAGTTTACATGTTCAGAAAACAGCTCTTGATGTATTCAGATCATAACAAGTATTTATAAAACTTTTGATCTCGCTGTTGCAGCGTTAGAGCAGCAGCTGATGGACATTGAACTGCTGCTGCTGGAGTCTGAAATGCAGCAAGAAAGTAAGTACAGTTATAATATATTGCCATTAGACGTTTTTATCTTATACAGTTGCGTCAGGTGTATATACATTCATTGTTGTAGATGTTTCACTACTCAAGAAGAAAATGGGATTCCTGTAGGTTTATTCGTCAAGTCATCACTTCCATCTGGTGTGAACTTTTTACTTACACTGCTGGCCACCGTAAATGCAACACCCTGAAGGAAGCATCCGAATCAAGTGAAATTTACACCATGAGTTTGCAGCGATGAGATATGCAACTGATTAGAATTTCAGCGCAGACGCACATCACGCGCGCATGTGGCGCCACATCATAGCGCCATTTAAGGCTTGGCGATTTCGACGAGTGCACGTTCGGCAGGTGTGTTTACCTTGTGGTTGTTTCACAAGACGATCAGTTATGCCTCGTAGACAACAGCGAACATCTTTTGATCAAGTATCCGAGTTCGACAGAGCAAGGATAGTGGCTTACCGAGATTGTGGATTATCATACAGAGAAATCGCTAGTCGTGTTGGACGAAACCAAACAACTGTAATGCGGATATGTGACCGTTGGATGCAGGAGGGTACGACGGACCGACGTGGTCGATCGCATTCACCTCGGTGCACCACTGCACGTGCTGATAGGCAAATTGTGCGCATGGCAGTGACGGATCGCTCAGTGACATCCCGAACCATAGCACAGCACATTGCGTCTGTAACGCATCATCCAGTGTCTGCGCGTACCATTCGACGCCGTTTACAGCAGAGTGGTCTGTCCGCAAGACGTCCATTGCTTCGTCTACCATTGACGCAGAACCACAGACGTCTCCGTCGCCAATGGTGTGATGACAGACGGATGTGGACGGCAGAATGGAATGACGTTGTCTTTACTGACGAGGCACGCTTCTTTCCGCAGCACCACGATGGTCGGATTCGAGTGTGGAGACACCGTGGAGAGAGGATGCTGGACAGCTGCATTATGCACCGCCACACTGGTCTTGCACCGGGTATTATGGTATGGGGCGGTATTGGATATTACTCTCGCACGCCTCTAGTACGCATTGCCGGTACTTTAAATAGCCGGCGCTACATATCCGAGGTGCTGGAGCCAGTTGTCCTTCCCTACCTTCAGGGCTCGGCCACAGCCATATTTCAACAGGATAATGCGCGACCACACGTGGCACGCATTGTCCAAAGGTTCTTCGTCAATAACCAGATTGAATTGCTTCCATGGCCGGTTCGCTCTCCGGATCTTTCGCCGATAGAAAACATGTGGTCCATGGTTGCTCAACGAGTGACCCAGATTACATCCCCAGCTGCCACACCAGGTGATCTTTGGCAACGTGTGGAAGCTGCTTGGGCTGCTGTACCCCAGGAACACATCCAACGTCTCTTTGACTCAATGCCGAGACGTGTGGCAGCGGTGATCTCCAACAATGGCGGTTACTCTGGCTACTGATTCTGGCAGGAACCACATGTCACAGACGTCTGTAAACGTAATCATTTGATACTTGGTCAGCATGTTATCTACAAAATAAATTTTGTTGTGCTACTCTTGTCTTTCTTGGTGTTGCATTTACGGTGGCCAGCAGTGTATTTATTTAGTTTTTTTCGTAGTTATAATCAATATCTCGCTGTAGTCAAATTCAGCACAATTTTTTTGTTGATGTTTCTAATAATCACTATCTTGTTGCGGGCGACTTCCGTGAGATGGATCGATGGCACCACAACAACAACAACAACAATTCCAGTGAGTGTGAGGTGCTTGAGAGGGAATGTGAGATGGTGGCGATCCCTCCCTTCTGAAGCAGGAGATGTATATATTTGACTGGGTGGGAGAACTGCCAGAAAGATCGACTTAAGTGCTCAGTCCTGGGACCCAGAATGTATAAGGTGATTATAATGTGACCGCCATTGTTTAAGCATATGATTATTATTCAGGAATGGTGATTTGCTTGTGATTGTTTGTTTAAAGAATATATATTTTTTAAAATATTGAGCATTGTGCTTAATTTTTCCCATTATTTGAATGTTACAGAGGTGACACCAACACTGTCACGACAGGATGGCTGTGATACGTGCACCTAGAGCGATGGTTGTGGGGGAGGGTGTCAAACACACACCCGAGCGGCATGGACCGCCATGCAAAGCGTCGCCCGTTGCCGCGTGGTGGGCGATCGCGGCTGCTGTAGTGCCTGCCCCTGAACCACCGCATACCATCTGGCGTCCTTGGGTGATTCAGTCAGAGCAAAGTTCTCCCAACCCCCAGGCTGGGGATAGTGAATGCTCCACTATGCAGGAACATCAAGGAGCGCCCTTGCCACAGCCAGGGTGCTCCCTCCGGAGGTCGCAGTCACCACCTCCTACTACTCACACTTCGACTTCTCGCCCTCGCCGGCAACACAAGGTATGTGTACCTCGGCGCGTACCCTCCCCCCCCTGAAGATGCCTCGTCCACAGCGCCCTCATCCACCGACTGGACGCAGCCGTCACCTAACTGTAGTATTATTAACGATAATGAACCTGTGGCTAGCGGTAGAGCTTTATCCCGTCCTGATAGTGAAGGACGTCAGATTAGCGGCGTCATGACCCCTCTAGAATACTCGGCGGTTGCTAGGGCCTTTGAGGGGCGATCTCATTTAAGAGAATAGAGAATCCGCTTGGGGGCTATCGTGACCCAGCCAGTTTTATAGAAGTGTACCTCCCAGTATTAGAGGCGGAGCTCCTGAAAGCCCTAGACGACCCGAGATATATTGCCATTAAATGTAATGCAGTGCTCTGCTGCAAGTTGGCACACCCGCCAAAACAGCAGGGTGCTGCTGAGGAGGAAACCTTACATTACTTTTTGGGTGATAATGGCGTTAAATCTCTGAGTACACCAGCCACCAAGTGGTATCATGAATCCACCTTGGGTGCTATACTGGTCCGGTTTTCCAAGATGGAAGTAAGAGGGCCGGCCGCTGGTGGCCGAGCGGTTCTGGCGCTACAGTCTGGAACCGCGCGACCGCTACGGTCGCAGGTTCGAATCCTGCCTCGGGCATGGATGTGTGTGTTGTCCTTAGGTTAGTTAGGTTTAAGTAGTTCTAAGTTCTAGGGGACTTATGACCTCAGCAGTTGAGTCCCATAGTGCTCAGAGCCATTTGAACCATTTTTGAAGTAAGAGGGTCAGCTAAAGCACTCAGCCAAATACCATACCTCGACATCCATATTCATGTCTATGATCCTTTAAATGGAGGGTCCTGTTATATCAAACTCCCTGAGGATATTAGGAAAAAGCAGGCTTGCGTTAATGTTCAAAACGTAAAAGACAACACTTGCTTTGCATGGTCAATCCTGGCTTGTGAGAGAAATTACACTAAACATCCGCAGCGCACATCTCGATATGGAACAAGTCTTAACATTCATGGATGTTATAACTCTGATGGTATTGAGCTCCCTGTAAATATTCAGGACATTCCAAAATTTGAGGCACAAAATCCTGGAATATCGGTTCACGTTTATGGCCTGAAGAAGAAGCAGAAAAGCAAGCCAGATGAGCAGGACGAGCATACTATAGTTGGACCATTCCATTTTCCGAAATATGCAGGTAAGCGTGATATTCACGTAAACATGCTGCTCTTCTCTGAAAGTGGTAAACAGCATTACGTATGGATCAAAGACACGTCCCGCCTCCTTTACAGCCAACTGTCTAAACATGGACATAAGAAACACATTTGCTTTAGGTGTCTAAATAACTTCTCGGAAGAAAAGTATTTAAAAAAGGTATCTGGAGTACTGTGAATCCAAGGAAGTGATAGATGTTGTTATGCCTACAGAAGAAAACAAGTTCATTAAATTCAAGAATGCTCACCACCAGGAACGATGTCCGTTTGTTGTATATGCAGACTTCGAATGTCTCCTTGCCCCTATTACCCACTGTGAAGGGAACCCCTTAGCTTCACATACTAATTTCAAGCAAAAACACGTACCGTATGTGGCGGCATACCAAATTGCATGTTCATATGATTCAAGTCTTAACAGCTATTAATTTTATGTCAGGGATAATCCTGCGGTTCGGTTGCTCACTGGGCTTGAATAACTCTCATGGGATGTTGACACGCTTTACAGCACCAACTTTCCCCTGACTGCATCGGAGGAAGATAAAAAATTATACAACGATGCGGTTAACTGTCATATTTGTAGGCTGCCCTTAGATAGAAAAACTGAAACTCCACTTAAAGATCATTGTTATCTTACGGGGAAGTTCCGCGGTGCAGCTCACAATGCATGCAATTTGAAGTATCAGTTGCTGTTGTGTCACCGCCAGACACCACACTTGCTAGGTGGTAGCCTTTAAATCGGCCGCAGTCCGTTAGTATACGTCTGACCCGCGTGTCACCACTATCAGTGATTGCTTCTGCAGTGAACTTGTTTGGTTTCGATTTATTTCAGTTGTTTAACTTGTCTATAGTAAATCAGGTCCTATCAGTGAATCAGACTGTGCCTTCAGACAGTGTTTCTCGTCTATGTGAAGAATTTGCAGTCATTTTTGCACCGGGCCTTGGTTACGCTAAGAACTATAAAGCACATTTGGAACTGAAAGTAAACGCGCACCCAAAATTTTTCAGAGCGCGCAATGTTCCCCACGCATTGTGTGATGAGGTTGCAAAAATATTACACGATTTGGAATCACAAGGTGTAATTGAACGTGTGCAGGCTTCTCTCTGGGCATCACCCTTAGTAATTTTGCCAAAACCTTCGGGAAAATTGAGACTTTGTGTGGACTTCAAGGCAACAGTGAATCCACAATTAGTGGCTGCAACTTTTTATTTACCCCGCCCGGAAGATCTTTTTGACAAACTGTGCCCGGGCAAATATTTTTCGAAGTTGGACCTAGCAGATGCATACTTGCAAATACCGGTGGACGAAGAATCCCAGCGCGTTTTGGAGGTTAACACGCATATTCGTTTGTATCAATTCAAACGACTGCCATTCGGGTGTGCATCCGCCCCTGCATTGTTTCAGCAATATCTACAAACTGTTTGTGCGTCGGTCCCTACTGCCGCAAACGATCTGGACGATATTGTGATCTCCGGAAAGACAGAAGAACTACATTTAGCCAATCTCAGAATATTATATCAGGTCTTGCGACAAAATGGTTTTCGCTTACTGAAGGACAAATGTGTGTATTTTGCTAGTGACTTGCCATACCTGGGACATGTTCTCAATGCCCAAGGCATACATCCCAGTCCCACGCACCTCCGTGCCATACAAGACTTGCCTTCGCCACAGAATTTGAAGCAGCTACAGAGTGTGCTGGGAAAAATCAACTATTATCACAGATATGTGCTGCATGCCTCTTCCATTTCAGCTCCGCTTCATCGCTTACGCCGTAAAGGTGTTCCGTTCGTCTGGACGACGGAATGCGAACACACCTTTCGCCGGTTGAAATCGGCGTTGCTTTCCAATAGTTGCCTTACGCCATTCTATCCCCAGAAGCCCCTTTTGTTGATGGTGGATGCATCGGATCTCGGGATCGGTGCTGTGCTTGCGCACAAAGATGGCTCGCACGATCGCCCTATTGCCTTTGCGTCCAAATTGCTCTCGTCTGCGCAAAGAAATTATTCACAGATCGAGAAGGAAATATTTGCTCTCGTATTTGGTGTTACAAAGTTTCATGACTTCTTGTATGGTCGTCACTTTATCATAATCACAGACCACAAACCTTTGACATCGCTTTTTCATCCGAACAAGCCTGTACCTCCACGTACAGCGCAGAAATTCATTCGCTGGTCTATTTTCCACTCACAGTACCGCTACGATATCTTGTATCGGTCCACTGCTAAGCATGGAAACGCCGTTTGCCTGTTGCTGAGGATAGGGCATTCGATTCCTCCGAACTTGCTTGCATGTTCATTGATTTGGAAACCGATGACGTGGTCGAATCTTTTCCGATTGATTTTCGTCGTGTGGCTACAGCCACAACTGCTGACCCTGTCCTTGCTACCGCTCTGCGTTTTCTTGCTATGCAATGGCCCTTGTCAAAGTTGGTTCGCGGGTTTTTTGCTCACAAGGAAACACTTTTTGTTCGACATGGTGTTTTGCTGTTGCGTTCTGATAATGATCAGTCCAGGGTCGTGGTCCCACGTTCATTACAGTCCTCTGTCTTAAAGCTTCTCCACCAAGGACATTGGGGTATAGTGAGAACGAAACAACTTGCTCGTCAGCACTGTACTTGCTTCGGAATCGGTGCCGCGATTATGGCTATGTGCTCTTCTTGCATGGTGTGTGCCAAACAACGATCAGCACCACTGCGGAAACTCTTTGCATGGCCAAAAGCCACTTTCCCTTGGCAACGCTTACACATCGATTTTGCTGGTCTATTCTGGAATGCTCGATGGTTGGTTGTGATAGATTCATTCATTAAATTTCCTTTTGTCGTCCGGATGTCTTCCATGACATCATCTGCCACCATCCAAACGTTATCTGCTATCTTTTGCATTGAAGGTCTTCCACAGACAATTGTTTCCGACAATGGCCCACAATTCATGTCAGCAGAATTTCAGTCATTCTGCAAGGCCAATGGTATTCAACATCTGACGTTCGCGCCGTTTTCGCCACAGTCAAACGGTGCCGATGAACTATTGGTCAGGACTTTCATGTCACAGATGTTGAAGTTGAAAGAGTCGCATTCTCGGGAGGACGCGTTATTGCTCTTTTTGTCCTCGTATAGCTCTCAGCCCCGAGATGGTCGCTCACCGGCTGAGTTGCTCCACGGTCGCCATCATCGAACCTTGATGTCTTTGCTACATCCACAACATCCGGTTCCTGTGCAGCGGCAGACACCTGCTTTTGCCCCAGGCGACGTTGTCTACTACCGCCACTATCGAGGTTCCGCGGTTGGCTCGAAGGGCGCATTCATCGCTGCCTCGGACGTGCTATGTATCTGGTTTTGGTGGCCTCTGGTGAGGTGCGCCGGCATCTCAATCAGCTGCGCCTCTGTCGTCGCACAGGATCTGCCGCTCCCCGTCTGCTTTCAGCGACAGTGCCGTCCGGTCAGCGCCCCGGGAACCCATCTACTGGCTCGCCTCAGCCCCCGGTGTTACCGACGCTGCCTTCCATTTTGCCCCATGGCGACGCGCCGCCGCCGCCGCCTGTTCTCCCGCCAGCGACGCCCGCAGTGGACACGTCGCTGCAGCCGCCGCGCCGCCGCTCGCTCCCCGTGACCAGCTGTCCTCCGACATGGAACTCTTGCCCGCTCCGGACCATATGTCGTCTTCGCCCGTCGGGTGCCCCGGCCCGATGGAGGTCGACCCTTCGGCCCCTCCTGTCTCTCTACGGGCACATACACCGCATGTTGGCGTGCACCCTGGAGTAGGTTTTCAGGCGTTCCCTAGCTCCCCGCGGTCCGAATGACAGGGTGCGGGTGGCACAGCCTCGCCTGTTGTTAGGCTCCCCACTTCGTCAACATGGGGTCTTCCCCACGGCGGGCGGAGTCCTTATAACACCACCGTCCGCCGATCTGCGGGGGAGGAACGTGGTGTCACTGCCAGACACCACACTTGCTTGGTGGTAGCCTTTAAATCGGCCGCGGTCCGTTAGTATACGTCTGACCCGCGTGTCGCCACTATGATTGCAGACCGAGCGCCGCCACACGGCAGGTCTAGTCTAGAAAGACTCCCTAGCACTCGCCCCAGTTGTACAGCCGACTTTGCTAGCGATGGTTCACTTTCTACATACACTCTCATTTGCAGAGACGATAGTTTAGTATAGCCTTCAGCTACATCATTTGCTATGACCTAGCAAGGCGCCATATTCAGTTACTATAATTACTTCAAGAATGTATTCTGAACAGATAATATTGTGAATCATGTACCATCAAGAGTGACGTTCATCATTAACGGACTAAAGTTAAGTATGAAACTAATCACGACTGCTTTCTGAATTCTCATTCCTTGTCATGTTCCAGACCTCACGTCAGTATAGTTCTTCCCTCATCACGCCAGCCTGCGTGAGCTAAAACGCGTGCATTTCTGCCTCAACTCGTACCACGGTGTTGGCTCTTCTGCTAACAGAAAAGTTACCATGACACATTCCCATTTTCTTCCATAACTTAAGTGGGTATGGCGCTCACTTTCTAGTTGAGCAATTGGTTAATTTCGGTTGGGAGAAAAATCAGGTCAGTGTCCTGCCCGAGAGTGTTGAGAAATATATTTCATTCTCCAAACAAATGACGCCAAAAATTATGCTCCGCTTCCTTGACAAACTACGTTTTATGCAGGTGCCGCTCCAGGAAGACGTTGAAACTCTTCCTCGAGAAAATATGCATATCACCCGATCTGCGTACCCCGACGGGGAAAAGTTTCAGTTTGATAGTGGGAAAGGAGTTTTCCCTTATGAGTTATCTGGATAGTAAGGTGAAACTCAACAAAACCAGGCTACCTGACATTTCTGCATTTACCAGTACTCTCACAGGCGATGCCTCAACTAGTGCAGATAATGAGCATGCCGTTAATGTCTGGCGGGAATTCAACATTCCAAGATTATACATGGACACTGACGTGCGCTTACTTGCGGATATTTTTGAAAAGTTCTGGAGTGTATGTATGGCCACATAGTCTCTGGACCCTGCCTTTTATTACACGGCAACTGAGTTGTCCTGGGACGCAATGCTGAAGAAAATGAGGTGCAGCATCGAACTTTTGGCTGATGCCGATATGCTTCTTTTCTTTGAGTGCGGGATCCGTGGAGGACATTGCCAGTGTGTCCATGACACGCCAATGCAAATAATCCATGTACGGGTGTTTGGTTTAATGCATCTCTCGAATCAGGTTATATTCTATATTTGGATGCGAATAATTTATACAGGCACGCCATGATACAGCCACTGCCAGTTGGTGGGTTTCAATGGGTGCCCGAAAACGAATTAGAGGCATTAGGTGGAAAAATATTGGGTCACGCAGCTGATTATGATGTAGGGTATGTGGTGGCAGCAGACCTCATATACCTTGTTAGTTTGCTTGAAATGACAAGCAACATGCGGTTAGGTCCAGAGAAACAAGTTCCACGAAGAAGCACTATCCCTAAACTGATGATCACTGTTGGACGCAAGCAGAAGTATGTAATTCATTATCATAATCTCCAGCAGTGTCCCAGCTTAGGGATGGTGCTATGTAGGATCATCCAATCTATTTCCTTCAATCAGTCCCCCTGGTTGAAGGAGTATATTGAATTAAAACCAGAAAGAGGAGAGTGTGACTAGAGATTTCGAAAAAGACTTTTACAAATTAATGAATAATTCCATTTTCGGTAAAACCATGCAGAATGTAAGAAATGAATACGACATTTTGATTACGACCGAATGGGATGGCTGTTGGGGCATAAGAAACTGCATTGCCAGACCAAATTTTAAGTGGGTCACTATTTTCAATGAGAACTTTCTTGCTGTGGAGATGTCGAAGGTTTCAGCAGAGTTAACGAAACCAATCTATGTGGATGTGTGTATACTGGATGGCTCCAAACTCCACATGTACCACTTCCACTATGAGTTTGCTAAAACTCATTTCATGGAACCAGAGTTAATTTATATGGATACAGATAGCTTCATCTACTGGGTGAAGAACAGTGATCCATACGAAGTAATTAGGTGTCACGGTAATGAAATGGACACATCGAGATATGCAGCTGATAATTCCTACAGTGTTGTTCCTCAGAACAAGAAGGTTATCGGCTTGATGAAAGATGAGGCGGGTGAATTGCCGACTGTGGAGTTTGTAGGTCTAGGATCCAAAATGTATGCATATCGTACAATATATGGAGCCACCCAGAGACAGGCTAATGGTGTGCGACATGCGGCATCACGTGTCCTCATGGTCGAAGACTACTTGCGATGTCTGTAAGTGGCATTCGGGGCACTCCACCACAACTGCCGCATTTGGTACAGCAAACTAGTAACCAATCATGAAGTCACGAGTTGTACACTGTGCTGAAATCTAAAGTTGGATTGTCACCTCATGACAATAAAAGGTCATTTGTGATGATGGGATTGAAACCTTCTCTTACTCACACTATTTACTTGAAGCACGAGAGGGGGTTGGGGACTTCAACGGTGTGAATGAGAGAGGAAGAGAGAGAGAGAGAGAGAGAGAGAGAGAGAGAGAGAGAGAGAGTGTGAGTGAGTGAGTGAGTGAGAGCTTGTACCTGATAGCATGGCTCTTTTATCATAGTTTAAATATTGTATGTGTGATGTATGGCATGCTTGAATGTGTGTGTGTCTGTATGCTTGTGAGAGCATTTGAGTGTGGATGTCTGTGTAAATATGTATGCCTGTATATATATATATATATATATATATATATATATATATAGTCTGACTATAAGATATAGTCTGACTAGATATTATTGTACTTATATATATATATATATATATATATATATATATATATATATATATATATATATATATATATAAGTACAATAATATCTAGTCAGACTATATAAGCAGTAAGAGCTGGGAAAAAATTTTAAAAAATTAAAAAGTGCAATGTATATAAAAGATTTAACAAATTGAACCAAAATAATGAAAAAAGTTAAAAAAGTATGAATGAGGGGGAAAAATAGTTTACTGTATTATTTCTTGATTTGAACTTCATGTGCATGTGTGAGTGGATCAGTGCATGTGTAAATAGATTAGTTTTTTAAGTTTCACCTACAGCTAGGTATCCAAGTCATACTAGTTTTATGTGTGAGTTCCACCCAGTTCAATTAGTGCAGCTGTTTGGGATTGTATTATTAACTTATTTCAGCTGTTTGTTGTGCAGTACCGCAATGTAAAGTACAAAAAAACTTTTTCACTCAGTACTATTATTTTTAAAAAAATATGAACTTTAAATAAAAAATTTCAAATGGTTACAAGAACTGTGAATTTAAAAGCAGTATTACTTTGTGTACTGTCAAAACAACAAGATTTGTGGATGTAAAGCTGTATTACTACTGTGAGTATTTATGTCTGAATGAAAAAATTGTTATTCGTTACCATACGTCTTTGATGTTATTTCACAAATCCCTGCCCTTACAAATGAATATAAGGGCTGTGCAAGATGCACAAGATATTAGTTTAAAGCATAATGGGGGTGACGTTTAAGATAGAGGAAAACAAAATATATGTAATGATTGCATGGGATTTCGCATATCATGCTGCACATATAGGTTTTTGGGAACACGCGGCACTTGATCGTGTCAGCTTCCAAAGACATATGGCAAACATGGCTGAAATTATATCTCCTGTGCTTGAACAAAGCCACCGACATAGGATCTGGGCAAAGCTACATGCTATCTAAGTAGGAGCTAGGTAGAAAGAAAGAAATACACAGAATGTGAGGTAAAAAATTCGTTTATTTCCATTAATCCAACTTAAAAGTAATTTTAGATTTTCATAATCAGACACAACACTTAAGCTTATGGATAGCAGGGCACCTATAGAATTACAGGTCTTGAATTGATGCAAACTTGAAGATTCGTTGCATCCATGCGGTCTTCTCCTCTCCTCACCTTTGACGTAAATGATGGTCTCAGGATGATCGAATATTCGAAATGATGTCATCATTTCTATATGAGGTGTACCAGGATCGTCCCATTGGAGATCATGAAAGAAACGTGTTAGCCATTTTGCACTCCATGTTTTAGCAGAGTTCACATCCTTGAAAGGCCTCGGTGATGCAATTCTTGTTGAGAATGTCTCCATTATACCAGCGTCTTCTGTGTATGCTATGAGTGCAACATCTTTAAATACGAATTGTCTACACTCATTATCACAGAAACATTAAATGTCGGCAACGACGTTTACACTGCAAGTAGTCATTGTGAAATGCTCTGGGCATGCCGCAGCACTTGGTTATTTATACAGCACGTTGCACAACACCAGTAAGTAGGCAATAGTTAATCACACAGTCATGTAGAACTAGCGCATACGCTGCAGTGTGTTCTGGGAAATTTGATGAAGATTCAAATTCGAATCGTACATCTGTTGGTCCTGATTTAATTATCTCATTCTGCTTAGAACAGTCTATCACGATGATTGGTGCCAGCTCTTTGAATTTCCGTGGTTTGAGTAGGCATCCGTCCTCTTAACACCGTCATAGTAAAAACACGGAACCTTGCTTACATGTCAAATGCTAGACTGTATACATTCCCATCCCACAGTAGCAGTAAATTGTCATAGGAACATAATTCGGAATTCAAGTAGACTCTGGCATTAGTTAAATTATAGTTGTCAAATACGGTGGAATGATTTGCTAAATTCCCCCTTCTGTTGGTCTGGAATACAAGTATGACAAATCTTGGTGTTTCCATCTGGTTCAAATGGTTCAAATGGCTCTGAGCACTATGGGACTTAACATCTGTGGTCATCAGTCCCCTAGAACTTAGAACTACTTAAACCTAACTAACCTAAGGACATCACACAACACCCAGTCATCACGAGGCAGAGAAAATCCCTGACCCCGCCGGGAATCGAACCCGGGAACTGCTTCCATCTGCACTGAGGTTTTAATAGCCCATGTTTGTCTGCTCGCTGTCGGTAGCACCGGGTACTCTCCATGAGCGGAAAGTTAATGGCAGATATATACCGGTATTCAAAACTTTTAAAAGCTTCAAATGCTCCTCGTCTGCCACAGCGATGTGCGACATGTTCCATATAATTTTATTGATGACGATCTGAGTCTCCTCTTCAGCTTCTTGGATGTACGAGTTGCTATCTGTTGCGCTCCGTGCCAGAATAAGCTCCTGTTTAGCATTCATAATAATTCGCTGCATGTCCTCAAAGTACCCCATAAGCATTTTTAGTGGTATGCATGCAGTAAATCGGCGGTACTATTCTGCTGTTCTGCCCACAGAGTCGTCTTTGAAGCAGCCTGTATTTTATAAGCCATTCAAATCCGAGGGTGATGATGGGACATAAGTTCTAAGGGTTGATGCTATGCCGACATTACGTGTACGATCAATCTCTACACCATTAAGTTCATAACGTGTTTCCTGGAACAGGAATGCCAAAGCATTACGTGTAAGCCTTGATCCCACTGTATGACTACCATCCTTTTTCTTAAAGGATCCATCCAAACATATGAAACTCTTGCATGGAGGGGTTAAAGCGTCTTGATGCTGGATGACAATCCTAATTTCATCGTTCTTGTTAAATGTCGTTGAAGCATAAGTTTTAAGTGAGAAGTATTCCTGGCGTATGATTCGCTCATTATATTCCACTAAGATATATTGAGCGACGACATCACTCCGAATTTTCAAGCCTACAGATTTAAGAAACTTTTAATTCGCGCGTGTTATCACCTTGCGGTTCTGCTGCGAAGCGCTATGCTGTGTGCTGCGTGCGCTGGTTTTATACATCTTGTCGTAGATGTAGTCGTACAATGATTCCTCACCACGAAAGTCAACAAGTTGGATATTCTGATCCACAACACGCAGCTCCAGATAGTCCAATGTCTGAACTGTCACTGGATGGTATATAGCGGTGGTACGAGTCTCAACAATCTTATAGGCCGGCCGAGTGGCCGTGGGGTTCTAGGCGCTTCGGTCTGGAACCGCGTGACCGCTACGGTCGCAGGTTCGAATCCTGCCTCGGGCATGTATGTGTGTGATGTCCTTAGGTTAGTTAGGTTTAAGTAGTTCTAAGTTCTAGGGGACTGATGACCACAGATGTTAAGTCCCATAGTGCTCAGAGCCATTTGATCCATTTGAACAATCTTATAAACTGTTCCAACTGATGGGAAGGATCCGTAAATTGAATGAACCAGTCTATCGTTGAGATATAGTTCGTTGCAATGTTGCACTCAACACGGATTGTACTGACTGGGAGAATATCCACTGTCTGATCAGATTTGTACAATTTATTGGGATCCTTCTTCAATACTTGTCCCTTTGTGAAATCCAGTAGTGGGCCTATTGAACCTTTCTGCTTAAAGTCAATCGAAGCATTCACCGTTCTTACTTCAGATTTAAGTCTACTGATGTTTGCACGGAGCTCAATCCATTTTCCAGACTATTTTAAAACTTCGTTTAAATCATCAATATCGTATGTACCAGGTTCAGTTTCTACAGTTTCTTCTTTACCATTAATTTCCAGATGCAGTTTATTGTCAGCCTCTGTGATATGTGAGACGGTGTTGTATGTCTCCAGTCCAATTAGCGCGATGCTCCAATCTCCAACGCTTAAATCAGTTGGTGGGAAGTAATTCGCGCTTAATACAGACGATCGTTCTTTTAATGTCAGAGTGTACGACATTGCAGCTAAACGTCGATTGGTGAATGGGTGCTTAATACCCCGTCTTATATTTCATTCGTAAACGTCAGAAGGAACATGATGCATAGATGACTGCACAGGTATGTATCAAAGTCTTGGTAGCGTCGAAAATTGTAGAACACATGTCTTCTGCCCATGAAGTATCGTTGTAATTCTTCAGGGAGTTGCAGGTCGCCGAATGAGTCGAAATGGTAGACGTTATTTGTATTTTTTTTAACATATGCTACCCAGTGAGTTCCAGGTCCTCCTGCTACATCCAGATTCACAATTCCGCTTCTTCCTGATTTCCACATAGTCTTCGGTAATGTATTCCGCACAAACACACCTCGGAATGTTGAATTTTTTAGTAACAAACTTAAGCAGATCTGTATGTGTAAGCGCCCTGTTTGGTAGGACTGCTAGGGTTTTTTTTTATGAAGAGACCTAGTCTTTTCTTGTATGGGTTCAAATATAGCCCTTTTCCGATGGCTGCTGCCTCCATCATGCGGTTGTCTTCGTGCCTCCTGCAGTTGCTACGGAGTGCTTTGTGCATTCTTGACTGTCCTGGCAATAGCCACGGTACCCCCAGCCAGTGAACCCACCGCTGAGACACCAGCTAAGGCAGGAATAATGAAGGGAATAATTCCACCCGACGTCTTGGGGTATTGGTAGAACCCTGGGTGGTTTAATCGATCTTTTTTTTTTCGCACTCCTTTATGCTTCAGGGCACTTTTAGCTGCATACAACGCTGCCAGGATACAGTTTTTCATGCACTCTTTGGTTTTCATCTTCTTGCCGGCCGCTGTGGCCGAGCGGTTCTAGGCGCTTCAGTACGGAACCGCGCTGCTGCTACGGTCGCAGGTTCGAATCCTGCTTCGGGCATGGATGTGAGTGATGTCCTTAGGTTAGTTAGGTTAAAGTAGTTCTATGTCTAGGGGAGTGATGACCTCAGATGTTAAGTCCCATAGTGTTTAGAGCCATTTTTTCATCTTCTTGCTAAGCGCCGTACGTGCACCGCTCATAACTTGACTGAACTACTCCACATCCAAACCTAACTTAACTTTACCAAGCATAGTGTTTCAACTGCAAATGCTGCAATGCGTTGGCCTATACCAATATCCTTTCTCGCACCTATTGCCTTAGCCTTATCACCTAAAAATCGAACGACGGTGTGACGATCTGTATTTGCTGCCCAAGAGATGTCGTGTTCCATACACGCTTCGTCGAGTAGTTTTATTCCCTTATCACCGCGTGCCAATCGTATATGAAGTTTTGTTCCGGGTCCAGAGTTGTTATATGCATGAATGTGTAATTCGACTGTAGTTTGTCGAGAATACCGCCTCCTCCTCTAATGCGTCTCCTGTCAAGCATGTTATGCTACTCTTTTATGCTGAATGTCGATACCATCACCACTGCTATTTTTTTCACAGTCCAAAACAGGTCTTGTAACGGATTTTTATTTCACATTGCTTCGACTTTTTGCATTCTTATGCAAATCAGTTAAAAGCAATATTTCACGATACATTTCCAGATCTTTAGGCGAATTATTTACAGTTTTTGTGGGTCTTAGGAAAATAAGGTTCAGTAGACCGGGTGTTCTTTGAAAAGATTTTTCGACGATGTGTATAGTTTTTTCATTTTAAGCTATAGGCTGTGTGCCCAACATGTATGGTTTCTCACCGCTAACACCGAATGTTCTGTCTATCCTAGCGTCGCTGTGACGCTTAATGAAATCGGCAATTGCGTCATCGTAGTAGTTGCGGAATTTTGCTGAGAGTTCATCGAGAGATTCAGTACCTGGTTTGAAGGTTTCTCGCAGTGTTTGCTCCCGCTTCAAATGCTCTAACTTCAGCAACCGTAACTTCTCGCGAACGGCCTTCCGTGCCTTAATGACTTTATGCTTAGTCGACATCTCGGTGTATACTAATCGGACTTCTGTGCAGCGTGACGTTTTATACATCCGCTCTTCTTCTTCTTATTCTGCTCCCCATTCTCGGTAACAGCTATTGTCCCATCAGTTCTTCATTTTCTTTTTCAATTGCGTTAACCCGTTCGTACAATCTCCCGTTCTCAACGACAGCTATCCCCCCTTCAGTTAAACCGTTTACTTTCTTCTCGATTGCATTAACCTGATCATTCAGTGTATTGTTCAGTCTCAGAAAGGCTTTACAATACGTCTCTAGCCCCATGCGTACACCTCCAACTTTATGTTCGAAAGTCTGAATTTTCGCGTCCACGTACAAGCGAATGTTTTGTCTATGTACACCCACCCTATCAATCTGACCTCCCAGCATGCGTGTGAATTTATCCATGGTGAAGTGTATACTGATGTACTCGCCTCTTTGCGTGGCTATATATATAGGAACTCCTGGAAGTTCCGTCTGTACCTGCCATCATTCCGCTTTCTTGTTGTATCAATAACGAGAAACCCATACTGTGATTGATGACAGCAATCTGCACACATCTTTACAAAATCATTGAAGGACATGTCGGTTCCTACATGAGCCTGGTAAATGTATTTTACATCTGCATCTACATCTACATCTACATGGATACTCTGCAAATCACATTTAAGTGTCTGGCAGAGGGTTCATTGAACCACCTTCACAATTCTCCATTATTCCAATCTCGTAAAGCGCGCGGAAAGAATGAACAACTGTATCTTTCCGTACGAGCTCTGATTTCCCTTATTTTATCATGGTGATCGTTCCTCCCTATGTAGGTCGGTGTCAACAAAATATTTTCCCATTCGAAGGAGAAAGTTGTTGATTGGAATTTCGTGAGAAGATTCCGTCGCAACGAAAAACACCTTTCTTTTAATGATTTCCAGCCCAAATCCTTGTATCATTTCTGTGACACTCTCTCCCATATTTCGCGATAATACAAAACGTGCTGCATTTCTTTGAACTTTTTCGATGTACTTCGTCAGTCCTACCTGCTAAGGATCCCACAACGCGCAGCAGTATACTAAAAGAGGACGGACAAGCATAGTGTAGGCAATCTCCTTAGTAGGTCTGTTACATTTTCTAAGTGTCCTGCCAGTAAAACGCAGTCTTTGGTTAGCCTTCCCCACAACATTTTCAATGTGTTCCTTCCAACTTAAGGGGCTCCAGAACGCCCTATACTTGCAATGTTAAAATAACGCTTATAAATTACATCTTTCCTCACAAAGTATTTGAGGTAGGAAGTTGAACTTTTTACAGATTATTTATTGGAATATGGGCTACAACTTAACACAAAATTTTAGTTCAGTTATTAAAGATGATTTTTTTTCAATTGTAATGAAAATTCACAACATTTTTTGCAATTTTTTATTTATATATTCAAAAATATACAGTTTTTTGGAAAAAGGCTGTGTTAAATTATGCAGAAGGTACTGTGTAACATTTACTGAAAATTTGAAACAAATATGTTTGGAAGATCCTTAGAAAACATGTAATTAGTATGAGAAAATAAAAGTTTTGGGAATCGAGCGACAAAGATTGGATTAACTTTTTAGTGCATTCCAGGTCCATAGGATGGATTATCTTCATCCTCTGCAAACTCCTCCTCCAGCTTCCTCTTGTTCCTCCTCCTGTTTACTCTTGCTTGTATTTCTAGACTCTTTACAGCACTGTCTGCAGCCCGAAGGCGTTCCTTGTCTAAAGCAAGCATCGCTCGTACCATGTTAGAACCTATCTTCATTCCCATATTTCTAAATACCTTGCACCTTACAATGTTGCCATCATTGAAAGTCGCAACAGCATCATACACACCAAAGTGAAGTGTTTCTCTTCCAACAAATACAGTCTTGGGGATTCTCGACCATATAACACTATTTACACTTTCATTGGGGTTTTGAGTTTTTCCGTGAATACACTTTTTCAACAGTTCAGGTGCTGCTAAGTCTCTGAAAATAGGTTTTATCACCTCCATTATTGCATGAGGCAGACTATGCTTATGAGTGTACACTTCACCAGTTAGCAATCCTTTGTTATATTTACACCAACTGTCTTCCTCTTTGGGACACAAGCTATGTTGGGGATTTTCATCGGTTGAAGAAGTATGAAAAAAAAGAGCCCAAACAGCCTTCTTCATTTCGTCGACACTTTGTGTATTTTGCCTAATAGCCATTCCATAATAGTTCTGTATTTTGTCAATTACACTGTCAGTTAACCATCCCTTCCCATCCAACCCTTTACCATCACTGAGTTTTTGTTTTTTGTACGAAGCTTTCAGTCGCCGAAGTCTTGTTCCCATTCGCTTCTGTACGTGTCCAATACACTCAAATTTCTGCACTACAACATCATCACCATAGGGCTTCAGTCCTTGAACATGTTTGAAACTTTTAGAATCACCGTCACCAAGGTAATTAACATATCGCACTTTATCACACGCCTCAGAACGCTGGAATATACTGGCAACACCAGCCACTTCCATTCCTCCACTGCTGCCACTATAGTTAGCTTTGCAATTATTTTCATGTGTACCTTTATATTTTTGTGGACATCTACAATACTTTGATATTACTGCTACATCTAAAACTTTCCCTGTATACATACTGGTGGCAGATACTACACCATGAAGAGATGTGTGTCCCCGTTTATGCCAGGTACCATCGAACGCTGCAGTCAAATCTCTGTTACCATTATTTTCCATTACTGCCTCTTCCACAGCGTTCTTCATAGATTCTATACAGACATCTTCTACTTTAGACCCTATTAATTTATTATAGGTCGTAAACTTGGTTGGGGGATTTGGAAGATTCATGATACCACAGAAAATTGCACCTGCAGTAGCACCTTTACCAACTGAACGCAAGGAATAAACAAATCTAATGTTGTGTTCGTAGATTTTGCTACCATTTTCTTCAGTTGCAGTTACTGCAACACTGTTTCAAAAGGTGGTCATGTATGAATACTTATCACATTTCAGTTGTATTTCACTAGCAAGTCCTACGTGCTTTATTATGGAGAGTTCCAGACCAACTTCTCTACAATGAATACATCTTACACAGTTTGAAAAAATTCCTTTGAGAACCGACATATCAAATATTTCATTCACATCCGATTCGCCCATAAAACATTCATAGTTTTCACTCATTGAACCAAGCTTCTTCTGTGAAGTATTTTCTTTCCCACTTTGACTGCTATGGGCAGGTGTACTTGAGAGGTTAGGTTCACTCACTTGGTTATCGTCTTTATTGTTTACAGTAATAACACATACCTTTGGCTTTCCAACATTTCTCCTTTTCTTAAAAGCCTTCAGAGGATTTCTAATAACTTTACTTTTACTCATTATTATACTTGAACAAAACAGAGACTCAAGAAACAGAATTAATTACGAATATTTTCGAGATAACGACAGAGTAAATAAACATGAAACAATCGACAATCACACCAGCGATATATATTGAACCATCACAGGTTAGCCACAACACATACTTTATCTCACATCACTAAAATGTACCTGATGAACACGGACGTTAATAATAACACCATTTGACAGCAGTTTAACAGCGCCACAGTGGGTCACGCCCATGTAGAACACATTTCAAAAAAAATTTAAAAATAGTTGTAGTCTTCGGAATTGAATAAATTATATATCTATTAAAAGATAATAGTCTGCAGATTCAGAAAACGCAAAAAAGTAAAAATTGAACTTTTCATGATTTTGAGCCTTTCCGGAGCCCCTTAAGTTGTTCGTAATTGTAATACCTAAGCGTTTAGTTGAATTTAGACTGTCCTGTTTGAATGCTATAATTAGGTTAGCATTATCACTCACCAACTGTTTTGGGATTATGGAATATGTCTGACTCAGATAAAATACATCAAGAGCCGTATGGCGACCGAAACAGAAATATCGCCTAATTTGATCTTGGTTTTTCACAGCAACATCGTCAAATATGAACACTGTGTTAGGCTTTACTTTTTCCGGTGGAGGGATATCGCTGCTCTCACTGAATGTTGTGTATGTCACACCATCTACACCCTGCAGAATCTCCTGTAATAGTTGATATTTGGGCTGAAACAGTGTTTTTGAAAATACACATACATGCTCAAAGCGGACTCCATCCGGACGTGTTATCAGCCACACGAGAACATTTGTCTTGCCGCAGTTGGATGGACCTACAATTATTGCACGTTTGTTACCGGGAAGGAGTACGCCATTCTTCTTCCTACTGTGTTCTTGCTCACCGTCACAGCTCCAGTTGGTTACAACGAAGTCTTGATGCTCCATCCACCCTGCCGTGACACCTACTACGTCAGGTACTGTTGTGCAGTGGGTTTTTATAGAAAATAATGAACACTATGCGCTTTCCATGATACCGACCATTTTAGCTACTGGCGTGCAATGGGCTTTTACGGAGACTTTAGTTAAAGACATAATTTTCGGCTGTTTCATGTTTCCAGAGAATATACCGGGGTAATAGCTTTAGTACTTGCAATATAATAAGAGGTAAGAAATAAAAGAACACGTACATGGTTATATACGTTCTTTTTTATTCAGTAATCATACACAGGATGCACTACATCAACTGGTTGTTTCTTTATCTTAACGCCAGTACAGAATATAGAAAATAAAGCCTTCTTGTAAGAATAGAATTCAGCATCTATTTCTCTCAAATTTATTGGCAGTACATTAGTTCTCGCCGGCTCCATTCTGACCCAGTGTTCGAAGTGGTCTACATGCACAGTGTTTATACTTAGATACTCTGCAATATACACTGTTTTAACACAAGGCAGCAATCTGTAGCATCATACGTAGACTGAAAAAAAATTTAACGGCAGGGGGGCTGTAGATAAACGGATGTGTCACCTTTTTTCACACAGAGTGCAGAGTCATTGTACACTGTTCTAATGGATAGAGGTAGAGCAGCACAGTAAATGTCCGGAGGAGGACGGCTCGGGAGATACTCGGCGGTCAACTGCTGCACGATATACGCTTTTGCACGACAGAGTTCATACCATTCCACCTCCGTAAACCGCACGTAAATACTTTTAGCTGCGTTCTCGATGTCTATCACAATACGCCACTCTCTGTCTGTGGCTGCTTCTATACCAATATGTAAACGTTTCGAACCACTAGCGGTTAAATTGTACACTGAAGAAAAGAGTAGTGGTGCACAGGGCTTAACCGGTATCTTCTCATCCACTACATCCTCACTCTTTCCATGCAGTATCACTGGAATATTCTGCGATGGCGCGTATGATGGAGGCCAGTACTGACCTGCGACATACTGATTAGGACCTCCGGTGCACTTCAGCGAGTCAGGGGCTGCCTGGGTGTCTTCAGCCGACAAGAACAGCTGATTGTCCTGCCCAATCAGGCTGACCAGATGCGCGACAGGATCCCAGGATGCTGCTGCTGCGGGTCCCGACGGGCTGAGACACGTCGCTGTTTCAGACCTCGACAGGCTGGAGGACGTCGCATCCGCTGATAAGCAAAGAAGAAAAACCGTTACAAGCGATGATAGAAGCACAAAGACCCTCACACGGCAGTAAACACAGACATTAAGCAGGGGTTACTTACTCTTCCGCCGCTTCTTCGTATTCCGTTGCTGCTGCGGCTGGACGGCACTGGACGCTTTATTCTGGGTGACGACCGCAACTGAGGCTGCAGAGCTGCTGGGCCTGCCTTAAATTCCCGTTGTGTGATCGGATGCTGCATCCCTATTGGGTAATACCAATTTCAAGGGCCTATGTCGATTTAATTGGGTTGGGGTACACTTGGGCTTTCCGCCCAGGAAGACCAGGGTTCGAGTCCCGGAAAGGGAACCGCCATTTTTAATTCCCAACCAATTCCTGTTTGGGCGATGGGGTGGGATATCAGCACAACCCTGAGGCAAAAGAAATTCCCACCAAAATTCGAAATTCCCGCCAGTAGGTTAGGTTGCGGGAGGGGTGTGTGGAGGGGCCGGGAATGGGGGGCTGGGGCACACGTGCCCCACGTCACGTTTGGACACGTGACGTCATCCTGGGGCGGGGGTGAGTGTGGTCGGGGGCGGGTGTGATTTCTTTGGGATGAAGTAGATCATCGATTTCGCTCCAGAGCCCATAGTTCATGGTCGCTACCTTCTCTGTTTTCGGCTTCGCCTCCAGTGGCAGATTCCGGTGCCTTCTCCAACAAATATTCAGGCATCTCATTAGGTGCTTCCCTAACATAGTTCAAGCGGCCATAAAGGTGAAGTGCTGACACACCTCATATCAGTATCCACTAATAAGTGTCAGGATACTTCTGATCAGGTACTGAACGCTCTAGTGTCCTGCAGCAGACGGACATAATTATGTGCAGATCCAAAATCCAGGATGTTATTCTGGGTAAATAAGTAAAACCTGTGAGTAGAGCGAGAGCTGGTGGAGGCGACGGAACTCACGGTGAGCAGTCCCTGGAGAGCCCTGAGAGCCACCAGGGCGCGGTAGTCGACGCCGGCAGCCAGCGGGATGAGCGCCGCCAGCAGGCTCGCGGACAGGTTGCTCGCGCCGAAGATCAGCTTGGGGCCCACGCGGCGCGCCAGCATGCCGCCCGGCACCTGCAACACGGCGCAGGCGGCCACCCTCCTCACCAGCCACCAGGCTCTGCTCGTGTGTGTGTGTGTGTGTTTGATATCAAGTCCGAGTAAACCTCCTGCCGTGTGCAGGCTGAACACCAACTCCACCAGCAAAATTTCTTAAGTTCTTTGGAGGTATTTTCTGGGTACTTTGCGGTAAGGGACACGTCGCCTATTGTGGCTCGTTGTAGAATAATGATGTAGTTACGATTTAATGGGTGTGTTAAACTAGTTATTTCTGTTCCTGTCAATGTACCTTCGTAACAGTGAAAAACACGGACGAATCCGGTTTTATACAGTCATCTCCGTACAGATTCAGAATTACTGCTGCGTCGTGAATAAGTACAGTCTTGGATTTGGGGAATTATTGTAAATCTTGGGCAATTATGGGTGGCAGATAGTAGTTAAGGGATCGATTGGCACATAGGATGGCATGCGCGGGCGATGTTGATATTTTGCAAACGATTCTGTCAGGCAGGTTTACGAAACCCCTCGCAGGTTAGAAAGCACGGCCCAGCGGGCACTGTGTAAGAATGTGAAGTAATCAGGGAAGCACAGGGCTCCGACGTGCTGTGAGGAACCCATGCGTTGCAGTTATAGCACCGTCTAGCGACCTCTGTGTAGGTGTCGAAGCCGGCGGAGGAAAGCTGACGTTGTAATTATCAAAGAGCACTCCACTTGTCCCCTTCCGAGGAACTACGTCAGAGGCGTAGGGAAAAGACGTAGTCGTGTCGCCATTTTGTCTGCGTTTAGTACGGGGGAGAATGACGGTTGTTCAAGTTGCAGGCCAACCACGTCGACCTACTGGTGATGGATGCTGGCGGCCAACCGGTCCGCAGAAGCTACCTTCAACCTCCGCTGCACGGACGCGTCATTGCTGTGGCACGCCGCGTTGCACCTTGAGAGTTACGCCGGAGGGCTGCTAGCCTCCGCTCTCTGGGTGGCATTGTCCGGAGGACTGTAAGCTGTGTCAATTGCTCTGAGGATCACCCTGTTTGTAGTCGGAACAGCAGCATATATCTTGAAGAACAGAAGATACAAGAGTTTGAGACTAAGAAGTGCATCCCGTATGGTAAGGCTAAAAGGATTTATAAAGCCATGCTGTCCCCAACATTCATTACCTCCTTTGCTTCGGTTCTGAAACAGCAAGTGTAGAATGCCGATGGTGCTCCACAAACAGAGATTGCCAATGTCAGCGCTTCAAAAATGTTCAAATGTGTGTGAAATCTTATGGGACTTAACTGCTAAGGTCATCAGTCCCTAAGCTTACACACTACTTAACCTAAATTATCCTACGGACAAACACACACACCGATGCCCGAGGGAGGACTCGAACCTCCGCAGGGACCAGCCGCACAGTCCATGACTGCAGCGCCCTAGACCGCTCGGCTAATCCCGCGCGGCAATGTCAGCACTATCAGCTGCATTTGTCAATGCATTAGTGCTGCTGCAGTTATTTCAATGCCTATACCTCCCCCAAGAAGTTCAGAAACGGTCATGGTTGTCACCATTGCAGAGCTCCCAGCCCCTCAAAAGGTTCAGTGTGGGGCGCCGTCCAATGCTGCACTAACACAGCTACAGCTGTGACTCTGAAGCTTATACCGGGCTGAAAATTAAAGGCCAGGCTTCCATCACTGATGAAGTCAGGAAATTGACAGTCTGATGATTTTGATGTCACTCTCTCTGGCATCTCCCAAAATTATTCGGTGGAGCTAATGGACCTTGATATCAGACTCAGGAAATCATCTCCCCCACAAGACTGAACCTCACCCTCTATAGGCTCACATCCACTGTGGAAAGACAGGATGCTGTTCAGCCAGCTGGCAGAGTTTGAACACCATGACAGCACCCAGGAAGGGTGGACCACTGATGCTGCTGACTTATGCATCCCAGTGCCTTAAGGTCATCTTAGGAGGCAACCTGTACCTTGGTAGTCTGATGAGTGGCGTTCAGTAATCCGGGACAGGAATGTGGCTCTTTGACAGTTTAAATGCTGCCCAACAACACAACGTCACAGTCACGAGAGCCAAAGCTCGACCGTAAATAAGGAGAGCAAGAAAAGGTCATGGCAAGTGCTCCTGCACTTCCTCTACAAAGGTAATGGAAGCCACTCGGATGATTTCCGATAAACACAGTTGTTTACCAATAGCAATTGTGCTGAAACATGGGTGTCACCAAACAACGCCTGGAGACATTGCTCACGCAATGGCAGAGCATTTTGCTACAACTACTGCTAGTGGTTACAGTGCAGGGGCGGCCTGAGGCGCGAACTCGCGGCCTCCCAGGTGCAGAGCTGTCTGCGGGCACTCAACGAGCTGCCCTGGCCGGACGGCTGTAGTTGCTATGGCTCACACAATGACGGCAGTCGGTCGCTTCCCTACGGCGCTCTACGTGGGCACCACGAGTCGCGGTTGAGCGAGAAGTCAGCCGTGTTCCAGGCCACGGGCACAGTTAACGCACGCGGCGGCCATATAGCCGCCGCGCGAGTAGGATCGCTACGTCCACAAGGCTGGGCAACAGCACACCGACGCTTCACTCCCGGGATTCGCGTGGCTCTGACCCACGCACGCGGTACGGCGCCATCGCCGAGTTCAGCGCAGGGTCGAATGTTTACTTTCGATGTAATAAAGTCAATGACATACTTACCTGTTTTTCTGTGCACTCCTCGACGTGAGTCATCCCTCTCTCCCAAACCATGGCTTTCGGTCGTTCTGACATATTACAACCCCTGAGATCGGGGGTTGTAACGATACTATGACGTACTTCCCATCGCTGCGAAACAGCTCAACTTGGCGTCGTTGTCCTCTTTCCCATTGGTTTCAGAGAAATCATACATGAGATGCATACAGGCGAACTGTTCATCTGTAAACCTATGCATATTGCTGTGTATCAATGTTAACGTAAACCTAACACTGCCCCGAAAAACACACCCGTTGCAGAACCGCACAGTACTGAATGCGAGCTTGAGGTCAAGAGTAAACTGAACAATAATGTCGTCAGTAGCAAGAACCATGACTGAATGACGAAAGTTTGTTTCCATATAAGGCACACGGCGCGTATCGTCGACATTTTCAGTGTGCAGACATTTTCAGTACAATACAGATACAAAGATAAATCGCGGTAAGAAATCATACGAAATACAAATGCTCTATAACGAGGTACCTTAGACCACAGGTCTCTTACACCAAAATACTCAGGAAATGTCCCTCCACAACCGCCAAAATTTTGTGTGTGGTATTGGTTAGGTTAGGTTAGTGTTGTTTAACATCCCGTCGACAACGAGGTCATTAGAGACGGAGCGCAAGCTCGGGTTAGCGAAGGATGGGGAAGGAAATCGGCCGTGCCCTTTCAAAGGAACCATCCCGGCATTCGCCTGAAACGATTTAGGGAAATCACGGAAAACCTAAATCAGGATGGCTGGAGACGGGATTGAACCGTCGTCCTCCCGAATGCGAGTCCAGCGTGCTAACCACTGCGTGTGGTATTGGGGTTCGCCCTGTATAAATGTCTAGTATTGAAGGATGTCCTACATAACCTAGTTTATTGTGTGAGCGCTGACAACATGATGCGGTAGCTGAGACGAGTATAGTACAGTATGAAATTCCTACGTATTTAAATCAGAAAGTTTAAAAGATTTAATATGGAATCATAGAGTGCCTGCTTGTGTTCCTGAGAAAACTCACTCCAAGCGAATTCACAAAGCATTAACAGTGTTTGCTGACCTACCGCATCCGCGACGCGTGCCGTGGGAAACATTTTGGGTCGCTGTCCGGCGAAACAACAGTGCCCACCGTTCTTCGAGGAAATCTTGTGTCTTGCTCGCCTAAAGAGCTCGAGGATTGTTCTGCATTTTGATTTGCCTGACGTAGGGGCATTAGATCGGGTTCCAAAACTTAACTGACGCAGTGATTGATGGTCATATTGTAGTCAACACGGAGGAGTCTAGAGTACATGTTGTATCCCATGGCGACTAGAGTTCCACAAGTGCCATTTGTCCACTTGGCTGCTCAACAGTATAGACAGCCACATTACAATGAACACGATCAATCATACTTGCAGCCACAACAGGATGAAGTAGAACTCGTCTGTAAACATTATGTTTTGCAGCCAAGAACGGCAATGACTATATTACTCTGTCCATCACCATCTGATTCATCAGTTAATATTTTAATCCCATGTGTCCACTGCATTTGCACGTTTGTCATGAATATGTCGTTAATATTTTATTTTCCACGTTTGGCGTGTGAACTTAATTGGACTATATACATTTAGACGTATCAGACGCACAATGATGGGATTTAACCCAAATGCTATTACTGGGAGGCTGTTTGGTAGCTTTTTCTCCGTACCATTTTGTCCCCGGCTCACTTCGGCTGATATGCGTCAGTCCATTGCTGGACTGGCAAGTATCATGTTTCATTCATGACTGATTTAAATTCGTTACAGTCTGAGTTCTATTCCCAATAATTAATAAATATGTAATGCTTGTAATAAGTAACTTCAGTGATTGCCAAGATTAAGCCGTATCTTTTTATATTAACCCCTCCTCTTTTGCGCTGGCCATTTTACATGTGATATTTTCTGTAGTTTGGCTGGAGCCATGTTTAGCGACGGTAGACAGAGGTACGGGGCAGTTACTCTGAGTACAGTTTGCCCCCTCACCACCTGGAGTTTTTGCTCATCTTTCACAGGTGTAGTAGCTTTATTCATCTGTAGATCTCTTTTTATAAGGATATAGGACATGTAAAAATATTTACAAATTTAGATCAATTTAGAATAAGCCAATTCGTGTACACATATATTTACAGACTTCTAGTTAGAGACAATCATTAGGCTTACTCTTGGTATACAATACTTATTTTTTTACAAATGACTTATTAAATAATGTAATGTTCAGTCATATCTCACTATAAGTCACTGCACACACTATACACACTGTTTCATAACACTTCACTCACTACACACACACACACACACACACACACACACACACACACACTCACACACACCGGTGGTCTCTGGGCCATTTTCTGTACCGCAACTTCCCATTTGCTATCCTGAAAAACTGAGTCAGCATCCCTCCATAATGAGTGAGATGTTGAGCTCAGAAAGAGGAAGAGGTGTTAGTATTCTGCTATGCATAGCTTGGGGTAAGTATTTCTAGAAAGGAAAAAAGAAGGAAAAAACATAAAGTGAAGGTGTTATGTGGAATGTTGGATATTTTATAATCATTATTATTATTATTTATTTGTGTAACATTTTTTATCAAACCCCTACTCTGTTTTAGCTAAGTAATCTTTCAATGTGTAAAATGTATTGCATAACAGGTACTTTTTAGCTGCCCTTTTAAATAAGTGTATTTTTGCAATTTCTTTAATCTCTTTTGATAATTTATTGTACAGTTTTATTCCTTGGTAGAAAATGCTGTTTTGAGCTTTATGTTTATTTTTTCTTGGTAAATATAATTGAGTCTATCTCTTGTTGCATGGTCATGGACAGAGCTATTTGTCCAGTAATTATCAATGTTATTTTTGATGTGTACAACTGACTGGTAAATGTATTCACATGGAACAGTTAAAATCCCCACTGTTCTGAACAGATCTTTACAATGAGCTCGACTAGTATTTTTGGTTATTATTCTTATGGCTCTTTTCTGGAGTTTGAAAACTGTGTTCATATTTTGTGTATTTCTTCCCCAAAAAAGAATGCCATAGCTAAGAACTGAGTGTACGTATGAATAATACGTAACTAAAAGACATTGCATGTTACACACTGATGATAGGATTCTAAGGGCATAACATGCTGATGACATTCTGTTTGCAAGTACTTTTGTGTGTTCACACCACTTCAACTGAGAATCAATATTCATTCCTAGAAATTCTGCATTTGCTATGCAGTCTATGAAGGTGCAATCGACATTTAATTTTACATTGTCATTTTTCCTCTTCAAACTGAAATTCATGGCATTAGTTTTCTTTATGTTCAATGTCACTTTATTACTTACTGACCAATCATAAACTACCTTGAGAGTTTCATTTGCTTTCTCGGCAAGGAGTTCTCTTGTTTTCTCACGACTATAATATTGCTGTCATCAGCGAAGAGGATTTTTTCACCATGAGTAACACTACTGGGAAAGTCATTGATGTATATCAGGAGCAGTATTGTTCCTAATATGCTACCTTGTGGAATCCCTACATTAATGTATTTTGGTTCCAATAAACGTTTTACTAAATGATTACATCTATTTGAAGTATGTGTTATCTCTACTATTTGTGCCCTATCTGCTAGATATGATCAAAACCAGTCATTAGCTACCCCTCTTATTCCTATTGCTTCTTATTGCTTCTAATTTGTTTAGTAGAATAGTGTGGTCGACTGTATCAAAAGCCTTAGAAAGAACCAAAATTATGCCTATGACACACTCATCTTTATCAAGAGCATCAAGTACAAATTTTGTGAATTCTACTATGGCTGACTGTATTTTTGCCACTTCGGAAACCAAACTGGGATTCGCATAAAAGATTGTAATTCATTAATCTGTCTTTCTTAATTGCTTCTATTATTTTTGAGAATGCTGACAGCAGGAAAATGGGCCGGTAATTTTCTATGTCTTCTGCATTATCTATCTTAAGCAAAGGTACAACTCTTGCCTGTTTTAACTGCTCTGGAAATGTCCCTGATGTGAAGGACATCATAGATCTTTTTGTATCTATGATAGAAATTTCAAAATTCTAGATCATTGCGAACCTTTTTCATGGAACTGAGGTGTTTTAAGTGTTTGGGAGGACTTCTTAATACCTGCCTTTATCCACCTGTTTTTGTGAGATGTTGATACAGACATGCATACTTTTGGAAATGCCTTTTCAATGTTCAATTTAAACAATGTGGAGAATTTAGAGAATTTCATATTCTCATTGGTTTCCTTATACACTTCATCCCAGCTTCGTTTTTCTAGTTCTTTTGAAAAATCTTTTATTTTGATTTCTGATAGATGTCGTTTGTAGGCTTTTAGTTTAGGGAATGATTCGATGCCTGACTTTACTGTTGCCATTTGACAGAGATGGTCTGATTGTCCGAAATCTTTTACAGCTACATCACATTTTTCCTTGTCCATATTTGTGGCCACATGCTCAATTACTGATGAAGTCGTTGTGGTAACCCTTGTTGCCAAAACTTTGAAGTATGTTTATGAAGGTGCTGCTGGATTCATTTATGATATTAGTGTTGATGTTAATGTCCCCACACAGAATTATGTTGACCTTTGTACTTGAGACTTTTTATAGAACTTATGTTGTTGTTGTGGTCTTCAGTCCAGAGACTGGTTTGATGCACCTCTCCACGCTACGCTATCCTGTGCAAGCTTCTTCATCTCCCAGTACCTACTGCAACCTACAGCCTTCTAAATCTGTTTAGTGTATTCATCTCTTGGTCTCCCTCTACGATTTTTACCCTCCACGCTGCCATCCAATACTAAATTGGTGATCCCTTGATGCCTCAGAATATACCCTACCAACCGATCCCTTCTTCTAGTCAAGTTGTGCCACAAATTTCTCTTCTCCCCAACTCTGTTCAATACCTCCTCATTAGTTATGTGATCTATCCATCTAACCTTCAGTATTCTTCTGTAACACCAGATTTCGAAAGCTTCTATTCTCTTCTTGTCTCAACTATTTATCGTCCACCTTTCACTTCCATACATGGCTACACTCCATACAAATACTTTCAGAAACGACTTCCTGACACGTAAATCTATACTCGATGTTAACAAATTTCTCTTGTTCAGAAACACTTTCCTTGCCATTGCCAGTCTACATTTTATATCCTCTCTACTTCGACCATCATCAGTTATTTTGCTCCCCAAATAGCAAAACTCATTTACTACTTTAAGAGTATCATTTCCTTATCTAATTCCCGCAGCGTCACCCGATTTAATTCGGCTACATTCCATGATCCTCGTTTTGCTTTTGTTGATGTTCATCTTATATCCTCCATTCAAGACACTGTCCATTCCGTTCAACTGCTCTTCCGAGTCCTTTGCTGTCTCTGACAGAATTACAATGTCATCGGCGAACCTCAAAGTTTTTATTTCTTCTCCATGCATTTTAATTCCTACTATTTTTCTTTTGTTTCCTTTATTGCTTGCTCAATATACTGATTGAATAACATCGGGGATAGGCTACAACCCTGTCTCACTCCCTTCCCGACCACTGCTTCCCTTTCATTCCCCTCCCTGTATTTTTACTCCTGCCACCTTCAGAATATGAAAGAGATTATTCCAGCCAACATCGTCAAAAGCTTTCTCTAAGTCTACAAATGCTAGAAACGTAGGCTTACCTTTCCTTAATCTATTCGTAGGGTCAGTATTGCCTCACGTGTTCCAACATTTCTACGGAATCCAAACTGATCTTCCTCGAAGTCGGCTTCTATTAGTTTTTCCATTCGTCTGTAAAGACTTGGTGTTAGTAGTTTGCAGCCGTGGCTTATTAAATCGGTAGTTCGGTAATTTTCACATTGTGAGGGTATTTCGTCTGTCTCATACATTTTTCTCACCAGATGGTAGAGTTTTGTCAGGGCTGGCTCTCCCAAGGCTATCAGTAGTTCTAATGGAATGTTGTCTACTCCCGGGGTCTTGTTTCGACTTAGGTCTTTCAGTGCTCTGTCAAACTCTTCACGCAGTATCATATCTCCCATTTCATCTTCTTCTACCACCTCTTCCATTTCAGTAATATTGTCCTCAAGAACATCGCCCTTGTATAAATCCTCTATATACTCCTTCCACTTTTCTGCTTTCCCTTCTTTGCTTGGAACTGGGTTTCCATCTAAGCACTTGATATTCATGCAAGTGGTTCTTTTTTCTCTAAAGGTCTCTTTAATTGTACTGTAGTCAGTATCTATCTTACCCCTAGTGATACATGCTGTTAACTTATTGAAAAAAGTGTCCACACTACCACTGGGAGATCCATACACAACACAAAATGATTAATTTCTTGGAGGCATCAAGCCCTGTTAATTTAATAGCTGATATTTCAAAGTGTTTGTCTTCACTTACGGTAGTGAGGTCATGTCTTGATTTGAACTGTGTTCCTTTTCTGATATAACTGCATGATCCTCAACCCCTTGAAGTAGTTCTGCAGTGAGAGTTTGCGTTTTCATACAATGATAATACTACATGTTGGATTTCTGTGTCTCTACGCCAGTGCTCAGTAATAAAAACTTCTGTGCAGTTCAACGATTGGAGGTCAACTTCTAATAGTTGTATTTTATTTTTTATTGACTGCATGTTATGATGGAGGATTGTTAAGTCTGTGAAATGCCCCATGTTACTCTTTCCAATGGTTTGTTTTTCTTTGTGACATCTGGTATGTGTGATATTTGAGGTGTAAGGTACGGACTTTCCCTCCATTTACCTAAACCATATGGTCTTTGCCAGGTCATTTAAATATTACACTAGAATCATTCCATGTTAGTAATTGTGAATTTTCGGGTTCTCAACATTGTTTTTCCAGATCGAATAGACCTGCTCATGGCATGTTAATAGAGAACATTATAATAAGTAGGGTTTAAATTGGAGCAGTGTTTCATTTCATAGTTAAAAGATCTACTTGTTTATTATCTTATGTGAGGTGCGATAGCCATTTCCTATTATTAATACACTGCACTACATATCTATTAAATCATCTGATCCCATGGGAAGCCATTTGATTATCATCAGTCAAATCGATGCGTATCATTTCGATATACAGAGGGGCGGGGGGGGGGGGGAGAGTGTTGAAAGCTCAGTTTACCCCTCGCTCAGTGTACCAGAGAAAGCAGCTTGGCCACAGCGTATGGTATGGTGGGTTGTGAGTGATACAGCGTTCTCACCTGAGTGGACCAGTGCAGCCAGAAGAAGGCCCCCAGCACCAGGGCCTGCTGGTGCTCGTCCCAGTCGTAGCGGCCATCCTGTAACAACACCATAACTCTTACGGATCTGGCAGTTCAAGCCCGTCCAGACTGCCGAGGGGGAAGATGGCGGGATGGAGTAAGTGGTTGGCAGGCGCGATTTACTAGCAGAGGCAACAGACACTGATCAGCCAGAACATTCTGACCATTGACCGCCAGTCGATATAAACCCGTCCGCGCGATATCAGCGTCACCTGGTGAGGAGTGACTGCTACTCAGACACACGCTCGGTGCACGTAGTTTCAGTGAGCATGCTGTGTACGAGGGTAATCCCAAAAGTAAGGTCTCCTATTTTTTATAAGTAGATAGATCTGTTTATTTCTACAATTGTTTACATCAGTTTACAGCTTGAACATTTAGCCATTTCTGTCAATGCATTTTTGTAGACGCTGTGCCAGTTTTTGTATGCCCATGTCATACCAGCTCGCCGCCATGCTGTTCAGAAAGTTATGAACTGGCGTGATTGTTGCTTGGCCTCATGTGTAAAGTGGTATGCCCAGGTTTCGTCACCCGTGGCAATTGAGTCCAGAAAGTTGTCCTGTTCGGCTGCAAGGCGGTGGAGAAATGCGCAGGAAGCATCAACTCGTTGCCGCATGTGGTCCTCAGTCAGCATGCGTGGCACCCATCTTGCGGACACCTTCCGGTAGTTAAATGTTTCCGTTAAAATTCTGCGAGCTGTGATTCGGGAAACCTCAGGAACCAATGTGCAGAGATCATCCAGAGTGATCCGCCGATCTTCACGCATGCTTTGCTCAACCTTCAACAGTGTCTCCTCAGAAATTGACGGTCTCTTGCTCCTTTGTTCGTCGTGAATTTCGGTCCGACCAGCTGCAAACTCTCTACACCACTTACGAACATTTGTGACATCCATGCACGACTCATCAGACACTTCCGTCAATTGGTGATGGATTTCAATCGGCGCAGTGCCCTTTGCGTTCAAAAACCGAGTAACTGTTCGCAATTCGCACTTGGCGGTAACATCCAACGGGAACTCCATTGTCAACGGCTGTCAAGCCAAGACTGAGCGCCTCAGCGCGGCGTGCGCATGTTTACACATAGCGCATGAAGTACTCTTCATAACAGTGTGACCAACTGCCACACAAACAGAGTTCTGTACTTATAAAAAAATCTGAGACGTTAGTTTTGGGATTACCCTCGCAGAATGGGGAAGGAGCACGAATTATCTGAGTTTGACCGAGGGCAGATTGTGATGGCCCATAGGCTCACCACGAGCATGTCGGAAACTGCACGTCTTGTCGAGTGTTCGGGGAGTGCTGTGGTGAGTCTTCGACAGGTGGCGAAACCACATTCAGACGTCGTGAGGTTGGGGGGGACTCCTCATTACAGATGTCGGACGATGTAGGCTGGGCAGACTGGTAAAAGAGGACAGGCGGCTAACTGTGCCGGAACTAACATCAGACTTTAATGCTGGAGAGAGCACAAGTGTATTAGAAAACACAGTGCACCGAACAACCACGACGATGGGCCTCCGCAGCCGACGGCCCGTGCATTTGCCAGTGTTACCACCACGACATCGGCTACTACGACTGAACTAGCCTGTGACCATCGGCATTCGACGTTGGCCCAGTGGCAGTGAATGAGCTGACGAATCCCATATCCTCTTCATCATGCCCGATAGGAGGGCGCGAATCCGCCATCTTCCAGGGGAACAGCTCTTTGACACTTGTACTGCGGGAGTGAGACAAGCTGGTGGCGGCTCCATTATGCTTTTAGGAACATACACGTGGGCTCCAGTGGAGCTCGTGCAAGGCACCATGACCGTCAAGGAATAGCGTACACTGGTTGCAGACAATGTACACTTATTCATGACGATCATGTTTCCCAACGGTAGTGGCATTTTTCAAAAACTGCCACGGAAATCGTTTCTAAAGAAGAGAAATTTGTTAACATCGAGTATAGATTTAAGTGTCAGGAAGTCGTTTCTGAAAGTATTTGTATGGAGTGTAGCCATGTATGGAAGTGAAACATGGACGATAACCAGTTTGGACAAGAAGAGAATAGAAGCTTTTGAAATGTGGTGCTACAGAAGAATGCTGAAGATAAGGTGGGTAGATCACGTAACTGATGAGGAGGTATTGAATAGGATTGGGGAGAAGAGAAGTTTGTGGCACAACGTGACTAGAAGAAGGGATCGGTTGGTAGGACATGTTTTGAGGCATCAAGGGATCACAAATTTAGCATTGGAGGGCAGCGTGGAGGGTAAAAATCGTAGAGGGAGACCAAGAGATCAATATACTAAGCAGATTCAGAAGGATGTAGGTTGCAGTAGTCACTGGGAGATGAAGAAGCTTGCACAGGAGAGAGTAGCATGGAGAGCTGCATCAAACCAGTCTCAGGACTGAAGACCACAACAACAACAACAAATGCGCCAGGTCACAAGGGAAGAGTGTGATAGAGTGGTTCGAAGAACGCAATGGCTAGTTCCAATTGATGTGCTGGCACCCCAACTCGCCAGATCTGAATCCGATCGAACACACATGGGGTGTGATTCGACGTGACGTCAGAGCTCACTGCGCCCCTCCCCGGAATTTACGGGAATTGGATGATTCCTGTGTGCTGATGTGGTACCACCTCCCTTCAGTGACCTAGCAAGGCCTTATTGCTTCCATGTCACTACGAGTCGCCGCTGTTATCCGTGCCAAAAGTGGACATACAGCATATAAGGTAGGTGGTCATAATGTTCTGGCTGATCAGTGTAAATAAAATCAAAAGAACTCCGTGCTTGTTAAAACGACACGGTTTAGACTGGCGCACTCCAGAAAAGCCGTCATGATACGAATGATTTTTAAAACTTGTTTATTTCTAGGCACAATCACACAAAATTTCAACATTAAATCGCTGGTTTCGGCCGTCATCAGCTATCCTCACATCATAATAAGGCAGAAGTAATTCATTTCCAAGCACTTTGATGGAATAACAGTCAGTTTCAGTAAAATCCTGTGACTGCGTCATATGTGATAATACTACCAACGCTTCGGCTGCTATTGCAGGGTGTCTTCACCAGGGCGACTACCAATGTTTATCGAACTAAGCACGTTCCACAACCTTTTGCAAATTGGACCTTTATCTAAGTGATAGTTTAACAGCGCCAGTTAACTTTATCTACACTGGTTTATTTAAATTAGTAAATTAATAGTTACAAAGACAACAATAATTGGGGAAATATGAAGCTATTGACACGAAAGCTGCATATGTTTGAACACAGTAGTGCCTCACATAAATTTAGTTTAACAGCGCCACTTAACTTTATCTACAATGGTATATTTAAGCTAGTAAATCAGTAATTACAAAGACAGCAATAATCGGGGAAATATGACGCTATTGATACGAAAGGTGAGCTTTTGTTAACACAGTAGCGCATCACTTAACTTTCCTACAGCAGTGCTTTACAGATCATCCACACGTAAAACACCGATGGTGCCATCTGTTTGTGTTATCTGCGCACTGTAGATAACTGTTCGTGTTTTAAGAGTAAGGAAAGACAGCTGATAAATCTATGTTGGTCGAAAGGCATCAAGATATCATTTACTAGACGAAACGCTTTGGAGAGGCGACCACAGATTGCATGAAGATCAATCACAGATGTAAGGGCGAGATGGTTAAACGTCCATTCTCTGGTTATTCGTCGGCAACAGCACTAATCATTAGCCACAAGTTCTACATCTACAAGGCTCAGTCAAAGACGGAGAAGGGTTAGGGCATGTCCCAGAGATCGGCTGTTATACTGTAGAGGAATATCGAGAGTTAACGTTTCCGTACCTGATGAGAGTAGGAAACGGTGTTTAACTTTCATTTAATTCTTTACATTGTAGACGGCCGCGCATTGTGGGCGTAGTTTTGACTGTTAGTGAGGCAACAGCCATCATTCAGCTGTTTACACAGGCGCTATAAGCCGAGAGTTCGCTTTATCTGCCGGCCTAGACGTAATGGTTAGATTTTCCGTAACTCACATAAAATGAGTCTGATAGTCCGGCTTAAGGTTTAGAGACATCTACAGGATGTCAGGTATCCTCCCCATGCGGTAAGTGGTAAAGGAAGTCCTCGCAGAAGGCGGTACCTCCTACTAAGTGCAGTTAGCGCACAAAGAGAATGAGCAACGAGAAAGCAAGCATTTGAGTCACAAACCAATCATTCTACGCCTTCCGCCTGATTGGATGAAAGCCCTTAATGTTTAAATAATTTCTGAAGTGGCTTGGAACTCGTGGCATCTTCCAGTATTGGTTCTCAGCCCTCTAGGATGCACAAGGCCAATTGTGGGTCCTCTTTGGTGAAAGAGCTATTTGGTAGTACTACTGATTTCGGAATTTAGTGATCCACAGTGATCGAGAAAATGTTCTCTAGGTATCTCAAATGGGTTCCCGTCTGCAGCTGTGTAAATGTTATCTGATTTCCGGTTTTTGAAAGTGAATGTTGCAATCAGCGTTCATGTGACTGGTAGGAAAATTCCTCTTATTAGATCGTGGAACTTTTAGCTAGCTAGATGGCAACTGATAGAATATATGGTCTTAGTAAGGATTAATTAAAGCTTATAATCACCATTTGTTTCCATAGAAACTTGGGTGTAATGATTTTGGTGTGAATTTCGATCAACCAAGCTATGTCTTCTTCGAGATTTCTGCTTGATTTTACAGGAAACCAGCATGTGGACATTGCGCCCCGTCATTCCAAATGTTTCGAGTTTTCGTCAGTCCAAAAAGTTTCGGGTCTGGATTAGTAAAAAATAGAGAAACGTAAAAATGCTGCTTTCAGTGACTCAGGTGTTTTACGTAGTCTATCCCCCCCCCCCGCACCCCCTCCCACCCTCCACCCCTCACACCTTAGCACAGAACGTTCATACCACCATGTGAACCTGTCAGAAAAGTCTTTCTTTGGGATGTTGTTCATTTCGGGTGTCACAGTTCTGGCACTCCACTCCTTTTCTCTTTCGTCAGACATCAGCAAAACACCCTTTGAGTGCGTTAGCGTCTCCAGAATAAATGACTGGGGTAAGTAGTGGACCCTTATTCTATGACCGAGCACAACAGTGTTTAGCTGCACACAAATTGTTTTTAATTCAGGATTATTGTCAAAGAAATACACGAACTTAGATGGGTTGTAACATGACAATGTTAGGACAGTTGTCTAGATAACGCATTTCGTCCTGTTTAATCGAAATAACTCTAAACACAACAATATCAAATTTTAACCAGAAGGTTCTTTACAAAATTATTCTTACTACTACATCGTGAAATTGACCAATATTACGACAAATCATCCGATTCCGGTTCTAAGTTCGGTAATATTTAGGATGACAACCAAGTCTACGGAGGATGGTTAGTTTTTGTGACAAGCTGAGCAAAAGATTACTCAAAGTTACTCGAGTTCACAGTGGACGCAAGCTGGCAAACCAACGAGTTTGCGCCTCTGCTAGAGGTATTTACTTTAGCTGCGATAAGCTGTTGGCTGCATTGCTGCTCTCATCCTCTGAAAGTCCTATAAAGGCTAATCAAAATCTTTGCTGATTTTATCAGCAGAAACTCTTCGATGTTTCTCGTTAGACGAGAAAACATGCACTCATCCCTAGTCTGAAAATATGGTGATATACAAGTGCATAGATGGAGCAGCGTGCATATTACAATGTCCTCTCAGTTCTCACAAGAACAGTTAACTATGTGGCTGTTTCGTTTCTCCACTGTTGGAGCTCAGCGACGCTACAGCTAATGTCTAGCTGACTATCAGCTGAAGTGAACGCAGTGTTCACTCAAAATTCCTCCTTTTCATCATACAGAGCGTGATGCACCCTGTTCTGCACTTGACGCTGGTTCAGACTAGAGTCCCCGAAATTTTCGGTCTTTTGTCTCTTGCAGCAAACTGTCCCCTACCTGGGTCCTTTCATGCTGCATTTCACGTCTTTTTCCGACCAATAGGAGCATTCCTTTTATTTTGTGGGAACTATCTCTGCCAATCGCAAAGGACCTACCATCACATTGCGTCGAAATTTCGGCAATTTACTCCTTCCTAGTTCCTGTCAGCCAATCGGCCATTTTGTGCCCGCTCCAGACGCCTAAAAGTTACATGCGCACATCACAAACATACCACATGCAGTTCACGTGATCGACTGCGTCGCCTATTTATTCGTATCCATCTGGAAATTCCCCAACACAGTTTTCTAAAGCTTCTTTCTGTACTACTCTTGTGGCCCACTACTTGCCCTCCTGGATGAGTCACCTGACCCGTTCGTAGTCCTGCGCCGCAAGTCGCTTTAAGAGCTTTCCGCTGTACTTGGCCCGTGACGTCGCCCCTTGCATCTGCTCCCAAACGAAACGTTTCCTCCAGCAGCTTGTTTCACCTCTTGCTAATTGACGTGCAGGATTTAGGTTTGGTGTGTTAATACTGTCGATTGGGTGTCATCCCTTTGCATTTAATACTGTTCATTTTAATAGTCAAATCTGATCATTTTCGCTTAAGTATGTAGGGTGACATTCACCTTCCTGTTATGATGTATAAAAACTCTCATGTAAGTTGCAAAATTGACATTCATTTACTCTGCCACCTTACACAGTGACTTGAACTTCAGTAATGTCATCGAGTTGGGTCCTTTTGTAACCTTCTGTACGTTGTTGTTTTGTAATAGATTCGTACAGATAACACCAAATCTCGTTACTTGTGATAATTTTGTTCCAGAAAAGAACTGTCTGCATTTTGCACTTCAATCGAATCGGGCAGGCACCGAGGAGTTGTTGCTTTTGTTCGAGAGACAAGGGATGCGGCACGAACTTCTCACACAATTTTCTCTTCTTCAAAACATTCAGGAGAGTGTCTTGAACACCTGATTTATAGACATTCAGTTTGTTGCTCTACTGCGATTTGTGACGCACTACTATCAGACATCCACTACTAAACACTGCCTGCTCGCAACAGACTGATCGAATGTACATCTGTTGTTTATAGTTGGTAGTTCAAGACACCACAGTAGTTACTGTGATGACGTTGCTTATATGCCAGGAATAAAATCAGTCTAAGAACTTTTTGGGCATGCATTATATTCATTGCTAGTGGTGTACGTTTTCCAAGCTAGTGAGAAAGTGTAATGGAAATTGTCAGGGAACTTAAATGGGAAACGTTGGAAGAAAGGTCATGTAGTTCTTGGGAAACTTTGTTGAGTAAATTTAGAGAACATGTATTTGTAGAGATTTCGTGATCGTTGTGCTGCTTCCATCGTATATCTCTGGTACGGATCATGAGAATGAAATAGGAGAGATTAGGACACATGCCGAGGCATATAGACGGTCATTTCGCCTTCGATCAATACGCGAAGAGAATAGGACATAAAACTGGTAACATTGGTACGAGTTACTCTCCGCTATACACTGTACAGCAACTTGTGGAGTATTTATGTAGATGCAGATCCTTCTGAAAATAGTTATATTGCTACAGAGCGTTTATCATTTGGTTTTAAACCGTTTTCGGGAATCAAAGTGATGCTGGCAAGCCTTAAGACGTCTAGTCAGAAAGTATTGATTATGAGGTCGAAATAATCAAGCAGATACGATGAAAGTCATATAGTCCTTTTCTACAGATTCATCCCTTAGTGCAGCGCATTTTTCCAAACGATGGATGAGGTGGGGGAGACCTTGGTTGTAGAAGTGTTCATTTTGGATTTTCTGGAGAAAATAATCTCGTCATCATTCAGGAAAATGCCGGTCACGCATAAAGAAAGAGTGATAAATCACTGGCTGCTCATCAGGAGAGGACAGGGGATGCTACAAAATTTGACAAAGGAGTGGCAGCCGGCCGTTGTGGCCGAACGGTTCTAGGCGCTTCAGTCTGGAACCACGAGACCGCTACGGTCGCAGGTTCGAATATTGCCTCGGGCATGGATGTGTGTGATGTCCTTAGGTTAGTTAGGTTTAAGTAGTTCTAAGTTCTAGGGGACTGATGACCTCAGATGTTTAAGTTAAGTCCCATAGTGCTCAGAGCCATTTGAAAGGAGCTGCAAATGTGTGCAGAATGAATTGGAGCCCATGCACACTTTCTCGAGAAGCTTCGTCTGGATGTTTCGATATGTTTGTGTGACAGCATGCCTCTGTGACCACTAGACCACGTCATTCCCAAAATACACTCAGCATCACCTTGCCCAATGACGGTTAGTTCTTTGCCTTATGCGGCAGTGGTGGACCCACTTGTTTGCATTCCTTTGTTTCAGGGTCTCGGTGATAAACCCAGCAAGCTTCCATTTTGAACAGAGCAGCTAAAGAAATCATATGGCCTAGCTTGACACAGATGTTACATTTCTACTGTTGCCTCGGTTCGGCTTGCTTTGTTAATGGCTGTGAGCACGTATTAGCAGCGACCTTTGCCACCTTCATTACACGTGCAAGACGTTTAAAACCGACCTATGACTGACTTCCCCTTTTTTCCATTTTCAACCTGATTGTAGAGGGTGCGTCAAAAAGAAATTGACAACTTTGGAATGATACAGAAATTTATTGAGATAACTTGCAGAATATTTAGACGTGTCATTTTGCAGCAAGCAACCTCAGAATTCAAATAAAAGTGTCAGGTGTCGTTTTGATTCGATGTGACTACCAATTTGTGATGAGGCAAATGTCCCACCGGTAATCAATTTCTTCCCATATTTGTTGTTGAAAAGTGGAATAACTTGTGCAACAGCAGCGTAGATTTGATTTTTCAGGGTGGCTAAATCGTTTGGTAGGGAAGGAACATACACACGGTCTTTAATGAAACCCCAGGGAAAGAAATCCAGTGGTGTCAAGTCTGGGGAGCGAGGTAGCGATGCGATTGGCCCTTCGCAGCCAATCGACCAACCTGGGAAGCGATTATCGAGGAAGCCTCGAACTTCCGTGAAGAAATGAGGTAGTGCACCGTCTTATTGTCAGCAAAACATCCATCTCAGTCGTCTTCGTCGATCTGTGGATTTTCTGTTCTACATAATCATCAACACGCGGGCGCCCTGGTGATTTATCATGTCGCAGTGAAAGACCCATCTCAACAAAGTTCTTCTGCCAGGAGCAAATTATAGGCCTGCTTGGAGGTTGTTTAGTGTATTTGATGCGAAGAGTTGTTGCAGAGTTCGTTTCGTGAAACAAAAACACACAGCGAGCACGCACCGCACTAGTGAAAGTAGCCATTTTAACAGTGCACTGCGCTGGCGCTCCCGGTGGTTGAATGGGGTACTTGAATCAAACTTGAGGCTGTTTCCTACAAAGTGACACATTTACTGTTTCTGTAAGTTATCTCTATAAATTTCTATATCATTCCAAAGTTGTCAAGTCCTTTTTGACTCACCTCGTATATGCCTGTATTCGAGCACGACGGCCTCCACATGTTTTGAGGTTTCCAGTTCTTTACAAAGAGATGTTTTGCCATTTTGTTTTTCATCGTTCTCTCTATTTTCAGCTCCTGCACCACCTAACCGTTGTGTCTTTCTCGCATCCGTTCTTATCTAAGTTCCCTGAGAACTATTACACTTCCAGCAACACAGCCCGGATTATTGCTATGTTGTTCCCCTTCAAATGTAGGAAAGGAATTACGCGCGGGACTCTACTTTATCAGTGTTTTGACTCTCCTAGTTGTGTGCTACGGCATTGTGGCGCGGGGTTTTCGGTGTGTACCAGGAATGCAGACGTGGATTTGCAAACGAACTAAGAATTAATTAAGTCCAGGAGAGTTGGACTAGTTGGTGAGCAAGGTTATATGCGCAAGTCAAATTCATTCACCAAAACAACGTCGGACTCTACTCCTACTGCGCCTAATATTTCCAATATTACCATCTTCAAAACTGAATACTTCCCAGACAACACAGAGAAAACTTTTGGAAGAAATTTCATTTGTTCCTTCTATTGGCAAAACCAAGATTTTTAAGAGAAAGCTAGCCGCACCAATTGCATCCAAAGGCCTAAAGTCTATTGGAAATATTGACACTGTAAACAAAAAGAGGGATGAGAGAAGAAGGGAAACAGAAAAAAGGCACAAAAGGATCAACAGAGGTAAATACTAGTAATGGGAAAAACAGACTGAAGAAAATTAAAAAGAAATATACTGCAAGTAGTTCACCATGTTCATCACATGCAGGCATTGTAGAAGATTACGAATATAACTTCGATGAATGCAATGAAGATGAATGTGTTGGGTGTGGTGAAATCTATCACAAAACTAATAAAAATCATGAATGCATTTAGTGCGTTTCCTTTTCACGATGGTCACGTGAATGTTGTCCAACATCTGGTAATAAAAGTAATTGCCGAAGTGAGAGAAAGTCAGGTTCACGTTTGGACAAAACCTACAACTTATTTGAAAAGCCAATGTTCAATCAAGATTTTTAGCAAACTTATAAAGCTGTTTCGGACTAAGATATTTAATAAAATACACTGAAGAGCCAAATAAATTAGTACAATTGCGTAATATCGCGTTGTGCCCCCGCGAGCACGCAGAAATGCCGAACACGACGTGGCATGGACTCGACTAATGTCTGAAGCAGTGCTGGAGGGAACTGACAACATGAACCCTGCAGGACTGTCCATAAATCCGTAAGAGTACGAGGGGGGGTGGAGATCTCTTCCGAACAGCACGTTGCAAAGCATCCCACATATGATCAATAATGTTCTTGTTGGTAGGGGGGGGGGGGTGTTTGGTGGCCAACGGAAGTGTTTAAGCTCAGAAGAGAGTTCCTGGAGCCACTCTGTAGCGATTATGGACTTGTGGGGAGTCGCATTGTCTCGCTGGAATTGCCCAAGTACGTCGGAATGCACAATGGACATGGATGGATGCACGTGATCGGACAAGATGCTTATGCAGGTGTCACCTGTCAGAGTCGTATCTAGACGTATCAGGGGGTCCCATATCACTCCAACTGCACACGCCCCACACCATTACAGAGCCTCCACCAGCTTGAACAGCCCCCTGCCGACATGCAGGGTCCGTGGATTTATGAGGTTGTCTCCCTACCTGTACACGTCCGTCCGCTTGATACAATTTGAAACGAGACTCGTCCGACCAGGCAACATGTTTCCAGGCATCAACAGTCCAATGTCTGTGTTGGCGGGCACAGGCGAGGCGTAAAACTTTGTGTCATGCAGTCATCAAGGGTACATAAGCGATCCTTTGGCCCCGAAAGCCCATATTGATGATGTTTCGTTGACTGGTTCACGCTGAAACTTGCTGGTGGCCCAGCATTGAAATCTGCAGCAATTGCGAAATATTTGCGCTTCTGTCACGTTGAACGATTCTCTTCAGTCGTCATTGGTCTCGTTCTTGCAAGATCTTTTTCCGGCCACAGCGATGTCGGAGATTTGATGTTTTACAGGGTTCCTGATATTCTGGGTGCACTCGAGAAATTGTCGTACGGGAAAATCCCCACTTCATCGCTACCTCGGAAATGCTGTGTCCCATCGCTCGTGCGCAGACTATATCACCACGTTCAGAGTCACTTAAATCTTCATAACCAGCCGTTGTAGCAGCGATAACCGATCTAACAACTGCGCCAGACACTTGTTGTCTTATGTAGGCATTGCCGACCGCAGCACCGTATTCTGCCTGTTTACATATTTCTATATTTGAATACGCCTGCTTATACTAGATTCTTTGTCGCTTCAGTGTAATTCTGTACACATTACAACATGCTCCAGATAAAAATATGTAATTTTAACTGAGTCTTTTCTTCATGTACAGCCATTTTCATATGGTCCATCCCTCCCAATAAGCTGGTTCATCTCACCCATGGGTGAGTAGATGTAATGGATCAACGATGTAGATTTTCATTTTATCATATCACCTGTATTTTAAGTGATAGTGCCTCAATAATACTTGTATTTATATGGTACACTATACGTTCATGCTGCCAGAAGTAAAAAAGAGTTGAAAAACACACAAATTTTATGCCAAAGAAAAAAAGTGGTTCAACTCTGTAGGACTTACCGTAAGTAACTTTATTGTCTGGCAGCGATAACTGAAACTTTATGACTACCCTCGTGTTAACACCGTTTTACAACCGTAGCATTGCCGATAGTTGAGATTTATTACAGCTCCTAAATATTCCCACAATGCGTTCGGTGTTACACAGTAAGGTGCGGTGTTTCTGATACAGAAAGCAACGAGGCTGACGACAGCGAGACACGAGCGACACTTGTTCGAAGTGGGAGCTCATCGAGAAAACAATTACGAGGATCGGCCGCTGGTAATGCATAGCATCAGCCAGACAACCTTCGTCAACCTTTTTCTCCGAGAGAATTAACGGTGGATTGAAATTCAGGAAATATTTTGCTGCATTTACTTTTCTACAAATATGGTATGTTTCCATTTCTGCAACATGACTTATTTGGTTGTTACTGTGTAAGATACGATACCTAACGTCTATATTCCCAAAACGAAACAACTGTAAAGAACAATAAAAATATGAAATAACTTAAGTTTACCAATTTTATTACAGTACGTAAGTTTGTAGGTAAATATCCACCGGACAAGCGAAATGCTACCTGCATTGCATCCGCAAGTTATTCGCGCATCAGCAACTGCATCCGGCCATTCCTTGATCCTTGTCCGCAGCTATTAAAGGTTGCAAAGTACTTTCACCCTTTTCGTACATAGCAGCGCTGATGACAGGTTTGCGCCTGACCCGATTCCCGCCCCCGCCACCCTCTCCCCCTGTTGAGGTGGTCCACCCCTCAGCTTTTTGGTTTTGTTGTGAATTAAAAGAAAGACATATTTCAACGTCAGTAACATCAAATTTAAACTCATTTCTTTCTGGATCTAAAATAGTGCCAAAACATTTTTGTCCCTTATTTATTTTTAAGGTCTTTTCCTGAAAACAAAACTTCTAATTTTTTTTGTTAACATTTTACCAATGAACCAACTTTGAGACAGATCTTGACAAAAACAACATAGCCTCCGATATTATCGATAAGTCCCGCTTATCTGACTATTTGTAAGATGCTTGCTGTTTAAGAAATTAGCTGCTATCATGAGTAATTAGGCAAAGCCTCAGTCTATTAAGCTGTGCTGTGTCATATGAATGTTTATACTCATGTATTTAAGGAATAGTCACAGAACACACACGCACCTACTTAATATGTGCGCAATGGTAATGAACTTGCATAGCTACGTACTCTAATACCTAACACTGGGTAGTAACTCAAGAAATCCTATTCAAAAGTTACTTAATGTGTTTACTTTCAGATTATAGCCAAAAATGGTGCCATGAGGATGTTTCCCCGTATCGCTGATCACTCAACCTGGACTCCAAAACTTCGATTTCTGAAACGTTTCATCAGCCAGTGAGTTCATGACGTAAGTTAAAACCAAAATTTGTAAACACTATTTTTTTTGTCCGTTGTTGATCGTTGTGTTTGGTCGTTGCTGACGTCACATGACATCCGTTCAAGTTCGTTGGTTGATCCTTCCACTCAGTTTTTCATTACAGAAGCCAACCAACTCTCTGACCGAACACGCTGAGCTACCGTGCCGGCGTTATTGAAAATAGGGGACGTCTCACTACCATATGTGCCACGAAATGTACCACTATTGTACGAACAATCACAATGCATGGTCTTCCGTGGTCATCTGCATTGTAGAAGAGGATCAGTGACCTGGCTTTCAGCACCTGTAAATTATTCATGCAAAATAACGGAACATATATCGTTAATGGACTGGAATAACAGCGTGAGACTCTATTAATTGACCATTTGCGTACTGGCTGATCTTTGATGTCACGAAGCCCGTACCATTACATGTGTACAAGATGGCGGTATAACCGCATAGCACAATTTTAGTTCAATGATAATATAATGATTTGCGTCGAACGAAATAATTAACAGAAATAGCACAATTAGTTATTGTATTGTCCTTAAGAGTGTGCAGACAAATCACAAAGACCATATGAGTTCTCATATACCTAAAATAAAATGCAATTCTCAAAGAGGCTCGAAATCACTTGTGTTCGAGATACATCTTTCAACAACACAATATTTCATTTACAGTGGAGGAGAGGATGACACGACTGAATATTTAATTCAACTGGTGGATATTCATCGATTCATATAAATCAGCTTCCAGGTTACGAAACTACAAACGATCTGTGAGCATTTGTGCCGCCACGCGGACGGACGTCAAAATTTATCATGTTCTGCAAGCGGAATGACTGAAAAATAACTGTGAATATTTAGATCACACGGCTGAAATCACCTACAAACTGACTGTTAATCAACAGGGCAAGCAGTTGTAAATATCTCACCCAAAGTCCACACATTGCAGTACTCTGAATTGCTCCGCGCCGACCAAGCAAAAAGCAGAACGCAGAACGCAGAAATCTGGAAACGGAAACAGAATGTTGAGTGTCCATTCGAATCTACTCGGCCTCGTGGCTGGACAACCGCAAACGTTTTATCATTGGCTGAAGGCCCTAGCAGAACGCCAAAATTACCATACACATCAATGGTGCCAGAAAGAGATAACCGAAAGAGATTAGCTCGACTGATCGAAGTAGACCATGGGATGATCTTGTACAGAAACTATTACTGCTGCTCGCAAAGATTTATAATAGTTGTATGAGACTGGGCTATTTTCCGGGCGCATGGAAGGTCGCTCGAATCACTCCAATCCCGAACCATGACAAAGACATTAGTCTACTGACTAACCACCGTCCTATGAGGATACTTTCCACCTTATCAAAGTTTCTGGAAAGCCTCATTCTGCGCCGCATGATACCATTTATCCAAGATCAGGTCGTCACTAGGCAAGATCAGTCCGCGTTCCAGCTTCGCTTTCAGGTGGACTTCAACTACTGTGAGTCACAGAGTACATTGCCTATAGTATGAATGTTTCCAGTTATACAGCGGCCATCTTTTTAGACAGAGAAACAGCTTATAATCGTTTGTGAACTGATAAGGTCTTGATCAACTGCACGGTCCGCAAACTTTGTCTGACTATTCTCTTCGGATAATCAGCAGTTTTCTCCAATTCCAGCAGATAGTGGTACACATCGATGAGCATTGGTCCATTGTTAGATGCCTATAGGAGGGTCTCCCACTGGGCTCGATCTTGTCCCCAACTCCATTTATCATTTATGTTAACGACTTATTCATCCTGCGCCAGGTCTTCCTAGCTCAGTTCGCAGATGATACAGCCTTACTAACGGTAGCCGGCGGATTACTGCAGCAGTTAGGAGACTGCACCGTCAACTCACACTGACGGAACAGTGGATGTTAGATTATTCGTCTCAACGTCGACAAAACTAAAGCTGTCCTTTTCACTTGCAGACACCCAGACTTGCAGGACAGGCCTACTCTTCACCATCAAGAGCTTGCATGAATGGACGAAGTAAAACGCTTAGGGGTGACCATGGATAGCAAACTCCTTTCCAAACGTCATATACACAACAATAGGATTCAACTATTATATCTCGTATACCAACTGTACCCCTTGATGTACAGTGTCCAAATGAACGTTCGAATGAAGGTTCGGCTGTATCAAGCGACCGTTTTACCTGCACTTCTTTACGGCTGCTCCATGTGGGGAACTACCAGCCTGTCCAACTCTCGGCCACTACAAGTCATTCAAAACAGGTGCCTTCGCCTCATCTTAGGAGTTCCGAAGTGGATCCGGATAGCTGATCTTCACGCCGAACTGAACAAATGGTTCAAATGGCTCTGAGCACTATGGGACTTAACTTCTGAGGTCATCAGTCCCCTAAAACTTAGAACTACTTAAACCTAACTAACCTAAGGACATCACACACATCCATGCCCGAGGCAGGATTCGAACCTGCGACCGTAGCGGGCGCTCGGTTGCAGACTGTAGCGCCTAGAACCGCTCGGCCACCCCGGCCGGCCGAACTGAACATCTCACGCATCTCTGATCACACCTCATCTGCAACAGAGAAACTCCTCCATAGTATCGATGAACTCAGGCCCATCACCTGACACCTGGAATCTATCGCTCCTCAACGGTGGCACCGAGTTGAGGTCCATCTTACAACCACCGAGGCCCTGCAATAACCAAATCCAATGAAAACCAACACCTTCAGTGGGGCCACAGGCTACCGCCCGTCCCCCCCCCTCCACCCCCTTTTTATGTCTGAATAAAGCTTGAACAAACACCTACGTCCCGACATCCTAGAGGTCCAGCATTGCTTTGCCCCCCCCCCTCCCCCGCCCCCCCCTCCCGCACACACACACACACACACACACACACACACACACGCACGCACACACACACACACGCACGCACACCAAATTAAAGAAAATAGGATGATCTTGTAGAAAATTACAAAGATAAATTCGTGGTTTTAGAAGGCAAACATACTGCAGGCAAAAATGTAAGTGCAATTGAACCTTTCACATTCTGTCGTACTTACTGGAACTGATTTTGTGAAATCTGCTGCAGAACTTTCCAAGGGCCGGCGTGCACAATTTCACGTAGGCCGAGCGAGAGACTCGCATGCGGGCTACAGCTCGACATGTCCCGTCTTTGGTCGTTTCTTCATGGAAGTACTCGGTTCAGCGCGACATTTCTTTTAGTACTGCGGTGCGGCATTTTTTCTGTTGGCACGACTTTCTACAGTTCGATAGAATTAATCTTCGCTACTTGTTCGTGTTATGAAGGACGTTCGCAGGCCCAGTGGATTTTTCACAAAAAGAGACAGTGTAGCGTTTTATAGTTACAAGTCATTAAAAATAAATAGGAATGACAGAAGATAGGGACGAAAATTCTCAATATCTACAACACAGTCGCCTAAGCGATGGGTACTGCAAATTTGCTATGAAACGGTATTACAGTAACATGCAGAAAGAATTTAAAGATTTAGGTGACACTGAAAACGCAAAAAATTAAGGGCCCGAGAGACTGGATTCATTGTTCAGTAGAATGAGAATTACTTTGTACTAAATTATCAGGCATGTAGTACGTGAAGTAACTGGTAGTATGAATAATAATTTTTCTGGGACCGTGCACAATTCTCCATTATCAGTTGCAACAGTTTTCGATGGAACTGAACGAAGAGTATAGAGACTTTATCTATTACTGCAAAGTACTCTGGTTAAGTCGAGAGGATTCCGAGGGACGATTTTTCGATTTAAAACTCGGTAATCTTGAATTTGTGGCAACGGCCTTGCTGTAGTGGATTAACCGGTTGCCGTCAGATCACCGAAGTTAATTGCTGTCGGGCGTGGCCGGCACTTGGATGGGTGACCATCCGGGCCGCCATGGGCTGTTGCCATTTTTCGGGGTGCACTCAGCCTCGTGATGCCAACTGAGGAGCTACTCGACCGAATAGTAGCGGCGGCTCTGGTCGAAGAAACCCATCATAACGACCGGGAGAGCAGTTTCGAGACCACATGTCCCTCCTACCCGCATCCTCAGCTGAGTATGACACGGCGGTCTGATGGTCCCTGTGGGCCACTTGTGGCCTCAAGACGGAGTGCTTTTTTATTGTTGAATTTGTGAAGGAGAAAGGAGTACAGGAACGAAAATTAGAACATCCGAAATAGGTTGCAGACCTCGCGTTTTAAATGAATTTAACTGCACACTGTCCACAGTAAGTCACCGCAAGTCGAGAAACAATTTCTTTATGATTTGATGCGAATGCAAAACAGTGAAATAGTGTAGAAAATTTGTTTTGTTTCTGATCTGTTTTGTTAAAAGGTGTGAAATACAAAACCAAGTCGTATGCAGTGCGACTGCGTTGCCATTTAAATGTCACGTGTTCACAATTTATCATTTATCTCCACCCCCCCCCCCCGCTCCCCCCGCATTCTGCACCCTCCCCCATACAAGCACCCAGACAGCGTGGCGTGGTGGTGGCGGAAATGTGCAGCGAGGCTGAGCGCTAAAGGCACTCGTAAACGAGCAAATCACTTCGGATTTGTGAAACAAGCCTATAAGCGTACAAACGAAGTTTGTCACTTTAATCCCACTATGAAGCAGGCGCTGTTCGTATTTTGATAGTAGTGAAAATGGCCACAAATGTAGACAAAGTAGTTCGGGCATTCACTTTGGCACTGTGTTTAAAGAAGAAGAAGAAGAAAACAAAATGATGGTACAGGGAATGGCTTAAAATGAGAGAGATTTGCGTATGACACTCCGCTAAAGGAAATATTAGTCCGACAACCGATTACAACATCAACTTTCTTCGAATCGACAATGAAACTCTTAAAAACTTGTTAAGGCCCTCTTAAAAGAGAAGAAACATGTCTGCCAAATTGGCTCTTTTCTAGGCACGGATGTATCAAACAAGCCTGTACACGTACAAAGAAAGCTTATCAATTTAACCTTACTTTTGAAGCAGACGCTTTTCGTGTATGCCGAATTTGGCACTGGTGGGAACAGCTGTAAGTGCAGTAAAAAAATTTCTGAGATACACTCTGGCACTGTGCTAAAAAAGAAAACAAGGTGCTGGTCGTGGGGATGGTTTCAGACGATGTTCAGATGTGTGTGAAATCTTATGGGACTTAACCGCTAAGGTCATCAGTCCCTAAGATTACAAACTACTTAACCTAAATTATCCTAAGGACAAACACTCACACCCATGCCCGAGGGAGGATTCGAGCCTCCGCCGGGACCAGCCGCAAAGTCCATGACTGCAGCGCCTCGGACCGCTCGGAGGGAATGGTTAAAGTGAGAAATATTTACAGGTAAACCTGTTAATGGAAATGTTATACTCAGAATCTGATGAATACTTCGACTTTCTGCGAATGGACAATGAAAATTTTAATAATCTGTTTAGAGTTACACTGCCCGCACATTGAAAAAGACACAAATGTGTGAAAAATATATTCTCTTCTACTTGCTCCCCTAACGCTGTTTCATTAAGATACCACATCGTAAGAACATATAGCCCACATCGTTAGTGGAAGAATGGGAGAATTTAGAATTTTTTTTTTATTCCATTGCACTCCCGCCGGTAAGTTATGCGTTAAATACTGATTTTGTTCATAACCTCTTCCTGCATTATACAGGGTAGTCCATTGATAGTGACCGGGCCAAATATCTCACGAAATAAGCATCAAACGAAAAAACTACAAAGAACGAAACTGCGCTTTTTTAAATGGGAACCCCATTTTTTATTACATATTCGTGTAGTACGTAAAGAAATATGAATGTTTAAGTTGAACCACTTTTTTCGCTTTGTGATAGATGGCACTGTAATAGTCACAAACGTATAAGTACGTGGTATCACGTAACATTCCGCCAGTGCGGACGGTATTTGCTTCGTGATACATTACCCGTGTTAAAATGGACCGTTTACCAATTGCTGAAAAGGTCGATATCGTGTTGACATATGGTTATTGTGATCAAAATGCACAACGGGCGTGTGCTTTGTATGCTGCTCGGTATTCTGGACGACATCATCCAAGTGTACGGACCGTTCGCCAGATAGTTACGTTATTTAAGGAAACAGGAAGAGTTCAGCCACTTGTGAAACGTCAACCACGACCTGCAACAAATCATGATGCCCAAGTAGGTGTTTTAGCTGCTGTCGCGGCTAATCCACACATCAGTAGCAGACCAATTGCGTGAGACTTGGGAATCTGAAAAACATTGGTATTGAGAATGTTACATCAACATCTATTGCACCCGTGCCATATTTCTATGCACCAGGAATTGCATGGCGACGACTCTGAACGTCGTGTACAGTTCTGTCACTGGGCACAAGAGAAATAACGGGACGACGACAGATTTTTCGCACGCGTTGTATTTAGCGACGAAGCGTCATTCACCAACAGCGGTAACGTAAACCGGAATAAATACGCACTATTGGGCAACGGAAAATCCACGATGGCTGCGACAAGTGGAACATCAGTGACCTTGGCGGGTTAATGCATGGTGCGGCATTTTGGGAGGAAGGATAATTGGCCCCCATTTTATCGATGGCAATCTAAATGGTGCAATGTATGCTGATTTCCTACATAATAATTCTACCGATGTTACTACAACATGTTTCACTGCATGACAGAATGGCGATGTACTTCCACCAGTCACATAGCTCGCGTTCGGTTGAAGCGGTATTGAATAGCATATTTCATGACAGGTGGATTGGTCGTCGAAGCACCATACCATGGCCCGCACGTTCACCGGATCTGACGTCCCCGGATTTCTTCCTGTGAGGAAAGTTGAAGGATATTTGCCATCGTGATCCACCGACAACGCCTGACAACATGTGTCAGCGCATTGTCAATGCATGTGCGAACATTACGGAAGGAGAACTACTCGCTGTTGAGAGGAATGTCGTTACACGTATTGCCAAATGCATTGAGGTTGACGGACATCATTTTGAGCATTTATTGCATTAATGTGGTATTTACAGGTAATCACGCTGTAACGGCAGCCGTTCTCAGAAATGATAAGTTCACATAGGTACATGTATCACATTGGAACAACCGAAATAAAATGTTCAAACGTACATACGTTCTGTATTTTAATTTAAAAAACCTACCTGTTAACAACTGTTCGTCTAAAATTGTGAGCCTTATGTTTGTGACTATTACAGCGCCATCTATCACAAAGTGAAAAAAGTGGTCCAACTAAAACATTCGTATTTCTTAACGTACTACTTTAAAAAAACGCAAGTGATATCCGTTTGTCCTATGGCAGCGACATCTAGCGGGCCAATCATAGCGCCATCTGGTTCCCCTCTTCAAGCTAGACAAGTTTCGTTCTTTGTAGTTTTTTTCGCTTGACGCTTATTTCGTGAGATATTTGACCCGGTCACGATCAATGGACACCCTGTATGTGGTTGGGATAATTTTGATGACTGAAGCTATTTTATTTTTATTCTTGATCATAATTTGTATAGTTGTGGAAACTCAAGATACGGCGAGATAAATTGTAATAAAACAATTTTTCATTAAGCATACATGGCGAATCATTGACACAAACAACGTGTGCCATATTGTCAGACTTACCGTCAATCACAAATTCTCGCAAACACGTCACGCGATCTGTGCTTGACAAACATATCAAGCAGGTCTGTACACGGTCAAATGCTTGGTAAACAAAGTACAGTTTGACAAATTGTTCGATCGTGTACGAGGTCCTTAAGGCACGACCCCGGGAGTTGCGATCTTGGCTGCCCCTGGTTTATCATATGTACCTTCATTCACCATAAATTATTGTAGTTATCCGCAGGTATAACCCCGGACATACGAATCCGTGTGGATCTCTACTTTAGGATTACATTACAGTTACTTTTATTTCCTTCAACATGTACATGTTCCCCGAAAGCACCTGCAGCAGGCTGCAGTAAAATTATGAAAATTTCCACACTAACCTCATCAAAGGCTGTAGTGTTCGCATAAGCTGTGTCATTTGCGGTGATATTGTGCTCAGGGCTGCCCAAAAAAAACCCATCGGCGCCGCTGGCGTTGGCGCCGTTGCCTCCGTTCGCCTGTGCGGCGCCTCCCCCGCAGTAGCCGGCCGTTGCCGCCGCAGCCGCAGCCGCAGCCGCAGCCGCCCTCCTCCTCACCATGGCCACGATGGCGATGTTGAGGTTGACGCGCACCGCGTAGTTGAGGGCGAAGCCGCAGAACGCCAGCAGCCACAGCACGTTGCTTGCCGACAGCCGCGCTGCAACACAGTCCGCCATCCACTCTCTTCCGCTGCAGCGTTTCGTTTTGGAAGGCACTAAACGAGCAAAGGCCTTCTGTATCCTCGTCTTGCAGTAATACACACATCACATTTTCCTCTAGTGTGCGTCTTCAATTGGTGTTCCGCATACCAGTCTTATAGAGGCAGCACAATTCGTCCTGAAGTATCCGGAAACACCGATGCATGTAATTTACACTCCTGGAAATGGAAAAAAGAACACATTGACACCGGTGTGTCAGACCCACCATATTTGCTCCGGACACTGCGAGAGGGCTGTACAAGCAATGATCACACGCACGGCACAGCGGACACACCAGGAACCGCGGTGTTGGCCGTCGAATGGCGCTAGCTGCGCAGCATTTGTGCACCGCCGCCGTCAGTGTCAGCCAGTTTGCCGTGGCATACGGAGCTCCATCGCAGTCTTTAACACTGGTAGCATGCCGCGACAGCGTGGACGTGAACCGTATGTGCAGTTGACGGACTTTGAGCGAGGGCGTATAGTGGGCATGCGGGAGGCCGGGTGGACGTACCGCCGAATTGCTCAACACGTGGGGCGTGAGGTCTCCACAGTACATCGATGTTGTCGCCAGTGGTCGGCGGAAGGTGCACGTGCCCGTCGACCTGGGACCGGACCGCAGCGACGCACGGATGCACGCCAAGACCGTAGGATCCTACGCAGTGCCGTAGGGGACCGCACCGCCACTTCCCAGCAAATTAGGGACACTGTTGCTCCTGGGGTATCGGCGAGGACCATTCGCAACCGTCTCCATGAAGCTGGGCTACGGTCCCGCACACCGTTAGGCCGTCTTCCGCTCACGCCCCAACATCGTGCAGCCCGCCTCCAGTGGTGTCGCGACAGGCGTGAATGGAGGGACGAATGGAGACGTGTCGTCTTCAGCGATGAGAGTCGCTTCTGCCTTGGTGCCAATGATGGTCGTATGCGTGTTTGGCGCCGTGCAGGTGAGCGCCACAATCAGGACTGCATACGACCGAGGCACACAGGGCCAACACCCGGCATCATGGTGTGGGGAGCGATCTCCTACACTGGCCGTACACCACTGGTGATCGTCGAGGGGACACTGAATAGTGCACGGTACATCCAAACCGTCATCGAACCCATCGTTCTACCATTCCTAGACCGGCAAGGGAACTTGCTGTTCCAACAGGACAATGCACGTCCGCATGTATCCCGTGCCACCCAACGTGCTCTAGAAGGTGTAAGTCAACTACCCTGGCCAGCAAGATCTCCGGATCTGTCCCCCATTGAGCATGTTTGCGACTGGATGAAGCGTCGTCTCACGCGGTCTGCACGTCCAGCACGAACGCTGGTCCAACTGAGGCGCCAGGTGGAAATGGCATGGCAAGCCGTTCCACAGGACTACATCCAGCATCTCTACGATCGTCTCCATGGGAGAATAGCAGCCTGCATTGCTGCGAAAGGTGGATATACACTGTACTAGTGCCGACATTGTGCATGCTCTGTTGCCTGTGTCTATGTGCCTGTGGTTCTGTCAGTGTGATCATGTGATGTATCTTACCCCAGGAATGTGTCAATAAAGTTTCCCCTTCCTGGGACAATGAATTCACGGTGTTCTTATTTCAATTTCCAGGAGTGTATACGGGAGCTCACTTCCAAGTTTCTGTATAACCAACCAATCGCCTTTCTGAAAGCGATAGCTCTAAGACAAGGCAAAGTTTTTCAATACTTAAACGACACTTATTGGTTCTTTCCGGGGCAATTAGAGTGTACACTAGTACAAAATAACTTTTATTTGGTAGTTGAACATTTGGATTATTAACTATGTGCTGTGTAACTACGTCTTCGTCTACATCTACATGATTACTCTGCAGTTCCCAATTAAGTGCCTAGGAGCGTTCATCGAACCACCTGCAAGCTATTTCTCCACCATTCCACTCTCGAACGGCTCGCGGAGAAACGAGCACTTACATCTTTCTGTACAAGCTCTGATTTCTCTTATTTTATTAGGATGATCATTTCTCACTGCGTAGTTGGGGACAAACAAAATATTTTGCCAATCTGAGGAGAAATCTGGTGCGTGAAATTTCACAAGAAGATCCTGTTTTAATGATTGTCACCCCAATTCACGTATCACGTTCGTGGCACTCTCTCCCCTGTTCCGCGATAATACAAAACGAACTGCATTTCGAACTTTTTCGATGTGCTTCGACAGCCCCATCTGATGCAGATCCCACACCGCACAGCAATATTCCAGAAGAGGGTGGACAAGCGTTGTGTAAGCAATCTCTTTCGTAGACCTGTTGCCAGCATATCGAGGGTACACAGAATTCACAACCAATTATAGCTGTATGAGTGGGACACCTATTCGAAATAAGACTCAATTTTTCGTTGAAACGTTCAGAAACTTTATCATCTGAGTCAGGGTTTCCGTAAAAGGGATCCATTTATTAATTTTGCCGGTTGTCAAGTACAGCCTCTACCGTACTAGCTCACAGGAACTATCTGCTTTAGTTCCATTACAAAGTAAACTACTGCTGACACTGATAAATACTTCGCAGCCAACTGTATTTAATCTATCCTTTCTGAACACGATTAGGTGCTTTGCAAAAATTGCGGATGAACTCACTTCCGGCCTTAGCCAGTTTTCCGTACCTATAACGATTTGAGCTACAGCGCTTTCTGTTAGCGCTTGGAACTCTGGTTCTTTCCGAGCATAACTACGACAATTTACAAGTACAATACGAGTTGTTGCAAGCCGGCCGGTGTGGCCGAGCGGCTCTAGGCGCTTCAGTCTGGAACCGTGCGGCCGCTACGGTCGCAGGTTAGAATCTTGCCTCGGGCATGGATGTGTGTGATGTTCTTAGGTTAGTTAGGTTTAAGTAGTTCAAAGTTCTAGGGGACTGATGACCCCAGATGTTAAGTCCCACAGTGCTCAGAGCCATTTGAACCATTTTTTTAAATTGTTGCCATGTGTACCTTTCCGTGTTTTTCCTACCCCATTTTAGACGGACGACTTGTCTGTAATTTTCCGAGACACCTCCTCTAGATACTGTAGTTACACAGTTTTCTAAATATTCAGTATTGGCGGCAACGACAAAAAAATTGTAACATTTCCATTTTCTTAAGTGAAAACCTGACAAGACACACATCACTGCTTCAGGGAGCTTTCCCATCATCGCAGATCTTGCAAGAACCTTCAAATGCTTAAACTCCAATCTTTTTTTTTAAAAGAAGAGTATGTTCAGGCTAATATTAACCTTCAAAACATCAACCAGTGTAATTATTTCCTTACTTTTATCGTTTATCTCTCCCCACGAACCGTAATCTCGCCAAGGTCACGTCACTCTCGTGCCTCAACGATAAATACAGCCTTATCGCTCGTGCTACCACTACAATGGTGTATCTGAGTGAGGCCGCCGGCCAGAGTGGCCGAGCGGTTCTAGGCGCTTCAGTCTGGAACCGCGCGACCGCTACGGTCGCAGGTTCGAATCCTGCCTCGGACATGGATGTATGGATGTGAGTGATGTCCTTAGGTTATTTTAGGTTTAAGTAGTTCTAAGTTCTAGGAGACTGATGACCTCAGATGTTAAGTCCCATAGTGCTCAGAGCCATTTGAACCTTTTTTTTTTTTTTTTTTTTTTTTTTTTGAGTGAGGCCGGACAAACATGTGGTTCCGAAAGTGCGGCGGCAGGAAGAACAGCACTTCTGAGGCCGAGTTATAAATACAAAATCGAACAGGAGCAATGCAGAAGCAGGCCTGATGACGAATAAGACAATAGGAATGCGAGTTATCTACAATGAACAGCATAGTGACCGCATCATCGTAGCCGAGATGGCCACGAAACTTCAGGCATCACCGTGGTAGAAGATTATATCTGTCAGATCCGTAGATGATGAACAGGGAGAATGTATGATGAGGTAAAGGAAATCATTAAGAGAAATAATAATACAATTATGATGGGATGATATATAACAGGACAAGAAAGAAAAGGAAAAATAATAGCAGAACATGGGCGGGGGGTGGGGTGGGGGGGGGTGGAGGAGAGAAATGAAACACGAAGTCACTTGGTAGCATTTCCCACAGAGCCTAGTACACAGTACAGTTACATTAATGTGATCACAGCCTATGGTCTACACCAGCGTGCAATAACCACTCACAGTCGGCAGGTGGAAACTTTAGCAGCGGAACGTGTATGAAGCATGTTTGAAGGACGTTGAAAACACCGCGCAAACGGAGCGATTTATCTTACGCCCAAACGGGCAGAATCATTGGCTTTGACAGGAGCGAACGGCGACTGCTGAGATGTATTCGGGCGAACAGGCGTGCGACACTCGAGCAGCTGACCGCCCGGATGAACCGAGGGTTTACAAACAAACTGCCTCCTTAACAACCGTTCAGCGAATGTTGCCGCTTTTGAGCCTCTGCAGCAGGCGCCTGGTCCATGAATTCTCGCTGACTGCTGTTAATCGGCGACGAAGGCTGGAATTTGCACACCATGACTGCAGCTGGTCGTTCACTGAGTGGCGACAGGTGGCCTTTTGAGAAGAATCGCGTTTATGCTCCATGGGACGTGAGGCGCCTGACAGCAAACGCCTCGCAATAATAGTTCGAAGGCTCCAGGCCGGAGGAGGGGTATTATGGGCTGGGAAATGTTTTCCTGGCATTCCCTGGTTGATCTTTCCATTCTGGAAGGTACAATGGATCAACAGAAGTATACATCTATCCTTGGGGACCATGTCCACCCTTGCACACAGTTTGTTTTTCCTCGGCACGTTGGCATCTACTTGCAGGCAATGCAATGCATGAACGCAGCTAGCAGTGTTCATGCATGTTTTAAATAGGAGCAGGAGTTTATCATACCCCCCCCCCCCCCCCCCCCGGCCACAAAACTTCCCAGATTTAAACCCAGTCGAAAATCTGCCGTCCGCTTCACGTCTGCTGTTCAGCGAGCTTCGTTAATTTAAGTATTAACTGTATTTTTCTTACTTGTCACTTCTTCTTCCGTGTGTTTTTGCTTTTAGGAAGCTTTAATTGTCGAGTGCTAGTAATAGTGTTCCATAGATTTCGTGTTTGTTTTGAATACAGTCAGAGAGGGTCCCTTTAGTCAAACATAGTGCAAGTAGTGCTAGTGTTTGTTTTCAATACAGTCCAGAGACAGGTAGTGCTATTTTCATTGTTTTCTACAAGAAGTGGCTAGCAACCACAGTTAAGTCAGTTTAGTCAGCCACCTTTAGTGAATTAGCAGTCTAGTTAAAAGTTGATTAACTCTCTACAGTAAATTGATTTCTTAGGATGGATAGGATGTGTGACTGCTGTGTACGGACGCAGGAGGAGCTGGCCACTGTTCACGAACAGCTGAACGTGTTGATGGCCGCAGTCAGCCGTCTTCAGGCTGCTGCCTCGGAGTGTAGCGGCAGTGGGGAGTCTGGTGCGTCGCATGGTACACCCCAGGTGTTACATGCTTCACCCACTGTCCCTGCTGTCGAGACATCTTCGCGGGTACCGGGCGCGGTTGGGCCACCCTCTCAAGAGGAGTGGCGGGTTCAGCGGCGTTCACGGCGCACGAGGCGGAGGGTCAATGTGGAGGCTGGCCGTGTGGCATCGCCCGCTCTGCCTGTGAGTCGACATGTGGCCGCTCCTTCAGCAAGGTCCGAGCAAGCACACGGGGGGAGGGGTTTATTAGTTATTGGGAGCTCCAACGTTAGGCGGGTGATGGAGCCCCTTAGGGAAATAGCGGAAAGGTCGGGGAAGAAGGCCAGTCTGCTTGCCGGGGGGTCTCATCCGAGATGTGGAGGAGACCCTGCCGGCGGCGATAGAGAGCACTGGGTGCACCCGACTGCAAATTGTTGCTCATGTCGGCACCAATGACTCCTGCCGTCTGGGTTCAGAGGTCATCCTCAGTTCGTACAGGCGGTTGGCGGAATTGGTGAAGGCGGAAAGCCTCGCTCGCGGGGTGGAATCAGAACTAACTATTTGTAGTATCGTTCCCAGAACCGATCGCGGTCCTCTGGTTTGGAGCAGGGGGGAAGGCTTAAACCAGAGGCTCAGACGATTCTGCGGAGCTCTGGGGTGCAAATTTCTCGACCTCCGCTCTCGGGTGGAGAAATGTAGGGTCCCCCTGAATAGGTCAGGCGTGCACTACACGCCGGAAGCGGCTACAAGGGTAGCGGAGTACGTGTGGAGTGCACATGTGGGTTTTTTAGGTTAGAGAATTTCCTCCCTAGGCCCGACAAGACGCCTCCTGAGACGCAGCAAGGTAGGAGTAGGCAAAATACATCAGGGAATAACAATATTAATGTGCTCATAGTAAACTGCAGGACCGCCTATAGAAAAGTCCCAGAACTGCTCTCATTAATAAACGGTCACAACACCCATATAGTACTAGGGATAGAACGTTGGCTGAAACCAGACGTAAACAGTAATGAAATCCTAAACTCAGATTGGAATGTATACCGCAGAGACAGGCTGGACAGTGAAGGGGGAGGCGTGTTTATAGCGATAAGAAGTACAATAGCATCGAAGGAAATTGACGGAGATCCGAAATGTGAAATAATTTGGGTGAAGGTCACGGTTAAAGCAGGCCCAGACATGGTAATTGGATGTCTCTATAGGCCCCCTGGCTCAGCAGCTGTTGTGGCTGAGCACCTCAAGGATAATTTGGATAATATTTCGAGTAGATTTCCCCACCATGTTATAGTTCTGGGTGGAGATTTTAATTTGCCGGATATAGACTGGGAGACTCAAACGTTCATAACGGGTGGCAGGGACAAAGAATCCAGTGAAATTTTTTTAAGTGCTTTATCTGAAAACTACCTTGAGCAGTTAAACAGAGAACCGACTCGTGGCGATAAACAGACCCGAACTATTTGAAACAGTTAACGCAGAACAGGGAATCAGCGATCATAAAGCGGTTAATGCATCGATGATTTCAGCCGTAAATTGAAATATTAAAAAATGTAGGAAGATTTTTCTGTTTAGCAAAAGTGACAAAAGGCAGATTGCAGAGTACCTGACGGCTCAACGCAAAAGTTTTGTCTCAAGTACAGATAGTGTTGAGGATCAGTGGACAAAGTTCAAAACCATCGTACAATATGCGTTAGATGAGTATGTGCCAAACAAGATCGTAAGAGATGGAAAAGAGCCACCGTGGTACAACAACCGAGTTAGGAAACTGCTGCGGAAGCAAAGGGAACTTCACAGCAAACATAAACATAGCCAAAGCCTTGCAGACAAACAAAACTTACGCGAAGCGAAATGTAGTGCGAGAGGCGTTCAATGAATTCGAAAGTAAAGTTCTATGTACTGACTTGGCAGAAAATTATAAGAAATTTTGGTCTTATGTCAAAGCGGTAGGTGGCTCAAAACAAAATGTCCAGCCACTCTGTGACCAAAATGGTACTGATACAGAGGACGACAGACTAAAGGCCGAAATACTAAATGTCTTTCTCCAAAGCTGTTTCACAGAGGAAGACTGCACTGTAGTTCCTTCTCTAGACTGTCGCACAGATGACGAAATGGTAGATATCGAAATAGACGACAGAGGGATAGAGAAACAATTAAAATCTATCAAAAGAGGAAAGGCCGCTGGACCTGATGGGATACCAGTTCGATTTTACACAGAGTACGCGAAGGAACTTGCCCCTCTTCTTGCAGTGGTGTACCGTAGGTCTCTAGAAGAGCGTAGCGTTCCAAAGGATTGGAAAAGGGCACAGGTCATCCCCGTTTTCAAGAAGGGACGTCGAACAGATGTGCAGAACTATAGACCTATATCTCTAACGTCGATCAGTTGTAGAATTTTGGAACACGTATTATGTTCGAGTATAATGGCTTTTCTGGAGACTAGAAATTTACTGTCTAGGAATCAGCATGGGTTTCGAAAAAGACGGTCTTATGAAACCCAGCTCGCGCTATTCGTCCACGAGACTCAGAGAGCCATAGACACGGGTTCACAGGTAGATGCCGTGTTTCTTGACTTCCGCAAGGCGTTCGATACAGTTCCCCACAGTCGTTTAATGAACAAAGTAAGAGCATATGGACTATCAGACCAATTGTGTGATTGGATTGAAGAGTTCCTAAATAACAGAACACAGCATGTCATTCTCAATGGAGAGAAGTCTTCCGAAGTAAGAGTGATTTCAGGTGTGCCGCAGGGGAGTGTCATAGGACCGTTGCTATTCACAATATACATAAATGACTTTGTGGATGACATCGGAAGTTCACTGAGGCTTTTTGCAGATGATGCTGTGGTGTATCTAGAGGTTGTAACAATGGAAAATTGTACTGAAATGCAGGAGGATCTGCAGCGAATAGACGCATGGTGCAGCAAATGGCAATTGAATCTCAATGTAGACAAGTGTAATGTGCTGCGAATACATAGAAAGATAGTTCCCTTATCATTTAACTACAAAATACCAGGTGAGCAACTGGAAGCAGTTAATTCCATAAATTATCTGGGAGTACGCATTAGGAGTGATTTAAAATGGAATGATCATATAAAGTTGATCGTCGGTAAAGCAGATGCCAGACTGAGATTCATTGGAAGAATCCTAAGGAAATGCAATCCGAAAACAAAGGAAGTAGGTTACAGTACGCTTGTTCGCCCACTGCTTGAATACTGCTCAACAGTGTGAGATCCGTACCAGATAGGATTGATAGAAGAGATAGAGAAGATCCAACGGAGAGCAGTGCGCTTCGTTACAGGATCATTTAATAATCGCCAAAGCGTTACGGAGATGATAGATAAACTCCAGTGGAAGACTCTGCAGGAGAGACGCTCAGTAGCTCGGTACGGGCTTTTGTTGAAGTTTCGAGAACATACCTTCACCGAGGAGTCAAGCAATATATTGCTCCCTCCTACGTATATCTCGCGAAGAGACCATGAGGACAAAATCAGAGAGATTAGAGCCCACACAGAAGCATACCGACAATCCTTCTTTCCACGAACAATACGAGACTGGAATAGAAGGGAGAACCGATAGAGGTACTCAGGGTACCCTCCGCCACACACCGTCAGATGGCTTGCGGAGTATGGATGTAGATGTAGATGTAGATGTAGACCTCGATCGTGTTGTTCGCGCCAGGATCCTCAATCGAGAAAACTAAGGCAGCTGGCCACAGTCAGCGTAGCTCCACATCCCTCTCAGTATATTCCAGAACCCCACTGACTCTCTTCCTGTATGTGTCACAGCGGTCTGCGGTGCAAAATGTGGTTATTCAGGCTATTGATATATGGTCACGTTAATGTGACTGGACAGCGTATAATCATCGCTAAAACTTAGTTGAAGTATCATGTGGCATACTAAAAGAGAGGTGGGTTGGTTGGTCTGAAAGAGGGGGGAAGGGAACAAACTGCTAGGTCATCGGTACCTTGTTCCGAATAAAACAAAGCCACAAGGGCGAGAATAAAACAAGCGAGACTGACACCACACAACAGAGAGAAAGGAAAACACCACATGGACGTCGGAATGGCAACAAACATTTAAATGGACAAAAGGGGAGAAGACAACCACAGAAACGCAAGAAACAGGTGGAAGAGATTAAAACGACAAAACAGATTACCATGGCTGGCTGACCATGAGAATATAAAGGAGAAGAAACACATTAAAATCTCCACCTTAAAAGCACTAGGGTGGAGGACACATAGGGACAAAGGACATGCGCTAAAACTTACACAGAGCGTTAAATGAAACAATAAGTTCACTGTTACCAGTCACCGTTTTATTTATTTCCACGACGCGTTTCGAAGGTTTAAACCTCCATCATCGGGTGGATTTACATTAGTAAGTATTACATTTGTGTGTGTGTTGTGTTACGATTTTTGGAGGAACTTGTGGCACTGCCTAGTAGAGAAACGAGACACTATTTCAGAATATGGTTTAGGATAACTTTTGACGAAAAATTAAACTGATATCTAATGGTAAATATTAAATAAGTAAACTACAGTACCTTCAGTGATCACAGGTTCCTTTTGCTGTCGTAACACATCACATGTATACTGCCACATTTGTAAACAAATATGGCGTCTGGAATCAGCTGGGTGCAAAGTTCGTATAACAGAAGTGAAGACATACTCGCAAAGTGCAAAGAATATACATCATAACAATATTATTACAGAATAATTGCTTTAAGCATTTGGCGGTGTTTGTTTTGAGGGGTCAAATATATGTGTGTGTACTTCAGGTCGTATATAAATCCAATTCTGACAAGTTAGAACAGCAAACATTCGTACTCGTTTATACAATCAGGTGAAATGTTAAAATGGCTTAAACTTCATTCTTATTGATAACAATTAGGTGAAATGTTACAGACTATAATTACAATGATCATATTGGCTACAACAGTAAAATCATACATACATTACATTCTTTGATTGGGGTTAATAGACAGATGTGAAGTGAGGGGCTAGAGGCAGAAGGAGAGGTAGAGAGAGAAAAAGTGTGTGTGTGTGTGTGTGTGTGTGTGTGTGAGTGTGTGTGTGTGTGTGTGTGTGCGTGTGTGTGTGTGCATTTTATGAGTGTAGGCAGTCGCTGAAAATGGAGATGATACTATTGTAAATATTGTCATTTTTGTCATTTAAGATAGATTCTGGTTGTTTCATTTGATGTTTGTATATTTGGAGTGTTTCAAGGATGTCTAGTTTTCTGCCTTTTGGTTGGATGTGTAGGATGCTAATACTTGTGTTGTTAACATGGTGTTTTGTTTCATGCAAGTGTGTAGCTATTGCTGATGTGTGATATTTTTTGTTTTTTAGTGCTGCCATGTGTTCCTTGAACCTAATCTCAAATGATCTGCCTGTCTGGCCTATGTAGAAGCAGTCACAGTCCAAACATTCCATTTTGTACACACCTGTGTGATGAAGTGGGTTTCGTGTGCCGATGTTGTGGGGTAACTTCTGTCCAATCTTGTTGTCCGTTGTAAAGGATATGCTTATGCCTTTCCGTTTGAAGACATTGGCAATCTGGTATGAAATGTTACCCAGAAAGGGGATTGTATGGAAGATGTTATTTTCTTTTTGTTTATTGTGTTGTGATTCCTTTGCCATTATTGAGTGTTTTAGGGTGTCTACTATGGAGCTGTTATAACCATTTTCAATAGCTGTTTGTTTTATTATTTCAATTTCTTTATCACATTTATCTTCTGAGAGTGGTAGTTGGATAGCTCTATTAATCATGTACCGGAATGCTGCCATTTTGTGTGCTGCGGGGTGGCAAGAGGAGTTGTGGATTGTGGTATGTGTTGTGGTAGGCTTCCGATAAATTTCAAATTGATGCCTATTATTCTTTATTGTAATGGTAAGGTCTAGGAAATTTATACTGTTGTCTTTTTGGTGTTCAACTGTGAATTTTATGTTTTCATGGGAGTTGTTGAAAAACTGATTCAACTCACTGATGTCATCTTTAGTGCCTTTGGTTAAAATGATGGTATCATCTACATATCTGTAGTAGTAGATGATATTTTTGAGGAGGTGGTGATTGGAATTCAGGATTTTGTCTTCTAGGTTACTTATAAATATTTCTGCTAGCAATCCGGAAAGATTTGAGCCCATTGCCAGACCATCTGTTTGTTGGTAGATTTTATTGTTAAATTTAAAATAGTTGTGTGAAAGTGTGAATTCAAGCAGGTCCATTAGTTCATTAATGTGAGTTGAAGGGATATTTTTGTGTTTATGTAGGTTGGCATCTGTAGTGTGGGGTCTATTGGCACAGAGGAATATAGGTTTTGTATGTCAAATGAGGCAAGTGTGGCTCCATCAGGTACTTGTATGTTTTTGACATATAGTGTAAATTCTGTTGTGTTTCTAAGTGTTCTCTCATTATTGAATGTGTATGCTTGTTTGAGAATTCTGAAGAGTATTTTATTGAGCTTGAATGTTGGGCTGTTCCTACAGTTGACAATGGGCCTGATGGGGGTCCCGTTTTTGTGGATCTTTGGCTGTGATCTAAGGTAAGGTGCTTGTGGGCTCATTGTTACAATGTTTCTTGCTTCTTGGATGGTGAGTAGAAAATTGATGTTGTTTGAAATGTGTTTAATCTCCTTTTGTATTCTGGCTGTTGTATCTTTATGTATTTCAGTTATGTTGCTGGTTTGGAAGAAGTCTAGAGTTTTTTCTATGTATGTTGTTCTGTCCATTACAACAGTTGTGTTGCCCTTGTCAGCTTTTACAATTATTGCATTATTCACGTTTAATTTACTCTTAATGGTACGTGTAAGGGCTTCTTCTCTTTTCTTGTATGCTGGGAAAGGTTTTGCAATCTCCTTTTCAATGATTTCGTTAATTTTGTGGCAGGCTGATATTCTGTCAGTTTGCTTCTAAAGGGCGATGGTCGAGATCTGTGTTGCACAAGTGATGAGCTTTTCTTGGTTCTTTTGATCCAGCGGAGCTTGAACATTGTGTTTTAAGCCTTTGCAGAGTAGTGCCTCTTCTTCTGCAGTGAATGTTATGTTCGTGTTGTTGAGGAAGGGTGTGTAAAATGTGTGGTTCTTTTGACTGTTTTGGTTCGGTTTGGGAGGTAGTTGTTGCTCTATAAGACTGGCTAGTTTTTTCTTCTGTGTAGTTTTCGTTTTCTGTACGATGAACTCGGTGTACTCTTTGACTTTTTTGGTTTCGTACAGAAAACGAAAACTACACAGAAGAAAAAGCTAGCCAATCTTATAGAGCAACAACTACCTCCCAAACCGAACCAAAACAGTCAAAAGAACCACACATTTTACACACCCTTCCTCAACAACACGAACATAACATTCACTGCAGAAGAAGAGGCACTACTCTGCAAAGGCTTAAAGCACAATGTTCAAGCTCCGCTGGATCAAAAGAACCAAGAAAAGCTCATCACTTGTGCAACACAGATCTCGACCATCGCCCTTAAGAAGCAAACTAACAGAATATCAGCCTGCCACAAAATTAACGAAATCATTGAAAAGGAGATTGCAAAACCTTTCCCAGCATACAAGAAAAGAGAAGAAGCCCTTACACGTACCATTAAGAGTAAATTAAACGTGAATAATGCAATAATTGTAAAAGCTGACAAGGGCAACACAACTGTTGTAATGGACAGAACAACATACATAGAAAAAACTCTAGACTTCTTCCAAACCAGCAACATAACTGAAATACATAAAGATCCAACAGCCAGAATACAAAAGGAGATTAAACACATTTCAAACAACATCAATTTTCTACTCACCATCCAAGAAGCAAGAAACATTGTAACAATGAGCCCACAAGCACCTTACCTTAGATCACAGCCAAAGATCCACAAAAACGGGACCCCCATCAGGCCCATTGTCAACTGTAGGAACAGCCCAACATTCAAGCTCAATAAAATACTCTTCAGAATTCTCAAACAAGCATACACATTCAATAATGAGAGAACACTTAGAAACACAACAGAATTTACACTATATGTCAAAAACATACAAGTACCTGATGGAGCCACACTTGCCTCATTTGACATACAAAACCTATATTCCTCTGTGCCAATAGACCCCACACTACAGATGCCAACCTACATAAACACAAAAATATCCCTTCAACTCACATTAATGAACTAATGGACCTGCTTGAATTCACACTTTCACACAACTATTTTAAATTTAACAATAAAATCTACCAACAAACAGATGGTCTGGCAATGGGCTCAAATCTTTCCGGATTGCTAGCAGAAATATTTATAAGTAACCTAGAAGACAAAATCCTGAATTCCAGTCACCACCTCCTCAAAAATATCATCTACTACTACAGATATGTAGATGATACCATCATTTTAACCAAAGGCACTAAAGATGACATCAGTGAGTTGAATCAGTTTTTCAACAACTCCCATGAAAACATAAAATTCACAGTTGAACACCAAAAAGACGACAGTATAAATTTCCTAGACCTTACCATTACAATAAAGAATAATAGGCATCAATTTGAAATTTATCGGAAGCCTACCACAACACATACCACAATCCACAACTCCTCTTGCCACCCCGCAGCACACAAAATGGCAGCATTCCGGTACATGATTAATAGAGCTATCCAACTACCACTCTCAGAAGATAAATGTGATAAAGAAATTGAAATAATAAAACAAACAGCTATTGAAAATGGTTATAACAGCTCCATAGTAGACACCCTAAAACACTCAATAATGGCAAAGGAATCACAACACAATAAACAAATAGAAAATAACATCTTCCATACAATCCCCTTTCTGGGTAACATTTCATACCAGATTGCCAATGTCTTCAAACGGAAAGGCATAAGCATATCCTTTACAACGGACAACAAGATTGGACAGAAGTTACCCCACAACATCGGCACACGAAACCCACTTCATCACACAGGTGTGTACAAAATGGAATGTTTGGACTGTGACTGCTTCTACATAGGCCAGACAGGCAGATCATTTGAGATTAGGTTCAAGGAACACATGTTGTTGTTGTGGTCTTCAGTCCTGAGACTGGTTTGATGCAGCTCTCCATGCTACTCTATCCTGTGCCAGCTTCTTCATCTCACAGTACCTGCTGCAACCTACATCCTTCTGAATCTGCTTAGTGTATTCATCTCTTGGTCTCCCTCTACGATTTTTACCCTCCACGCTGCCCTCCAATGCTAAATTTGTGATCCCTTGATGCCTCAAAACATGTCCTACCAATCGATCCCTTCTTCTAGTCAAGTTGTGCCACAAACTTCTCTTCTCCCCAATCCTATTCAATACCTCCTCATTAGTTACGTGATCTACCCACCTTATCTTCAGCATTCTTCTGTAGCACCACATTTCGAAAGCTTCTATTCTCTTCTTGTCCAAACTGGTTATCGTCCATGTTTCACTTCCATACATGGCTACACTCCATACAAATACTTTCAGAAACGACTTCCTGATACTTAAATCTATAGTCGATGTTAACAAATTTCTCTTCTTCAGAAACGATTTCCTTGCCATTGCCAGTCTACATTTTATATCCTCTCTACTTCGACCATCATCAGTTATTTTACTCCCTAAATAGCAAAACTCCTTTACTACTTTAAGTGTCTCATTTCCTAATCTAATCCCCTCAGCATCACCCGATTTAATTTGACTACATTCCATTATCCTCGTTTTGCTTTTGTTGATGTTCATCTTATATCCTCCTTTCAAGACACTGTCCATTCCGTTCAACTGCTCTTAGAAGTCCTTTGCTGTCTCTGAAAGAATTACGATGTCATCGGTGAACCTCAAAGTTTTTACTTCTTCTCCGTGAATTTTAATACCTACTCCGAATTTTTCTTTTGTTTCCTTTACTGCGTGCTCAATATACAGATTGAATAACATCGGGGAGAGGCTACAACCCTGTCTCACTCCTTTCCCAACCACTGCTTCCCTTTCATGCCCCTCGACTCTTATAACTGCCATCTGGTTTCTGTACAAATTGTAAATAGCCTTTCGCTCCCTGTATTTTACCCCTGCCACCTTCAGAATTTGAAAGAGAGTATTCCAGTTAACGTTGTCAAAAGCTTTCTCTAAGTCTACAAATGCTAGAAACGTAGGTTTGCCTTTTCTTAATCTTTCTTCTAAGATAAGTCGTAAGGTTAGTATTGCCTCACGTGTTCCAACATTTCTACGGAATCCAAACTGATCTTCCCCGAGATCCGCCTCTACCAGTTTTTCCATTCGTCTGTAAAGAATTCGCGTTAGTATTTTGCAGCTGTGACTTATTAAACTGATAGTTCGGTAATTTTCACATCTGTCAACACCTGCTTTCTTTGGTATTGGAATTATTATATTCTTCTTGAAGTCTGAGGGTATTTCGCCTGTCTCATACATTTTGCTCACCAGATGGTAGAGTTTTGTCAGGACTGGCTCTCCCAAGGCCATCAGTAGTTCTAATGGAATGTTGTCTACTCCCGGGGCCTTGTTTCGACTCAGGTCTTTCAGTGCTCTGTCAAACTCTTCACGCAGTATCTTATCTCCCATTTCATCTTCATTTACATCCTCTTCCATTTCCATAATATTGTCCTCAAGTACATCGCCCTTGTATAAACCCTCTATATACTCCTTCCACCTTTCTGCCTTCCCTTCTTTGCTTAGAACTGGGTTGCCATCTGAGCTCTTGATATTCATACAAGTGGTTTTCTTATCTCCAAAGGTCTCTTTAATTTTCCTGTAGGCAGTATCTATCTTACCCCTAGTGAGACAAGCCTCTACATCCTTACATTTGTCCTCTAGCCATCCCTGCTTAGCCATTTTGCACTTTCTGTCAATCTCATTTTTGAGACGTTTGTATTCCCTTTTGCCTGCTTCATTTACTGCATTTTTATATTTTCTCCTTTCATCAATTAAATTCAATATTTCTTCTGTTACCCAAGGATTTCTATTAGCCCTCGTCTTTTTACCTACTTGATCCTCTGCTGCCTTCACTACTGCATCCCTCAGAGCTACCCAATCTTCTTCTACTGTATTTCTTTCCCCCATTCCTGTCAATTGTTCCCTTATGCTCTCCCTGAAACTCTGTACAACCTCTGGTTCTTTCAGTTTATCCAGGTCCCATCTCCTTAAATTCCCACCTTTTTGCAATTTCTTCAGTTTCAATATGCAGTTCATAACCAATAGATTGTGGTCAGAATCCACATCTGCCTCTGGAAATGTCTTACAATTTAAAACCTGGTTCCTAAATCTCTGTCTTACCATTATATAATCTATTTGATACCTATTAGTATCTCCAGGATTCTTCCAGGTATACAACCTTCTTTTATGATTCTTGAACCATGTGTTAGCTATGATTAAGTTATGCTCTGTGCAAAATTCTACAAGGCGGCTTCCTCTTTCATTTCTTCCCCCCAATCCATATTCACCTACTATGTTTCCTTCTCTCCCTTTTCCTACTGACGAATTCCAGTCACCCATGACTATTAAATTTTCGTCTCCCGTCACTACCTGAATAATTTCTTTTATCTCGTCATACATTTCATCAATTTCTTCATCATCTGCAGAGCTAGTTGGCATATAAACTTGTACTACTGTAGTAGGCATGGGCTTTGTGTCTATCTTGGCCACAATAATGCGTTCACTATGCTGTTTGTAGTAGCTAACCCGCACTCCTATTTTTTTATTCATTATTAAACCTACTCCTGCATTACCCCTATTTGATTTTGTATTTATAACCCTGTAATCACCTGACCAAAAGTCTTGTTCCTCCTGCCACCGAACTTCACTAATTCCCACTATATCTAACTTTAACCTACCCATTTCCCTTTTTAAATTTTCTAACCTACCTGCCCGATTAAGGGATCTGACATTCCACGCTCCGGCAGCACTAAAAAACAAAAAATATCACACATCAGCAATAGCTACACACTTGCATGAAACAAAACACCATGTTAACAACACAAGTATTAGCATCCTACCGATCCAACCAAAAGGCAGAAAACTAGACATCCTTTAACACTCCAAATATACAAACATCAAATGAAACAACCAGAATCTATCTTAAATGACAAAAATGACAATATTTACAATAGTATCATCTCCATTTTCAGCGACTGCCTACACTCATAAAATGCACACACACACATGTACACACACACACACACACACACACACACACACACACACACACACACACACACCTAATATTTACCATAAATATTGACAGCTGCCAAGAGTACACGAGATTGACCTTATTCACAGATAATTCATCACACCAACAGCTTGTACCCCTTGTCAGCTTAAAACTCTATGTACATCAACTACTGGCACAAATGTATATCTATCTGCATATTTCATAGCATTAACCAATGTATTACTCCAACCTTTAGGCAGCTACTATATGCAACATGCAATCTTAAGACTCCTTGCCATGTAAATGTTTCCTCTCAATAATCACTTTTTCCTCTCTCTCTGTCTGTCTCTCTCTCTCTCTCTCTCTCTCTCTCTCTCTCTCCCCCTCTCTCTCTCTCTCTCTCTCTCTCTCTCCCCCTCTCCCCCCCCTCTCCCTCTCCCTTTCACTCACACACACACACACACACACACACACTTTTTCTCTCTCTACCTCTCCTTCTGCCTCTAGCCCCTCACTTCACATCTGTCTATTAACCCCAATCAAAGAATGTAATGTATGTATGATTTTACTGTTGTAGCCAATATGATCATTTTAATTATAGTCTGTAACATTTCACCTAATTGTTATCAATAAGAATGAAGTTTAAGCCATTTTAACATTTCAACTGATTGTATAAACGAGTACGAATGTTTGCTGTTCTAACTTGTCAGAATTGGATTTATATACGACCTGAAGTACACACACATATATTTGACCCCTCAAAACAAACACCGCCAAATGCTTAAAGCAATTATTCTGTAATAATATTGTTATGATGTATATTCTTTGCACTTTGTGAGTATGTCTTCACTTCTGTTATACGAACTTTGCACCCAGCTGATTCCAGACGCCATATTTGTTTACAAATGTGGCAGTATACATGTGATGTGTTACGACAGCAAAAGGAACCTGTGATCACTGAAGGTACTGTAGTTTACTTATTTAATATTTACCATTAGATATCAGTTTAATTTTTCGTCAAAAGTTATCCTAAACCATATTCTGAAATAGTGTCTCGTTTCTCTACTAGGCAGTGCCACAAGTTCCTCCAAAAATCGTAACACAACACACACACAAATGTAATACTTACTAATGTAAATCCACCCGATGATGGAGGTTTAAACCTTCGAAACGCGTCGTGGAAATAAATAAAACGGTGACTGGTAACAGTGAACTTATTGTTTCATTTAATGTCAGTAACAGTCACGGTAAAGCCTAACCTAAAAATGTTCGCATTTAAAGTTAATCTGCCCAGTCAGGCAATCAAGGCTATTTTCGATTACAAAAACAGTGCAGAAAAGGTCGCAATGACGACACAACACATACACTTCAATAGGAATTGTCTCAAGTATAACATCATCCCAAATTATGTCAAGATTGACATCAAAACAAACACAACAACTGCGAAGAGAACACTGGAAATCGCACGAAAACTCTGGGTGAAAAATGAACTGAAAGAACTTTATATTAAAAAACAAATGTTCAATACACAGCTTTATAATGCAGAATTACAGTTGGGAAAGTTGCTTCATAGATTAGAATATGATTCCATAACCAAAAAAGTCAAAGAGTACACCGAGTTCATCGTACAGAAAACGAAAACTACACAGAAGAAAAAACTAGCCAATCTTATAGAGCAACAACTACCTCCCAAACCGAACCAAAACAGTCAAAAGAACCACACATTTTACACACCCTTCCTCAACAACACGAACATAACATTCACAGCAGAAGAAGAGGCACTACTCTGCAAAGGCTTAAAGCACAATGTTCAAGCTCCGCTGGATCAAAAGAACCAAGAAAAGCTCATCACTTGTGCAACACAGATCTCGACCATCGCCCTTAAGAAGCAAACTGACAGAATATCAGCCTGCCACAAAATTAACGAAATCATTGAAAAGGAGATTGCAAAACCTTTCCCAGCATACAAGAAAAGAGAAGAAGCCCTTACACGTACCATTAAGAGTAAATTAAACGTGAATAATGCAATAATTGTAAAAGCTGACAAGGGCAACACAACTGTTGTAATGGACAGAACAACATACATAGAAAAAACTCTAGACTTCTTCCAAACCAGCAACATAACTGAAATACATAAAGATCCAACAGCCAGAATACAAAAGGAGATTAAACACATTTCAAACAACATCAATTTTCTACTCACCATCCAAGAAGCAAGAAACATTGTAACAATGAGCCCACAAGCACCTTACCTTAGATCACAGCCAAAGATCCACAAAAACGGGACCCCCATCAGGCCCATTGTCAACTGTAGGAACAGCCCAACATTCAAGCTCAATAAAATACTCTTCAGAATTCTCAAACAAGCATACACATTCAATAATGAGAGAACACTTAGAAACACAACAGAATTTACACTATATGTCAAAAACATACAAGTACCTGATGGAGCCACACTTGCCTCATTTGACATACAAAACCTATATTCCTCTGTGCCAATAGACCCCACACTACAGATGCCAACCTACATAAACACAAAAATATCCCTTCAACTCACATTAATGAACTAATGGACCTGCTTGAATTCACACTTTCACACAACTATTTTAAATTTAACAATAAAATCTACCAACAAACAGATGGTCTGGCAATGGGCTCAAATCTTTCTGGATTGCTAGCAGAAATATTTATAAGTAACCTAGAAGACAAAATCCTGAATTCCAATCACCACCTCCTCAAAAGTATCATCTACTACTACAGATATGTAGATGATACCATCATTTTAACCAAAGGCACTAAAGATGACATCAGTGAGTTGAATCAGTTTTTCAACAACTCCCATGAAAACATAAAATTCACAGTTGAACACCAAAAAGACGACAGTATAAATTTCCTAGACCTTACCATTACAATAAAGAATAATAGGCATCAATTTGAAATTTATCGGAAGCCTACCACAACACATACCACAATCCACAACTCCTCTTGCCACCCTGCAGCACACAAAATGGCAGCATTCCGGTACATGATTAATAGAGCTATCCAACTACCACTCTCAGAAGATAAATGTGATAAAGAAATTGAAATAATAAAACAAACAGCTATTGAAAATGGTTATAACAGCTCCATAGTAGACACCCTAAAACACTCAATAATGGCAAAGGAATCACAACACAATAAACAAAAAGAAAATAACATCTTCCATACAATCCCCTTTCTGGGTAACATTTCATACCAGATTGCCAATGTCTTCAAACGGAAAGGCATAAGCATATCCTTTACAACGGACAACAAGATTGGACAGAAGTTACCCCACAACATCGGCACACAAAACCCACTTCATCACACAGGTGTGTACAAAATTGAATGTTTGGACTGTGACTGCTTCTACATAGGCCAGACAGGCAGATCATTTGAGATTAGGTTCAAGGAACACATGGCAGCACTAAAAAACAAAAAATATCACACATCAGCAATAGCTACACACTTGCATGAAACAAAACACCATGTTAACAACACAAGTATTAGCATCCTACACATCCAACCAAAAGGCAGAAAACTACACATCCTTGAAACACTCCAAATATACAAACATCAAATGAAACAACCAGAATCTATCTTAAATGACAAAAATGACAATATTTACAATAGTATCATCTCCATTTTCAGCGACTGCCTACACTCATAAAATGCACACACACACACGCACACACACACACACACACACACACACACACACACACACACACACACACACACACACCTAATATTTACCATAAATATTGACAGCTGCCAAGAGTACACGAGATTGACCTCATTCACAGATAATTCATCACACCAACAGCTTGTACCCCTTGTCAGCTTAAAACTCTATGTACATCAACTACTGGCACAAATGTGTATCTATCTGCATATTTCATAGCATTAACCAATGTATTACTCCAACCTTTAGGCAGCTACTATATGCAACATGCAATCTTAAGACTCCTTGCCATGTAAATGTTTCCTCTCAATAATCACTTTTTCCTCTCTCTCTGTCTCTCTCTCTCTCTCTCTCTCTCTCTCCCCCCATCTCTCTCTCTCTCTCTCTCTCTCCCTCTCCCCCCTCTCCCTCTCCCTTTCACTCACTCACACACACACACACACACACACACACACACACACACACACACACACACACACACACACACTTTTTCTCTCTCTACCTCTCCTTCTGCCTCTAGCCCCTCACTTCACATCTGTCTATTAACCCCAATCAAAGAATGTAATGTATGTATGATTTTACTGTTGTAGCCAATACGATCATTGTAATTATAGTCTGTAACATTTCACCTAATTGTTATCAATAAGAATGAAGTTTAAGCCATTTTAACATTTCACCTGATTGTATAAACGAGTACGAATGTTTGCTGTTCTAACTTGTCAGAATTGGATTTATATACGACCTGAAGTACACACACATATATTTGACCCCTCAAAACAAACACCGCCAAATGCTTAAAGCAATTATTCTGTAATAATATTGTTATGATGTATATTCTTTGCACTTTGCGAGTATGTCTTCACTTCTGTTATACGAACTTTGCACCCAGCTGATTCCAGACGCCATATTTGTTTACAAATGTGGCAGTATACATGTGATGTGTTACGACAGCAAAAGGAACCTGTGATCACTGAAGGTACTGTAGTTTACTTATTTAATATTTACCATTAGATATCAGTTTAATTTTTCGTCAAAAGTTATCCTAAACCATATTCTGAAATAGTGTCTCGTTTCTCTACTAGGCAGTGCCACAAGTTCCTCCAAAAATCGTAACACAACACACACACAAATGTAATACTTACTAATGTAAATCCACCCGATGATGGAGGTTTAAACCTTCGAAACGCGTCGTGGAAATAAATAAAACGGTGACTGGTAACAGTGAACTTACTGTTTCATTTAATGTCAGTAACAGTCACGGTAAAGCCTAACCTAAAAATGTTCGCATTTAAAGTTACACAGAGCGATAAAACCAACCCTCACGAATAAAACGTGAAACCAAATCAGCCGATGTCAGATAAAATTAGCGGCAACGAGTCTGGTAACCGAAGATTTCGTCGCAGGACAGTCAAAGTAGGACAGTGCACCAGAAAATGGACCGCTGTCAACTGGGCGCCGCATCGATACTGAGGCGGGTCTTCAGGGCGCGGGAGGTAGCCGTAGGTCGCCCAAGCGTGGCCAATGCGGAGCCGACAGAGAACCACTGAGTCCCTACGAGAGACCCGCATGGAGGACAGCAACACATTCGTAGTCTCCTTAATGGCACGCAGTTTGTTGTGCGTACTGAGACTATGCCATTCCGTCTCCCAAAGCCGAAAAACCTGGCGGCGTAAAAACCAACCCAGGTCAGTTATTGGAATGCCGATCTCCATAAGCGGTAGCCTGTTTGGCCAGCCTGTCAGCAAGTTCGTTGTCTGGGATTCCGACGTCTCCTGGGGTCCACACAAACACCACTGAATGACCAGACCGTTCCAGGGCATAGATGGACTCCTGGATGGTCGATACCAAAGGATGACGAAGATAGCACTAGTCGATAGCTTGTAGGCTGCTCAAGAAGCCAGTACACAGAAGAAACGACTCCCCAGGGCATGAACGGATGTGTTCAAGAGTACGAGATATAGCCACCTGCTCTGCAGTGAAAACACTGCAGCCATCGGACAAGGAATGCTGTTCAATATGTCCTCCATGGACACACGCGAAGCCGAGTTCAGCATCAGCCATCGAGAGGTCGGTGTAAACCGTTTCATGGCCTCGGTACACGTCAAGAACCGAGAGGAAGTGACAGCCGAGAGCCGCGGGGCGAACTGAGTCCTTCGGGCCATGTGAAAGGTCCAGGCGAAGCCGCGGCCTACGTGTACACCACGGAGGTGTACGCGAATGGACCTCAAGTATAAGTGGGAAAGGCAAGGACTCCAGTTCAGATAGAAGGGATCGGAGGCGAACTGCAATTGTAAGTCCTGATCTGGGACACCGATGCGGGAGATGGACCGCCTGGGTGGGAAAAGGAGATGGTAATTCGGATGCGCAGGAGAACTATGAGCGTGTGCAACGTTATTGGCCAGCAGTTGCGCACGCCTGACCTGCGATGGAGGGGCTCCAGCTCCGCCAGGACGCTGGTCACTGGACTGGTCCTGAAAGCTCCCGTCGCTATTCGAACGCTATAGTGATGGACTGGGTCGAGTAAACGCAACGGTGAGGACGCCGCCGAACCATAAACTACACTACCATGTCAAGGCGGGATCGAACAAGGGCTCTGTAGAGCTGCAGCAGCATAGAGCGATCTGCACCCTAGTTGGTTATGCTTAGGCAGCGGAGGGCATTGAGGTGCTACCAGCACTTCCGCTTAAGCTGACGAAGATGAGGAAGCCAAGCCAATCGGGCATCGAAAACCAGTCCTAAAAATCTATATGTCTCCACTACAGCGAGGGGATAGTCAGTAAGGTAAAGTTCTGGTTCCGGATGAACGGTACGACGCCGACGGAAGTGCATAACACACGACTTGGAAGCCGAAAACTAGAAGCCGTGCGCTAGAGCCCATGACTGCGGCTTGTGGATGGCTTCCTATAGGCGCCGCTCAGCAATACCAGTATTGGTGGAGCGGTACGAAATACAGAAGTCGTCTGCATTCAGAGAGGGTGAGATGTCCGGCCCTACAGCTGCTGCTAGATCGTTAATGGCCACTAAAAATAGAGATATACTCAATACAGAGCCCTGCGGGACCCCATTCTCCTAGATACGGGGGGAACTATGGGAGGTACCAACTTGGACACGACAAATACGAAGCGACAGGAAATTCTGGGTAAAAATCGGGAGTGGGCCTCGGAGATCCCACTCATATAATGTAGCAAAGAAAAGACGTCGCCAGATAGTGTCATTCGCTTTTCGTAAATCAAAAAAGACGGCAAGAAGGTGTTGGCGTCTGGAAAAGGCTGTTCAGATGGCAGACTCGAGGGACACAAGATTATCAGTGGTAGAGCGACCCAGGCGGAAATCCCCCTGACACGGAGCCAGTACGTTCATGTGACTCCAGGACCCAACACAACTGCCGACACACCATACTTTCCAGCAGCTTACAAAGAACGTTGGTGAGGCTGACGGGCCGATAGCTATCCACATCAAGCGGGTTTTTGCCGGATTTGAGCACTGGTATGATGGTGCTCGCCCGCCATTTCGATGAAAAGGCGCAATCGCACAAGATCCGGTTGAAGATGACGAAGAGATGTCGCTTGTAGTCAGACGAGAGATGTTTAATCATCTGACTGTGGATCCGATCTGCCCCAGGAGCTGTGTCAGGGCAATGTGCAAGTGCACTGTGGAGCTCCCACTCTGTAAATGTGGCGTTATAGCGTTCACGGTGGCGTGTAGTGAACCAGAGGACTTTCCCTTCCATCCGCCGTTTGAGAGTATGAAAGGCTGTGGGGTAATTCTCCGACGCAGAGGCGCGAGCATAGTGCTCAGCAAAGTGCTTGCTCTCTCGCTTCTCTTTAGGGGCTTGCTGGGAAGATTTCTCCAAAGCAGCTTCAGGCATGGAGGAAGACCGCGAAGCTCTTCATCCAGCAGCTGTTGGCTCCTTGAGCCACTGGCAAGTGTCCGCCTTGGCATTAGTGGAGACCTTGGGAGAGGTGGCTCCAAGGGACCCCTTCTGCATGAGGGGAGCTGGAGGAGGCTGTTGCTTCTCCAGCAGGGGGGAGGGGGGCTTGATCCCAAAGTAGGTGGTTTGGGAGCAACAGAGGAAGATTTGCCTCCTACCACCAAGGGGGATGATGTATACTGGTGGCTTGAACGGCCCACTCTTCATGGCACAGAGTGAGGAACCACTGGTACTTTGGGACGGTGATGGTGACGTAGCTGCAGCATATGTCGATGTCAACCGAATGGGGTGTATTATTTCAAATTTATGTTTAGCCTCTGTGTAAGTCAACCGGTCTAGGGTCTTGTACTCCATGATTTTCTGCTCCTTTTGGAGTACTGGGCAGTTTCGCGAGTAGGGGGAGTAGTGATCTCCACAGTTGATGCAAGTGGGAGGAGGCGCACATGGAGTATCTGGGTGCAGTGGACGTTTGCAGTCTCGACATGTGGCGCTGGAAGTGCAGTGGGAAGGCATGTGTCCGAATTTCCAGTATTTAAAGCACTGCATAGGGAGAGGAACGTATGGTTTAATGTCACAGCAGTAAACCATCACCTTGACCTTTTCAGGCAATTAATCACCCTCAAAGGCCAAGATGAAGGCACTGGTAGCAACCCTGCTGTCTTTGGGTCCCCTGTAAACGCGCCAGATGAAATGAACACCCCGTTCTAAATTGGCGCGGAGCTCGTCGTCAGACTGCAAGAGGAGACCGTCATGGGAAATTATCCCCTGGACGATGTTGAGGCTTTTATGTGGAGTGAAGGAAACAGCAATACCATCCAGCATGTCGCAGGCGAGTAACGCTCGGGTTTGGAATGGGGATGCTGTCTGAATCAAGACCGCGCCGTTTCGCATCTTGGACAGCGCTGTCCCTTTTCTAAACTTACCCTCAAGGCGTTCAACGAAAAATTGAAGCTTCGTAGGTAGAAAGGAGTCCCGATCAGTTCTGCTACAGACTAAAAACAGAGGCGAATATGGCTCTCTCCGTTCTGTAGCCCTACGTTCCTCCGACGGTGTAGTGGGGGAGGGAAACGATTTAGGATCATACCCGTCGGCACTGTATTCGATCTTGCTCTTCTTAGAGACTGCTGGTGACCGTACGGTCACCAACAAGAGATGACTTAGTCCACTTCATTGTGGGTCATCCGCCCTGATGCAACCCACTCCGACCAGGGGCTCTCCCCACAGGCGCCACCCAGCCACAGCAAAGGCCAGCTGGCATGATGGCCGTTGCCAGGAGTCCTGATGCCCCAGGAAGACAAGCATCTACTCCTTGGTATACGTGGGGAGTTTACAGCTCAGGCATCAGCAGTGCGATCCCGGTGTTGTCAGGGGGCTACCACCAAATGCGTATACGACGGCCTCACCGCAACAGACTGGATATCGTGCTGGATATTGGGTGCAGAGAAATCCGATACTGTCATGGGGGCGAAAGAGGACAGGAGACAATGGAAGAAGATGACATACCCAGGAAAGTGTCCTCTCCCAAATAGTTAAATCACAGGTGGAGCTGCAAAGCGATGACAAGAGATTCAGGAGATTGAATCTAAGGCACTATGGATAACTCGTGCATCACGTAAGGCGTCCTTCCCCATATGGCCCGCACTTCTGTAGAATTTGAAAATGGCAGGTCAAACTATAGAATGGGACCTGAACTCATAGGGCCGAAACGTGTGAGACTCTTTTTAGTCGCCTCTTACGATAGGCAGGGATACCTCAGGCCTATTCTAGCCCCCAGACCTGCAGGAGGCAAAGAGAGGTTGGGACATTGGAAATTTTCAGATGGATTATACACTGAAGAGCCAACGAAACTGGTACACCTGCCTAATTTCGTGTAGGGTACCCATAGAAGTGCTGCAACACGACGTGGCATTGACTCGACTAATGTCTGAATTAGTGCTGGAGGGAACTGATACCATGAATCCTGCAGGGCTGTCCATAAATCCGTAAGAGTGCGAGAAGGTGGAGATCACTTCTGAACAGCACGTTGCAAGGCATCCCAGTTATGCTCAGTATTGTTCATGTCTGGGGAGTTTGGCGTCCAGTGGAAGTGATTAAGCTCAGAAGAGAGTTCCAGGAGCCACTCTGTAGCAATTATAGACTTGTGGGTCGTCCCATTGTCCCGTTGGAATTGGCTAAGTATATCGGAATGCACAATGGACATGAATGGATCCATGTGATGGGACAAGATGCTTACGTTGGTGTCACCTGTCAGAGTCGTATCTAGGCGTATCAGGGGTCCCATATCACTCCAACTGCACACGAACCACACCATTAGAAAGCCTCCACCAGCTTGAACAGTCCCCTGATGACATGCAGGTTCCATGGATTCATGAGGTTGTCTCCATACCCGTGCACATCGATCAGCTCTATAGAATTTGAAAAGAGACTCGTCCGACCAGGCAACATGTTTCCAATCAGCAACAGTCCAATGCTGGTGTTGACCAGCCCAGGCGAGGCGTAAAGTTTTGTGTCGTGCCGTCATCAAGGGTACACGAGCGGACCTTCGGCTCCGAAAGCCCATATCGGTTACGTATCGTTGAATGGTGTGTAGGTACATGATGAAAGACCCCCATGATATCGCAACGTTAATATTTATTTTTAAAAAAAAACAAAAAAATGAAACACAGATCGAAGATAAGAATTGGCAAAGACGTTAATTATGAATGCGTGGTAAGGAGCAAACGAAAAAACATTCATTCAATTATTTTTACAGGTTTTTTTCCACACGCTCTCGTATGTAGAAGGATGATGAAGATGTGAGATTTTAAATATGAAGTATTACGATTTCTATGTATCAATGTGTGAATGAATAATAGTATACTGAACAACAGTATCAAGTATTTTTTATTTATTGAAGTGAAAACCATACAAGGAGGATTTTTTTGATTGTGACAAGCGCCGGTGTTCTCGGAGTCCGCTGCCTGCAACTACAATTGAAATGTAAGAGAAGCCCTATAGCTAAGAATAATTAAAATAAGCACAGAACATTTCTGATTACGCAATCGTACTACATCCTACAAAAATGTGTTTTCAGATGAATATTTAATAATATTTAGTAATGATATTTTATTTTTATTTATTTATTTTTTATTTTTACAACACAACGTTTCGCACGCTGATATTTGTTGATGACCCAGCATTGAAATCTGCAACAATTTGCGGAAGAGTTGCACTCCTGTTACGTTGAACGATTCTCTTCAGTCGTCGTTGTTCCTGTTCTCGTAGGATCTTTTTCCGGCTACAGCGATGTCGGAGATTTGATGTTTTACCGGACTCCAATGTTCTCGGTACACTCTTGAAATGATCGTACGGGAAAATCCGCACTTTACCTCGGAGATGCTGTGTATCATCGCTCGTGCGCCGACTATAACACCACGTTAAAACTCACTTAAATCTTGATAACCTGCCAATATAGTAGCAGTAACCAATCTAACATCTGATCCAGACAATTGTTGTCTTGTGTAGGCGTTGCCGACCACAGACCCGTATTCTGCCTGTTTGCATATCACTGTATTTGAATAAGCATGCCTATACCAGTTTCTTTGGCGCTCCAGTGTACAATTGTAAGGCAGAGATTTAGAAATCACATTTAAAACTGTAAGACATTGCAGGAGCAGATGTGGACCCCGAACATAATTTATTGATAATGAAATGGTGGCTGAAACTCAAGAAATTACAAAAAGGAGATTTCGGAGATGGCACCTGGTTTAACAGAAAGAACCATCGGCTATTGATAATTTTAGAGGTAACATTAGGCAAGTTGGACTGAAACAGTAGGAAGGTATCCAACAGAAGACGAATGGGTAGCTCCGAGAGAGGAAGTAGTGAAGGCAGCAGAGGATCACATAGGTATAAGGCAGTGTCTACTAGAAAACCTCGGACATAGCGGCAGATATTAAATTTAACGGACGAAAGGAAAAAATGCAACAAGATAGCAAGTGGAACAGGCGAAAGGCAATTCAGACGTCTCAAAATGAGATTAATAGTAAGTGTAAAAAGGCTCGGAGGAACGTCTGGAGGACTAATGCAAGGCTGTAGAAGTATGCATAAGAAGGGGAAAGAGAGATGGTTCCTATTGGAAAATTAAAGAGACCTTCGGAAAATCAGAAGCTGTTGTATGAATATCAGGAGTGCAGATAGCAAGCCAGTACTAATCCAAGAAGGAAAAGCTGAGAGGGGGAAGGAATGTATAGAAAGATATTCAAGGGAAATCAGCCTGTAAGATGGCGGCGTGTAATGTAATTATGTCAGAGCTTGAGATACCCTCAGAAAACTGAAAGCAAACACGGAGGAACCTCTTCTTCAGCATGCCAATTTCCTGACAACACACGAACGTTGCGACATCTGCAACAATTCTACATCTTAGTTTCACTGTCATCGGTCATCCTCCATACAGTCCTGAATGGCCCCATCCGATTTTCATCTGTTTCCAAAACTTAAGGAACGCCTTCGAGGACTTCACTTCGTGATGAAGCGGTGCAAACAGAGATGAGGTTGCGGCTCCGTCAACAAAGTCCAACGTTCTACAGGGACGGTATCAACAAACTGGTCAGTCGTTGGGAGAAATGTTCTATCGACAGGCTAATTATGTTGAGAAACAAATATGTAGACATGAAGAATAAAGACGTAGAATGTTAAAAAATTTGTTTTAGTTTTTAAAAAATTAAGAGTTTTTACATTAAAAATTCGAAGGCATTACTTTTCAGCGAGCCCTCGTATCGAGAAACGAAAGAGCAAGTAGCTGAAGGCAAGTTGAAAGATGTACTTCAAGCAGAATTCGGCAGAGCAGTGTAAGACTTAACAAGAAACAACGCTTCTGTAGTACAAGACATCCCCTCACAATTATTGACGTCCTTGGGATGGCCAACCATGACAAACAAAAACAAGTGGAAAACTCCGAAGGGGAGAAGAAAACGAAAAGAAACTTTACAGGTTGAGGGTTATATGATATTATTTCACTGATTACAAAATGGAGTGAAATTTACAAGGAATGTGGCGTATTATCAGTATGGCGTTACACCCATTCTGGCTTGGAAGGATGTCCAGATTGCTTTTTGTAGAGTGCACATGGTACTGAGTAGGATCAGGCATGGAGTGATGGGCCATTAGGCTCCATGGCGCACTGGTGGTAGGGAAAAATATTTTATTCAATTTTAAATACACATCACATCATCAGCTATGTGAGGCAGGAACTCTGCACTGTGGCCCAGGTGGCTGGCTTCTATGCTGACGAAGAGATGCATGCATAGGCGCCCTGTGGTGCTGACATCAGGTCGAGCGATGGCTGGCACCCTGGCAGTAGGCCACAGCCTCCATGTCAGTGGCGTTCTCCTACTCCTATTGCAACAGCGCTCCACTGTGGAACAGCCGCACCCAGCATCTCAGGCCCTGCTCCCATAACCGTAGAAGCAGGTGGAGACTGACGCTCACTGGACATAACCCACAGCCCCCTGGCAGGAGACTGGCGATGGCAGATGCGGGCGGCAGGTCAGTAGCGCTGTGGCATTAAGTCTTACAAGGAGACTCAGTGCAGGAGGCGGTTGGCTAGACCTGGTCCCAAATCCACAGCTCCAGCTGGCAGTGCCCAGTCGTCTTGTCATCTAGCATGCACCTGGTGTCGTGTTGATGCTCTGGGCTCCAAATGAATCTGCCTCAAAATTCACACCTATTTATATGGCCCTGAGACGCATTTGTTGCACTATTACCCAGACCCAGCCATGTATGTCGCAACGTGAGTCTTGTCGTATGTGGTGACATTATCCTGATCGCTTTCGCTATTATCGCAGTGTGGTGCAGGTTTCGCCGAACATGGCGGACCCATCTTGCAATCCTTTTGCGTGTGTGTTGTTCTGACACGCATTGTAGCACAGCACACTTACCGCCCCGCAATTGTTACTGTAACATTTTGTGGTGGCTCCCTCATGAAATTCACTATTAAGTGGGCTGTCGTACTACATTTGGGAAGCATGTCATAAAGCTGTTTTATCCTCTGCTGAGGAAAGATGGCCCACATCTTGATATCCTGGACACTGGGACTGGGACAGAGTTGATGTCCGAGCACGAAGCAAACATATTCTATTGGGACCGGTGAGGGGATGTTGTTGACCACCGGACTACCTCAGGTCACGCAGACAATTCTTAGACAAGGCATGAGTCGACGAGCATTGCTCTTCTGAAAATTGCACCATAATACCATCGCTTCAGAGGTAACAAATGAGGACACGGGAGGTCAGTGACATATCGTTGTGTCATTGAGTACCCCCATTCACTAGCAACTATGACCTAAAAATACACTCAAAAGCTTTCCACATCATGACGTCAGCAGTAACGCTTCAGTGGATCTCCAAAATAGTGGAGGAATGGGACCTCTCCCCTGGTGACAGCCGTACACGCCAACGGTGGTTATTTGGATTAATGTACAGTCACCATTCATCACTGAACACAGTGCGACGCCATTAATCAGTAGTCCATACTTTCTGGTCACAGCAACATTCCAAATTGCGCAGCTTGTGTTGTGGCGTCAATGACAGCCTACGCATGAGACGGAAATTTTCTAGTCCGCGTGCTGCTAGTCTGTGAACGATGTAGCGGAATGAAACAGAACGTCGTAGAGAGTCCATTACTTGTTTCCAGATGGCAATCACAGATGTGAAGGGGTTATGATATGCTCTGTTCGCAGTACGACGATACTCCTTTGTGTATGTGAGGCATGATCGATCGAAACTTTGGCGATAAGTATACCTGCCCTCACCTTCCCACGCTGCTAAATATCGGGCCACTGTATGATCCGAATGCCCCACAAATACGCCTGTTGTACGATTCGACCAGTTAGCCAAATTGAGATCCACAATCAGGCCACTTCAAACGATGCCAGTTTCTGACAACGCTGTCACGTACGAGTACACGTCATCTCCGTCTCCTTCACGGTGTTCACCCAACATCTCACTCTGTCCACGCCCATTGTAAACACTGCGAGACCAAATAAGAATACTAAACACGAACAAAACTCATTTACCTACTCGCCAATGCAGTGTATGTGTACGAAGGTACTTTTGCATCCGACCATGTCTTCCGCGTGATTCACTTTTTGGCAGATAGTGTGTATATATAAACAATAAGTAACTTCACGTCATTTGTTGTGCTTTTCGACGTCATATTCTTGCAACCGTTACTAAAAACCACAAAATAGCTTAGGTAAAATAGTGTTATTTTAATGATCATTATATTGTGGTTCTTCTGAGAATTATACTCAGAGGAGGTTAAGGTAATGTCTTAGCAGGACAAGCATTTGGGCACGGGAATCGCCATCACTGTCATGAATGAAGCTCTCCGTAGACGACACACCATCACAAATAAACAGAGCATCCGAATCGGTAATCAAGCACCTAGACAAATTACCGTGAGCTCAACGGCGCCACTGCTGACTGCAAAATGGCTCTGAGCACTATGGGACTTAACATCTGAGGTCATCAGTCCCCTAGAACGTAGAACTACTTAAACCTAACTAACCTAAGGACATCACACACATCCATGCCCGAGGCAGGATTCGAACCTGCGACCGTAGCACCGGACTGAAGCGCCTAGAACCGCTCGGCCACCACGGCCGGCTGCTGAATTCAAATACAATACTTCATAGTTGCGCACAAGAAGAAGAACCGTAATTAATTTTAATATCCGACTACTCGAGGCTGATATTTGTTAACTTTAACAGATCACAGTTGTTTGCTTACCCATGACGTAAGAAGTCAGGCTAACGTGACTTGCTGCGTCGTAAAATAATTATGAGACCGGAGTGCAAACACCTCAATAGTCGGGACGGTAATGAACTCCCAGAATGCGTTACGGTGATCCTTTTCCTTTAATCTACAGCTGTCAGCTATGTCAGTCAAAAATACACGCACCTTCCAGATATGTAGAGGCCTTCAAGAAGGGAGAAGCAGCTTATCGGTCTCCGTAAAACCTGTAAGCAACTGCGCGATACACGAAAAGGTAAGCAGAACAAGAAATGAGGTCCCTGGCTTTAGACTGTCCACATTTAAGCAACGCAACCAAATCCATGCACGTGTCTGAAGCTCAGTCTCTTGGCCTGATCTTCCGCATCTGCTTACCCTCTACTACATACACTGTAATTTATTTGGTGTTTACTATTACTCGCTATCTAGGTACTAATACAGACTATATGTTGCATATAAAATTATACACTGCGCCGCAGAATTTATGGATTTCTTTTTTGAAGCCCGGTAATTCTCACCAATTGCGACGCTGAACTTTAAAATTTGGCGCAAAGGTGCGTACAACCTTCCACTGTAATGCTGCAAAAGCGTGGCGCCCTGCGACATCACTCTCGTGCTCGGCGACCCTTCAAACAGCAAGTAGCCGATACATGCGAGAAACAAGCCGGACATCAGAAGTTCATGTGAGGCGTAAAGTGCTTAATGATGTCACACTGGTGCCAAAGTTCACCACAATTCTCCAGAACGCTTCCGTGAAGTGCCACACGACGGAAAGGTCGTGACGCCCACTCTTACCCACATTTGATCCCTTGTTTGGACGCCTCTGCGATGGGGTCAGAAAGACGACGTAAAGCTTTGAACGTACGCGGTTTTCTTACGAGTGGCGAGGAAAACGTTTCAGGCACACCGTCGCTCAGAAGCGACAGGGAAAGGTCTCAAGGGCTGGCACAAAAGGACGTCAATGAAACCACCTATTTGCTTGCGACATTGATTACAAGACATTTCGCAATCCAGAATGACAATTTGCATTGCATTGTGCGACAGGAAGACGTTCTGGACAATCTTTGATACTGCTGACATCCGCCTGACGCTTCAACTCTTCCCTAACGCCATCGTGGGGTAGCAACCGCATTTAACGTGACCTCACTCTTTTGATGTGCAGTGAGACTGCAGTTTTGCTCTAGTGTACAGGATGGAACCACTAGGAACCGTTCAAAACCATTCGGTCGCACCTTCCACCCCTCCATCTCCTCCTGTTTGGCAAAAGCCTCACAGGCACCCACCCACATTTATGATGGAGAATTTTAAAAATGTGCCTTCACAATGTAAACCTTCGGGGTGCTGCTAGGCACCTACATGTAGGCAACCACTTGATACACCTCTGGTGTCAGTTGCCTTCCTGCAGGCGCCTTGCACCACTACGAACGTTTTCCCTGCAAAGGCACATTTTCAAAATTCTCCATAAATGTGGAGCGGGGGGGGGGGGAGGGGGAAGCTGTCACGCCAAACTATGGGATTTTTGAGGGACCCTTTGCCATTTTTTCCATGTATGTGTCAGTGTGACAACCCTCTCTGTCACGCCACAGGAGGACGTGGAATAGGAGCACTGAAAAATGACAAGTCCACTTTGCTGCTTCGAATCACGTTCAAATGTCGTCGAATGGTTTTGAATGGTCCGTAGTGGTTCCATCCACGTTCAGTGGGTTTGCTACACCGCGATAGCTGTACAGAAGGGTTGACGCGTCAGGCAGATGTCATCACCATCAAAGGCTGTCAAGGACTACTTCCTGTTGCTCATCGCACTGCAAACTGTAGTTTTAGACCGCGAAATGTGAGGGAAATCAACGTCACAAAGAAAGAAGTGGTTACAGTGACACCCTTCATGCCACCCCTCACCTGAGGCATGTGTATGTCGATTCTGAGTGGAGGGTATGTTTTAAATGTTTTCCTCGGTCAGGCATAAGGAAACCACCTGATTTCATCGGTGCGTGTTGCAGTTCTGAGCGGCAAAAGAAGGGATGAAGTGCGAGTAAGAGGGGCTGTGACGACTTCCCCACCGTGTGACAGTCTGCGGCGGAATTCGCCAGAATCTAGGCGAAATTTGATACCAGTGGCCCATCATTAGCCCACTTTACCCCTCTCATGGACTTCGGAGGTCTGTTCTTTTTATCGCGTGTGTCGACATGTTGCTGTCTGAAGCATTGTCGAGCCCGGAGGTGAAGTCGCAGGACGCCACGCTTTTGATTCGTTACAGATGAAGGTTTGTAGGCACCTTTGGGTACTTCGCAATGAGAGATAATTACGGGGTTTCGGAAAAGTTGTCCTTTAATTCTGTTGCTCACTGTATATACAACACTTGATATATTTACTTAACTAAAACGTTACACAAAAAAATTGTTCTTCATTTGTTCCAGTGGAAAATATTCAGTAGGTCAAGTATTGTACGACGGCTATCCAGAAAGTAGGTTCCCATCGGTCGCGAAATGGAAACCACTGAAAAAATCGAATGAATTTGCACAGATGTGTTGGGCAGTGTCTGTAGAACGCTCGTCGATCGTGTCACATCGCTCTTTTCAGTTGTAAGAGCACAGTGAGCACGTAAATGTACCTAGAGAACAGTGTCTCCTCCCAAGTACAACAGCCTGGTGAGAAATTTCGCCTGAAGCTATGCAGCCCAAGTAACACAACGGTCACGCCGTTCCTTCTTCATGACAATTCTCAGCTGCACTCTGCAGGGGCAAGTGGGAAGTGTTTGATCACCCACAATACAGACCGCGATTTACCCCCTGAGTTTCATCTCTGCTCGCACAAACCGCTGACTATGAAACCAACATTTTCGCACAGTCATCGAGCTGTAGACCTGTGTAGAGACTTAGCGGAAAGCACTGGCGGCTGCCTCCTATTATGAGGGTATTGAAAATGGTACAACGCCACGACAAAAGTCTAAGTCGGAGCGGCGATTATTTAGATAATTAGCTGTGAGCTGTGGCTAGCTGTTGCAAAAATAAAACAGTTTTGATTTTTACAGGAGTACCCATATCGCGGACGATCGGAACTTACTTTCTGGATAGCCCTCGTATACACACTTTCGGTTTTAGAAATTACAGAAATCACAGATTAATTGCTAAGAAGATCAACAACTTCTCCTTAACACATTCTTCCGAAAGAAAATACACAGAAAATTGGCTTGGGGAGGACTACTTGCTACTGAATATGAAATTGAAAATATACTGTGAGAGCGTTAGTAAATTATAGTCTACCGTCTTAGCCAGTTAAGAAATTCAATGTACATTGACTGAAAAGATCCCAGGGGATACAAACACAACGGTAGAAATAAGCAAACTCATCAGGCAGGAAATAACAACAATAGATTATTTACTCAACAATAGGTAGGGATGCCTGATCAAGATAAGTAACACGTTTGACATGTTTGTCAAATAATACGTTTTTCCCCTTCAGTCATCAGTCTTCTGACTGGCCTAATGCGGTCCACCAAGAATTTCTCTCCTGTGCCAATCTCTTCATCTCGGAGTAGCACATGCAACCTACGTCCTCAATTATTTGCTGTCTTCCTCTACTGGTTTCGCACTCTGCAGCTCCCTCTAGTACAATGGAAGTCTTCCCTGACGTCTTAAGAGATGTCCTATCATCCCACCCCTTCGCCTTGACAGTGCTTTCCACATATTTTTTTCCTCTCGGATTCTGTGCAGAGCCTCCTCATATCTTACCTTATCAGTCCAACTAATTTTAAACATTCGTCTGTAGTACCACATCTCAAATGCTTCTCTTCTCTTCCGGTTTTCCCACAGTCCATGTTTCACTTCCATACAACGCAGTGCTCCAAAAGTACATTCTCAGAAATTTCTTCCTCAAATTAAGGACTACGATTAATACTAGTAGACTGCTCTTGGGCAGAAATGCCCTTCTTGCAAATTCTAATCTGCTTTTGATGTCATCCTTGCTCTGTCCGTTGCTTATTTTGCTGTCTAGATAGCGGAAGTCCTTAACGTCAGCTGCTGCGTGACCATTAATCCTGATGTTAAGTTTCTCGCTGCTTTCACTTCTGCTGTTTCGCATTACGTTAGTCTTTCTTCGATTTAGTGTCAATCCATATTCAGATCATGTAATTCTTCTTCAATTTCACTCAGGACAGCAATGTCATCAGCGAATCGTATCATTGATATTCTTTCAGCTTGAATTTTAAATCCACTCCTGAACCTTCCTTTTATTTCCATCACTGCTTCTACGATGCACAGACTGAACAGTGGGGGCGAAGGACTACATCGCTGTCCTACATCCTTTTTAATCCGAGTTCTTTGTTCTTGGTCGTCCACCCTTGTTATTTATTGCCTCTTGGCTCTTGTATATATTGTACATTACTCGTCTCTCCCTGTAGCTTACCCCTATTTTTCTCAAAATTTCGAATACCTTGCACCATTTTACCCTGTCGAATGCTCTTTCCAGGTCGACAATCCTATGAACGTGTCTTGATTTTTCTTTAGTCTTGCTTCCATTATCAACCACAATGTCAGAATTGCCTCTCTGGTGCCTTTACCTTCCCTAAAGCCTAAGCGATCGTCATCTATCATATCCTCAATTTTCTTTTCCATTCTTCTGTACGTTATTTTTGTCAGCAACTTGGATGTATCAGTTGTTAAGCCTATTGTGCGATAATTTTCGTACTTGTCAGCTCTAGCAGTCTTCGGAATCGTGTGGATTATATTTTTCCGTAAGTCAGATAGTATGTTCCCAAACTCATACATTCTACACAAAAACGTGAATAGTCCTTTTGTTGCCACTTCCCCCAATGATTCTGACCTTAGGTCCTCCAAAGCTCTCTTAAATTCAGATTCTAATACTGCATCAACTATTTCTTCCAAAACGGCTCCTGTTTCTTCTTCTATCACATCAGACAAATTTTCCCGATCACAAAGGCCTCTTTACACCTATCCACTCTCTCCTCTGCATTTAACAGTGGTATTCTCGTTACACTCTTTAATTTTACCACCCTTGCTTTTAATTTCACCGAAGACTATTTTGATTTCCCTGTATGCTAAATCAGTCCTTCCGACAATCATTTCTCTTTCGATTTCTTCACATTTTTCATGCGGCCATTTCATGTAAGTTTCTCTGAACTTCCTATTTACTTCATTCCTCAGCGACTTTTATTTCTACACTCCTGAATTTCCCTGAACATTTTTGTAGTTCCTTCTTTCATCGAAGTTAAGCGCTGTCGGGGGTGACTGGCACTTGGATAGGTGACCATCCAGGCCGCCATGCGCTGTTGTCATTTTTCAGGATGCACTCAGCCTCATAATGCCAATTGAGGAGCTACTCGACCGAATAGTAGCGGCTCAGGTAAAAGAAAATCATCATAACGACCAGGAGAGCGGTTTGCTGACCACTGAGGATGACACGGCGGTCGGATGGTCGCGATGGGCCACTTGTGGCCTGAAGACGAAGTGCTTTTTCTTTCATCGATCAACTGAAGTACTTCTTTTGTTACCTATGTTTTCCTTGCAGTTAACTTCTTTTTACCTATGTTTCCAACTTCTGTGATTGCCCTTTTTAGAGATGTCCATTCCTCTTCAGCTGTACTGCCTACTGAGGTATTCTTTATTCCTGCATCTATACTCCTACAGAACTTCAAGCATATCTCGTCATTCCTTAGTACTTCCGTATCCACTTCCTCGTGACTAATCTCTTAAACTGGAGCCGACTCTCCATCACTACTACGTTGTGATCTGAGTCTATATCTGCTCCTGGATACGCCGTACACTCCAGTATCTGATTTCGGAACTCTGCCTGACCATGAGCTGCGCGGTCTAAGGGCGCCTTACCACGGTTCGCGCGACTCCCCCTGTTGCAGGTTCGAGTCCTCCCTCGGGCATGGTTGTATGTGTGTTGTCCTTAGCATAAGTTACTTGAAGTTAGATTAACCTGTGTGTAAGCCTAGGGACCGAGACCTCAGCAGTTTGGCCCCATAGGAACTTACCACCACCTGAGCATGATGTAATCTAACTGAAATCTTCCCGCATCACCCGACCTTTTTCAAGTGTACCTCCTCCTCTTTTGAGTCTTGCACAGAATATTCGCTATTACTGGCTGAAATTTATTGCAGAACTCATTCCTTCTCCCCAGCCTACATTCTCCTGTAACCTTTTCTTCTACTCCTTCCCCTACAATTGCATTCCAGTCTCCCATGACTATGAGATTCTCATCTCCCTTTACGAGCTTTATTAGCCTTTCAATATCCTCATATACTTTTTCTATCTCTTTGTCTCCAGCTTGCGATTTAGGCATGTGCACCTAAACTATCGTTGTCGGTGTTGGTCTGCTGTCGATTCTGATTAGAACAACCCGGTCACTGAACTGTTCACAGTAACACACCCTCTGCCCTACCTTCCTATTCATAACGAATACTAGTCCTGTTACACCATTTTCTGCTGGTGTTGATATTATCCTATACTCATCTGACCAGAAATCCTTGTCTTCTTTCTATTTCACTTCACTGATCCCTTCTATATCTAGATTGAGCCTTTCCATTCCCCTTTTCCGATTTTCTAGCTTCCCTACCTTGTTCAAGCTTCTGACATTTCACGCACCGTCTCGTAGAACATTATCCTTTCGTTGGGTATTCAGTCCTTTCCTCATGGTCACCTCACCCTTGGCTGTCCCCTCCTGGAGATCCGAATTGGGGCTATTCCGGAATCTTTCGCCAATGGAGAGATCATCATGACAATTTCAATTACAGGCCACATCTCCTGTGTCTTTAATGCAGTGGTTTACGTTGCCTTCTGCATCCTCATGTCGTTGATCATTGCTGATTCCTCCGCCTTTAGAGGAAGTTTCCCACCCCAAGGACAAGTGAGTGCCTCGAACATCTGTCCGTTACTCCGCCCTCTTTGACAAGGCCGTTGGCAGAATGAGGATAACTTTTTATGCCGGAGATCTTCGGCCGCCAGTGTTCATTATTAATCAAAATTTAAGCTGTGGCGGGTTTCGAACCCAAAACCGAGGACCTTCCGATTATTAACTAAAGACACTACCACTAGACCCTGTGCGCAGTGCCATACTGCTGTTACACCTTTTTTAAACTAAGAAATTGGTTCTTTGTCTTCCTAATCTCGTTGTTCCCTCTTGGTTACTGTAGATATCTTGCATTACATGTCTTTTCCTATAGCTGATTCCTACCTTCCTGAGAATTTCTAACATCTTGCACCATTTTACATTGTCGAACACTTTTTCCGTGTCGACAAATCCTTGATATGTCTTGATTTTTTTTCAGTATTGCTTCCATTATCAATCGCAGCGAAAGAACTGCCTCTCTGGAACCTTAATTTTTTCGAAACCCAAATTGATCGTCATCTGACAGGTCCTCAATTTTCTTTTCCATTCTTCTGTATATTATTCTTGTCAGCAACTCTGATGCATGACCTGTTATGCTGATTTTTCGGTAATTCTAGCACTTGTAGATTCTTGAAATTTTCGGAATTATATGGATTATATTTTTCCGAAAATCTGATGGTATGTCGTCAATCTCATACATTGTCACTACCTCCCCTGATTTTAGAAATTTCGGTGGATTGTTATGTACCCCTTCTGCCTTATTTGATCTTAAGTCTTCCAAAGCTCATTTACATTTTGGGTCCTCCATCTCTTCTGTATGTGGTTTCTTCTTTTATCACGTCATCAGATAAGTCTCATCCATCATAGAGGTCCTCAGTGTACTTTTTACACTTGTCCGCTCTCTCCTCTGCATTTAACAATGGAATACTCATTCCACTCTTAATGTTACCACCCTTGCTTTTAATGTCACCGAAGGTTGTTTTGATATTTCTATATACTGAGTCAGCCCTTCCGACAATCATTTGTTTTTCGATTTTTTCACATCTCTCACTTGGCGTTTTCACTTTAGTTTCCCTGCACTTCCTGCTTATTTCATTCGTAAGTGACTTGTGTTTCTACTTTTGGATTTCCCGAAATATTTTTGTACTTACTTTGTTTGTCGATCAACTGAAGTATTTCTTGTAACTCCATGGTTTCTTCGCTGTTACCTTCCTTGTATCTACGTTTTTCTCTCCAGCTCCTGTGATTGCCTGTTTTAGAGATGTCCATTCCTCTTCAACTAAGCTGCCTACTGAGCTATTCATTATGACAGTATCTATAGCCTGAAAGAACTTCAAGTGTATCTCCTCATTCCTTGGTACTTTCGTATCCCGTGCTTTTTGCATTAGTTCTTCCTGATAGTCTCTTATACTTCAACCTACTCTTCATCATTGCTAAATTGTGATGCGATTGTGAGCCTGTAACTGCCGTTAGTTACGCCTTACAGTCGAGGGAAAAAGGAGAACAGATACGAAAGTCAGAACATCCGAAATTGATTCCAAACCTTGTGTATTCAGTGGACTTGATTGCACGCTGCCCACAGTAAGACATTGCAAGTTGAGAAGGAGCTCATTTCTGATTTGATGGGGATGCATGTAAAAACCAAGTCGCATTGTGAAAGGGACAAATTCTGACAAACACCATAAATTTCCCTAAGCTCACAGGCGTCAAAGAAAATTCGACGTTTGAAGAATTGACAAGGAGAGTTTGTAAACGTTTTGAGGTCACTGTCGATCTTACATTTGTTTACGATCTGTTTTAAGGACCGTTCAGTTGGAACTGTCCCTGTGCACGAGCAGATGGAAATGATTGATCCCAGGGTAATACCCCTTTAAAAGATAAATTCTTAGGCGTTAAAATTGTCAGGTAGGTCTATGCTGTTTTCCTCAGGAAGAGTTCCGACATCACCATAACGAGTTTGTGAACGTGAACATATGTATGTGAAGAAGTCAGCATTACGTGGCAATCTGAGTGCGAAAACCTGTGAAAATGTCCGCGTCTGTCTGTATGCCGACAATGTGTAAGGGAGAGCGGGGCAGCGCCGATCAGCGGGATAATCCCGCGCACTGCTTCTCCCAGTTTTCCAGAGGGAGTAAACAGCGCTGCATAGTGTTGCCGCATAGTTAGTGTTACATAAACATCGATAAACTATCGATTAATCGATAGCATCTGCACTATGGTGACAATCGGTAGTCTGGCTTAACTATCTATAGTCCTATCGTTTATACTGTAATTCTCTTTTAATTGGCGCCTGAAAAATTGTCGGTTCTTATTACCTCCATGGCGTTTGGAGTGCAGAGGGGGAGTATATTGTATGGAGGTATTTAGTCAACATCAAATATGGTGGGGCCTTAGCCAGTCTATGTTGTTTATAAACTGTGTTGCTCGCTGTGGTGGAGGGGTCGTGAGAGAGGGGATTTTCTTGTTTGTCTTCCAGTGATGACAACTCACGGTCGTATGCATCTCTTACCGATCAGATGCTTGTGGTAAGACTACACACGTAAATAACACGCATTCGTAAATGCGCGTTGTACAAATTGTCATCTTCAAATGTGTGAGCTTGCTTACTTGTAGCAAGGAATGCAAATGTAAATAAGGCTGTTGTAATACAATGCATTTAGTAAAGACAAAAATGACATTTTAAAGATTTGTTAAGTGTTTGTGATTGTACTGTATAATGAATTTTAAAATAAATACAATTATTAACGTTATTAATTAAACAGAGCTGCTACTGTCCTCTTCTGTCTCTGAATCCTCATTGTACTTACAAGTGTTTTTAGTTGTACATGTTAATGTGTGAAGTGATTCGAAAACACAAAACACTGACGCCATCTTAATGCCCCTATGTCGTTTCTGCTTTTGTAGAAGCACAAATAATGTTCATATGTTGGTTGTCGTGTTGTGTTCGAATAGCGGAGCTTGTTTCTCCAAAGACACACCAGCTCCCGCAAAACGGAATATACTAAAAGCATAACCCGTCGAGCGTCAAGTTTTTTTATCTGTTTGGTGGCTGTTTCACGCTGTTTTGTCCACTGCATCAATTTAACAGTACAAGATTGTTTCAAAGCAGAAAGGTTTTCCAAAATTTTATTCAAAGCAAAGGCTATTGTGACTTCCTTTCATAACTCTACACTAGCCAGTGAAGAACTGCACAATGTTCAAAAAAGAGCAAACAAAAAAGAACTGAGACTCATACAAGAGGTGCCGACCCGAGGGAACAGCTCATTCCAAACAGTCAAAAGAATTATGGAAGTACGCAGTGAACTTGGGACTGCGATCAATGAAAGTTCAAAACCACTGCCTGCCCTCAGAGTAGAAAGTTGCTTAGCTATACAAGAGATAATAGTTCTTCAGCCTTTTGAAGTAGCAACAACAACAATCTCAGGGGAGTCATATACTTCACTGCTTCGTTAATTGCACCTCTTGTAGGAGGTACTGCTGCAAAGTTTTCAGACTTGGAAAGCACCTTAATAACTAACAAAGAATGAAATGTTCTGGACTCCTTGATTAAATCAGTTAATGAAAGAGGGAAACCATTTAACACATAGATTGTTCATATTGTTCTGACATCATTACATCCTAGGTTCTAGGTTTAAAAAAGCTTGTTTCAGGACATTTCAAGAGGCAGAAGACGCTGCACAAGTACTTCAGAAAGAGTATGCTGCTATAATCGCACCAGTTACAAGAATAAACCTGAAACAGAAGCATCCATGGGCAGTGCTAATACGTCTTACAGTTTGAAATTGGATGACCTTTTTTTTTTTTTTTTTTTTTTTTGCCGAGTTAGCGACAGTGTAACTTCGATGTTGTTACACTAGTCAATGATTTCATAACTGACCTACATCAATTTTTGAAAAATCTGTAATAGACTAGCATGCTTGTGTATTAGCATATTGTGCAAAATCTAACAGTATGTTGTGTATAATGGCCACTATACTTTTGTGGTGCCCAGCGACTTCAATTCCTGAGGAGAGGCTTTTGTCCAAGGCACGATAAATAATTACTGAAAAACTCAACAGACTAAAGGAGAATAATTTACACATCTTACTTGTATCCTTTAGTGTTGTATTTTAAACAACAGACTAAAGGACAAGAATTTAAATACCTTACTTTTTATAAAACAAAATTTGCATATCTTTTGTTTTTGTATTTTAAGCAATAAAAATTCTTAGAAAGCTATTTTTCATTTGAACTACGTGCATAGAACAATCGATAGTTAATCGATACATCGGTAACTTTTGAAAATACTATCTAAAATATTGGATGTGTCGACTATCGATGTATAGGTAACACTACGCATAGTGTAAAGAACTATAATGAGATCCAGAGAGGTCGTGAGCTTTTAACGGCACAGTCGTGTTCGACAGTTGGTTTCATTTGATTTCGGCTGTTTTGTTACAGAATTAGCAGATCACGAGCGTAGCCGTAAGTAACGTAATTGAATAGCAACAATATTTAAAGTAGCGCGATTTAATTGCGCATTTCCTGAAATTGGTTTAAACATCAAACATCGAAATTGGTTTAAACATCGTGATTGTTGGGTTAGAATTAAAAATGCTGGGCCATGTTGTCGTGGGCAATAACGCTCAGGATGCACGTTATTGCTCCCATGATGAACGCTGTTGGCCCATATGGTAATTTGTTTTAATATTTTCATGAATTATATTTTTGCAAGTGTGTGCCTTCTTATGACAGATGGCGAGAAAAAGAGGTAGAACGACTGGAAACGGGTAAGAGTGGACGGTACATGAATTGAGCACTCCGCGATATTACAGAAATTGGAAAGCACTGACAGGCGCTGCAAGATTGTATGGAATACCTTTTTCTACTTTCAGAGATAAGTTAAAAAAAACTGGAGACTACTGTAGAGTAGGCTTAGGAAAAACCTACATTTTCTAAAGAACAGGACAATGACTTAGTTAGGGGTGTGCATTTGTCAGCAGAGACATTTTATGGTACACCTTCAGTGGAGTTGAGAAGGTTAGTGTAGGTGTATGCTGAGGCAAGCAATAGTCAGCAAAATTTTAATAAATCATCCAAAATATCTGGAAAGGACTGGTTAACTGGTTTTCTTATAAGAAATCCGTCATTCAGCATTCGGAAACCAGAGGCTTTCGATCTTAAACGGATCTCAGCTTTTAATGCAAATGAAGTTAAATACTTCTCGAACATCACTGCTGTAAAGGATGTCTAAGTACGATGCCTCTAGAATTTACGAGTTTGATGAAACGGGAATATCAACAGTTGAATAGCCAGGAAAGATTTAGCGCCCAAAGGAGTTGTTCAGCAACAAGCTGGGAGCGTGGGAAGAACGTTACACTGTGCTGTGCAGTGAGAGCCAGTCGACCGTATGTGCCTCCCATGTTTATTTTTCCTCAGCTTAGGATGACGGCTGCCCTACAGAGAGGGGGACCACCAAATTCAATACATGCTTGTAGCAAGAGTGGTTGGATGACCGAGGATCTCTCTCCAAAGTGGTTGAAGCATTTTGATAACTTTCCCAAGGTTTCTAAGAACCATACCATTCTTTTGATTTTAGAAAATCACACTAGCCATGTGTCCATAGAAGCCTACAACTTTTGCCAGGATAATGGAATAGTAGTGTTAATACTATAACCGTATTGCTATTACAGGCTACATATGATCTTATGCAAACTGCGTTTTTTTTTTCAACTAGCGTGCAGGGGAACAGTAGCACAGTCATAGACAATATTTTTATTCATTCTTCGTTACTAGATGGGCATTCTTTTAATAAAAGAGTGAATGGCCTTTCAGTCCATGATGCACAAATTTTAACACTAAAAGGTTTTTGTACTCAAACCAATGTCATATTTAATTACAAACTACGTAGAAAAGTTAATCCAACAGCAATAGGGAGTTTTTTAAAACTTGTCAAGGAACAAGAGTGGCAAGATGTTTATAGTGCCGATAATATATATGATAAATACAATGCTTTCCATAACACATTTCTCATGCTCTTTGAGAGTTGCTTTTCATTAGAACATTCTAAACGGGGTACTAGCAGTAATGGACAGCCCGGTTGGCCGACTAGTGGGATAAGGATATCATGTAGAACAAAGCGGGAATTATATCAAAATGTTAGAAGTAGTCACTATCAAGCTACAGTAGCCTATTACAAACAGTATTGTAAGGTGTTTAAAAATGTTATTAGCAAGGCAAAAAGTATGTGGTATGCAAATAGAATAGTTAATTCACAGGATAAAATTAAAGCCATATGGTCAGTTGTGAAGGAAGTGTCTGGTCAGCAGCACAAGGTCGATGACATAAAGTCAGGTCGCAATAATAATATTTCTGTGACTGGTAAATCGGATATATGTACAGTATTTAACAATCATTTTCTGAGCATTGCTGGTGAATTAAATAAAAATTTAGTTTCTACAGGAAATCATATAAATTTCTTAGCAAATGCCTTTCCGAGACTGACATCTGAAATACTCTTCTGTGATACAGACAAGAGGGAGATTGAGTCAATAATTAAATCACTAAAGACTAAGAACTCTCATGGTTATGATGGATTGTCTAGCTGAATATTAAAGTACAGTGCTGCACATGTTAGCCCTGTATTTAGCCATATTTGTAATCTTTCCTTTAGGAATGGTCAGTTTCCTGAGTGATTAAAGTACTCAGTAGTAAAGCCGCTTTATAAAAAGAAAGAAAGGGATAAAGTAGATAAATTTAGACCTATTTCTATGCCATCAGTGTTTGAAAAAGTTATCGAAAAGGCTGTGTATGTAAGGTTAATTGATCGTTTTACATCACACGATTTGCTATGAAATCTACAGTTCGGATTTAGAAGTCGTTTCACAACTGAAAATGCTATATTCTCTTTTCTCTGTGAGGTACTGGATGGGCTAAACAAAAAGTTTCGAACGCTTCGCGTATTTTTTGATTTAACAAAGGCATTTGACTGTGTTGATCTCATAATATTGCTCCAGAAGTTGGACCATTACGGAATAAGGGGAGTAGCTCACAATTGGTTCACCTCTTACTTTAGCAACAGGCAGCAAAAGGTCATTGTTCACAATGTTGGTAACGGCTGTTAGTTATGTGGGATCTGAGTGGGATACTGTCAAGTGGGGGGGGGGGGGGGGCAAGGATCAGTGTTGGGGCCGCTCCTGTTCCTTATTTATATAAATGATATGCTCTCTAGTATTATGGGTAACTATAAAATATTTCTGTTTCTTGATGACACTGGCTTGGTAGTAAAGGATGTTGTGTGCAACACTGACTCGGTTTCAAGTAGTGCAGTACATGACCTCAGTTCATGGCTTGTAGAAAATAAACTAACGTTAAATCACAGTAACACTCAGCTTTTACAGTTTCTAACACACAATTCAACAAAACCTGACGTTTTAATCTCACAGAACGGGCATATGATTAGTGAAACTGAACAGTTCAAATTCCTAGGTGTTCAGATAGATAGTAAGCTGTCGTGGAAAGCCCACGTTCAGGATCTTGTCCAAAGACTTAATACTGCCATTTTCACTATTCGAACGGTATCGAAAGTGAGTGATATTTCGACACGTAAATTAGTCTACTTTGCTTATTTTCATTCACTTATGTCGTATGGTATTATGTTTTGGGCTAACTCTTCCCATTCTAGAAGGATATTTCTGGCTCAGAATCGGGCGGTTCGGGCAATAAGTGGTGTGAGTTCACGAACCTCTTTTCGACCTCTGTTCACGAGTCTGGGTATTTTGACATTGGCCTCTCAATATGTATATTCCTTATTGTCGTTTCTTGTTACCAATACTGTCCGCAGCTCGTGGTCGTGCGGTAGCGTTCTCGCTTCCCGCGTCCGGGTTCCCGGGTCCGATTCCCGGCGGAGTCAGGGATTTTCTCTGCCTCGTGATGACTGGGTGTTGTGTGATGTCCTTAGGTTAGTTAGGTTTAAGTAGTTCTAAGTTCTATGGGACTGATGACCATAGATGTTAAGTCCCATAGTGCTCAGAGCCATTTGAACCATTTTTTTTGTTACCAATATTAGTTTATTTCCAAGAATAAGCAGCTTTCACTCGGTTAATACTCTTGTGTAAAAAGGTGTGCAGTATACTGCTGCATCCATTTTCAATAAGCTGCCACTTGATTCAAAAATCTTAGCAACGCGCTTTCAAATCGAAACTGAAGAGTTTCCTCATGGGTCACTCCTATTCTGTCGAGGAGTTCCTTGAAATATGAAGCTGATTCTTATTGTATTGCTGAAGCGTTTCACTTAAACTTATGGACTGACTTTTTTTCAGATTCATGAACATTTATTTTTATCTGTTATTACTTTTATGTTGTAAGTTCATGTACTGACACGTTCCATGACCTTGGAGATTTGCTCCTCAATTTGGTCCTACGGAACTTGACATGTAAATAAATAAATAAATAAAATAACCTTTAGATGTAGCCATTTTCAGCAGTTTGAAGTTTTCATTTAATCAAGAATGTGACAATTTTATGAAATTTAACCGTCACCAGAGAATAACACTGTATGACACCTGTCCTGTATTTAGCAAAACCTTCAAGAGGATTGCAAATGTTGAAAACGGTATCTCTGTCTTCAACAAAACAGAAATTTTCCCTCCAGATCCTACGAAATTCAGTGACAACGACTTCATACTTTTGCACCCAGAAGAAAAGACAGCTGATGAAGATGGCAGGGCTAAAAATGATGAAAGTGATGAGACTGTTGTAGTTTGTTCTTCAAAGAGAGCGACTGGTGTCTTCGATGAGGTCGACAAAGAATTACAGCTTCAGCCTGTGGACGGGATACAATTCAAAGATATTTCTCCGTGATCAGGTCCTCTTAAATTTAAGAAAAGTGCCAGACAACATTACTCCTCAATTTTCACTTTGATTCCTGACACATTTCGTTTAGAAAATGCTGCAGAGAGTAAAAACACAAAATTAAGAAAGAAATATAGAAAAGAAGGCGAATTATCTTTAGAAAAATCAAAGTTACAGTCTAAGAGAAAAAGCAGGTTCAGAAAGGTTGCATGAAAGATAAGATCTCAGAAATCTGACATAGTGAAATGTCGATAGAACTTTTCTTTTGAATTTTCACCAGATGATGATTTATACCCAAAGTTCTACGAACTCTGTAGTGACGATGAGATTAATGACATTGATTCTTTCGGAGAAACTCCCGTTACAAGAAACACTGGAACATTAACTGACAACGATTCCTTTTGCCTACTCTGTGGAGAGTTTGGGAAAACAGGGAGCTGTGGTTTCGATTTGTGATTTGCAGTGGATTGTTTCATTCAGAGTGTAGTGAATGTGACACTGCTAAAAAGTATATTTGTGACTATTGCCGTCGAAATAGGCGTTAAATGTAAACAGACACAAGTTGAGTCATTACGTTACAATGTTATTTTACCAGGAAAAGGATTTTTGATTTTTTGCTCTCTGACGGAACGTAATGAAATTATATTTTTAAATTGTGAAAGTAAATGAATTTTAAAGTTCGTATATTTTTCAAATGTTTTAGTTTTAGAGAGTTTTTGCCATTTTATATGCTATACTGTGTTATGCCTTACTCTGCACGTTCTTACCCCACTCTGTTGTGGTAAAACAGTGCAACGTAACATTTTTGTGAAACATCTGTAGAAATGTAAATAGTTTTAATATACCAAATATCGAAAGATAAACATGTAGGGAATTTATTACTTGACAGACTAAGATGTTCACTATTTCAGTTTGGGTCGAAAAATAAGAAATATTTAAATGTCTTAAGTACACGATATTTCCCCATTCTCCCCTACCGAATAAAATTTCAGCACAACAAAAATTATGAAATAGTACTTGAAATTTGATTTGTTTGTGATCTACGTAGTTGAGATGTGTGAAATTGGAACCAAGTCGTATGCAGTGCGACTGCATTGCCTTCTAAATAAGACATGTTCGCAGTTTCTCCCTATTCCTGGCGGGAGTGCACAGATAGGCTGAGCACTACGGGATTCGTGCCTAGACACGCCTCACGATCCGAACTCTTGGCCATCGCTGAGGTAAAATGTTTGTCCTTTGCCGAGTTAGCCAGACAGAAATCACTGAAATAGGGTTGTGACTGAATTATCTTCTCGTCCTTTACGTGTGTACACTTCAGTGCCTAAAACATATTCTGTTATCTAATCACTTAAGGTAAATAATTAGATACAACATTTACCAGATTTGTTTTTCATACAGACATGGAAAATAGCTCTACTCCTAAATCCACATACATACTCATCACTAATGAGATTTTTTTCAAGTGAAAAGCGATTCTGGAAACTAAAAAAGTAAATGATTCAGCAAAGGTCTGATTTTATGTATGGAATTATGCTCAGGTTCATTTCTTGGAACATGAGGTATTGTCATTTACAGGCAGGTACGAGGGAATACTATAGAACCTATTTGATGCCCAAACTGAACCTGCCAACGGTGAGGAACATGTTCAAATGTGTGTGAATATCTAAGGGACCAAACTGCTGAGGTCATCGGTGCCTGGACTTACACACTACATAAACTAACTTCTGCTAAGAACAACACAAACACCCATGACCGGGGAAGGACTCTAACCTCCGGCGGGAGGGGCCGCGCAGTCCGTGACATGGCGCCTCTAACCGCGCGGCCACTCCACGCGGCAACGGCGAGGAAACAAACTTATTTTTAGACAAGAAATCACAGTGTCTACTACTCTTCTTTAGGCACATATAAATTATAACAGAAAATTACTAATACAATGGTTTCGACAATGTTGCGAAAAATATTTCAGGAACAAGTCAATGCAATTACGACCGCACCATAAATTAGCATTACCAACAACGACTCGACCAGACACATTGGTATGAGCAGTGCACGGCCTACAAATTTAGTTTGGCTTGCTTGAATTATGAAGAGAGTGGTTGGGCTTCTTCACTTGTAAGCTAAAATCTTAAACCGTTATTCATGAAAACTTTTATTAGTAGAACAACAATTAGCGAGAATTAAATATAAAATGTTAAAGTAATTGGAATATATAGTGAATGATTACATTAAATCCTGTAAGACAGTAACGTGGATTAAACCAGATTGTTTAAAGTTCAGAGTAAACATTAATTCCAGAAATATGCACATAAACATGTGAATGGTGTCCTTACACACATAAAATTAATAAATCAGTTGAATAATAGTTAGTATGGAGGAGCATGTAAGAGTCCTTTCATAGATAAAATTGATTAATCACTTGAGTAATGGTTAAAAAAAACAGTAACAAAATGCAGTTATGTAGTGTACGCAGAGTATTTACACAGATTGCATGCATATAATAAGTTCATACAGCAGTGCATTAAGTAACGAAAAACTCTAGCAAAATTATGAACATCATCAGCTAATTCTTAAAGCTCATCAGTGCGAAATCACCCTAACAGTCACTTTCACTATCACGACAAACACCTAACAGTTTCGTCACACAATTAGAAATAATGAATGCAACGAAATATTAAAGTTCACAGTCCTAAACTGTTTAAACAATGATAAAGTCCGTGTGCTCGCAGAAAAACGATCACTGAAAGCCACACCAAAATCTATAACTGTCGACTGAAGTCCACGGCCCACTTCCATTAAAAAAGTTCAACTCGCGACCACCAGAAATTTACTAAATCCAACAATCCCTATCTTGGGCCACACAGCGCTCTCTCCGTGCAAATCTAACGCTTCAGCCTTACCAGACTGAATGTTCACCAGCAAGAGACCACGAGCACTGCTCTGCATATTCAAATGTTCATATGTGTGTGAATTCCTAAGGGACCAAACTGCTGAGGTCATCGGTCACTAGACTTACACACTACTTAAACTAACTTATGCTTCAAACAACACATACACCCATGCCCGAGGGAAGACTCGAAGATGCGGCAGGAGGGGCCACACAATCCATGACATCATCCCCAAACGTTGCAGCCACTCCGCGAGGCTCGGCATGTTCCTTTATGCTTTTAGTGACGTTACTACTATTGAATAATTCAATACATATATTTACAAAATGACCAGCACTCAGTTTTACACACACACACACACACACACTAGCCTTTTCCTGAAGCTGTGCACATGTGTATTCAGCACTCACGTTGAACACACCACCTCCTCCCCTTTCCATATCTACCTCTTCTTTGCTGTGTCTGTCATCCTCATACTCCCACCTCTACCTCTCTCTCTCTCTCTCTCTCTCTCTCTCTCTCTCTCTCCATCTCCTCCTATATCTATCTCAACCTCTCCTCAGCCATGTTTGTTAGCATGTGTAGCCTCTGCAATACAATTTAATAAAAGAGACTGGTACTACTCCCACAATATACTTGTAATGTAGGGTAGGCTACACATCAGGGGGTTTGAAAATCATTTATTCGCTCCTGATATACAGGCTGCCATGCAAAGCAATCGATAAAGGAAGCCGATACTGCTGCAACACAACACTCCTGTTATGCAGGGCTGCCTAGTTGTTGGGGATTGGAAAACCTTTTCTTGCCCTTGACTTGCAGGCTGACCTGGAAAGCAGGTTGATATGGTAGGCCACCCACACAGCATGCCTGTTCTTTGGGGCAGCAGTACGTATGTATATATACACATTAGGAGAAAGATTTAATTCTTATGGTCGGTTTATGACCTCATATTGAAACCTTTGTACTTTATTTCAATAGATATGAATAAAGTCATGCATACCTCACCGCATCTGGAGACATAATGGTTCAAATGGCTCTGAGCACTATGGGACTCAACTGCTGAGGTTATTAGTCCCCTAGAACTTAGAACTAGTTAAACCTAACTAACCTAAGGACATCACAAACATCCATGCCCGAGGCAGGATTCGAACCTGCGACCGTAGCGGTCTTGCGGTTCCAGACTGCAGCGCCTTTAACCGCACGGCCACTTCGGCCGGCGGAGACATAATGTGTTCAGCTTTGAACACCAAACTACAAAGCCATGCTTAAACATTGACCTATGGTCGGTTAAAAGTAAGGATTTGTTGGATAAGGATCTGGGATGCTCACACGGAATTTATACTATGTTTATATATGGACAAATCGTAGTTGTGGTACAATTTCCATATACATTCACTAAATTGCATGTATATTTTTGTGTGACTGTAAAAGTAACATGTCATGATTGCTGTCATTTTCAGCTTTCATAAGATATATATTAAGTGCATATTGCGTGTTTGGTTCACCTGTTAAAATTTTTACAAACTGTAATAATTAGAAACATCAGTAAATTTTAAAGCATTATGTTTAGAAACAAGATTAAATTTGCAATGAGCTCACCTCATCATTGCACTTTATTTGTGTATGTACTGTTGCTTCTTGTAGCGTGTCTGTTACGAATATTAAGTATTTTTCGTAGAATATCCCTCTCCATATTTCTCCATACTGTTGCCCTTCTCTTGCTGCCTTTTTTTTTTCTTCTTTTGTTTCCGCACTCAGGGATCTCCACTTGACTTCCGAATCACAATCAGTAGGAACTCAGGCTGCTGCTGCACTTTCCAGACTGCAGCTCGGTGGCCTACCATGGCTGTCAACCATCTTAACATATATACTGTATACTCAATGACGCTGATGCAAAACGCTTGTAATGTAAAAAGTTAAGATCATCCTTTGAGAATGCCAAAATAGTTTCAGAAATATCTACACAACATTAGAACCACGCAGAGGCCAGTTCAGAGCACACCAAACCAGAACAGAAACCATGATCACAATGACGGCAACGTAAATTGAGGAACCTGGGAGGAACTCAGACATAGAATGCTTACAGCACTAGCGCCATATGAGCTGTGCACATGCTTGGGTGCCAAAAAAGAAATAATGTCATAAACTACTCTTAGAGTATATTCTTTTTGTTGTGTATTATTGTATTATTTAAGCCTAATTATAATTGATTTTGCAAACTTCTTACCAAATTATTATTTTTTTCTTCTGTTAGCTGTTCATGTTTAACTGCACTGGAGGCGAACAGTACAATGTTATCAGAAAAACGAAAGTGGTCCAAATATGTTCCACCTCAGGTATTATTTCTTGTTAATGCATGAATGCAGTAATGCTGAATTCAGTTTTCAGCTGTTGCTTCACAAAGGAGAGTGAAAGGAAGCCTCAACCATTCGCTAACCGTAATGCTGCAGTGTATCAGAATGTGCTGTGACATTACAACCCAAGACAGCCTACTTACATGAGCACTCGATAAGGACTCATTAAGAAAGACAAGGGCTACAATTAATTAAAATCATATTCATAATACTACGAAATATGGATTCCTCTTGTGTAATTAACAGGCTAATGCGCATCAAAGTTTAGTATTAATTTTATTTCAATATATGCATAAGTACCAGTGAATATTAACACCTCTAAAAAATTACAGAGAAAGGAAACAATGAAGCCAGATTCCTTACATACTGTAGATCAGTATTCCAGAATCAGATCTCATATCATTGTGAGAGAAGTTACTATTTCCATCAAAGTGGTGACAATGTTTAGAATCTAAAAATTTGAATGCCTCCTTGTTCTTCATAGAGGCGTCTTGATTTTAAAAAATCACTGACTGAGCATCAGGCGACACAAGACATCCCTTGCGGCGCCAGGTTGAGAGGGGTGCCAGACGCGCCAGAATTGTAGATTTCTACTATTATACGGGGAGTAACTCAACTAGCAGCGATCGCTGTGGGCGCAAAGCTAAGATTGCCGCCCAAGTGCAACATCACAGTTAGCAGCGAAATCTGACACGGGGGAAATTGTACGACGGAAAAAGGCGAGGGGAGGATGGAAAAGTCGCTTTTTCTCGAAAATGTTTGCGAAACGGCCCTACCTGCCGTCGGTGGCACCAAGGTAGTATCGGAAACATCTGAAGAACAAAGGCATTATCTCTTTCTACGTCCCAACAGTAGAACTTGGCCACTGATGTTCTCAGCAACTGGCAGGAGACCTACTTTTAAGGCCAGAAGCTTACTGAGGAGCTGTCACTTTACCAAAAAAATCTCTGGAGCATGACCACTTCATCGCACTTCCTCTTCAGACCGTATTTGCAGTTTGATTGTGCGCACAAAAGGCGCCAATGAATATCGCTTTGGCACTTGCTATCTAGAGTCTCAGTCCCCACCCCCAACCCCAACCCACCCCGGACCCCTCTCCACCATTCTTCGCCTCGATCACCATTCTGTCATGTATTCAGTTATCTCATTCATTAACCTCGAAATTATTCCGCAGCAGTAGCACCAGTGCGGAGGAACAATTTAGCTGCTATACTACCTGCCACATTGTAAGTATCTGCTGCTAGCATCAACAATGCCTGTCCTTTACGTGTTTTATAAGTGTTGTACTTGTCAGTTTCTGCTGTGATTTCTTTGTTGTCTCAGTACATTGTGAAGACTGCTTTCAGCAATGTATATGATCCTAATTTTCAATTGATGAACTTTTAAATGATAACATTTTTCTTTCTACACTGTAATCTCTGTCTATCCCCTCTGCCTATTAACTAATCAATTTGGAGCCTCCTGCAAGTAGGGCCGAATTCGATATACGATCAAGACTGAGATTTAAATTGACTGATATTCCTATTGGACAGCGCAAAAGGCGAAGGTTCTGTTCTTCCCCTACACCAGGAGGATCATAAGTTCCCTTTTCCATGTCAGAGACAAAATAATTACTTCATCCATCCATGTTACAATGTGCTCTTGCAAAGGAGTTCAAATCGCTTTAACTCATGAAGGCTCGACAGCTAGATGGTGTACCTCCCAAATTTTGTATGAAATTTACAGTGGATTAGCTTGTCTTAACTTTAGTTCGCTGGAGATACGTCAAGCAGAAAATTGGACCTGCCAGCTGAAAGAGAACACAGGCGAAAAGGATATACAAAAAAGGTAGAAGTAAAAAAATTGTAGAACGTATTCTGGGACGAGACACATTGACTTATGTGGAATAATAAATTTCAATGAATTTTGAAGTGGCATATAATTCTAAACCCTAGTTATCTTCTTTACACATAATATGTAAGAGATATGGCTATAGGTCATCTGGTTAATTTGATATTTCTGCACCTTGGAAGAGTTTTTGATTGTGTATGGCATTTGGCAAACGAATTACTTTTATACAGACAAGAAGCTAGAATTGCAACTGGATGAGCACTTCTTAATAGAGTAACTTTGCTGTCACATATCGCTATGAGATATTGAGTCATTTTTGGCACCATTTTGTGGTTCATTTTATTTAGAGAATACTGGGCACATTTGCTAGGAGGAAAAATTTGTTTTTTTCTCGGAAGGTGTTCTCTCATCATGGTCTCTGTATCGTCTTTGTCGTCACGAGGCAGTCAGTGAATCTCGTTACGAAGGCCAAAGGTACGCTGGGAGCTGGTCAGTTTTCACGGATGGAATCTTGCGGCCTGCTTCGTGCTTTCCTCTGCCGAGCCAGCGCCTCTCCCAGTGCTGAGTGAAGGGGCTGTGCTGCCACTACCATCTTCAGAGAATAACTAAGCAAGCCATTTTTGACTGTTCTTATCAGACATCAAAGGACGAAACACCGAGACACCACCAAGTCAGTGTGGAGGAGTCCATCGCTTTCACTCCAAACTTTGGCGTACCCAGTTGAACTCAGTCGCCCTGCCATCGTACTTGGTGCGAAGAGGCTGACCAATCGATGGGACACTGCTGCATCTCAGTACCAACCTCTTATATGATAAGGTACATTTTGTAACCAAAAGTGGGAAATGTCTGCTGTTTTCCTCGATTTTTCATGAAATAAGCGATACTCTAATCTGTTACATTGGCAACAGCATTGAGTTGTCCCTCCAAATGGGTTTTTCTTTAAAGTTCAGAGTTATGGAGGGAGATCTATGGTTTGTAGTCAATCGATTACTGCCCACCGTAAGGGTCACTCATTTCTGAGCCACTGACTGGTGCCGATGCGCCTGCGGAATGTTGATTGTTCAGGAAATTTAAGTGTCATTATTTCAGCAGTGCGATCCATATTCTGAGCATCTCATTATTTGCTTGCTTTCCCACCCAGCTTACCTTGCTTATTTTGTTTATAACATGTGGCATATTGTCGCATTGTGGACCTTCATTTTGCGAGCTGCCCCGGTTGAGCTGTTCTTGTTGCACTTTCTCCATACAGTTGTTTACATTTTTTGGTACCTGCCACAGTGTTAGCGTCATTTTGCAATTTTATAAAATTTTGTTCTCTGTTAATTTTTATTGTGATTTTTGTCAATCATTAGAGTAAATAAATATCTGTTAATCTGTCTTCACTTAAATTCCAAGATCCTTTAGATTGTCCTACAAATCCTCCATGGTTAGGCGAGCCTCTAAAAATAAATATATTCAGGTGCACCTCACTGTGACGGTGTTATCATCGTGCAGTAACCAAACTCAACGATCAGTTACATTAAGAATTCAGAAAAAAGAAATAGCATTGCACTCGATTTTCCCGTGTGATAAAAAATTTGTTTTATAACGAGCTCTGCACTTATTATGCTCCTCGATTCTTATCCAGAAGCGGGACGCCGCTTTCAATAGAAAGAACATTGTCCTGGGCCTAGAGACTCTCCATGAATTGTATGTAAACATGATAGACCCACAGGAACTAAATGAACATACAATGCAATAACAAGTATTTGTGAAGAAAGGCAATTTTTATCTATACTTTCTGTATTCAAATACATCGATGTTTACATTTATTAATTATCAATAAATTAAAGTGTAGCTTTCTCAATATTGTTTTTACTTAATAAGGAACTCAATGTTTCCACTATTCAAGAAGTAAGACAGTGTGGACATTAACTTCTTATATTGTCATCTCTCCTCTCTAGATTAGCTGAAATGGGATTGAATTCTCAGTAGCACATTTTATCGACACTATTCGGCCAGTTGTTAAAAAAAACTGTCTATGGCCACTTGCTTTATAATGTGAAAAGTTTCAAAATTTTTGCATTTGAAGTATGTATGATTCACCAAATCAAAATTTTTAGCATTTGCAAATTAACGAAATGCTTTTCACAAAGTTAGATGATTACACTCTTAACAAATTTTTCATTATAACAGATAAAATACAGTGTGTGACAGGTTAACTACAACTTCTGCAGAACAGAAGCTTCACTATAGTTCAAAGTGTAGGAGGACATGAAAGGCAAAAGTTGAGAATTGAGTGAGACATGCATGTAGTATGTTCTGCACTTTACTCAATCTGCACACTGAGTTAACAGTAAATGAATCAAATAAGAAATGCGATAAGTGAACTTAATTTCAGAGAAAAAGCTTTAATGTTTGCTGAGGGCATTCTAATTCTGCTAGTTACAGAAAAAGGTTTGGATAGCGCCTCAAAAGGATGTTATAAGCTAAACATTGATAACAATAAGACAAGGGTAATGAAATGCAGTCGAATTAAATCATGTAATGCTGAGAGAACTGGACTGGGAAGCAAGACAGTGAAAACAATAGGCAGTAAAGATTGAATAAAATGCAGACTGGAAATAGCAAGGAAACAATTTTTGAAAAAGAGAAATACGTTAAAATCGAACATTAATTAAAGTGTTAAGTCTTCTCTCAAAGTATTTGTTCTTTTGGTCTAGCCTAATACAGATGTGAAACATGCACAATAAACCATACAACACCACAAGAATACGTTCTGAAATGTTTAAGTACAAACGAATGCTTAAGATTAGATGGGTAACTAGAATAAAGAGATACTGAACTGAATCAGAGTGAAAAGATTTTTGTTGGAGTCAGGGGAAGTGAGAGAAGGAAGGTTAAAAACTGTAGTGTGAGACCAAGGCATGAAAAGAGTATACAGGTTCAGATGGATGTAGGGGCAGAGAGAAAGAGACTTTTGTGGGATGAACTAGTGTGGAGACTGTTTGTAACTTCAGACTGATGACCACAACAACATTGGTGCAGATGCATTGGAATACTGGATTGAAGATCAATAGGAAATAAGATGGTTTGTATCAAGTCTATAGGAAATGTAAGACAATTTTACAAGTTGTGTAAAGGATTTGTATTGGGAATGATAAGTGGTTTATTTATCAGTTATTTGAATTTCCCCAACTAGGGAGCCAGGCAGTTGCTTTATAAATTTACAACTTCAAAAGACTGAAGAAGGTAAAATAGCTGTGATTTATGAGAAGATTATGGTGATATGATGTGAATTTTCTGCTTTGTGAGTGTGGTATGGTGGGGTTTTCTGGTAAGTACGGGTGAGGACTGAGATGTGGGAAGTATTGGAGTGCGTATTACATTAAAAAGGATGTTGGATTTGTGTATGGTAAGGAACTGATTGGTTGGATGTAGGTATTATGATACGAATGGGACACTAGCAGCGCAAGAAAAGGGAGAGATGTAGCCTTTTTGGGATAGGAAGGATAGGTTATAGTTGGAAGAAAGGGTTTATTGAAGAGATGAGTTAAGGCTTGGGAGAGGAAACTGACAGAAATTATGTTGAGAAAAAATATGGAATGTTTGGTAATGAAGGGATGGTGAAATGCGATGACAGACATGCGGCAGGAGGCTAGTGTCCTCAGGGATAGGGGACACTATGGCGTACTGGGACTTTTGTGGAAGATTTAGGAGAGCCGAAGGTGTTCTTAGTGTTTGAGGGGGTGTGAGTATTTGGTGAGCTGGTACAGCATAGAAGTGGGAGAAGGTAGTCAGGTCCACCAAGCAACATGAAGCGCATGTCATTCCAGGATTTCGTGCAAGTAATAAAATTGGCAGAAACAGAAGTCCAAGATACATTATGGTCATGGAGTTTAGTATCCAGGTCAACCTAATTACTAGTTTCAGTAGTTATAACCTATTGTGGGCTTCCTTTGGGATTTTTAGTATTTCATGGGTCCAGGTTAGTTTTTGAATGAATGTTTGTTCAAGAAATTTTACTATTCTGGTTTGTCGGGTCAGGCAGTGGTGATATGAACTGTGAGACTAATGGGTGATTTTTCCTATAATTATTGCCTAGGGTTTTGCAAAATTGATGGAAAGGTATCACCGGTTATTTCACGAGGTGAAGTTGTTGGGATGGAGTTGGAGCGTCCATTGAGGTGAATGAAAGGTAGGATGAGCTGCGGAGAGGGCGGTGTCTACAGGATATCGAAGCATGTACACAAGAGCGAGTTCTTTTGGGTCGTTGACTGAGTATAAGAGATAAAGGAGCGGTGACAGGACGGATCCTTGGAGCACATCTGCAGTTTTATGGATAGTTAAGGAACAGTGTCATTGATTGTCATATAGGATGAATAGCTAGTTAGGAAGACTGCAATAGGCTGGATGTAATTGATTGGAAGTGTGTACCGGTGGATTTAAACAGTAAACCAAAATGTTAGACACAGATGTTGTCTTCTTAAAGACTACCAAGATTACATGTACTGACTATGGAAGGTCCCCTATTATGAAACGCACGTAGAGAGTACAGTGGTATGTAGGGGTGTTTCCTGACAGTAAGCGGCAACCTAGGTGCAACCCTTGTGGGCGTTGTCCTCGTGGAGGGGCTGTCTCTCGGCTGTGGCGCCTTCCCCTGCACCTGCGCCTGGCTGCCCACAGGGTGGGTCCCAGGGCTGCCGCTGCGCCGTTGAGAAGAGCACATACATGAGACCGGAGAACGACACCAGCGCCGCCACCACCAGGAACACCACCCGCCACTGCGCCGGCGTTTGCTGCACACAGAGACGCACTCAGTCACATGTGTACTGACAGCCACGGCGCCGGTTGCATCACACGAGACTGGTACATACAAAATACACACACCAGTCAAGTACACTTTATTATTATTATAAACACCAGCGAAGTTCAATTATTATATAGTTTCTGCTCAGAAACGGGCCATGTCAACTCCAAGGGGCTATTCCAAGGAATACTGTACAACACAATGTGGACAAGATTATGTGTAACTGTCTGTGGTACGCCGCTTCATTCTGCTTCCTGTGGCCGAGGACTTTGGGACTGGGTATTGTGATTGTCTTCATTATCATTTCATCCTATGAACATGCAAGTCGCTGAAAGTGGCGTCAACTAAAAAGAACTGCACCAGGCGACCAGTCTATCCTTACAGGAGGCCACAGCAACACGTACATTTCATTTCACTAAATTAACTAATCCCTGATACCCAGGCTGTGCCCTATCAAACTTCGCTCAGTAGTTACTCTATCTCCTATCTGATACTAAACATTCTTGTGTAATACCACACATTAAAAACTTCTAGCCTCCTTCCGTCTACACTGCATACTGCCCACCTTTCACGTCCTCCCTAGGTGAATCTGAATATACAGGGTGTCCAGAAAAGGACTCCATGATCTCAAAATTAAATATCTCGAAAACAAAGATCGATAGAGGAATGCAGTAAACGGTATGTTTATTGTGAAAGCTGGAAGAAGTTTATACAGCAGTTTGAAATAATAGTTACAAAAGCTGCTAACAGATGGCGCTGTACGCTGTACAGCTCATATCAGCATACATAAGTGAAATAATCGTATGAAAACAATCTTAAACAATCACATCACAATGTTTTCAAAATGTTCACCATTGGCACTACAGAGACGGCGCAAACGAAGAATGAAATTCGCCATCACATTTCGTAGTGTCTCGACCTAAATGGATTCACATGCCACAGAGATCGCCGATTCAAGCTCGTCCAGCGTGGCGGGATGCTTCGGGTAGACCATGTCTTTCACTGTGCCCCACAAGAAAAAGTCACAGGGAGTCAAATCCGGCGAATATGGAGGCCAATCCATGCCTGCACCAGTAAATTTGGGATATTCCAAAGCAATGACTCGATTCCCGAAGTATTCCTCAAGAAAGCGAAACACTTGTTCGGTCCGATGCGGTCGGGCTCAATCTTGCATAAACCATTCAGTACCTGGTCGATCCTCTAACGCTTGCTTTGTGGCGACAAATTGTTCCAAAATTGCAACGTAACGTGCACCAGTGACCGTTCCTCGAATGAAAAAAGGGCCAATAATGCCTCTGCTGCATACTGCAAGCCACGCAGTAACTTTAGGAGAATACAGGGGTTTCGCTTCTCACCAATAAGGATTTTTGGAACCCCAAAATCGCCAGTTCTGTTTATTCACGTATCCATTCAGGTGGAAGTGTGCTTCATCTGTAAACCAGATGCAGCCAACATCAAATCCTTCACTATTAATCATTGTGAGCATCTGATTAGCAAAGGCAACCCTTTGTTGCACAGCACGGACGGGTACGGCCTGGTGCGTTTGAATTTTGAATGGAAAATGGGTAGGCTCTTTCTCAGTATTTTCTGCGTGCTGGAACGCTTCAAACCAGTCTCAGATGCAATTCTACGGACGGATGACATTGGATTTTGCTGAATAATTCCAGAAACTGTGGCGATATTTTCAGGCGTAACTGTGGTTTGCTTGCGGCCAACATGCCCCACTAGATCATCAGTTACGCTGCCTGTTCGTTGAAATTTTGCGAAGAGCGTACGAATGGTTTTCGCATCGGGTCCTTTTGGAACATTAAATCGTGCTTGAAAACTTCGCCTTGTTGCCGTAGGACTCTCTTCTAACCTGTGGTACTCTAGCACCAGAAAAACGCGTTGTTCAATGGAGTACTTGGTTTTAATCTCTTCCTTCGGTACGCTAACCTCCTTTCACGTTTCAATAGTGGAACTGATCGCTCTGGGCTTCGGATCACTGTTTATACTAGGAATTACGTATGGCGATTACAGCGCCATCTGTTAGCAGCTTTTGTAACTATTATTTCAAACTGCTGTATAAACTTCTTACGGTTTCACAATAAACATATCGTTTACTGCATTCCTCTATCGATCTTTGTTTTCGAGATATTTAATTTTGAAATCATGGAGTCCTTTTCTGGACACACTGTATCAAATAATGTGTATGTGGTGGTTGTCCTTTCGGACGTGTCAAAAAGAACAGACACCTCACATATGATTGAGGTATGATGGCAAATGCTTCCTTCAGTGCAGATGCACACAAAACTCGAATTCTTACAGGAATCGGCAAGATGCCTCGAGTTGAGAGGTTGATGAGCAGTGGCACTATATCAGTAGTGTGTGGTATAAATTGACAATTTGGATTTGATAGGAGGCGTGCTAGGGTCGTCCATGCAGGTGCAGTTACCACTGTGACCATTGTCCAGATGGCGCAGTGATCACGGCATTTTCCGACCAAGCAGGGGAACTACGGTCGAATATCGATCTGGCACAAAGTATCAACTTGCGCCACTGATCTAATTCAATGCTCACTGGCAGCTAATGTCCTTAATTTCTTTGTATCTTTTGTATAAGCTACTAGACATAGTTCAAGTACAACATACGAAAATTGGAATCAGTTGTGCTAGATTTCAAAACTGGCGAGAAGAAGGATCTGAGCTTTCAAGATGAAGCAACCAAAAAGGGCTTAAGAGACAAAAGGGTTCCCCAATCTTTATACTCTCATGAGAAATTGAATTACCTAGTATCACATAAATCCCCCTCCTCTCCTCAAATTATCTTCTGATGACGGTAGCAACGTGTCCTAACATGGACTCAACGAATACCGAATACGCTGAACAGTCTTCCTGATGAATGTGACCTCAACCGTCACCCGCATCTCATGGTATGAGGTCAGGTGGCGTATGGTACCACAGCAGCACCCTCGCATTCGTGGTATTCTTCCCCCCCCCCTCCTCCCCCTCTCTAGACAGCAATATGGAGTTGGCAATTATTCGCACACCACCAAGGGCTTTGAGAGCTTGCGACTCCAGATGCCACCGTGAATATTGCCCTCATCGAGTATCATGAGCAACACCTCTGTCAGTTCTGCTCACGAAGATTTATGCTCTGCAGCTCACACTCAGTACTCAGTTTTCTGTGAAGATATACCTTCTTGCCATACTAGTTGTTGCATACTCGCTAAAGACATGCTATCCTTTGGGCTCCACTTTGACTGTTTGTTTATAATCACAGACGTCCACTAGCGGGCAGTTGCCTCCTCCTGGAATCTGATGTGCACTTACTCACTATTAGCACACTTTGTCCTGTGCCAGTTTCTTGGTTACACCACACCCTCATCATATGCACAACGTTAACATAGAACCTGTGGTAGTACTCGAAGACACGCTGACAGCTGCGAACCACCTGCATCTCTTCATGCTTAATGTCTTCCCTGACGACGATGTCATCTTTCAGCAGGATAATTGTCTGTACCACGGAATCAGAACAGTGCTACAGTGGTTTGATGAGCATTATAGTGAACTCACTTTGATGTATAGGCGACCAAACTCATATGGAACCCATCTTGGTTGCTATTGGGCGCCATCAACGCGTACACATATCAGCGCCCGACATCCATTCCCAATTCCCACAAGGACATACCCTCCAACCACCTTACCTATTGCACATCTTAATAACAACAGCATTTTAGTTCTTATTGGTACACAGTCTAACAACCCTACCACAACAAAGGTCAAAATTTAATAATGATTGCGGTGTTGCTGACACTGCTAAATACTGCATTTTCGGGCAACAACAAAGTTATTATATGGCAGGTGTCATTAGAGCACACTTAATAAAATCATTTCATGTAATAATAAATAAACCTGGCACTCATCTTTTCGTGTTTACCACGCTGGTCTTGTAAAATCATGGCTCAATCGTCGAAAATCTAGGTAGTGATGATTCCAAGCTCGGATGCAAAGAGGCCTAGAATTTATTCTGCTATATTCAAAAGTTTTATAGACGTGTTTCACAAACCATTCTTGAAGATTACACTTTTGCAGGACAATGGCGATGTAACAAAGTAATCAGCACTCCGAATTCAAGTTACACTTCTTTTTTATTGCTTTTGTTGCAATGGCACGTAACACAAAAAAATTACTTCACAATACAAAACATACTTGAAAACATCTTTCTCACTGTTAAAGTTCACATTTTATAAGCTGACTACAATATGCGTATTTCCAACATGACGTCCAAGACTTGACTTTTTCAAGGTCCGACTGTCTAACTCTAACTAACTCTAATAATCGCTTGCGCGCCCAAAAATCAAGAGTTACAAGTATGACAAAGATCATAGTGACAAAAGAAAGAATACACATAATAATAATATCATTGCAATATAAACATATCGATGTATCAAAATACCTCTACATTAATGAAATCAAATCTGAATGTTGTCTCAGAAATATGTCAACTACTTTACAGAAACACAGTAGAATATTGCTGGTATGGAGAGGTTCAGGTGAGGTGCCGTAATGGTTACGTAATTCAAGTACCATTACAACAGGCAACGTCTGTAACACCTTGCCCAGAATTTGACATAGCAGAAAGTTTGTAGTAGACTGAAGAATATGGACATGCATCATCTATGAACCCGATTATGTCAGTAAGAAAGAGGAAAGACCAGTTTTGCCTTCGAAGAGAGGGAAAAGAAGTGCGACATTTCGAGATCAAAATTTTTGCTGTCTCCAGTATTTGGCACTTCCCCTGATCTCTGCTTGGAGCAACACACTGAAACTAGCAGTCACGGAGCTACGAATTCTGCAGCCAAGCTGGCAATACTGCACATTAATGACTGTTAAGATTCGATTCTACCTGTGAATCTCAGGGTTGGTGTGAGAGGTTTTCCACATTCATCCTGTCGATTACTGGCCATAGATGACCTTTGCAAAAACAAGTCAAAACACGTTCGTTCTACTTTAATCATGCCAGTCAACTTTAAATAGATTATTAAAAATACATTACGACCACTGCCCAACGCAAGGTTGGACGCCGACTGGTGACGTTGCACGCACGGGATGCAGTAACAGAAATATGTAAGCGGAGCAGACACGGACGGGGGCTCACCCTAGCGAAGATAACGGCTGCAAATGGGGAAATAAATTGAGACAAGCGACTCTGAAAATAGGCAAATCATTATTACGTGGAGCCTGTGAACAAGTGTCTCGAAAATGGTGAAGCTCTTCGAATGTTCATTTGCTACTGTCGTGAGCATCTACAAAAAGTGGTAGAAGGACAGTGAACCAACCTCTAGGCGCTAAACGACTGCACGTCCACGACTTTTCACAGAGCGTGGGGTTCGGAGGCTTACCTGCTCTGTAAAGCTGGATAGATGGTGATCTGTGGCATCTTTGCCGAAAGAGCACAATGCTTGTGCACGCACAAGTGTTTCGGAAGCACACTTTTCATCGTATAATGTTGAACAGGGAGCTCCGCAGCATATGGCCTCTTCGTGTTCACATGTTGACGCAATGACTGTAGTGGCCACGGGACCACCGGGATTCGACCGTCGATCAATGGAAACGTGTCGGCTCTTCGTGTGATCCACGTTTTGGTTACACTAGGTCGCTGGTTGTCTCCACAAACGTCGTCATCGACTTTGGTCCACAGAGCACGTGCCCTGTCAGACCAAGAGAATCTACCTATAGAGATAGAACGTCTCAAAACAATTTTCTCCCAGAATGGACACACGGACAGACAAATTGAGAGGGCACTCCAACCAGCCACTGTACCACAGGTTCCTGAAGAAGACCAAGATGAAGCAAAGAAGGTGGCATATCTGCCCTATGCTGGCTCTATTTCTGCCAGAATCAGTAGGATCCTCCGTAAACACAATATCAAGTGTGTTTTCTGTCCATCCAACAAGATCGGGGGACTGCTGGGGAGTGTCAAAGACGACCTGGGGTTACGAAAACCAGGGATTTACAATATACCTTGTCAATGTGGCATGTCCTACATTGGCCAGACGACAAGAACTGTGGAGATCAGGTGCAAAGAACATCAGAGGCACACTAGACTAAGACAGGTGACTAAGTCAGCCATTTCTGAGCACTGTCCACCTCTCCCCAGCAGTTAAAGTGCAACTGCTCCCACCCAGGGAACCACACCAACGCAGGCAACTGAGCAAGCCCTCCCTTAGCGCAGTAATCAAGGGTGTAGAGCAAGAGGTGGATGAGGAAGAAGTGAAACAACAGCTGATCGAGCAGGGATTGAAGGTCCACAAAACCTGGCGAATCACCTCCCGCGAAACTGGTGCGCCAACGATGAAATTCCGAATACTGACTCACGATCGTGACACCATCGACAGAATGTTAAACGATGGTGTCAGGATTGACTACAAAGTACGAGCGGTAGAACCATCAAACCTTTTGCCCCCCCAGCCAGCGCAATGCGGTCGATGTTTGTCATTCGACCACAAAACGCACGGCTGCGTGGGCAAGCCAAAATGCCCACAGTGCAGCGGCGAACACACGCTCTCAAGGTGTAACGCACCTCCACACAACACAAAATGCGCGAACTGCGGAGAGAGCCACTCTGCACTATCACTGAAATGCCAGAGCCGACCGAAAGAAGCAGTTAACACCTATGCTCAAGCCGTCATAGAAACGATTGACGAACCTGCCCCACGCCCCCAAACAACAGCGGAACTGAAAGAAGAGGCAGTCATGAAGGAAGACTTCATTCGCACACTTACTACCGTCCTGCTCAACGTCTTCCAAGACAGGAAACACGAAATTAAGAGTGTCCTGCGCCCAACCATCAGACAACTCCTAAACAAAGATCTGGAAGTGATACAAAGCAACAACAGGGTCCACGTCACAATCACAGACACGGCGTAAACAACTCCCCCCCCCCCCCTACAACGGTCAGAAGCACGATGGCGAGACCAATAGAGAACGACAATGCCAACATCATGTTTGCGAATGTCCAACGGCTGCGAAACAGAAAACATGCACTCATGCACAGCATGCATCAACTCAAGATACACACCCTTGGCGTGGCCGAAACATGGCTACGCCCACAACAATACTGCCAACTAAGCAGATACGCCTGCCATTCCAAAAACAGACCAGACGGCATGGGGGGCGTAGCAATATACACAGATAGCAACATCCCAGTTATAGAGGTGCCCCTCCCGCAGCAATTACAGGATACGGAAGCTGTCGTGGTGCAAATCAGGACACAACAAAGATGCAAGCTGACTGTCGCATGTTTGTACAATCCACCCGGACACCCCATCCCACAAGACTTCTTGCAGTACTTGATGACGAACCACAACAAATTCATCCTGCTGACCGACCTGAACGCACGCCACACGCAACTAGGCTGCACAGCAACGAACGGCAATGGACGAGCACTCTTTGACATACTAACAACCGACCCGATATCCAGACTTGCACTCGACCAACCAACGTTCATCGGACACCGCGGCTCCTCCACCCCAGACCATATCCTCCACAGCCCGATCCTAACCAATAACCTCTCCAATCCCTTCCTAGCAGACCCCATAACCAGCGACTATCTCCCCATCAAATTCGCCACAACCGCTATAAACCCACCACCGCCTCACCCCACACAACGCAACATCCGCCTATATGCAAAAGCCGACTGGAGGAAATTCCAAACCATCATACAAGACGAACTAGCACTGCCAACTACCCTGACAGACAACGCCGGCCTGGAATACCTAAACGAACGACTAGAAACCACCTTCACAACAGCAATAGACGAGGCAATCCCACAAAAGACAATAGAGAACTGGAGGCCCACCATTCCGGCGGAGGCGCTAGCGATCCTAGGACGGAAAAGGCAACTACAGCGCGAAATTAGACGTACAAATAACCCAGACTTAAGACGGCAGTGGAACCGACTAAACGCACAAGCGAAACGCATAATCTCCCAGCACAAACAAAAAGAGTGGGACGACACCTGCCGCCAACTCAACTACGAAAAAGGCAGAAAATTCTGGAACAAATTCAAGACGCTGACTGTAAAAAAGAAACCCTCCAACCAGACACTAATAGTAGACAACGAACCAATCACAGACCCTAAAACACAAGCAGACACATTCCAGAACGCCCTCCGAATCATCCACTCCTTCCCAACAGACGCCAAGTTCGACAACGACTTCTACCGACACGTAGAGAACCAACTCCCTGACCTACTAACAAGTCCAACAGCAGAAACAGAATACACCTCCGAACTGACCAATCCTATAACAGACGCTGAAATCACCAACGCAATACGGACCGGACGAAACTCAGCCCCAGGACAAAACAACATCAAACGTATCCACCTGCAGAACGCCCCCCTCCCTGCCTTAACCCCAATCCTCTTACTGGTGTTCAACTACTGCCTAACGACAGAAACAATCCCGATTGCGTGGAAGACAAGTAAGACCATAATGATCCCCAAACCCGACAAACCACGAACGGACCCCCTCTCCTGCCGACCTATCTCACTACTGGACGTTATAGGAAAAACTTATGAACGTATACTGACCGACAGACTGCGGAAGTATGTGGACAGCAAACAACTACTCCCCCTACTCCAAGCCGGCTTCCGCCCCAACCACTCCACCACAGACCCACTTCTGAAATTGACATGTGACATCACCCAGGGCTTCAACAGATCGCACTGTACGCTAGCCATATTCCTGGACATCGAGCGCGCCTTCGACCGTCTATGGCACAATGGACTCCTGTTCAAACTGCTCAAACTCGGCATCCCACCGAAATTCGTACGCCTAATAAAAACTCAAATCACCGGACGACACAGCAGAGTACATGTGCAAGACGCCACCTCTGAGCCATTCACCCCAGAGGCAGGAGTCCCACAAGGTGCAATATCATCCCCGCTACTGTACGCGCTATACACACACGACATACCAACCCCAACAGACCAGCACGAAAAAATCGCCCTATATACAGATGACACAGCATATTGGTGCACAGGACTCAGAACTGACGTAATACAAAGAAAAGCTGCAAAATACCTGACCAAACTAGAGACATGGATGACTAAATGGAGAATCCGACCTAACCCGACGAAAACACAACTAGTCCTATTCCAGCACCGCAACCTGACGAGAAAACGACAGCAAAAACAAGAAGACATAACACTCCGGCTATGGAACGAACCCCTACAACTGATTGACAACGCGAGATACCTCGGTGTCTACCTAGACAAGCACCTCAACTACCAAGCCCACCTGCAATACTTGCTCAACAAAACGAGGAAACGACAACAGCTAATCCGACAAGTGCAAGGACGACTGTATGGCTGCTCCACCAGGACAGCCATACACACATACAAGACATACATACGACCAATATACGAATACGCCGCTGCACCACTAGGCGGAATACCAAAGACAATAGCAAACAGACTGTACTCGACAGAACGCCGACTACTACGCAGCATAGCAAAACTACCATGCCGCACCCCTAGCGACGAAGTATACGAGGCGACAGAAATAGCCCCCCTGCAAACGAGACTGACAAACTCAGGGCAAGATACGGCTCACACATCCTACACAAACGACCCTATATGGAAGACATTCTGACGACCAAGCCACGCACAGCAAGACGCCCGAAAAAGAAATACATTTACCCGGCGCGTACAGTAGCACAAAATACAACAACTGAGTTCCCCGACTTAGCACCCATAATGACACAACTGAAAGGAGGCGAAACCACCCCACCCCACCCCACCTAGACAAAAGACAATAGCACAGCAACAAATGACCTAGTGCACCACGACAGCCCCTCACACTCAACACACAACACACCCCATAGAACAAAACACAATAACATTAAGGAAATCATAGACAAGACAAGAACTATTGTTAACAAAAAAAAGCCGGCTCCAAGTACCACCAAAGGGAAAGGAGAAAGGAGAATATGTAAAACTAGATATAAGGGAAAAAAAAAACATTGTAGCAACCAGCTCCAAGTACTGCAAAACAGGAAAGAAGAACATGTAAACATTAGTATTAAGATTAGTCTAAGCTAGAATATATCATCCAAAACAACACTGCCCCACAACATACTCCATCACGTAGAAGTTTTACAGAGGAAAAAATAAGTGTAAGCGCTATAAAAAATCCCCCATTAGAATAATGTGTCACTTCCAGTTATAAACTAGTTTCATTTAAGTAAACAATTATTCTTATTAAGTTAGTTATATTGTTAAACATGTTCAGTTAATGCATAACCAAATCAATCAATATTTTCCCACACTATATACACCAAAAAGTAATGTAAAATTAAAGATACCCAACATAAAATAATAGCATGTAATCAGATATATAAGAAAAATGGAAATAAAATAAAAATTGTACCCTATGGCTGATAAAGGGCAAACAGACAAGCCCTAAAACAGCCCGCCTTCTCCCCTCAGGGGAAGGAATGAAAAGTGCTAAAAAAAATTTAAAAAAATATAAAAAAAGCACTCGAGGAGCAGTCTCAGGTCGCACCTGATGAAGGTTACGAGCTACGTGACCGAAATATCGTGCAAGTACGACGCTGATATCCGGCAGAACACCCGACAACCCAAGATGTCATAAGCTAACAGATGTTTACTACAGAGGAAAGTGTCTTCATTTGTTTACTGCCTTCTGTAGGTCATTCGTAATAGCAAAGAGCTCGCAGTAGAAGAGGTGTTTCACAGTAGCGAAGAAAATCTAGTGTTCGTAGCTGTTAAGGTTACATTTTAGAACCCATATTTACTGGACTTTTTCCTGGTTTTGGTCCATAGTTCTATTTCTCAGAATATGGAATACTTTTTTACATCTTGTCTATGTACAAGCATCAGCTATTTTACTTCCACCCAATCTTACGAAATTAACGACGCATTCTGTAAGTAAAGAAATCAGCTCTGTCAAGTTACTGCTTCTGTCTTAGGGAGATGTTATTAGAAAGTAAGACACGTTCGGATTGAAGAAAAATTGAGAAAGAAATTTCTCTTGTCTTTTCCAAAGGACTTTTTTCGACATTTGTCTTTAAGTGTTTAGGGAAACAGCAGAAAACTATGTAAATCTGTGTTGCGGTCAGTGTTTGCAAGACATTCTACATACCAAGGTAGTGTAACAAGATTTTTAAGCTCGGCTTTAAAACGTTTGTAATTTAATTCGTAATGATCTGTGAATTTGGTTCATAACACCTGATTCGGATTACAGGGTTGTCTCAAATGGTTCAAATGGCTCTGAGCACTATGGGACTTAACATCTATGGTCATCAGTCCCCTAGAACTTAGAACTACTTAAACCTAACTAACCTAAGGACAGCACACAACACCCAGTCATCACGAGGCAGAGAAAATCCCTGACCCCGCCGGGAATCGAACCCGGGAACCCGGGCGTGGGAAGCGAGAACGCTACCGCACGACCACGAGCTGCGGACACAGGGTTGTCTGAAGATGATGAATGAGAATCATAATCTCGAAAAGTATCATGATCTGTCGCATTCGCTCCAGGATACCAGAAATTGGCGCACTCATTTGGTGCTGCATTAATTCTACAAGGGTTTTTCATCGAAACTACAACAGATACAGAAAGCGTTATAACGTAGTTAAATAGAGCAAGATGTCAACTACATACTGTCATTTTTTTTCTCTGTGGGTATTGGGGAGCCTAGGAAAAGTTAGTATTTTCCAAGACTCGAATAAGGGAAAATCATCATGTCTCCTTGCCTTGATAGAGAACGTCTGTACAGATATTGTACAAGCGGCCAGCGTCGCAGGGACCGGATATCCACACAAAAAGGAGACCCATTCCGTTCAATTGCAAACAACCTCTTTAAGGGTGGGAGATGAGGAGGAAACTTGGGCATTCTCACGACCCAGGAATAAGAAACCATTCCTACAGGCGCATGAACCTACTCTGGTCAACGGCATAGGACGCGGAAGGCGCTACGTCGTAGGCAGTAGTTGTGTCACTTTTCAGACTGGACGAACCTAGAGTGGAGAGCCACCAGTCGATAGCTTTCGTAAGACAGGAGATAGAACAGAAGACTGTAATTTTTGCACAGTGTCACCGCCATTCGTTACACAATTTTGACAATGATGAACAAGAGCCGTCACGGCGTGCCCGTAAAAACCGGAACCAGCTCAGGCTACTCTCTGTCTTAAAGGCTCGATGATGTCATGTCATCGAATATGTTGGCCTCGGAGTCCATCCTTCGCGGGCCCAAAGTGATGGAAATCTGAAGGTGCTAAATCAGGAGTGTACGGTAGATATTGTAGGGCACTCGAGCCGAATTTGTCAGTGAGTTCCATGGGCTTAAAACTGTTGTGGCGCCTGCCGTTATCATGCTACTAGTGGAAGTTTCTCTTCTGCTTTGTCATGACTCTCGAATTCAATCTAGTGAGTGTTGTCTCGTAGCGTTCTGAAATGACAGATGCTCGGGATCCAAGAGATCCTAAAGAACCATACGCTTCTGGTCCCGGAAGGCTGTACACATCACATTGCCTGCAGATGGCAAACTTCTTTGTTTAAGAATTCGCATCTCAAATCCAAGGACTGTTTTCTGGATTCTGGCTCATACTGGTGACACCGAGTCTCGTCTCCGGAGTTAGAAAATCGTCACTTTCAGTCTCATATTGATCGAATCATTTTTTTTTTTTTTTGTTATCATGTGTAAGAATCTGCAGGACTCATCTTTCATACACGTTGCGATAACGAAAGCTGCATAACACCTTGTCTAAGGCATTGCAGACAACATTCAGTTGTGGTTCCAATGGCTCTGAGCACTTTGGGACTTAACATCTGAGGTCATCAGTTCCCCAGAACTTAGAACTACTTAAACCTAAGTAACCTAAGGACATCACACACAACCATGCTCGAGGCAGGATTGGAACCTGCGACCGTAGACTGAAGCGCCTAGAACCGCTCGGCCACAACGGCCGGCATTCAGTTGTGTACACAAGTTCTTGGACGTAATCTGTCGATCGTCAGGGATGAGTTGCTTGAGACACTGTTCATTATGAGAGATGGCCGGTGAGATGTGTCGGCCATGGAGTGGATTTCCGTTGGCACAATTTCTTCAGCAGTGAGGAATCCAATAATCTAGCGACTCATCTCTGTTTTATATGCTCTTCAATGGCACAGGCACACGCACACGCACACGCACACGCACACAAACTCTAAGCTAAGCTTTCTTTAAAATTAGTTATAGTTTTTATTCGAAAGATGAAACAAGATAAAAATATTTTGAGACATTTCTGTTTGAATATATACGATAACAGAGGGGTCAGGTATACCTTTACTCAGCTTACAACATTTAACGTTTACAGAGATCGCTTTCATTGCACATAGTACCCTTTAGTTCAAACTTTCATGAAACAGAATGTGCATGAGAAACGTGCAATTTTATTGCATGTTAGTATCGGGATTCGTGACCAACAGATATGACCCAGTGGAAATGTTAACGTTATTAGAGAGTTCTGTATTCAGGTCTCCGAGTCCTCGAAAAGACTGTACCGAAACTATGGCCGTTTGCTGGTCTTCCAACAACCTGACGGCTATGTGGTGTTAACCATCTTAGGCCGCAACAGACCGTCCCAGGGTAGCCTAGCTACTGGAAGCTGAATGAGTGCTAAACTTAAGACTGCGGCAGACATTAAGGAAATAACGTGTTTCCATAAATACCACTTGACGTACTGTTTTAATACTGAATAGTTTAGACGTACAAGCCTCAGCTATTTTACAACACTGTAAAACAAAACTTTAACCTTACCTGAGAGTTAATTAGCCTTCGGCAGAACGCTTTCTGGCCATGCTTTTATCTGCTTTTGGAAAAACTGGTTTGGCACGTCGGCAACTTAAGTACTACAACTACAAGGCCAGTAATGAAAAAGACAGTTAAATGAGTTATAACGCAGCAGTATGGAACTTGAAAGACTGCCACACACCTCTGTTATGAGTTCAATGTCCCAAGTTTTTGTAATTCGAGTTATTGGAGTTTCCATGAATTCTTTAGTCATTTTTACCGTGTTGTTATTCTGTAATTTCTGTCACTGTGAGTTCATTGCCGAAATATTTTGTGAATTTTACTCTAGCAAAAGGGCACTATCACTCATCACAGCTTCCCGGTTGGTACTAACAAGCGATTACAGATGATAACTGTGTTCTAATAGGACACACGAGATTATATTGTTAACAAATAATCCACTCTAAATCAGGTTTACGTACAATCGTTCATGAATGTATGGCCATGGAAACTGAACTAAATGTAAATTTCTGAGCGAGCATTCTCTCAAACAATGCTCAGATGAAACGGCCCTCAGTCAGTTAGCACAAGACACTGATCTTATTTTCAAAATCATCTGTATAATTTTTAACCGAACCAGTTCTTAGATTAAGAGAAATAGAAGAAAAATAATTTTTAGCTATTCAGAGTGAGTGAATATTACGAAATGAGATAAAATTAAATATGTAGTCCTCATAATAAATCACTGTGAAACGTGCAGAAAGAGAGTCAATGAGGTTCTGGAAGGTACCGGCAGGGATGTGCAGCCATGCCAACTCCAGTGGCATCGCTAGCTGCGTTAGGTCTCTCGACTGTGGATCCGTGGCGCCAACAGCGCGACCGAGGCGGTCCCACAGATTCTCGACTGGGTTTAAATCCAGGGAGTTTGGTTTCCACATGAAACTGATAATGGTGCTCTTCGAGCCACGTACGTATACTGCGAGCTGTTAGACACATTGCATTACCTTGTATTGCATTGTATTGTATGTTAACCGGGGACCTTGAAACGACCGAGAGGCTCCGTCCCCACCGCAGCCGCAGTGGTCCACAACCCCACGACGACTACCGCAGTCCACTTCACCCCTCCGCCCCCCACACCGAACCCAGGGTTATGGTGCGGTTCGGCCCCCGGTGGACCACCCCAGGGAACGTCTCACACCAGAGGAGTGTAATCCCTATGTTTGCGTGGTAGAGTAATGGTGGTGTACCCGTACGTGGAGAACTTGTTTGCGCAGCAATCGCCGATATAGTGTAACTGAGGCGGAATAAGGGGAACCAGCCCGCATTCGCCGAGCAGATGGAAAACCGACTAAAAACCATCCACAGACTGGCCGGTTCACCGGACCTCGACACAAATCCGCCGGGCGGATTCGTGCCGGGGACCAGGCGCACCTTCCCGCCCGGAAAGCCGTGCGTTAGACCGCACAGCCAACCGGGCGGGCCTGCATTACCTTGCTTGGTAGATGCCATTGTGTCGAGGAAAAACAAACTGCATGGAGGGATGGACATGATCCCAAGGATAGACATTCTTATTTTGATCTATTGTGCCTTCTAGAATGACATGTTCGCCCAGGGAGTGCCACGAAAACATACCCCAAGCCATAATGCTGCCTCCTCCGGTCTGGAGTTTTCCGACGACTGTTGCAGGGTACCTGCTTGCAGACGTTTCACACCGTTGGAGCATAAAACGTGATTCGTCTGAAAACACGTGTCGCCACTCAGTGGACGTCCAGTTACGGTATCAGCGTGCAAATTCAAGTCCTCGCCACCGATGAACAGCAGTCAGCAATAGTTCATGAACCAGGCGCCTGCTGCAGTGGCTCTTACGCAGCAACACTCGCTGAACGGTACTTGAGGAGACACAGTTGCTAGCCCATGATTCACTTGGGCGGACAGTTGCTCAACAGTTGCACTTCTGTTCGTCCGTGCACGTTTCCAAAGGCGTCGTCCACCCGTGTCATCTATGACCAGTGGTGCGCCACAGTTTGCTTGGCGCCGGTGTTAGATAGCGCAGTTTTGCCATGCACGGTAAACTTTAATGACGGCGGCATGCGAATAGTTTACAGACTTAACTGTGTCGGAAATGTTACCACGCTTGGGCCGAAAGCCAATGATGATGCCCTTTTGGTCGTCAGACAACTCGCTCGTTTTCCGCATTGCAACGATGTTTGCAATTTTTCTCGCATCCCCCGGACACGTTTATTGCACGTTGATGTCGGACATAGGCGGTGATCACGTTAATGTGTTCGGTAACCTTAAAGACCCCTAAAAAATTCAACGCTGTGCCCTCAGGTGACGCTCTTCGCCTTTTCGACGCCTGAGGACTAATACTCATACATTTCCTGGAACACGGAAAAACCATTAACAGTTACGTGTACTGTGAGATACTCCGTAGCCTACGCAAGTACATCAAGAATAACGGCTGCTTACGGAGGGAGTTTATTTATGTATCGTGTGGCAATACGTATACAAAGATTACAAAGCTATAACATTTCAAGATTTCAACACAGTTCTCCATCACAAAAAACGCGAATGACAACAGCTATATATAGATATGAAGGTCTTTTATGTGTTTTATCATACTACTCGTCGCTCTCAGGAAATCTTCAAAAGAACCCCTGCAGGCGCGTGAGGGACATGTTGATACAACATGAGCAACTGTCTGTCGTTCCGCACTACACACGATGCTGATGGAGATTTTTCCCACTTGTGGAAAGTGTTTGCACATCTTTCAAGGCCCTTTCGGATGCGTTCAGGGTACTCCAAACTGCCCGCGGGCAGTCAAATGCGGGCTTAAGATGTTTAGATTAGAAATTAGGATTTCTTCAGTTGTTTCAAAGGCTTCGTTTTGGGTGACTATCGCCTAGTCATCCGCACAGTCAAACTTTCTAGACTGTGTTGGAGGAATATCAGATAGTATATAAATTAAACAAGAGCAAGGACGGATCCCTGCGTTAAGCCGTTATTCAGTACTCTAGGACAGCTAGTGTTTTTTCCTGCAGTCCACACTGCCAGAGGCTGGTCAAATCCAGGGGCTTTTCTTTGGATGCAGGGCAGTTTCAGGCATTGTAGAGAACAGTTTTGGTATCAGCAGCGTTTCCAGTCATCGACAGTACTGAACGCAATGTCCTTCCAGCTAACACGTTGTCAATCCCTTTTGTGCAGGGGACAAGTTGAAACAATCTATAAAACAGTTGACGCCTCCGAACCTTGTCATATGCTGCACTTTGATCAACGAAAGCAATTGATGTTTTATTCTTCATTTAGTATCCTGCTTCAATAAATGTTGTTAAAGATAGGACTTGATCAGCGCAGCTCCTTCCTGGTCAGAATCGAGCTTGCTTAATGGAGGGAATGAAAACACGAGTCCATACGCTTCCCCGGCCTCACAAAGTGTAACAGTCAGGGCCAAGTGCGAGCAGCTTGAGCATACGCCCCACAAACCGGACAGGTCGCCCTGCGTTTCAATGTGTTTGGTCCGTTAAAAGAATATCTCAAAGGAAAGCGCTTCAACCTGTACGACGAAGACGAACACATGGACACGGTGGAGTATGGGATCCTGTCACAGATCATGAAATTCTGGGAACAAGGAATCCTTCGACTCGTGAAGCAGTGGAATAGTTGTGCTCAGGCCTCTGGTGATTACTTTTGAATAAATATTTCAGTTACACTCTCAGTGTTGTTTTGTACCTTTTCTTTTGAACGCCCCTCGTAGATAGATAGGTACTGCGCCCGTTCTGTACGAATGCAAAGGGAAACGACTACTGTCCAGAAACTGCCGAAAGCTGTGTTGTTACGATCGAGAGGCTGACGGCGAATGACGAATAGGAGCGGGGGCCGCTAATCTTTAGCCTTGAAACAGGTTTGGGGCATTGCCACTGCTGAAAGTGCAACTGAATTAACACGGGACGCCTCGTCTGTTGGGACGTGGCACATCATCCTGAAAGGTAGTGATCAAGCGCACAGGGTTTGAGTGCTTGCCATTGGGGATTCCAACGACAGGGAAGCGAAGGAGCTCCTTAAGGGAGCCGCAGGCAGCTCAGGAAGGGAGGTCCGTGGCCACGAATAAGTGGTTCAATGGGAAGTATCGTCTTCAGTGGTTTTCAGAGTACAGGTGTAGACGTGCGAGGTGGCAGAATTTAACTGGCCGGGACAATATTTACAATGAGACTGAGACGAAATTGACCCGCTGATGAACGTCACAGAACATACGAGAAATGCCTAGCGTTGACGTCGATGCAGCGCTGCGCTCGATTTATCAAATGGTGACACCTAATGAATAGCAGCAATGGCATTTTCAATTTTCTACAGTAGCTCTTCCAGTGCGTGAAGATAATTAGAGGACGTCTGACTCTATAATTTGCACGACACGTAAAAGTCACAGGGACAGGTCTCAGGCGATCGAGGTGTCCAGGAGGCTGCACTGCCTCTGCTGATTGTCTGCTCCTCACCATTCACCTCGTGACCTCGTGACAAGGTTGTCAAGGCGGCGTGTGCTATTCCTTCATCTTACTGAAAATGTCCATAAAGTCGTTCATTCTCTTGTGAGTTGTTCCACAAGTGGATTAAATGGATTAAACAGTGTCTAGACATACTGGTTGTAATTAACAGTTTGGCGAAAGACTCGTGTTACAAGGCGGACAGCAGACATTACGCACCAAACAACAATCTTAACCACTCAAGGTGCCGATGGGGATTTTCTGATGCATAATTGCGCCTATTCTGTGAGTTCAGTCTTATAAACATACTCTAAGAAAAAAATAAGACGCAACTAGAAGGAATTATCAGGATGGGACAGAAATCGGTAGACGTGACGTACACGTAAAAATAAATAAATGAATACAATTTCAGAAAAACTGAATCACTTATTCAAGAGAAAGAGCTTCACAAAATGAGCAAGTCAGTATTGGGTTGCTTCACCTCTGGCCCTTATGCAAGCAGTTCTCCGGTTTGCCACTGATTGATAGAGCTTTTGGATGTCGTCCGAGGGAGAATGTCTTAATTACTATCCAACTGGCGCGTTAAATCGACAAAATCCAGAACTGGTTGGGGGCCACTACCCATAATGCTCCAAACGTTCTCAATTGAGGAAAGATCTGGCGACCTTGCTGGCCAAGATAGGGTTTAGTGAGAACGAAGACAAGCTTCCTTGGGCTCAGGTCGAAGCGAGACTCATCACTGAAGACAATTATACTCCAGTCAATGAGATTCCAGGCCGAAAACGTGTCTGCGGGGACCCGGAGAGCAGTAAGATACCAATACGACTATCGCCTGCCGTACTGCCTGACAACCACGAGTGACAGCCTGGGGTGCCATTTCTGTTCACAGCAGCACACATTTTGTTGTCATCCACGGAACCCTTACAGCACAACGGTATGTCGACAACATTCTACGCCCTGTTTTATTGCCTTTCATGGCAAGCCATGCTGGGCTTACATTTCAGCAAGATAATGCCCGACCCCATGCAGTAAGAGTTTCTACTGCTAGTCTTCGTGCAAATCAAACCCTACCTTGGCCATAAAGGTCGCCAATTCTCTCCCCAATTGCGAACGTTTAGAGCATCGCGGGCAGGGCCCTCCAATCGTATCAGTATTTTATCGATCTAACGCGCCAGTTGGACAGAATTTGGCACCATATCCCTCAGCTGGACATCCAGTTCTTCTGTCAATCAGTTCAAAGTAAAATAACTGCTTGCAAAAGCTCCACAGTTGGACCTACACATTATTGACTGGTTTAATTTGTGAAGCTCTTTCTACTGAATGAATTATCTACTTATTTCTGATATTCTAATGATTTGTTTGTATGTTTTGTAAGTCATATCTACAATTTTTCGCCCAATTCGTATAATTTATTTTGCCCACCTAGTAGAACTATCCATTAGTGGATGCAAGTGACAGTGGCAAATTAATGTGGTAACTGGTACTAGAGAAAGCAGAGCAATGTGACTACTGTGAACATAGTAGAAGACGTGACCATACTCATTTTCTGACTGACTCCAGTTTTGAGAACTGTTAATTACATTGTAATGAGAACATGTGTTAGAAATATGTGGCTTTCCTGCGACATTACCTTGTGAGACTGGCCAAATGCTAAGAGCTCTGGAGTATAGGGGCAAAGAGAGTTCTGTGGCACATTATTTGTGTAGGTTATGTACAATCAGGGGCAAGCACAGATTCAGCAGCAAATTAGCCCCTTCCCTTAACCTATTTTTATGCTAATGGATTCTTGACCCCCTGAGGGTTGATTTATGACCATCTGAGGATAATCCATCCTCCTGAGAAACTGTTCACCCATCCCCCTCCTCACCCCTGTGGGAAATCGTCAAACACCTCTCCTCACCCAAACTAGTACACCTTTGATATCAAAGTAATAGCCTAATTAATTAAACTGATCACTTAGTTACTCATTCCCCTCCTGGGAAATCCCTCAGCCATCCCCATCTGAGAATTGGCAGGAAAAAGACTCAGTCTGTGCTGGAGATGGAGGATCTCATGACACAAAATTCAAGTCAGTTTACATAATAATATATTGTTGAATTCAATTTGCGTTTTCTTTATTTAATTAGTTTTTAGGAGATAGGGCTCCTCTCTTCCCCTCCCCCATGAATTGGCTGGAAAAAGATTTAGTCTGTGTTGAGCTGCTGGAGAGGGAGGTACTGTCAATGTGTTCAGTTATCATACTCCTGGATTGTCCTACAGCTGCCTCCGCATTCTGCTGCCCTCTCCTCGCACTTTCAGCCCCACCTCTCCCCCACCTTTTCCGATCATATGTTCGCCTTGAAGTTTGAAGACTGACTGCTCTGCTCCACAATATCACCACCAGATGGTGCTCAAATCTACAGTCGCACCCACCTGCCCCTACAATTTCTACCGGCCCCAAGCCCTTACTTTTTCCAGTCGCATTTGTATATATTCACCACGACATGGCTTTTGGAATAAATAGATCTCTGTTCGACAGAGACGCTAGATCAATTTTTGGTGGCGAAAATGCAAAGGAATTGGAATTACTCAACGTTACACTTTCCCCAATTTCCTGATTTAAGTATATAACTGTCACTTCTTGCAATGTAAGAATGATCATTTTGTGCATTAAAGAATGTCCTGGGAGAAAAATGCGTGAACCTAAATGAGAATTTAGAGTATTATTCTTCATATGGCTTTTAGTGACGGGAGTCTCCAAAGAGATGCTCGGCTTGCCTTCGATGTAGCTCTGTTCCTTGAAGCAGAGGGGCTGCGTCTTTAACGGGATTGGAACCTGGCAGGAAAGACAGGCATTCGGAAGGATTTGGCTGTGGCCTATAGTAAGAGACCAACGCCAGCATTTGCCTAACTTGAAAATTGGAAGCCACTGGAAACTATTTTCAAGGTTCCCTGCAGATGGATGCAAGACATTTTGCCACCCGAATCCAGGTATTGTTACCTCAGAGTTTCAACACGCAGAGCTATCTCAAGTCGATGGAGAATCTAGAAAAAAAATGGTTGTTGTACACTGTTTTAAAATCAAATAAAATAAAATGCATCACAATAAAAGACTGCACTCTGACATTGCATGGCTTTCCTTTAATTGTGCGTGTTTAGTCATTTGACAGTGCATGAATGCAGGCATATTTTAAGATCTGATTGTGCATATAATTGCTGGTTTCAGTTATTACAGCATTTCAAGAGCGTAAATAGATTTTTTTACGAAAGGGGGAGGGAAGGATGGATGGCGCAGTCGGTTCGGACGAATTCAAGCAGCCCACGGATAAAATCTCGGAGAAACATACGAACTACAGAATGTATTGTCATCACTTATTCCTTCCAGTCTCCACAAACGCGTTCCCTTAGTTCCTGGTTTTCATAACTGAGTAACCCTCGTTGAACAGATCGGGCGATATTTTGCCATTTGGGCTACTAATGACGAAAAATTGAGAAATTTTGTAAGAAAATGCAACCATCGGCATTAGGGCGACAGTTTTCTAGATCAACGTGATTTCCGTGCGGCTCAGACAAATGTACTTTTATTCACTAATTTTAATTTAATGTTATCTTTAACGATATTTACCGCACAGCTATCTTGTGAAATACTGAAATATTACAACTCCAAAGTTCTGCCAGCCTCCAAAGGTAGTGCGTACATATTTACAGCTTACCACCACGCTAGCGCACGAATCAAAATCGGTTTTTCTCTTTTCTCTTCTTACAAATTTACCCATAATTAGATACTATCACAAAAGCACACAGCACAACATTTATAAACGGTAGCACTTAGCACTAAATTCAATTGAAAGTAAAAACTAAGTTGATTAACAAAACAACTCAAGCGAGGCCAACAATTTCTTTTTGGCTAAAATCAGGATGGACGGTAGTCTATAGTGTTATGAATGTATAGACGGTCTAAATCTATCGTTGGCCTTGCTGACTATCGATCGTGTGCAACCCTTTTTCGTCGTGTTATTGAAAATAAAAATATGTTTTAATTCCACAACAAGGCAACTAGGTCGTGGGTAATTTCGTTTAGGCGATAGGGGGAGGGGTGCTTGAATCTCCTGCCGTCCCCCCTCCCTCCATTTGGCTACCCCCTTGCAGTTGGCACTGTGGTAGTACAGTTTGGAATTTTTTTGTGTAAAACAAACACATGAATAAGAATATCAAGTAATTGTTAGTATGCTAATTGGAAAAGGAACTTTAAAAACGGTTAATCATATGCAAAGCGTAATCTAAATCAGAAATCATAATGATCTTAAAACAAGATGGAGTATATTACGTGAATCTATAGAGTGTAGGATATGTTGCTTTTCCGAATGTACGGACATTTAATTTTGTACATAGTTATACTTGACTTTTAAATCTATTACCATGTCAACTTGGCTCTATCCACTGCAGATACCAAATTAATGACGTAGTCTATAGCTGGAGGTCTGCGCGGATAAGAAAAGTGCAATCCGCATCCGCACCGCATCCGCAAGGTCCTAATCCGCAACCGCATCCGCAGCAATTAATCCGTTCCGCAAGTTCCTTATCCGCATCCGCATATCTTTAAGTTTTGAATGAGTAATTAATAGTAATAGACAGTAGTACTTAGAAGTATGGTATGTAATGACATAGTTATTGTTAGGGTGCCATTTCTGCAACAACTTAACTACCTTTGACTTCTTGAATCACAGGAAATGCTCTATACCTACTCTAAAGCAAACCATTCCAAACAGGAAAGCATTGGCGCTCCGGAGCACACACAGTAGCGGCTCGGATCTCGTGAGATTGGAAACGCTATTTAAGAAACTATAATTCAATGTAATAGTATTAAATGATGAAAATACGTGTATAGAAACAATTATATTCCGTTGCTCTTGTGCCAAGGCAGCTGAAAATGACGATGGTTTTAAGCTGTTACTGGCACATTGCATCATTTACCGACAGTTTTTTTGTACTCACTGCTGGGATGTGTCAAATTTTGAAGCCATTCATGTGAGCTGATGATTATATTATAGCTTACGCGTTCAGTCCTCGTCATTTCCAGGTGAAAATATTTACAGTATTAGGCCTACACTGCAAAACGCTGGCGCACCTGTGAAAAAGTTAAACTGCCAGCAATAATTGACGTCGTCTGGAAGAAATAACTCGTCTTCCGAAGAGTGACAACAAAATCAGGGGTTATAGAAATTAGGAGTCCATTTAGCTAAAAATACGATTGAAATCTCGAACCTCACCTTTTGGCTGATTTATCGAATCAAGACCTAGCGATAAATGAAATATCTGTCTCATTCTCAGCCAAACAAAGTTTTTCACACTTTAAAACATCCTCAACATTGGTCTAAATTACTAAGACAAAATTTGCAGTAGATTTCGCAGTTAATACTTTCAATGTTAAAAAATAATTTTTTTCAGAGTTCAATGGAACTGCAAACGATTTCAAGATGTCTATATAAAAACCACTGTCCCATAACTTCAAATGTTAGGCACTGTTCCCTGTTAAGCAATACCGAGTTACAGTTAAAATGTTCAATTTTCTTACGAATTTCAGCCCTTATCTTTACTAATTGGCTGGTAAATTAAAAGACACATTATAATTTGGATGATTTGAATATTTTGTAAGTTTTCAATGTGATCAGAATAATCTTTCACTGGCTATCGCAGTCACAGCTTGTTGGTGGTCGTGAGCCGTAGTTTGAAGTCCCACTTGTAATTAATTACAAGGCCCACCGTGCCACCGCTCCCGCCGGGCTGTTTCACTGTTCACAAAGAGCGACAATGCTCGGCGGCTGCAAATTTTACTGTAGTCCACGATGAAATTTAGTTAGGCACTTATGAGATCATCATTACCTAGTTTAATAATATTGACGTGTTAGCTGTTGAATGTTCTTGTTGCGAAGAGTAAAAGCTTAAAATTGAGCTCTTTAATATGAAAATTACAACAAAACAAATTGCTTGTTAAATATTTCCTTCTTTTACCTACTTAAATGTTCTTGTTGGGAATAGTAAAAATACTAACAATATGTCGAGGAAATTCTTTACTATAAATATTACAATAAAAACTCACAGGCTTCAGATTAAATATTTTCATCTTCTGCTTGCTTCTGATTCAAATTCTATAAAAGAAAGAATCAGATGAAAAAAAAATTGTAACTAATTGAGATAAGCCCAAAAAATACAGTGAAGTAAGAAAAGCTGTACAAATACCTATTTACTTTGGAACATTACTATGCAGGAACATGATGTCGTCAATCGTCTGTGGCTTCGAAGACGTGCGTCGGTCCTGCATTATTTGTCCCGCAGTAGTGAAGCTTATATCAGATGGCGCGCTGGACGCTGGAATGCAGTGCACGAAGTATGCGAGTTTGGAAAGACGCGGATAGACGTTTTCACGTCCATGCCACCAAGCTATCAGGTCGATGCCTTCCGAAAACTGGACTTTATCATTCGTATATCTGAGAATATCATCTGATGCAAATTCGAGATCTCTCGTCGATTCATCTTCTGAGGAATCTTCAAATTCATTAAAAAGTACGCCAGATTACTGTTTTTTTGCAGGAATTCCACATGTTAGTTCCTCCTTATCTTTTAACTGTGGACAATTTCTCGCAACATAATTTTTCGCTTCCTTTACAACTTCATCTTTTTCGGCACTGCTAAGAAATTTTAGGTTTTTATATTTTGGATTCAAAAACGTTGCAAGTTTATGGGTTAGTGTTATGTCCCATTTGCTGATTAAAATAGATTTGGCTGTACTCTTTAAATCTATCAGAAATGGGCTGTCGCCATCATTTTTTTCAAGGAAGGGGAGAAGTTTTAACTTCCACAACACACGTAAATAAAGCGTAGGGGTTTTGGAGGCTTCGAGATCACAAGAAGCTATTTTAAATGGTGTCAGAAAGGTTATTATATCTTCCAACATCCTCTTGCCTATAGAATTAATCATATTATCTTGATTTTTCTCTGACAAAATTGACAGAACTTCAAACCATTGTGAATTAATAGACTCAAACATATCCAATTTACTGTTCCATAGTGTGTCTATATTGCTTTCAATGACTTCTGAAGGCGATTCTGAAGACCAGATCTTTTAAAGAAAGTTGCGATAGCTCGACAGGAATTTATTAGTCGTTGCACGTCACTCTTCTCATCATTCGCATCTCCTCGAGTCGTGTGCTCCAGCACAGTATTAAGAATGTGTGCTGAGCACGAGAGCCTCTTGTATTGGCGAAGTGCTGCCACAATATTTGGACCTCTATCCGTAACGAACACGATGTTATTCATAGCACTGAATAAATCGAACGACCGTAGTATCTTAATTAATTCAAGTTTAATGTTTTCTCCTGTTTTTTTAATATCACTTTCAAAATTTCTGGTGCACAACACTCGATCCTCAAGTATCACTTCTTCATAATTAACATAATGTGCACTCACTCCCATATAGTTTATTTTGCGGTACGAATCAGTCCATAAATCGACAGTTAGTGCTCCACCTATATCTCTGAATATATTCTTCACTTCTGCGGAGACAGTTTCACGCAGACGATCGGCCGTTTCCTTCAAATTTCTGGATATGGTGGTTGGATGAGGTAGCAGTTCCTTAGCACTCACCGCACCGTACTTGGCCCCCATATCAATAAGGAACTGTGCCGTCTCGAGAAACCCAGATCCACACGCAACTTCGAATGGTAAAATGTCTTTGCTGACAAGATTGATAAGCTTTTCTGTCGGGCGGAACTTCAGGAACTTTCACGTCTCTCTTGGTATTTAAATAAGTAATTATGCTACTTTGTCCAGCCTCACACGAATGTTTTAGCAAATTTGAAGTTTCACTTTTGTGTCCAGTGTAGGAATATACTTTTTTACATGCAAAACAAGCTACTATATCTTTTATCTTTTCGTTGCCATCAAATACGTATCCGAATTTTTTCCAAATTGGCGATTTCAATTTGTTTTCCTTCACTAATGTAAAATCACCTTTCTTCACCTTACATGAAATTGTATCCATCGATATGGTGTTCATTTGAAGAAAGAACTCTCACTGATATTTGCTACGATGCATGTTGTCACTCGGTCACTACAATGCGCTAACTGATGGCAGCGGAAAATTGCAACGGGCACCTGTGTGGTAGACAGTGGGCAGGTTTGCCACCCAGAGAGCACTCCACAGGCCTCACAAAAGACATGGTCGCGGAAACGGATTTAGGCGCAGGTGTCTTGGGTACAGCTACGTCGGTCGTAGCCAGGGGCTGAGGACAATAGACATCCGCTCTACCCGGGCCCTGCAAGATTCCAAGAATGTCAACAGACTTGGAGTTTTCAACTAACATTGCAACATACGTACTGGGCAGATGCCGTGCTCATTATCCGCAGATGACCCGCGGATATCCACGCCGGTCGCGATTTTATTCGCCAAGTAACAAATACTGTGGATATCCGCGGATATATCCGCGGATATCCGCATTCGCGCAGACCTCTATAAAGCCAAAACCGGTTATCGAAATAAATGCTGTACTAGTGATCTTGACTTCACGATGTTTTCCTTCTGAATTTACTTTCTCAATATCTTTGATAACATAAAAAAGTGCGTATAGTTAACAGCACACCCAAAGTGATATAACTTAAGTAAAAAAAAAACTTAAAAATCGTTTCTGTCGCAGCAGGATGACTCATGACTGTTTCTCTTTTCTTGTTTTTAACAACATCGTATTAAAATTTCTTCACAGTTTGCCCTTATAAGTATGCACGGTGCAACTGAAATATTTTTACAAACTTTGGAGATCGATTTATCGCTTGAAAACAAGAAAAAAAAGTCGATGTAAACGTTCGATCAAAAATCCTTCGTATTTGTGTTGTTAGGGAACATTTATGTTGAACGCGTTTAGAGACGCAATTCCTCAACGTAAGTTTGTAACCCAGATTGAAAATTCATTTTGATAGACAATAAATGATAGTAAGTGAAGCTGTCAGCAATCCGAAGATTGTTTTGAATGCCACACTGCTTGACTAGGCTTGGTCGTGTTGAGGTGGTACACCTTTTTGAACTAAATTACCCAGCCGATTATAAGGGGACGTACAGTTTAACGTGTATTCCAAACCACGGTGCAAATTGGCGTTTTTCGCATCATCGAACACTGCCAGAGGTGAAAGAAGGCAGAAGTGGCAGATAAAAATCCTAGGACTGACTGTGGATCGAAATCGAGGCCTTTGGATTTGTGGTCTGGTAATTTACCAACCTCTTTTTTCTGGGAGGGGTGGGGGTTTATTATTGGTGTGCCGATGCATGACTTTCCTGAAAGTCTAGCGTTCACACCTTTACTCAGTCTTTAGGGTTCCGTACCTCAATCGGCAGAAACGGAAACATTATAGGATCACTTTGTTGTCCGTCTGTCTGTCTCTCTGTCCGTCCCACTGTTCAAAACTGTACACGTACCACGCTGCAGTTTACGTCGCAAAACTCTCTCATCAAAACGTACACAGTACTTCTCTTCAACCGAGAATCATGAAATTTGGCAAGAAGCAAGGTTTCGCACTACAACGATGGAAAAAACTCCGAAAACTTTTCATTTGTAATTATATCACAAACATTTCTTTGTCATTTGTTATCAGTCTGTCTGCCCGTCCGTCTGCCTATTAAGGCTCCTAATTCTCAGGGACGGGTAGATGTATCAAGTTGAAATTTATCACATACTAAGGTCTATGGTCGCTTGGCGGCATAATAAAAGTCAATGCAGTCAAAAGTCATCAAAGCCTGTAGGATTCTTCCCTTTAACCTAGAATCACGAAATGTGGTAAGAAGCAAAGTTTCACAGTACAAGTAAACGAAAAATTCCAAAACTGTTACTTCGTAATTATATTACACGGAAAAAAGTTTGTCATTTTTTATCAGTCTATCTGACTGTCTGTCTGCCCGTCCATCCGTATGTTACGAGCCCTTTTTCTCAGAAACAGGTAGACATGCCCAGTTGAAATTTGTCTCACATACTAATGTCTACGGTCCCTTCGCGGACGAATGAACGTTACCTTATAAGTGAGTTCAATCAAAAGACACAACCATTTATGTCACATGTTTTGATACTCTGAAGCTCACTAATCAAAACCTATACCGTACTTACCGTTGGCCTAGAATCATGAAATTTCGCAAAAAGAAAGGTTTCTCATTACAAGTAAAGTGAAAAGATCAGAAAATTGTTAATTTGTGATTATATCACAAGAAAGAAAATTTATTTTGTCATTTGGTGTACGACTTCGGACTGGAAACTAAAACATTCTCAAAGGTCTTGGAATCCCACACTGGACTCGCATTCGGGAGGACGACGGTTCAATGCCGTCTCCAGCCGTCCTGATTTAGGTTTTCCGTGATTTCCCTAAATCGTTTCCGGCGAATGCCGGGATGGTTCCTTTGAAAGGGCACGGCCGATTTCCTTCCCCATCCTTCCCTAACCCGAACTTGCGCTTCGTCTCTAATGACCTCGTTGTCGACGGGACGTTAAACCACACTAACCTAACCCTTGGAATCCCTGCGACCGATAGGTTGTCAGTATCAACGTCGATAACAGGCAAGACAGCCACTTGTGGGGGAGACAGTGGGGGCAGGGGCGTACTCTCCATGGGCAGTTAACACTTGCGAGGAGTAAAAGAAAATGTTTAATTACTACTTTGAAAAAAATAAAAAAACAAACATGGTCCGAACAGGCCTTGAAGGCCCAACAGTACCAACCGTTTCATCCTCAACCATCAGGCGCCACCAGATGCGGATACGGAGGCGCATGTGGTCAGCATACCACTCTCGCGGCCGTAGTCGGTTTTCGTGACCGGTGCCGCTACTCCTCAGTCAAGCAGTTCCTCAACTGGCCTCAGAAGGGCTGAGTGCACCCCGCTTGGCAACAGCGGTCGGCAGGCCCGGACGGTGAGCCATCCAAGTCCTAGTCAAGCCCAACGGCACTTAACTTCAGTGATCTGACGGGAACCGTTGTTACCACTGCGGCAAGGCCATTGGCTTGAGAAAAAAGTTATGTCATTAATGTACAGATCGTTGGTAGACACTTGACTGCAAGTGTGGTACACACTGAAATCCCCGCGCCACAGCACCAAAGCACGCCGCCACAGGGGACAAAGCAAAATTGCTCTGCCCATTGATGGAGTGGCGTACCACCTGGAAATACGTTTTAGGCGGCAGCGGAAATACAGGGTGATTAAAAAAGAATACCACAACTTTAAAAATGTGTATTTAATGCAAGAAACATAATATAACCTTCTGTTATACATCATTACAAAGAGTATTTAAAAAGGTTTTTTTTCACTCAAAAACAAGTTCAGATATGTTCAATATGGCCCCCTCCAGACACTCGAGCAATATCAACCCGATACTCCAACTCGTTCCACACTCTCTGTAGCATATCAGGCGTAACAGTTTGGATAGCTGCTGTTATTTCTCGTTTCAAATCATCAATGGTGGCTGGGAGACGTGGCCGAAACACCATATCCTTAACATACCCCCATAAGAAAAAATCGCAGGGGGTAAGATCAGGGCTTCTTGGAGGCCAGTGATGAAGTGCTCTGTCACGGGCTGCCTGGCGGCCGATCCATCGCCTCGGGTAGTTGACGTTCACGTAGTTACGGACAGATAAGTGCCAATGTGGTGGCGCTCCATCCTGCTGAAATATGAATTGTTGTGCTTCTTGTTCGAGCTGAGAGAACAGCCAATTCTCTAAAATCTCCAGATACTGTAGTCCAGTTACAGTAGCACCTTCGAAGAAAAAGGGTCCAAAAACTTTATTGGCTGAAATGGCACAGAAAACGTTCACCTTAGGCGAGTCACGTTCATACTGAGTTGTTTCCCGCGGATTCTCAGTGCCCCATATACAGACATTGTGACGGTTGACTTTCCCGTTAGTGTGGAAAGTTGCTTCATCACTAAACACAATCTTTGAAACGAAAGATTCATCTGTTTCCATTTGAGCAAGGATAAAATCACAGAAATCGATTCTTTTAATCTTATCAGCTGCAGACAGTGCTTGAACCAATTTCAGACGATAAGGTTTCATAACTAACCTTTTTCGTAGGACTCTCCATACAGTTGATTGTGGAATTTGCAGCTCTCTGCTAGCTCTGCGAGTCGATTTTCCTGGGCTGCGAACAAATGCTTGCTGGATGCGTGCTACATTTTCATCACTCGTTCTCGGCCGTCCAGAACTTTTCCCTTTGCACAAACACCCATTCTCTGTAAACTGTTTATACCAACGTTTAATACACCACCTATCAGGAGGTTTAACACCATACTTCGTTCGAAATGCACGCTGAACAACTGTCGTCGATTCACTTCTGCCGTACTCAATAACACAAAAAGCTTTCTGTTGAGCGGTCGCCATCTTAGCATCAACTGACGCTGACGCCTAGTCAACAGCGCCTCAAGCGAACAAATGTACAACTAAATGAAACTTTATAGCTCCCTTAATTCACCGACAGATAGTGCTTAGCTCTGCCTTTTGTCGTTGCAGAGTTTTAAATTCCTAAAGTTGTGGTATTCTTTTTGAATCACCCTGTATTGTAGCTGTGACATGCCAATCTGGACGACTTGTTTAGACGTCTGTATAACTACCTCTTATACATGTCATCTTCAATGAGTACATCGTCCTTCACCGGCCAAAGAGCACTTTTGCCCATGGTTTATTACGCTAACTGCCAACCTATTATTTCTTCTGTCCTGTTCGCAGCTGAGGCTGTATTTTAACGACACGATACAGCAAATTATCACAATCATTATTTGTGGGAACATGAAGATCCTCAGGTGTCAGTTAAGGCGTTGGAGGTTAATATATGGGTTTGGGTCTTAGGTAAGAGTCTGGTAGGTTCGTACACTCACCCAGCTTGTGTAACAAGTGCCATCAGCAAGGACTTTTGCAGACCTGCTACAGAATGTAAGCCTACAAATAAGAGGAAACACGAGGTTAATTCGTGATGGGCCACGACCACGTTTTACGTAACACGGGTGGAGTTGCACTGGATGGTACTACCGAACAGATGGGTAGTTTGGAGGGGTGTGGGAGGAGGGTCACAGAACATTTTCGCGGTTGGTACCAAGGGACAGGGGCGAAACAAGCAAGTTTCAAATGTTCATTCAGGTAACCAAATTAAATACAATACAACAAGTCTTGATGTATGATGGGAACTGTTAGTTTTGTCCGTAGGCGCAGTTCCTCGACGTGTCCAGTAAGTGGAGGAATGTCTTTAACCCAATACTCAGAAGTTCATTGGGGTTAAATCGGGTGGTCATGGTGGCCAAGATATTGTTGCACCATGTCCAGGCCCAGTCGGCACATTCCTACGGAGATACGCGACAGCTTCATGATGATAATGTGGTGGCGCGCCATTTTGCTGGAAAATAAATTCTGTGCCCATATCCTGTTGTACTTGAGGCATTAGATAATGGTCAAACATGTCCAGGTACGGATATCTGTTACAGTTGACTCAGCAAGAAAGAAAGTACTGTAAATCTTGCTACAACTTACGGGGTAAAAAACACTTACCTTAGGGGAGTCCCATACATGTTCGAAACAATTGTACCAATTAATAACAGTTTTTCTCTGAGGTGGTAACTTGCGATACTTAGTATCTGAATGTAGTGGCGGATTTGGATTCACTGCGTACGCTCTGCACCGTTACACACTGCATGATTACTGTAGCAATAACTCATCCACATATACCACTTAGCGGGAACATCGTGAACTTAACAGCGTTCGGCGCGATAGTGTCGGCACTGTTGCTCAGCGTGTTCGGTCAGAGGGTTAGCTACCCTCTGTAATAGAAAAACTGCGAGAAAGGATCGAGGAACAAACCAAACGGTTGTCATCGGACGTCCGCAACGAACAAATCAACGAACAATGTAGAACAAAAATGAGATTAATAAAAAAAAGAAAAAGATAGCTGAGTGGTCAGCACTGTGGTGTGTCACGCCAAGGGGCCCGGGTTCGATTCCCGGCTGGGTCGGAGATTTTCTCCACTCAGGGAATGAGTGTTGTGTTGTCCTCATTACCATTTCATCATAATCAGTGGAAGGCAACGGGAAACCACCATTAGAATCACTTCCCTAGACGCTCATGCGGTGGACCTCTCTGGCGAGGCTTTCCCTATGACAAGACCTGCCGTAAGGCAGAACACAAAGTTTTTTTGTATTCACTATAGGGCTCCTCGCATCAGAAAGCGCCCCAGTATTCAACCGTTCCGACCACCCACCTTTACAAACAGCCTGCATTTCGTCTCCTTCTGCTTTGCAGTGAACAATGTTAAATGGTTGGTCTTCTCAGGACTATGCTGCCAATACAGTTTTATTCATTGTTGTCAGTAAGAACACTTCTTAGTGTTTGGCAACGCGAAAAGTACCTCCCCAACTCGCTACCCATCCCTACCCCTTCTCTGCCCTCATGTATAAGCTGATCTCGTACACAAGGAACACAAAGGCAGTGCATTGGCGGAGTTGTCATTTGTACCCAGGTGATTCATGTGAAAACTAGTTACGACGTGATTATGGCCACAGGACTGGAATTAACAGACTTTGAACGTGGAACGATAGCTGGAATTACATGCATGCGACATTCCATTTAGGAAATCGTTAGGGAATTCAACATTCCGAGATCCAGTGTCAAGAACGTACCGAGAGTATCAAATTTCAGGCACCGCGAACAACGCAACGGCAGCCGATGTTCACAAACGACTGAGAGCAGTGGCGTTTCCTTAGAGTTGTCAGTGCTCACAAACAAGCAACACTGCTTGAAATAACGGCATAAATCAATCTCGGACGTACGACGAACATTTCCGTTAGGACAGTGCGCGAAATTTGGCGTTAATGGCCTATGGCAGCAGACGATGGACGCGATTGTCTTTGCTAAAAGCAGGACATCGCCTGCAGCACCTCTCCCCTAGACGACTGGAAAATGGTGGTCTGGTCAGATGAGACCTGACTTCATTTGGTAAGAGCTGATGGTAGGGTTCGAGTGTGGTGTAGACCCCGCGAAGCCATGCACCCATGTTGTCAACAAGGTACTGTGCGAGCTGGTGCCGGTTCCATAATGGTTAGGGCTGTGTTTACATGGTCCAACTGAATCGCATTGACTGGAAATGGTTACATGCGGCTACCTGGAGACCAATTGCAGCCATTCATAGACTTCATATTCCCATGAAAATGTGCCTTTTCGTCAGGCAACAATTGTTCGCGATTGGTTCGAAGAACATTCTGGACAATTCGAGCGAATAATTTGGCCACCACCATCGCCCGACACGAATCCCGTTGAACGTTTATGAGACATAATCGTGCACCCCGGCAACGCTTCCACAATTATGGACGGCTATAGAGGGAGCATGGCTCAGTAGTTCTGTAGGGGACTTTCAACGTCTTGTTGAGTCCATGCCACGTCAAGTTGCTGTACTACGCCCGGCAAAACTAAGTCCAAAACGATATTGGGTGGTATCCCATCACTCTTGTCACCTCCCTGTACATAAAGGGTGTTTCAACATTCGTATCACAGGTTTCTGGGGGTTGTACAGGACACTTAGTAGATAAAGTTTTGATAGATAATCAACGTCGAGAAATATACCGACTGGATATGGCTCTGAGCACTGTGGGACTCAACTGTTGAGGTCGTAAGTCCCCTAGAACTTAGAACTACTTAAACCTAACTAACCTAAGGACATCACACACATCCATGCCCGAGGCAGGATTCGAACCTGCGACCGTAGCGGTCACGCGGTTCCAGACTGTAGCGCCTAGAACCGCTCGGCCACTCCGGCCGGCACGACTCGATATAAAATAAATTTGAGGATAGGCTCATTTTCAGATCTCCCACTTCACGGTAAGCGCACTGTTGTAATCGTGACATCACACACCATTTTCATCCTACTACAACAACGATGCGAGAAACTGGTACGTTGCAACTAGGAGTGCTGAGTGTGGTGCTCCCCGGACGCGGCGCACTTTCAAGAGGACGTCCTTCGTGAAGTACAAGAGAACGCGACGACGAGTATTCGAAACGTTGTCTCTGCCATGGGGTGCTGTTGTGCAAACAAATTAAAGCTCGTTGTCTCCGCTGTGTGCGTACCGTGAAGTGGAAGATTTGGAAGTGATCCGATCTTCAAACTTATTTTATAACCAAACAAGACGTTTCTGGACAAAGGCTCCTTCTCAAAACTTCGTATACTAACTCCCCTCTACAATTCCTAGCAGTCTGTTATAGGAATTTTGAAAAACCTATATAATTATACACTACATACAATAAAGGAACGCTGTCCATCACTTAGCCTTAATATTGTAGAATAACTGAACTATTCAGCGAAAAAAATCCTTAATCGCTTATCTTGTGACATGAAATGCCTAACATACAATAAATATAAGTTCAAACATCTTATATCTACTTGGCCATGCTTCCTGCCACCAAAGAAGAATTGCGGAAAGTGAGATGGACATCGCAGTTAGGATCCATGGAACATGCAAACAGCTGTCGACATTGTGAAGTGCAAGATCTCTAGTTCGATGTAAAGGAGACCCTGGAGACCCTAAATCTGCAGATTTAAATTACAGAATAAATACAGTAATTTATTCTTACTAACAATTGTACTTACAGCCTGGTATGTAAGATGGCCCACCATGATTGGCGAGATGAAACCCGGTGTCACACATATCATGTTCGTGAGAGCCAGCAGGATTCCTGCAACACAACGCCAAAGGTGAATTGACTAAAGAAAAAAAGCTTAATTCACAATGGCGCTGTGTGACAATTTAGTAATTGTATACAGGGTGACTTTTTCCATCGTGTTCAAACTATAGGGATTGATGGATGAGAGGATATGGAACAAAAAAGGTCTAATGACTTAGGAAATACATGGTTCCCATGCTAGTGACCATTTATTCAATCATACATTGTTACAGAGATTGTGGTCTAATACGCGATGTAGCATACAGTTGCAGTTACAGTATGCATGGTTTCCTCCTAGAGGGTGGTACTGTGCCGCATACGACAAGCCCTAGCGCCGTCTGCTGCCATAGTAATTGGTACTGTTGTGGCTGAATCACTTCTCTTGCTGATTCACCTTGTAGAGGATGTGATACAGTGCTGTACACAATGGTTTCATATTCGAATCGACAGCGTGCCAATATGGTGTTTACTTGCGGAAAGGCAAATGGCAACGGGTGGCCGGCAGCAAGGTTGTATCAGGAGATCTATCCCAGCCGAAAACCACAGCATTCAATGTTTGCAACAATGTTTCGTCTTTTGTCAGACTGGGTCGTTTCAGGAATCAGGAAATCATGAAGGACGTAACCGAAATGTTCGGACATCAGACTTAGAGGAAAATGTGATTAACACTGTGGCAGGAGACCGCCGTGTCGAATCAGTTTGCCCACCAGTACAGGGTAAGTCAGACGACCGTGTGGAAGATTCTCCATGACAATTGTTACTACCATTATCACTTACAGTGTGCGTAGGGCTTATTAACGGCAGACTTTCCATGTCTGGGGTAGTTTTGTCACTGGTTTCTTCACCAGGCAATCACGATTCCGGGATTTGTGTCATCCATCCTATTCATAGATGAGGCCATGTTTACAGGGGATGGTATCTTAAACTTTCATAACAATATGTGCGATAGTATACAGAACCCCCATGGTATGGTGATAATCACCAGCGTCGGTGCAGGCGGAACGCGTGGGCCGGAATAGTTGGCGACCGTATTTTGGGACCAGTCTTCCTTCTACGTCGCATAACGTGCTGAACTATCGGTGTTTCTTGCGGATGACTTTCCCTCCCCTGCTAGAAGAAGAGCCACTGATGATTCGAAGGGTTATGTGGTTGCTACATCATGGTGCTCCAGCCCATTTCGCCGTTAACGTCCGGTTGTATCTCAATGGTGTCTTCCCCGGTCGATGGATCGGACCAGGGGGGTCTAATTTCATGGCCTGCTCGTTCACCGAATCTCAACCAGTGCCATTTCTGGTTATGGGGCCATCTCAAGAGTATCGTGTAAACATAGTCCATTCCAGATGTGCGGACACTGGAGCAGGGTATTCAAGCTGCTTTGGATACTGTTCGGATGCAGCCTGTCCGATGTGAATGTTTGAAACAGAACATGCTACGACACGTACACGCTTGCGTTGAGGCACATGGACCTCATGGTACAGCGCGTATTAGACGGCAGTCTCTGTAACAAGTGTGAGGCAGAACATGCTATGGCGCGTACACGCTTGCGTTGAGGCACATGGAAACCATTTTCAACACGTACTGCAACTATGGCTGCATGGTACAGCGCAAGGTATGATTGAATAAATGATCTCTAGCATGGAAACCATGCATTTCCGGACATAAGTTCATTAGACTTTTTTGGTCCGTGTCCTCTCATCGATCAATCCCTAGAGTTTGGAAAAATCACCCTGTATAATGTATGTAATTTACTTTCTGCTTTATTATTATAAAATTTTATTCGAGTATGTCATTTTATTCACTGTATATGAAATATGTAATATTTCTTACATAAAAATGGCCATATTATTTTTGAAAAATTTAGTCTGAGTTATCAGTCATTCTGTTAACGTTAGCTCCACAAACTAGACAAATATTCATGTTAGATGCCAATAATCTCCAAAGTAACGTAGCGTTATTTATTACATTACAGACATTGTATATTAAGCAAGGAACATGATACCAAGTAATTTTTTGTTATGCAGAGTCATGAATGAAGTGTTATATGTGTATAATCAGAACTGAAATCAGAAGTAGTTTTGGAATACGTAAGAAACTTTAACTTAATTTTTGAATTTCGGACACAAACGAACGGGCAAGTCGGCCGCATGGCGAATGCTGCCTACATCACTTGATCAATGAAGGTGAAAATGTGTGCTATGCATATAAATGAGAAATAGGAGCCATGTATTACAGAAAAAGTAAGTTCACTTGAATATTAATTGAACGTATATTTACAGCTCGCCAATTAGGGTAACAAAACGTTTTGTTATTTTTCACGTGGCTGCTGCAGTGTTCAAAATGCAGTGGACAAAAACATTGTATTACTAAAGACAAAAAAAAAAGAAATATATGACGTCAGTTTAAGACCGAAATGTCTTGGCACAAATAAAAGTATCCAAAAAGTGTCTGGTTGCTGTATTACTTAAAGCAATTTAATTCACAACTGCAGAACTCACGACGATTATCATGGATAACTAACTTTTCAGTGCTTACTCTCTCGTGGCTTAATGTCTTTTGCAAGCGTTTCTACTGGGCATCAATACTGCTTATTGTGTGTCCGACGTGACATGTGTAACTGTAGACGCTCACGAGGAAAGCGTGTTAACCGTATTGTCACGTTTGTGTTGCTCACGATGATGGTAGAGAAGGATGATGGTGCCAGCACATGCCTACTCCTCTCCAACTGGGGTCGTCGAATTAAACTCTTGCATTCGAAGGACGGGCGGCGTACGGGGTAGGGTGGTACACTGGAAAGACCCTGGATCGTATTGTGGAGAACGGCGCTTCAAATCTCAGTCCAGCCATCTACATCTAGGTTTTCTATGATTCCCCCAAATAGTTTAAGGCGAATATCGGGATGGCTCGATTGAAAGGGAGTCGTCAGTTCCCGTTCGCACCTTCCAACGATTCGCATACGTGCTCCATCTTTAATAACATCGTTGTCGCAGGGACTTTAAACTCTAATCTTCGTTCTTTCTTCGGATTAACACATACACCTGTCCTCACTACACTAAACCCTGCAGGCAGGTTTGGAATTTACGTGTCTAGAGATCATTAACTTAACGGCAGCGTCTTCCTCCCACGCTAGCCAAATACTGACAATAAAAATTGCTCCCAGCAGCAGGATTAGAAATTTCTGTCTTGGGTCGAGCAACACAGTAAACGCGTTAGTGACCTCGGCCAAAAAAGTCGATGGCTTTTTTTTTCAGTCCATGCCCACGATTATATAGGGTGTTACAAAAAGGTACGGCCAAACTTTCAGGAAACATTCCTCACACACAAAGAAAGAAAATATGTTATGTGGACATATGTCCGGAAACGCTTACTTTCCATGATAGAGCACATTTTATTACTTCTCTTCAAATCACATTAATCATGGAATGGAAACACACAGCAACAGAACGTACCAGCGTGACATCAAACACTTTGTTACAGGAAATGTTCAAAATGTCCTCCGTTAGCGAGGATACATGCATCCACCCTCCGTCGCATGGAATCCCTGATGTGCTGATGCAGCCCTGGAGAATGGCGTATTGTATCATAGCCGTCCATAATACGAGCACGAAGAGTCTCTACATTTGGTACCGGGGTTGCGTAGACAAGAGCTTTCAAATGCCCCCATAAATGAAAGTCAAGAGGGTTGAGGTCAGGAGAGAGTGGAGGCCATGGAATTGGTCCGCCTCTACCAATCCATCGGTCACCGAATCTGTTGTTGAGAAGCATACGAACACTTCGACTGAAATGTGCAGGAGCTCCATCGTGCATGAACCTCATGTTGTGTCGTACTTGTAAAGGCACATGTTCTAGCAGCACAGGTAGAGTATCCCGTATGAAATCATGGCGGTGAATCGAGGAAGTACAGTACATACTGACGAAACTAAAATGAGCTCTAACATGGAAATTAAGCGTTTCCGGACACATGTCCACATAACATCTTTTCTTTATTTGTGTGTGAGGAATGTTTCCTGTTTGGCCGTACCTTTTTGTAACACCCCGTATAATACATATTCGAAATAATCGCAATTTATACGGTATCAGGCATACTTATCATGCCCGACAGAACCATTGCATGTCATCAAACCACAAACATATTCGCCAAGTTTTTCGCCTTGTCTGGGAATTTTATTTTCGTAAGAAAAAGGATCTGTTTCAGCAATTCTCTTGACTTAGTCTGAGTCCTTTTACTAACTTCCTACATGTCAATTATGTTACAGCTGCTCTTTCCCATACAAATCACTTTTATATCGAACTATACACTAGCATTATACATGGGTGTAAAACGGTTTCTATAGCACACATTGATAAGGGGTGGGTTTATATGGTAATACGTGTCGTGTAAAAGAATGGGATGCATACTCTCGCGGAAATCAACTCTGGTCAGCTATAGATGGAATTACATCAGATTTTTTTTGTATTCAGTTATACACTGAATATTTGCACCCATATGAAAACCCTTCTTGTATGCCGGTGTGACTACTCATTCCTTACATCTCCTGCACACGCTTTTACTCAAGGAATTTGTGATATTTTACCATTCAAATGGGAGCTAATTCAGCTGTATAGAATATGTTTTATGCTGCTGATGCACTGTGAACCCTGTGTTCAGATGCAGGTGAATTGGTTACTCTTTGCTCACAGCTCCGTGTAGTGCTGGATTCGGTCGCGCAGGTTGAGGCTGTTGCCAATGGGCATCACTGGGGGGATTGGGGGGGGGGGGAGGGCAGATGTGGGGATCCAAGGGACGTTTAGCAGACGTCTCACATGTCCCTCGATTGGTCCACTAATGTGGTCAGCCCAGTTACGGTCCACACTGAAGATGACCCCTCACCTGTGCTCGAGTAGAAGGTCTTTTAAAAGTGTGTCAGGCAGCAAAAGATCTTCAAGGGGACTAACTGAAAGAACTTTTCTGACAAACGGGTTTCAGGCGCTCTCTGAGGCTGATAAAAGATCTTGAGCCAGATTCAGTCACTTCAGAGTCGAGGTATTCACAGAGGATGGGATTATCGGTCATTGGGAGCTCCAACGTTAGGTGCGTGATACGGCTTCCTAGGCCCTTGGATGCAAAGGAGGGGAAGAACCCCAGTATGCACTCTGTATGCACACAGGGAGGAGTCATCCCAGATGTGAAACAGGTCCTATCTGATGCCATGAAGTCTACATGGTGCAGCAAACTGCAGGTGGTAGCTCATTTTTGTATTAAAGATGTGTGTCACTTTGGATCAGAAGATATTTCCTCTTCTTGCATCTGTCTGAAGTGGTAAAGACAGTTGGTCTGTCTTGCAAGATGAAGGCAAACCTCACCATAACGTAGCTTCACTGACATGGAGGACGGCTCATACAGTTCTGCAACTGTGTTTACTGCAGATTCCTTGAACTGCGTAATAGGCTGTAGGTGTCTCGGAATCTGCTTGATAGATCAGGAGTCAATTACACAGAGGAGGTGGCCACGTGCCTAGCAGGTGGTGTATGAAATGGACTGGGCTGTTTTTTAGGTTAGAGGGATGCGGAAGTGTAGAAACAGAGGTTCAGTCTCAAAGGCTGAAGGGCAAATGCAGCACGAAGGTAGACCTAGGAGACATTGGTATTGTAGTTTTGAATTGTCGTGGGTGTGTTGGCAAAGAATCAGAGCTCCAGGCGCTTATAAGAAGGACTAAGCAGTAGTCGTTATAGATACTGACATCTGGAAGCCAGAGGTAAGTTCTGACAAAGTTTTTTTTACCCAGAACCAAACGGTATTCAGACATTAAACTCTGTCTGAACAGGACTTGAAGGCTCAACGGTACCGAACGATCGCCATGTCATTCTCTGTCCATGCGCCTCACTGTATACTTATACGGAGGGGCATGCGGTCAGCACACCGCTCTTCCAGCCGTTGCCAGTTTACGAAACCCGAGTGGCTACTTGTCGATGAAGTAGCTCCTCAATTTGGCCCACGAGGTTGAGTGCACCCCACTTGGCACCAGCGCTCGGCAGACCTGGGCAGTCTCTCATCCAAGTGTTAGCCAAGCCCGACATCGCTTAATCTGACAGAACCGATATTGCAACTGGGGCAAAGCCGGTGGCCAAAGGTGCTCAGAAAGGACTGATTAAATTCAGATGGTGGTACCGTGTTCGTTGTTGTTAGAAGTAGTTCAACTTTTAGTATAACTGAAGTAGATTTTTGCTGCCAGGCATTATAAGTAGACGTTATACCTGGCAACCAGAAAAATTAATAATTAGTTCTTTTTATCGATCCAAAGATTCAGATGATGTAGTTTCTGTAAGATTCAAGTAAAATCTGAGTCATTTCGGATAGGTATCTGACTCAAAATTAAATTTGGTGGTGACTTCAACCTGTCCCTAACATGTTGTCGAAAATACTTCAATAAAGTCGATGGCAGACATAAAACATCGCCCGAAATTGTACTAAACGCCTTCTCCGAAATTTCTTCGTAAGAGACAGTCTCCATTCCTTTCAAATAGCTATGTAAGCATAGACCAGATGTGGTTTCAATTCAAAGAAACGTTTTTGACGGCAGCTGGGAGTTTCATACCAAGTAAATTAATAAGAGACGAAACAGAAACCCATGGTACACAGAACAGGCCAGGACACAGTTGCAGAAACAACGAAAAAGCATGTCAAATTAAAAATAAAGTCTTAAAGCTGCTCAAGTTTCACAGAAGCACGAAATCTAACTCCAATTTCAATAAGGGATGCTTTTAATAGTTTCCACAATGAAATTCTGTTCCGAACTCTGGCAGACAATTCGAAAAGATTCTGGTACACCAACGGCAACACACAATCAATAGCTTTACTGTGCGATAGCAATGGTAATGTTTCTAATGACAGCACTACTAAAGTGGAGTTACTAAATGTGGTTTTCGGAAATACCCTCAGCAAAGAGGATGCAGTAAATATTCCAGAACTGAAATCAGTAACAGCCGTCAACATGAGTAACTGAGAAATAAATACCTGGTTGTAGCAAAAAAACGTACATCACTTAACACAGGCAACTCTTCCTGTCCGGATTGTGTATCAAGTAGATTTATTTCGGAGTATGCTGATGTAATAGCTCCATATTTAATTATCATATACAACAGCTTGCTGGACGTAATGTCCTTACCTACAAAGGTCGCATCAATACACAAGAAAGGACACACGATTAGAGGGCTGTTCTGAATTACAGAAACATAGCGGTCACATCAGTTTGCAGTAAGATTCTGGAACACATGTCGAGTTAAATATATCGAAGAAAACGATCTATAGATACACAGCCAATACTAATTCGAGAAGTATATATATATATATATATATATATATATATATATATATATATATATATATATATATTTTTTTTTTGTGAAAGTTTCAAACATACCTGTTACTCAGCAACCGTATACTAGTCACAACATAGGATTATACAGCCAATCGGTTGCACATAACTGGTAGGTACGTTGACTGACGTTTCGACACCTACTATGTGTGTCTTCATCAGAATAAAATTTTGCTAAATTCTAAAGTGGGTATGACAAAAAGACATTAACCAAGATGACAATTTTCTTGACATGCAAACGTTACGTACATAAAATTACATTGCTAAAAAGCAATGGTGAGAATTTACAGCAGCTATGCTCAAGTCACAAGCGAACTAAAACGTCCTAGACTTTGCCACTGGTGCCCAGTTGGGAACAGCATCAGACTGATCGGCCCGGTAGCTCATTACATTGCTGCCAAGAAAACACGAGTTGCGCCGCCTATCGGGAACGGACTGTGACATGTGCTCATTTTGAACATTATAGCAGAAAAAATTGAAAAAAGGACAGTTAATTTTAAAAAATATAAAGAAAGAGCGCTTAATGTCTTTTTGAAAATATACAGTAGTCAAGCATATTAAGTATAACAGAGCCATCTGTTAGGCTTTACAGAAATTACTATTACGCAAAGGACAGAATGATACGAAAAATGTCTTTTTGAAAATATACAGTAGTCAAGCAGATTAAGTATAACAGAGCCATCTGTTAGACTTTACAGAAATTATTACGCAAAGGACAGAATGATATAGAAAAAAATTAAATTACAAACAGCTGTACAATCCAGAAAATTTTTGCATGAAGTAACTTCAGCAGGACAAATCTATGAGATAAGAAATAAGTGTTTCCGAACCAGGAGCAGGGAAAATATAGCAAAAAATAGAGAAATGAAAATCCCGCGTGCAGTGGACTGAAACAATTCAAAAATTTTTGTTACGTAGTTGTAACTGTTCACTGAGGATGAGGCCATCGTTCTCAGAAACATGCTTGAAAATCTCCAGCTCTTCGAGTATATCGAGTCTATGACCTTCCTTTCCTCTATGCAAAAGGGAAATTTCTTCAGTGCCTTTCGGTTTGTCTCCGGAAATTAGCAGATGATCACCAAAAGTGGAATTGTGTACATTAGTGCCTCTTTTTACCAAGAAATGTTCCTTCTGCCTGACAATAAAAGACCTTCCAGTTTGTCCTATATAATAAACGGGACCGTATCACAAGTGATTTTATATACTCCTGAATTGTGTATCGGAGAAGCTGTAGACTTAAGATTGTGAATGAGATTTTTTCCAAGGTATTGTTCGTGGAAAAGGCAACTTTGAATCCATATTTTTTAGTCAAAAGACGACGAATTTTATACGAAATAGGACTTAAAAATGGAACGGAGAAATATTTTTGTACTCGTTACTGTCAGGAATAGCGCTGTTGCCTGAAGCGGTCACTTTAGCGTCAGTTTTAACTTTGAAGATCTTGTCAACTAACGTGGAATCACAGCCGTTATTAACTGCAATAGTTTTTGTTATGTTCACCTCTTCATTAAGCATGTCAGGTGACAAAGACTGCGCTTTGAATGGCTGAATGGAAAAATGTTTTCTTATGGGAATGAGGACGCACTGAACTAGCGGGCACAATTTGATCTGTATTAGTGGCTTTTCGAAAAATACCGAAAGAAAGTCTGTCGTTGTCAACAGCAATCGTGGGCTCCTAATAATTAAGCTGACGGTCATTATTTTGTAACTCACAAGTGACGCCTACTTTTTCATGAAGACTATTGAGAATTTCAAACAAATGATGTATTCCTTCTCGGGAACCACTGTATGTGATCAAAATGTCATCTACGTATCGAGCATAAGACAAAATACCAAGATCAGAAGCTGAAAAATTATTGAAGACTTTCTGCTTCAGCGAATTAATGAAATTATCGGCCAAGATGCCTGCCACGGGGTTAGCCATTGCTTGGCCGTCAGGGTGATGGTATAATTTGCCATTGCAAACAAAACAGTTATATTTTACTGATATTCTTAGCACACGAATTATATCAGTGATTTGCTCATCAGAAATAACTTTTTTCATAGTACGTAAGATATCGCTTTTTTAGCAATGTGATTTTACGTAAGTAATCGTTGTACGTCATGAAAATTGTCTTCTTGGTTAAGGTGTTTTCTTGTCTTACGTAATTTTCTATGCATTATTTTATAGGCTTTAGTAAAACTTCAATCTGATGAATACACCCGTAATAGGTGTCGAAACCTAGGTCAATGTACCTACTAGTTATGTGCAACCGCCCGCAGCTCGTGGTCGTGCGGTAGCGTTCTCGCTTCCCGCACCCGGATTCCCGGGTTAGATTCCCGGCGGGGTCAGGGATTTTCTCTGCCTCGTGATGAATGGGTGTTGTGTGATGTACTTAGGTTAGTTAGGTTTAAGTAGTTCTAAGTTCTAGGGGACTGATGACCATAGATGATAAGTCCCATAGTGCTCAGAGCCATTTGAACCATATGTGCAACCTGTTGGCTGTATAATTCTGTGTTGAGAATGTTGTAAAGCAGAACTCACCCTATATTCACACGGAGTAATGAGTGCTATCGACAGCAAATCCCAAGCTGATTCCATATTTTCAGGTTTCCAACAGAGTTTTGACACCTTTCCTGAAAAGCGGCTTCTAGTCGAACTGCGTGCCTATGGAGTATCTTCCCAGTTGTGCCACTGGATTTCTTCTCAGAAAGGACACATTTCGTAGTAACTGATGGGATGTCATCGGGTGAAACGGAAGTCATATCCGGAGTTCCCCGAGGAAGTGTTAGACATAGTCTGCTGTTTCTAATCTATATAAACGATTCTGGAGGTAATGTGAATAGCTGTGTTAGATTGTCAGCACGTTATACTGCCGTTTACCGCCTAGAAAATTCATCAACAGATCAATACGAACTGCTAAATCATTTACACAAGGTAGCTGTATCGTGCAAAAAGTGACAGTTTACCCTGAACAATAAAAAAATGTGGCACCCTCCATAAGAGTACTAAAAGAAAAACCAATAAATTTCTGTTGCACAATAAATAACAGATGTAAAGCTTGTCGACTCAACTAAATACCTAGGGATCACAATAATGAGCAACTTAAAATTGCAATCCTCAATCGGAAAATGTTGTGAGGAACACGAACTAAAGACTGTCTCTTACTGGCAGAACGCTTACAAGATGCAACAGATCTAGTAAAAAGACTATCTGCACTACGCTTGTCCGTCCTCCGCTAGAGTAGTTTTGCACGGTATGAAATCCGTACCATATAGGATTGATGGAGGACATCGAAAAAGTTCAAAGAATGGCGAGTCTTTTCTATTATCACGATGTAATATGTGACTTGAAATGAGAGAATTTTTTTCAAATGTCCATATGGGAACCATGGCAATTGAATGAAAGATGTAGGCCTACTTCATGTCAAAAGGTCAATATGCTAAACCCACATTTTGTTAATTAGGTTGATTTGCTTAATAATTGTTTTGTTGAGACTATAAGAGACTGGTATTTCTTTGTTTTAATGTTTTCTAATTCACAAAACACTGTACAAGCGTTGCGACTGAGTGGCCTTGCGTGTGGGTACTGCCGTGTGCAAAGAGCGCAACAAAGGCGGAAACACGAAACAGCGGATTCATGTGGGAGAGTCGTTATGGTAGACGCAAGCGTGTGAACACGAGTGAGATAAGTTCTGGCGAAAATGTTAAATGTTCCTTTATCAACCTGAGTGGTATCGAGGCAGAAGATTCTTGGGCTGGACAATAGGAAAAGTAGTTTACACAACGCAAATAGCTGAAGTGCAAGAAATACAGACCACTTCGATGGCAATGTGGCCTGTGTCTACCAAGGACGTAATGGCGTCGAAATGTAGGACGGCGTACATGTAACTATGGCTATAAGTATGGAGACGTGAAGACATCATCCAGCCGCCAGTCCAGCTCAGCTACAGCATCTCAGATCGTATCGGCAAAAGGCGAGGCAGAAAACTGTTGTTTAATAACTTTCAGACAGGTTCAGGGAATCACTAGTCAGTAATTTCAATTTATGATCATATTAGCAACAATAGGTCAAGTCACTGAAATTCTTGCAAAGCTATTTTACTTTAAACTGCATTCATCTTTCCTAAAGTAAATTCAATTTAAATATCGGTATAAATAACCAAGTAAATTATTAGCACAGTATAAGGACAAAATCTTGTCATTTTAAACACAGTAATACTACTTTATCAGAGAAAAGACAATATGATCGCTTTTCATAGGTCAGTTATTTTTAAAAAATACCTGAACCGCGATTTATTTTCAAAGAATATTCTTAAGAATTTATTTTATTTACTAGCAATTCATCAAGAACATTAACACATTTAATCACACTATGTTAGCATGGAAGTAGTTGCCAGGGAGTAACTGATGAAATCATAACCAAATTCCTTTTAACAAAAGGGAATTTTATTCACTGTAATAGTACCTAAAAGTATTTTTTAAAAGAAACAAATTTAAAATTATAATCAGAAGGCTCCCTCTAAATATCAAAGTTACAATTTATTCAGAGGCAGAAAGAAACACAACAGCCTCTGAAAGATTACACTGGTGCAAATCTGCAACACACCAGATAACTTTAAACTAAGAGTTTTAACAATTTAGACAAGCACACAAACTATGCACCCCTTGTAGGAGGGATGGAAATGGTACAAAACACTAACAATTAAAATATTAACCTTGCCACCGAAGGTGCTACTTGATTTTAACTTCTAAGAAAAGTCCTACGGTGAAAGGGCAGCAACGTTATATACTAAAATGATCATTTAAATAAAATCCCATGAAATGCAATCTTATATAAAATTCTACAAGGTTGGCTAAACAACGGTTAAGATGCTCTACAGTACACAGATACCGCCTCTCAAGATCATAGGCAATAATATCAAAGTTTCCAAAGCTCAAAACATATTTCAGATACTAGGCCGTTACACTCCAAGCAATAAATTCGTTAACACACCAAATCCGACAAACATGACAGAGGCAGCTACTAACATACGGTAGATAGGAAGATTACCGAACAACCCGAACCGCAGGTTGCTCTAACCCGCCCCTACTCCACAAGGGAAAAACGGACCACCTAATTTATAAACAACCACCTTCCCGCGGGTGGGCAAACGGAGAAGAATGATGGGATGACCCCCAAGCAAAACGGCCGGTGACCTCACCAAGAAAACAAGTAGAATTTAACAAGAGTAAATCAAACAAGATATCACCAATCACGTAACTTCTAATAAACTGCGATTTCTCGAGAAGACCTGGCGCAGCACCCCCCAAATCGCTCTCCCGAACCGTCCGCTGCCAGCCGCTTCAACGGACGCAGGAAGGCGCGCCGATCTCCCGTCTCACGGCGTCGCAGCTCGCACCGGCTAGACTGATGTCGTGGGTTGACTCCTGTTACTCTCGTGTCGACCGCGAAGTCACTACCCCTCGCTATACGCGGCGGCCCTCTGGACTCACGTGGCGACCTCACATGCGCCGACGCTCAAGATGGACAAGTCATCTCGTGTCTCAGTGCGCGACCGACCAACCGATCGATCCAACCGCCAATGACCATTGCCTGAGCAAACTCGAGCAGACTGGCAGCCCAACGCGCAGACTCAGATGCAGGAACTAAGCCCCGACCGGGCGACCACTCGCTGAGTTCTCTTACTGGCGGAGTGGAAAGACTCTCATTTTGCCGGCTTTAAAGGTTGATCCGAACGACAGACATACTAGAACTCCGAACGATAGACAGACACTAACTGCCTAACAAATGCGGACGAGACACAGACTAGCAAGCTGGGGACGAGAGACTGACCCAGACTAAACGACTGACGAACTCATAGCGCCCCTTAAATGCACGTGAACAGGCTACCTTTCCCCTTTCCTACCAGAGGGGGACACGAAAGTTGCGATTGCCACAGCGGCGCCACCGCCAGAAACGGAGGGCGACTGCTTCACACTTCGCGCTGCAGCATGCTCTTCAAAACAGCAATTTTTACCACGGCTCAATACCTTTCCTTTAATGAAAAAGTTATCGAAAAGAATTATTGAAAGTTAATACAAACTCAGTACATTCTTGGTCACTGTACATAACAGTAGCACTGCATCAATAGCAAGTGCACCAAGAGCAAAAGTTCAGTTTACTTTTCCATCTTTTGTTAAAATTAAATTTCACGTTACAATTTCATTATTTTCATGTTCCCTTCGGAAATGTGGACGTGAACTTTTACGGTAAGTGATCATTGTTCTCTTTGGATCTGGCTGAGAATGTCTGCTGTTACGACCGTCGAATGGAATCCAAAACGCAGAGTTGAGTGCGTAATGTAGGCTGTGCAACTGTGTATGAGAAATGTCGCTTTGCAAGGGGAGGGAGTGTCACGGATATGATACAAGAGTTGGGGTGGCGGTCATTAAAACAAAGACGTTTTTTGTTGCGGCGTGATTTTTTCGCAAAATGCGAATGCTAAAATATTTGTTTGACTCCGACTTACATAGGGAGAAGTGACCATCTTAATAAAATAAGAGAAATTAGAGGTCTCGCCGCAAAATTTAAGTGTTCATTTTTCCTACCTGCTTTTTGGGAGTGGAACGGCCAAGAAATTGTTTGAAAGTCATATTTCTTCCGAGCACTTGCATGTGAATTGTAGAATAGTGATGTACATATGGAATGACGAGACAGAGAGGTTTACAGAAACGAATGTCTGGGCCATTTCGCGGTCATTACAAGTCGCATTTTTCCCTAGTGAATGATTCACATTTTAATTTTACAGGTGATAATTAAAATAAGAAAATCAGTCAACAGAAATAATAGTCTGTAACGACGCAAGGCACTGCTTATGAGAACAGACATAGGTAATGGCCAGCAAACTGAAGTTAGACGTAGCCTTGCATTAGACACGTATCACACTTGGACAAAATAACAAGGCACGGAACAGTAGTAAGCGGGCGAAAGCAAGCAGTAATTTTTCCAAATCTCAATGTGCAAGCGACATAGAACTACTGATAATAGACAGAGGCCCGCGCAATATACACAGTTTCAGAAATGTGTTAGGCAATTACCCTACCTGACTGCCAGACCGATGGCAGGTGATTCATCAATAGCTGTATTAATTATTCTTGACAGTCAGTTAAGCGCACGCAAAAGAGATAATCAGCTAAATGAAGCAGGTTGCTATTCCTACACTCTGACAGATAGCCGCTGAAGATCGATACAGAGGTAAATGCTCAGTAGTTAAAATAATTCAGATATGAAGAAATCTACTGGCGGTGGCAGAGATTGGTTTTCGGGGGAAGGGCGGATGCACTCATCCCAGCAAGCTCTCTGAAAACTTTTACAGATGAGAATTATACGAGGGTTGGAACTTTAATAGTGGAAAATATTTATTTACAGCTCGTACAAAATAGATACGTGTTTCAAAGGTTTACTGACCTTCAAAGTAGTCACCAGCATTGTGTATAAACCGTTGCCAGCGATGTGGAAGTCGTAGGACACTCTTAGCAGTGCCAGTTGTGTTGACAGTTCGAGAGGCGCCTTTATTGCCCGACGAATTTGTAGCAGTTCTGAAGCCGTGATGTGTTTTCTTCCATTTAGAGATCGAGTTGAACTCGCGAGGGTTTAAGTGAGGGAGCACTTAGCAGCCCCATCAGTCAATCACATCAGTAACAGCTTTGCTTGAGCGTTGTCCTGCAAAATGATGGTCAGGTCCTGCAGAAATTGTCATCACTTCTGCCTCTAAGCTGGTCGTAGGTTGTGTTCCAAAAACGAACAGCAGAGAGACAGAAGTGATGACACTTTTTGCAGGACCTGAGCATCATTTTGCAGGACAAAGCTCAAGCACGTACTGTGCAAGATGTAACTGATTTGTTTGACTGATGGGGCTGCTAAGTGCTATACCACCAACTGCACCCCCCTGTCTAATGCCATCGTGAGTTCAACTCGATTTCTAAACTGAAGGAAACACTTCACCGCATTCGCTTCAGAACTGCTACAAATTCATCGGGAAATAGACCGCGGCGCTCGAACTGCCTGTGGTGTCACCGCCAGACACCACACTTGCTAGGTGGTAGCTTAAATCGGCCGCGGTCCATTAGTACATGTCGGACCCGCGTGTCGCCACTGTGAGTGATTGCAGATCGAGCGCCACCACAAGGCAGGTCTCGAGAGACTGACTAGCACTCGCCCCAGTTGTACGGACGACATTGCTAGTGACTACACGTACGAAGCCTTTCTCTCAATTGCCGAGAGACAGTTAGAATAGCCTTCAGCTAAGTTAATGGCTACGACCTAGCAAGGCGCCATTTGTACCATTGCATGTATCTCAAGATAGTCTCACTTGTATCATCAAGAATGCTGTATACCAAAGGACGATATAAAAGTTAAGTGTTCTAGTAGCTACGTTCTTTTCGTTATCACATTCATTACGAATCCTGTTCCAGACTTCGCGCCAGTCGGTGTGTGTGTACGTGTGCCCTTTCGGCTACCCGTCTCTGTGGACTGGCTGCCTTGTCAGTCCACTACACTGCCAACACAACTGGCACTGCTAAGAGTATCCTACGACTTCCACATAGCTGGCATCGGATTATACACAATAATGGTGACTACTCTGAAGGTGAGTAAAACTTTGAAACACGTATCTATTTTGTACCAGCTGTAAATAAATAGCTGCCACTACTAAAGTTCCAACCCTCATATATATATATATATATATATATATATATATATATATATATATATATATATATATGCTTTCAGCAATAAAATAAGGGTAATAGCAATGAGTTACAAAGAAAACTAAATTAGTTACAGGAAACGGAGTGTTAAAATAATAAATGTTAGTAGTTAATAAGAAAATAATAGAAAGATAGGAAAGAGATTATCTGCAAATTTTCTTTTAGAGTTAAAGCAAAATGTAACATAAATTCTGGTTCATGTTGTTGCTATTCCTGGTGGAAGGACCTCGGCAGAAACGTCGAACCTGTCGCACCTGATGTAGAATACAAAATTATGTCTTCTTATTTTGCTATGCATGACTCTGTGTGTATTTGTTTCAGCTATCTAAGAAGTATTACTACTTATTACATCTTTTAATTGATGCTGTAGGGCATGCCCATTGCACTATTTGTAATAGTATATCTAAACGTAATTCTATATGTTTGTACATGTGATTTTATGTTGTATGATTGTGCGCATGATGCTGTTTCCCCTGACTAGTGCCACAGGCGTGAGGGAAGCCCCGGAACTTAAACTTCGAGCCTCACCTCCCCGTACGGCGTATTCCTTAGAAGTAATGAGTGTCTCTATTCCTATATTAGTCATTTTCCTTTAGATTCTTTTTCAAGAGAAGCTTCGATACACGAACCAGTCGCATGCTATGTCTGCTTTGCTTATAATTATCTTATTTATCTACTTCAGGTGTCGTACTGCTTGTGTGTGGCGCATTGGTTAGCACACTGGACTCGCATTCGGAAGGGCGACGGTTCAAAAAAAAATGTTCAAATGTGTGTGAAATCTTATGGGACTTAACTGATAAGGTCATCAGTCCCTACGCTTAGACACTACTTAAGTTAAATTATCCTAAGGACAAACACACACACCCATGTCCGAAGGAGGACTCGAACCTCCGCCGGGACCAGCCGCACAGCCCATGACTGGCGACGGTTCAATCCCGCGTCCGGCCATCCTCATTTAGGTTTCCCGTGATTTCCCTAAATCGCTTCAGGCAAATGCCAGAAGGGTTCCTTTGACAGGGCACGGCCGACTTCCTTCGCCATCCTACCCGAATCCGATGAGACCGATGACCTCGCAGTTTTGTCCCCTCCCCCAAATCAATCCAATCCAACTCAACTCCTTGTGTTATGAGTATGTATCAAATGTTGTCGTCGTTGTTGTGTTTGTCATTTTATGTATCTGCATCTACATCAGTTCTGTGACAGTGTCTCGATCCTGTCGTCGTCTGACTGTTTCAGATCTGCCGTATGGATTACCGGTCTGAAGACGTCATGCAGTGTTCTTGAAATCATATCAGAGATACTGCCTAGAGCACACCGTTTGTCTATGTCTTTGATGTCACTATATTCTGTCTCAGGTCGTACGTTTGTAAGTGTGTTGCAGTGTAATGCCGCGCGTTCAGGAGACCCATGTCTCACATGTGCATGGAGCGCTCTGGCTAAAACCGTCGGCACACGGACCGTGCTGCCGAACGTTAACGTTGAGCGTACCAAGTTCAACGTGCTGCTGAACGCTCAGGAATGATGCGACTTGTGCATACGGTACGTGGGCCCCAACGTGGTATACGCGATCGCAACGCACTCCAGCGACAGTTGAGGGATGTTTCTAGTTCGTTAATCACACTGTTTACTCAACGGGCGCGCCTGAAATTCCCACGTTACCTCTATTAAAATGCACATTTCTTCCATCGTCCACGAAAAGGAAAGTACCATGTCCAATCAATAAGGACACAGCTTATAAAAGTTCCATTACAAACAGTGCGGTACAAATTTGGAATACTTCTCCGCATAAGGTAAACATTATTTCATCATTCCCACATTTTAGTAAAACCCCAAGGTCAGTCTTACTTGATCACTGTTCCTACCCAATAGCAGAATGTTTGCAACATGTGAATTACGAAGCGTAAAAGAAAAAGGAGCAAAATATCTTTATACAAGTAGCGTAAGCTGTCCTTTAGATTAAGCTAATCGAACAAAGTCACCCCTCAAAAAAAGTTGAACTTGTATTTACATAAAATCAAATATTGTAGTCTATACTTATTTTTAACTAATAATAAAGTATCAGAACCTAATAAAAACGCGAATGTTAGGGGAAAAAATATTGTGTCAAGACACGGACCACTGCCCCAACAGAAAACCTCATTATTATCCAGTGACGCTATTCATTACGCTAAACCAACATCACACGTCTTGTATCTAATCATAGTATCTTACGTCTCGCTAAAAACCTTAATCGTAGATATTTTACTAACTGAAATTTAATTACGACACCTTGTACCAAGAACAATGCGTTTTGGGTGGATCTTCAGTGTGTCGCTGCCTTCAAATAGCCTACTCTCATTATACGCAAGTTACAATAATTCTTTTGCCACGAATATGATGTTTCTCATTATTTTATTGGAACGAATCAAACAGTTAACAACGGGTTTTCCAGTGATTCTCAATTTGCTGGTGCTCGGAACGGCATATATACATACAGGCTTGAAATGATTGCCAATATGGCGCCTCACAACTCTGTACTGAAGGGAGACGGCGTGCTTGTGACGTAGGTGGCGTTGTGCCATCTCATTGGTCAACGCTCAGACGCACTCTCAGAATATCTGACACGCCACATATTGCTCTGCACGTTCGGGAAGACTCCCGAACGTGCTATTCCACTCTATGACGTCAGAAACTCGGCACGCTCAACGCTCAACGTTCGGATGCACGGTCCGTGTGCCGACGGCTTAAGGCGCTAGCTGTTTAATTCACATATGTATGTGATATTTCCCCCTGTTATTTCTCTAACATTGTCGTGCCACCCCTCTTCAGCCAGTAAGCCGCTTCTATGTGGCGGATAGCGACGTCAGTGAGGCAAGTCCCCAGAACCACCAAAGACCTTTATTGATGTGGTGCCAAAAGCACCCTACATTCTCTGTAGTATGGTCATCTGGCCTCTGCTCTCTTGGTTTCTATAGGTCACAAGACACACACAGTACGCCTACGAACTTTCTGCAAAGCATACTATGCCTTCATAGAGAGCTGTGTGATACGTTCGTAGCGTCCTCAAACGTAGTCTGTATTGTGTGACTTTAGCCTTGCAAGCTGGTGCGTTAGTTTCGCCACTTCGTCAACTCTCAGTCTGATATGCACATTGAAAGTAAGTCGTTCGTTATTATGTATTCCTAAATATCGCGTTATTTGTTTCATTTTTATTTTAACGCTATCCAGTTTAATAATTGTGTTCCGTTTCAGTGCCCCTTTGAGTAATAGATATATTGTTTTGTATGCAGCTATTCTGAGTTTGTTGCTGCACCAATTACTCATGAGAAGTTATGTAGTTTTGTTTTCTAGGTGTATTGGTGAGTTTTCTGATATAACAACTAATAAATCTTCTGAATAAGCGACTACCCCGTTCATTCCGTCATCCGCATCCAAGCTGTTTAAGGCTGGCTCGACAGCAATGTCTCAAAATACTGGTCCACAGGTTGAGCCTTGCGTGCATCCTTTCGGTATTTTCTTGACTAATTTCTGGTGGCAATAATCTAGTAAGCTGTTATACGTACAGGGCAGTTGGTAATTGCATCTCCCTCAACCTAACGAACAACGCAGGCCACCAAAAGTGTGATGTCGATTAAAGTTGCAACTGCATATTTATCGTTTATCGTTTGTATTGTTTCTAATGCGCGGTTGACTGCCTCAGCTATTGATCTTTTTGCCGTAAAACAACACTGATGTGGGCTTAGGCCAAAGAGCTGCCTGTGTGATCGTAGTCGATTACAAAGAAGCCGCTCTTGTACGTTAGCCAATGTTCTTAGGAGGCAGACTGGCCTGTATGTTTTGGGGTCGGTTGGGACCCTGTCCTCTGACTTCTTAACAATGACCACGTTGTCTGTTTACCAAAAAGCAGAGACCCTTACTTGCTGTAAGGCGTCGTTTGGCATGTCCACCACAAACTGAGTGAACTGTGTGACAGTATTTTTAAGAGTTCCCGAAAGTATTTCGTGTTGGCTGAGCGCTTTTCTATTTTTTTTTAGTCTGTCTATCGCTAGTCCTACTTCACGGGCGAAAGGTATGGTAACACTAACACTTTCGTAAACATTGCTCATCTGGTCACTTCAAGGCCGCATGGTGGTGTTGATCGTGTGTTTCTTGGTCATCAGGAAGCAGCTAACTGAGCAGAAACTCTGCCGAGCATCTCCAGCCGTGTGACGTCAGAGTGACTGCCTTTTGTAATGTTGACAGAAATGTTGGGATCTTCATTCTTTTAGTCTGTAACTTAAAGCCCCCCCCCCCCCATACGTTGTCCTCTATTTGTGTTTTAACAAAGTAGTCGCAATGGTTTTGTCTTGTTCTGTTTAGTTCTTTTTTGTATTTTTGTTTGTCGTCACTGTACAGCTAAAGTCCGAGTTTTCGTTCTTTTGCTGTATTGGCTCTTTGGTAGTATCTTCTTTTATCATGTGGATCTTTCGTAATCTTGTCAACTCTGCAGACCGTGGTAGTTTATGTTCCGTCCGGCTTTTGCTCGTGGAATGGCTGCTGACTGCGCTCTCTCTCTTTCTTTTTTGTTTTCTGTTAAGTCTGTTAGAACATGCGTGGTGCAGTCTATGTTACCTCGGATAGCGTGTAGTGGAAAACTTTCTCTGTGACTCTGATTTTCTGCCAATTTTCCCTACCTAGAATTAATCCCTGATGTTGTGAGGTCGTGGTGTGTGTGTCCGTGTACGTGTCTGTATTTTGTTTCGTCCAGTACTTCCCATTTTGTTAAGTGTGCTAGTGAGTTTTTGTTTGCTAGTCATACATTACTGACTCCTCCAGCGTTGCTACAATATGTTGGTGCTTGTACTTCCCTCGTAATACAAATAGGTTGCACTCATTTATGATGTCAACTATTACATGTTCTCTAGTATTTGTTCTATTAGCATAGCAGAGCGTAGAGCGGACGTTAATGTCTGTGAGTATTAGTAGACTTCTACCTACGGAAAATTTTGCATCTTCTCTGCTTAGGTCTGCAAACGGTTCGATGTCGTACGAATTCTGTGCGTGCACTGAAGTGTCGCGACCGTTTGGCTGTGGCTTTGTGCTACTAAAAGTGCTGTGTAATCTTTGTCATCGTGAAGGTCGTGTTTGTTACTGCTATTGCAGCCTTTGCCTGTTTTGCCCTTGTGACGGTCGACGGTCGTGTAATGTTTTGGCAGCCCTGTAATTTTTTAAACCACACATGTATTGTTGCCGGAGACAGAGTATATCCGCTCCTGCTTCGTCCACAACCCTACCAAGTTCGATGGCTACTAATGAATTCCTCATACAGTTTAACTGTATAATCTTGAGAATGGAGATTTCGTGTTAGAGAAACACTGAAGTGTAGTCTCCTTGGCGTTGAGGTATACGCGTTTATGTGCTCTTACAAAGTAATTTTGGACTTTCTCTTAGTTCAAGCTCTTTCCCATCCGTGTACATGTTACTCCCAAGAGATCACAGAGTTCATGTTTGTCTGTTGGGAGGTTTACATTTCGGAGGATCGTGAGACGTGTAACTAAGCTCAGTGCCGTTTGAAATCTATCTCTGTTCTCGAGCCTACAGACACGTAGGTTTTTCTTGGTGTCGTCATAATGAATTACACTGGTTTTGTCACGTCCATGTTTCTGATCTGCATCTGGTGATACGTCCTGATGATTGTCCTTATTAGTTACCAGTGGGCCTGTAGAATCTGTATCTGTTTATTTGTTTGGGATACTCTGCATCTGCTGATAATATACGTAACACAGATGGCTATAAAATGGTTCAAATGGCTCTAAGCACTATGGGACTTAACATATGAGGTCATCAGTCCCCTAGACTTAAAACTACTTACACCTAACTAACCTAAGGACATCACATACATCCATGCCCGAGGCAGGATTCGAACCTGCGACAGTAGCAGCAGCGCGGCTCCGGACTGAAGCGCCTAGAACCGCTCGGCCACATGTGCCAGTACAGATGGCTGCAGATTGTCTTTGTTTGCATCGTTTGTACGAGACTCCTGGAAATTGAAATAAGAACACCGTGAATTCATTGTCCCAGGAAAGGGAAACTTTATTGACACATTCCTGGGGTCAGATACATCACATGATCACACTGACAGAACCACAGGCACATAGACACAGGCAACAGAGCATGCACAATGTCGGCACTAGTACAGTGTATATCCACCTTTCGCAGCAATGCAGGCTGCTATTCTCCCATGGAGACGATCGTAGAGATGCTGGATGTAGTCCTGTGGAACGGCTTGCCATGCCATTTCCACCTGGCGCCTCAGTTGGACCAGCGTTCGTGCTGGACGTGCAGACCGCGTGAGACGACGCTTCATCCAATCCCAAACATGCTCAATGGGGGCAGATCCGGAGATCTTGCTGGCCAGGGTAGTTGACTTACACCTTCTAGAGCACGTTGGGTGGCACGGGATACATGCGGACGTGCATTGTCCTGTTGGAACAGCAAGTTCCCTTGCCGGTCTAGGAATGGTAGAACGATGGGTTCGATGACGGTTTGGATGTACCGTGCACTATTCAGTGTCCCCTCGACGATCACCAGTGGTGTACGGACAGTGTAGGAGATCGCTCCCCACACCATGATGCCGGGTGTTGGCCCTGTGTGCCTCGGTCGTATGCAGTCCTGATTGTGGCGCTCACCTGCACGGCGCCAAACACGCATACGACCATCATTGGCACCAAGGCAGAAGCGACTCTCATCGCTGAAGACGACACGTCTCCATTCGTCCCTCCATTCACGCCTGTCGCGACACCACTGGAGGCGGGCTGCACGATGTTGGGGCGTGAGCGGAAGACGGCCTAACGGTGTGCGGGACCGTAGCCCAGCTTCATGGAGACGGTTGCGAATGGTCCTCGCCGATACCCCAGGAGCAACAGTGTCCCTAATTTGCTGGGAAGTGGCGGTGCGGTCCCCTACGGCACTGCGTAGGATCCTACGGTCTTGGCGTGCATCCGTGCGTCGCTGCGGTCCGGTCCCAGGTCGACGGGCACGTGCACCTTCCGCCGACCACTGGCGACAATATCGATGTACTGTGGAGACCTCACGCCCCACGTGTTGAGCAATTCGGCGGTACGTCCACCCGGCCTCCCACATGCCCACTATACGCCCTCGCTCAAAGTCCGTCAACTGCACATACGGTTCACGTCCACGCTGTCGCGGCATGCTACCAGTGTTAAAGACTGAGATGGAGCTCCGTATGCCACGGCAAACTGGCTGACACTGACGGCGGCGGTGCACAAATGCTGCGCAGCTAGCGCCATTCGACGGCCAACACCGCGGTTCCTGGTGTGTCCGCTGTGCCGTGCGTGTGATCATTGCTTGTACAGCCCTCTCGCAGTGTCCGGAGCAAGTATGGTGGGTCTGACACACCGGTGTCAATGTGTTCTTTTTTCCATTTCCAGGAGTGTATATGTCTGTGAGGATCTCGTGGCTGCATGTGTGTGGCATCTACACTGCCGTTACCTTCGTTCCAGCTAACAGTTGCTGGCGTTTTATTAACCTTTGATTTGTTTGTATACTGCTCGCATGTTACTGATATGTCTATTACAGGTACCTGAATGTGATGGATATCTGTAGATCCTCCGTAAGCAAAGCGAACTGGCTTTATGTGAGGTCTACATTTATATATACTTATTATACTTTATTATATTATTTATATATACTTATAAGAAGTCAAAAGGCATAAGATTGCATGATCTGGCAGGCAATTCCTCGTTGCACGCAAAGGGATAATTTTTTGAGGAAACTTTTCATTCAGCACAGCAATCGTTTCACGAGATGTGTGACATTCCGCACCATCTTTTTTAAACCAAAAATCGTCATTTTCATCAATAAGAGGGAAAACCCGATCAGAAAGCACGTCTCGGTAACGGTCGCTGTTCTCATCATTTTCAAAAGTGTACGGGCCGATTACTCTTCCTGCCCAGAGCCCACACCACACACTCGTGGGTTCTGGTTGCATCTCATCTTCCACAGTCACTCGCGGAGTTTCGTTACCCCAAATTATGCAGTTCTGCTGATGGACGTACCCACTGATGTGGAAGTGTGCCTCACCTGAGAAAATTATTCTTTTTGTGAAGTTCTCGTTCTGTGATTGTCGAACCAAGACCCATTGAGCAAATTGGTGTCTCTTTCCATGACCTGCAGGCTTCAACTCTTGTGTAAGTTGGATCTTGAACGGATACATTTTCAGATCTTTTGAAAGGATTGCATGCAGTAAACTTGGTGATAAATATAATTCTTGAGCTCGTCAGCGAACTGATTTTCTGGGGCTTACCGTCACTTTGTCACGCACCACACCAATGTTACCTTGCGTTCGAACAGAACGCTGTCGTCCTGTTTTCTTAACGTTTGATGCCGAACCCGTGGTCTCCAACTTCCGGATCAAATTCCGAACTGATGGTTCGGTTGGACGAGCATCACGTCCGAGTGTCGCAAGCAAATCACTAACAGTTGCGGCGGTCTTTCGCTGTTTTTATAATAACTTTTTATCATCTGAATACGTTGCTGAGTTCACCTGCTGCATGACGAAAATAAACATCAAACAATAATGCTCACTATACAAAAGCTATCAGGCTACTAATGGGAAGGATCGCAGATAACAAACGAAAAACCACGGCTGCCAACGGTCATATGATAAAATGGCGCAAAATTCAAATTCGTTCTTATTTGCCGGCCACCCGTTATTTAAGTAGAGTTGCGCTGTCCCCTCCTGTCCTTAATTTTAACTATGCTTCTCCACCACGACTGTCATTAAGGGGGAAGCCGAGGCGAACTAAGGCTGCAGTAGAAAAAGAGACTGACTTTAGGCAAAGGTTAGGATACCGAACAAGGTCACAGGGCTGCTCGTTTTAAGCCACTGAATACAAGTCCAGTATCTGGGAGAATGTTCTTCATAAACGGCCGTTTTTCATCCGCTAAAAGATGAGTGTGAGCTGTGGGGGAAACGCTGGCTCCAATGATTCTCTATCTAGTCGGGGCAGCAATCCAGGTCGTTCTGGCATTTGTGTTTTCTCTTTGCTTTCCCTCTTCTGGCCGGCCGGAGTGGCAGAGCGGTTATAGGCGCTACAGTCTGGAACCGCGCGACCGCTACGGTCGCAGGTTCGAATCCTGCCTCGGGCATGGATGTGTGTGATGTCCTTAGGTTAGTTCGGTTTAAGTAGTTCTAAGTTCTAGGGGATTGATGACCAAAGTAGTTAAGTCCCATAGTGCTCAGAGCCATTTGAACCATTTTTCCCTCTTCTGGCCGCTATTTAAGCGCGGCGCTTCCGGCGATGTGAGTCTTGGTTTTCCGCTCCGGGGCGCTAGAGGTCGTGCTTGCCCGTGGTATGGGCAAAGGTTATCTTGTGGAGTCTCGCAGTGACCGTTACGTGGAGCGTTGGTTGCTCGCGGCACCGTGTTATGATTTGAGAAGTGTGTCGGCGCCTGACTGGTGGTGATGATGGACTCTAACGTACTAGCAAGAGTGTATATAGTACAACTTGATATTGGATGCCAATGACCGCAATGTGGAGACTCGTAGCTTGCTGCTACTAACGATAGGCACCCGCTATTTTCTTTGAAGTGGCATTGGAGATCAATCTGGTCGTAATTTCGTAATTTGTGTTCACAGCCGGAAACTGTGTTTGACTGTGATTATCCCCGCTGAGGAGGAAATAAGGAATCCACTCTTAGTTCTGGTAGAAATATATACTGAATAGCGGTGTTCAGTGCATAAAACACTGCCCAGCGACGAGAGTACAAAGCGTGAGTAGTGTGAAACCTGCGTGAGTCATTCCAGCACAGTGCGCAGGCCATGTTTTGTATTAAGACAGTGGGTTTCTAAAGTACTTAAGCATCTTGTTATTTATACTGTGGTCTCCATTTGAAGGGGCCGTCACCTTCGTGTCTTGTATTATAGTTTTAATGTTCTTGGTTTGGCAGGCCGTTAACTTCTCCTGAATTTACGTTCGTTAATGGGAGGGCTGCCTGTAAAAATTTCAAATTATGAACTGTAAGAAGTGAATAATTTTCCACGTCATTTATTTGAGGTTTTCTGTCTGTTAAGGGTGTTAAATTTAAAGGGGTCATAATCTTGGAATTAGAGTGTTTTGAGTTGCCTCTTTTCGTTTGGTTATCTGCCCTTGTTTTGTTTTAAAAATGTTCCAGTCTAGAACCAACGACGGGCACAACCAGTTCCGGACTGACCGATACAGGTTCAAAAAATGGTTCAAATGGCCCTGAGCACTATGGGACTTAACATATGAGGTCATCAGTCCCCTAGAACTACTTAAACCTAACTAACCTAAGGACATCACACACATCCATGCCTGAGGCAGGATTCGAAACTGCGACCGTAGCAGTCGCGCGGTTCCGGACTGAAGTGCATAGAATCGCTCGGCCACAATGGCCGGCGCCGATACAGGGGGCCTTCGGCGAAATGTGTTAGGACGCCATTAGCTCGGCCAGCTACGTTTTGGTGACGCTCTACGCTACTTGGGTTATCCTGTCAATGTCGCTGCTCGCCCCAGTAGTAGCATTTTTCTCTCGCTTTTATTTGAGGATTTCTCTCGTTAGGGTGTTCGAGTAGCGTCCCCTGTTCCCGGTATCTGGTTTCTCTTGCATTTGTGTGGGTCATTTGTCAGGGTGTGTCTGCTGTTGCATGGAATTTAAAGTGACTATTAAAATAACTGTTTTGCACATATTCGGTGTTATATTTGGAAGGAATTATACGAGGAGTTCTGTGAAATAGGTATTACATTATTAGTGGAATTCCGTTGATCTATTTCATGGACTAAGCTTCCCATTGCTGAAATTGCTCTTTAACAAGTTGCTATTCAATTTTCTGTACTGTTGCTTAATGCACTTGCGGGGATTTATGGGGTATTACGATTGTCATTCATATTCATTGAGGTCCGTTTACTTGTTTAATTAAAAAGGAAGGATCTTTACTTAACTTGTTTCATTCTATGTACTCATGTAAAGACTGCATAAGGGCTTTAGTTATCCCTGATATTGGTGGCTATTGGAAAGCTGCTTTTGTAAAAGATGTTGTAAAACTGTTTTGGGGACATGTGTAATAAATCTTTGTGAACTACAGGCCTGTGTTTGCGTTTTGTGGTGATTGCTCTTGGTGACTGTTGAAGATTTGTAAATTTCACGTCCCAGAATGCCTCTTCAAAAGTTCCTAATATGTATGAAGATGGCAGCTTTTCCGAAGGAACTGATACCAATGATGACCATGCAGCTTCTCTAGAAAGAAATGATAAAAATCGAAACCCTCAGCTGCCAACAGGTGTTGTTGATATACCTCAATGGGGACAGCTGAAAATGTGTTCCCCGGCCGGTAATCGAACCCGGAATCTCCTGCTTACATGGCAGACGCTCTATCCATCTGAGCCACCGAGGGCACAGAGGATAGCGCGACTGCAGGGATTTATCCCTTGCACTTTTCCCGTGAGACCCACATTCCCAACTGTCCACAACCTACATTCGTAATGTTCCTAAAGGATATTTGCCCATTCACTCATTACTCGCGCCAACTAAGGTGACGACACCGGTTGGCAGCTGAGGGCTTTGATTAATTATTATTTCTTTCTACAGAAACTGCATGCTCATCATTGGTATCTGTTCTTTCGGAACAGTTACTATCTTCATATAGTTAAAGGCTACCCGGGAATTGACCTTCTCCTGTGCGAATGCGCACACTGTGCCCGAACTCTTACGGGAATCGTCACCTTAGTTGGCGCGAGTAATGAGTGAATGGGTAAATATCCTTTAGGAACATTACGAATGTAGGTTGTGGACAGTTGGGAATGTGGGTCTCACGGAAACCGTCAAGGGACAAGTAACTGCAGTCGCACTATCCTCTGTGCCCTCGGTGGCTCAGATGGATAGAGCGTCTGCCATATAAGCAGGAGATACCGGGTTCGATTCCCGGTAGGGGCACACATTTTCAGCTGTCCCCATTGAGGTATATCAACAACACCTGTTGGCAGCTGAGAGTTTCGATTCATTTCATTTCTTCCTAATATGTTGCAAGATTGCGCTTGATGTCTATCTTACATCAGATCATTACGTAGATGGTTTCGTTTGTAATGAACCTGCGACTCTGGCGAGAAATTCAGTTCGCTTTACATCCACTTCAGGCAGCAGCTGTGGCTGCCCCCCTGGTGGTACCTGGTGGGTACATACCGCAGTAGCTGGGGCTGAGGTCTATCATGGCGGCCAGGGGCCCCGTGGAGATGGCGCCGCTGACGGCGACGGCGGCCGTGATGCAGGCGGCGGCGGCCACGCCACTGCAGCCGGAGCAAGCCACGCCCACCAGCAGCGCCCCCTGCCCCAGCAGGTCTGCAACAACACCACCGCGTGCTGCTGCTAGTCAGCTGCCGAGGGGGGCGAAGCGGTGCTCCAGACTGCCGTCCGGCTCTTGTCAGTTACGAGGGCGTGCTGAAAAGTGATGTCTACGAACTGTTTATTCTGTTCTCAACATCAGGTGAGGTGCTGCATGTCATGCATGTTATTCAGTCGACTTTCCCGTTTCGCTGACGCAAGTTGCAACCCTCTGCCGCAAGACGGCTTCGAATTGCAGAGTGTTTCATGGCGGTGTGTGACGTAACTATGTTGGGTGGTTGTTTCAGCAGATTGATAACCTTGCACTAACTGAGAGTCGGAAAGAATTACAGGACGTACTGAACGGAATGTACAGTGTAATGAGCACAGAATATGGACTGAGGCGAAAATAATGAGAAGAAGAAATCACACAAGCGATAAACTTAACACCAAATTTGGTATCACTGTAATGGACGAAGTGAAGGAATTCTGCTTCTTTGGAAGCAAAACAGCCCATGACGAACGAAGCAAGGAGCAGACTAGCCCAGACAAAGGACATTCTCGGCCAAGAGAAGTCTATTGCTGACAAAAAAACGGCCTTTATTTGAGGAAGACATTTCTGAGAACGTACATCTGGGGGACACTATTTTATGAAGGTGAATCGTCTGTTTCATAAACCGAAAAAGACGAGTTTTTTTATTGTCTTCCACAGCTCTGATGAATATTAGCAACGGCATACTGGGACTGGACAAATATGGGGAAATACCACAACCAGAAAGCATTACCGTGCCTAACACGGTATAGGAAACATTTTGAGACTCGAAACAGCTTCCAGTCGTCTGGGAAGGGATAAATGCAAGTCCTGTATGGTTTTTCCTGCAAACAGCGGCACGTTCTGGTAACAATGATGAAGGTGGATGGTGACCACGCGCCATTCTCTCCAAAGTAGACCACAAAGGGACAACAATACGGAGATCTGGTGACCATGGCGCCAGTGGGAGATGCGGCAGTTCTTCGTCGTGCTTACAAAGCCAGTCCCGGACCAAACCAGTTCTGTGAACAGGGGTCCTGTAGCCTTGGAACACACCATCGCCATTGGGGTAACAAACTTTGTAACATGTCATGAACCTCATGAGCCAAAATGGTCACATAATCGTTGGCAGTAATGCAACCTTGCAAAATAACCTTGGGGCCCATAAAATACCACGTTATTGCTATCTAGACATTGCTCCACAGTTCATGTTTTATGCCTTCGTCACCACGTTTACCCGTTGCGGGCATTTGTATAGTTGATGACTGGTTCTGGAATATCAACTTGCCCTGCAATTTCCTGCCTACGGAGCTCCGTTCGTATTGTTTTGGTGCTAAGACGTCTCGCGAGTGCGACAGTCAGTACTGCAGTGACTTTTGCAGCTGTCGTCCTCTTATTTTTCATCAAAATGACCGTCTGTCACGATCATTGAACACACACTTTCGTCTGCGTTGTGCCTTATCAGATATCGTTTCTCTGCTTTTCGTGTGTGCGGTATAAATCTTCGATATGGTGCCTAAACACCAAATAGTGCGTCTCCCTTCGTTGCGGAATCACCGACCGAACGAGCAGCAACGATTTGCCCACGTTCGAGTTCCGACATGATGCACTCACAACCACACAGAAAACTGTTCTGACTACGACTAACACTTACAAGGTGTTGAGAACGTTGTGCAGATGTCAGTGGTGGTCAAACACAACAGCGCAACCTGCAGGCATCACTAGCGTCTGCATTTATGTTCAAGCACACATTTCTGGCGATGTTTCCGTACGAGGGCTATTCGGAAAGTAAGGTCCCATAGGTCGAGAAATGAAATCCACTGTGAAAATAAAAAAAAAAAATGTTTTATTTGCAGCAGTTAGCTACACGTCCCAACCATTTCTCCGACTTAGACATTAATTGTCGCGTTGTACCTACGAGTACTTTCCAATACCCTCGACACTGAAGCCAAGCGCGCCCCGCAGAATGGCCGCGCGGTTTCAGGCTCCCTGTCACGGATGGCGCGGCCCCTCCCGTCGGAGGTTAGAGTCCTCCCTCGGGCATGGGTGTGTTTGTTGTCCTTAGCGTAAGTTAGTTTAAGTTAGATTAAGTAGTCTGTAAGCCTTGGGACCGATGACCTCAGCAGTTTGGTCCCATAGGAACTTACCACACATTTCCAATTTCCTAGGCATCTACACGCGCTCACTCTGTGGTCAAACCTGAAAAGAGCGACGTGACGAGACCAACGGGCGTGCTATAGACACTGCCAAACGCATCTGTGCAGAGTTTTACTGACTTTTCACTGTGGTTTCCATTTCGCGCCAGATCGCACCTTACTTTTCGAATAGCCCTAGCACATATTGTCCAACCCCTATGTTGTAATAAATGAAGCTGCTCTATAATTTTTCTACGTTATTTTAATATCAGTTTGACTTGTGGAATATGCCGTTCCTACGCAAAAGAAAAGAATCGAAGCGTCTGAGATATCGTGGTACAGAATAGTCTCAAAATAAAATCAGGAGGTTATCCGTAGAATCGGCGAATGAGAAAAGGAATATGGCAAAAACTCTGACTATAAGGAGTGGCAGAATGATAGGACATGTGTTAAGACATCAGGGAATAACCTCCATGGTACTAGAGGAGACACAGAGGGCAAAAACTGCTGAGTTTGACAAACCTTGGAATACTAGTATATCCAACTAATAGTCACGGACGTGGACTGTAAGTGCTACTGTGAGGTGAAGACCTTGACTTAGGAAGGGACTTCAAAAAATAAAAAAACAAAAAAAAACAGTGGAAGGACCTTGCACCTTGCTTGCTTCCAACGTCTGTAATAAACAATATGCTGTGTAACTACAGATAGTTGGGAGAATATACACGCCATACTTCCGCTTACACTGAACGTGAATACATTATGTTACGTCATCTCATGGAGAGGTTGTTTTCCGCTTTGACCTCGGGTCCAATTATGGTCAATTTTCTACAGGGAAGACGTACCTGGTGCGACTATAACAGAAATAACTGAAGGAGGAGAAGTGAAGAAAAGAAAGGAAAGGGAGGGGATCGCCGCTGTCAGCTGCATCGGGACATTACGTGGAACCGGCGGCGACGAATGAGAATGTGTACAAGACCGGGATTCGAACCCGGGATCTCTTGCTTACTAGGCAGGAACTAGGCTACCGTTAATAAGGATACATAAATAATGAAGAGTAATCGGAGCAGCGAAGACGTCCGCGGTGAAATTTAATTATCTGAAAGAACAGACACTATGCATTCATATAATATCAAAGGCGCTAATACCACAGACATCGTTACTAAGGATACTTGAAGAATTAAGAGTAATCGAACCAGTAGAGTCGTCCGCGGTTAAATCTAATCATCTGAACACCTTAATTCCTGTTGGCACAGGAATAATTTTTGTGCTGATGTGAAATATGGTCGTGAGTTTAGCGCTGGCGATTGGAGAGAGGGCAACGCGTGCTGCCTGCTGACGAAGTGCGTCTGTTCTGCACTTAACAATGGATAAAAAAGCAGTTTGTGCCTGTTTTATACACAAATTATAGGAGACGGGTAAGTAAAATATACCGTCCTGCCACAAGACGGTAGAAATTCGAGTTGCCTCAAACAACAAAAATCGAACCACCAACGTCTGTCAACAATTGCTGGTTCATAAACTGCCTATGTAGAACTGAGATTTTATCCATTATGGATGTGGAACACTGCGACTGCGACGAATAAAGCTTATCAGAAATGACTGCAGCCAATCACCTATTGTTATGGCAGAAACAGCTATCGGTTTCGAGTCGCCGGCCGCGGTGGCCGAACGGTTCTAGGCGCTACAGTCCGGAACCGCGCGAATGCTACGGTCGCAGCTTGGAATCCTGCCTCGGGCACGGATGTGTGTGATCTCCTTAGGTTTGTTAGGTTTAAGTAGTTCTAAGATGTAGGGGACTGATGACCTCAGATGTTAAGTCCCATAGTGCTCAGAGCCATTTGAACCATTTTTGATTTCAAGTCAACAGCGATTCATCATCAGGTGGTATACAGGCCTTAAAGTTCGTTTGTAGTAGTGAAGGGGTCGTGGTCTGGCCTTATTTGCAGCCATGGAGTTAACCTTGGTGCACAAGTCACTTTCCAAAACATACTATGCAGTGATGTGTAATTACCATAACTGGAAAATAAACTATGTGTCCATAGTTACTTGTGCACCAAAATTGTCTCCATGGGTGCAAATAGCTCTACACATCAACCTCCACAATGCTAGAAATATGGCACAGATGCAGAAACTGCAATAGTGCAATAAAAACAGTGACAGCTACAAGCGAATATGACATCATTTGAAATAGTTATAGAAGCTTTGGCACGTAGTACAAGAAATTAATAATTTCATTTAATGCGATCAGCTTTACGAGGTGCATTCAAGTTCTAAGGCCTCCGATTTTTTTTCTAATTAACTACTCACCCGAAATCGATGAAACTGGCGTTACTTCTCGACGTAATCGCCCTGCAGACGTACACATTTTTCACAACGCTGACGCCATGATTCCATGGCAGCGGTGAAGGCTTCTTTAGGAGTCTGTTTTGACCACTGGAAAATCGCTGAGGCAATAGCAGCACGGCTGGTGAATGTGCGGCCGCGGAGAGTGTCTTTCATTGTTGGAAAAAGCCAAAAGTCACTAGGAGCCTGGTCAGGTGAGTAGGGAGCATGAGGAATCACTTCAAAATTGTTATCACGAAGAAACTGCTGCGTAACGTTAGCTCGATGTGCGGGTGCATTGTCTTGGTGAAACAGCACACGTGCAGCCCTTCCCGGACGTTTTTGTTGCAGTGCAGGAAGGAATTTGTTCTTCAAAACATTTTCGTAGGATGCACCTGTTATCGTAGTGCCCTTTGGAACGCAATGGGTAAGGATAACGCCCTCGCTGTCCCAGAACATGGACAACACCATTTTTTCAGCACTGGCGGTTACCCGAAATTTTTTTGGTGGCGGTGAATCTGTGTGCTTCCATTGAGCTGACTGGCGCTTTGTTTCTGGATTGAAAAATGGCATCCACGTCTCATCCATTGTCACAACCGACGAAAAGAAAGTCCCATTCATGCTGTCATTGTGCGTCAACATTGCTTGGCAACATGCCACACGGGCAGCCATGTGGTAGTCTGTCAGCATTCGTGGCACCCACCTGGATGACACTTTTCGCATGTTCAGGTCGTCATGCAGGATTGTGTGCACAGAACCCACAGAAATGCCAACTCTGGAGGCGATCTGTTCAACAGTCATTCGGCGATCCCCCAAAACAATTCTCTCCACTTTCTCGATCATGTCATCAGACCGACTTGTGCGAGCCCAAGGTTGTTTCGGTTTGTTGTCACACGATGTTCTGCCTTCATTAAACTGTCGCACCCACAAACGCACTTTCGACACATCCATAACTCCATCACCACATGTCTCCTTCAACTGTCGATGAATTTCAATTGGTTTCTCACCACGCAAATTCAGAAAACGAATGATTGCACGCTGTTCAAGTAAGGAAAACGTCGCCATTTTAAGTATTTAAAACAGTTCTCATTCTCGCCGCTGGCGGTAAAATTCCATCTGCCGTACGGTGCTGCCATCTCTGGGACGTATTGACAATGAACGTGGCCTCATTTTAAAACAATGCAAATGTTTCTATCTATTTCCAGTCCGGAGAAAAAAAATCGGAGGCCTTAGAACTTGAATGCACCTCGTATAGCACTGATAGATTTACACATGTATTGTTGCTAATGAAAATCGGTTGGCGCTGGGCCACATGACGCGGTAAGAGATGTATATGAGCAGAGCAGAGACGAATGGGATATCATTCTAGCGACGAACGACAAGTGACGCAGATGCGAAAATCCGCGACTTAAGCGACTTTGACAAAAGCCAGATTCTTGTGGCCCAGTGATTCGGAGCGAGCACCTCGGAAACGGTGAAGCTGGTTGGCTGTTTGTGTGCTAATGTTGTGAGTATCTATGCAAAGTGGTTGAAGAATGCTGAAACGACGTGTAGGGGACAAGAATTTAGACGTCCATATCTCAGAACATAGGGATCGGAAGCTTGCCCGCTCTCCAACGCAGTATAGGCGACAATCTGTGGCAGATTTGACGAGGAAGTACAGGGTAGGCGCAAGCAAAAGTTTTTTGGAGCACACCGTTCAGCACACAGAATTGAACATGGTGTTCTGCAGCAGAGGACCGCCACGTGTTCCCTCGTTGACCCAAAAACATAGTCAGTTATGAATACAGTAGGCATTGGATCATCGAGATTGGACCACAGATCAATGGAATCGTGTCAGCTGGTCGGATGAATCCCATTTATTGTTAAACCAGGTTGATGGTCGTGTCCAGAGAAGTCGTCATATAGGTGAACGGCTGCTTGAAACATGCAATGCACCACGGACACACGCCGATGGGAGCAGTGTTAGGTTATGGGGGACATTCACCTGGGCTTCCATGGGACCTAGACTAATCGAAGGCACCATGACAGTAGTGGACTATGTGAACCTGTAACCGCTCTTGCTCGATTCCTTCCCCAATAGCGATGGCATCTTCCAGCAGGATAACTGTTCGGCTCAGAAGGCCAGAATCGTGTTACAATGGTCTGAGGAGCATGATGGTGAAGTCACGTTGATGTCTTTGCCATCAGATTTGGCTTATCTAAATGTGATGAAACCCAACTGGGATGCTATCAGGTGCCAGCTATGTGCCCACAAACCAACTGCCCGTAAATTATGGAATGTAAGCATCTGGTGCCACAAACCTCTGGAAACCTATCAAGTACTTGTCAAATCCATGGCATGCAGAACCACTGCTGAATTGCGTTCCAGAGGTGGACCAACAAGCTTTTAAGTAGGTGGTCGTCAGGTTTTGGCTCGTCAGTTTACGGGGGGGGGGGGGGGGGGGGGATAATCAGTGAGAAATAATTTCTGGAATTTCCGCAGATGAATCATAGGTTGACTTCGGTCTTGATGGGGTTCCTGAATAACAGTGTCCCAGTGGTGCTGTTGGATGCTTGAAGTTTAGATGTGTCTTCTGTTTTGATGAGGAGTCAGAAGAGCAGGGAGCTGTTGATTTAACAATATCATTTCTGTTTCTTTATGCAGTTTGGTAAAACGATAACACATATCACTTGAAACGCTTCTATGAGTAGGCAACATGGTTAGCTTATGTCCTGTGGCTTAAAAAATGTGGAAAAATTAAATTACTTACCATAAAGATACACTTTTTAAATAGTAAAAACTTAAAATGGGAACAAATGTTTTCTGTAATGTGTAAATGCACTAATAAGTACGTAAAATTTAATAGTATTATATACGTGTAGTTATATCCACAGCGAGCTGAACTTGAATGGTGAGTGTTGACTGAAAGATTCAAGTCGAACAGCAAGATGAATTCGTGAACGTGCTAAGAATGCTATGAGCCGAATGTAGTGAGTGAACCAAGAATGAAATGATCAAGGCGACCTCCGACTTGCTCCACAAGAAGTCTGGAGCCATGAGTGGCTGCTGGGAGCCCCAATGAACCAAGACCACAGTAACTCGTTCGTCATCTAGATCCAAATCAGTGACTGAGCCAAGAGTGCAATATTTCATGAGCCATATGTGATCTACTAAATGCTGAGTCGGGAGTAGTAGGGGAGCCAAATACTTTCATTTAGCAGAGCATCTGCCATGGTGAAGGGCCAAATGAGCCAACACAGCACCTTCATCCCAGCTGTCGTTTCAAATCAAAAGCAAAAATAAGGGTGGAAAAGTGTTTTCTGCATTAATGCAGTGCTCTAAGTTCTTTCTGTTTTCTACAGGTTTCGTGACTAACAAAAGCGTTTACAGCAGTAAGGTAAATAAACCCATACATAACCGTTCGAATGTACTGTATTTTCCTGCACCACAGTCTATGTCATGGTGACTAAAGAGCTGCCACTCCTCTTTTCTGGGTCATTGATCACTCAATCCTAGAAGGGAATAAGTTCAGAACTGGATGTCTAGCGCAGGCTTATGGTGCAGGCTGCACAATTTGTTTCCATGTTATTTGGTGTGGTATGTGTCACCGTCAAACACTGGAACACGAGAAAAGGGGCTTGATATCTCGGTGTCTGGAAATAATATATAATATATGAAAGAGGTCAGAGTCAGTGCGAGATCTTTTATGCAGAAATACGGTGGGTTTGTTCCTGTCAAGAAGTTAAGATGTATTGTGGGCTGAGATGGGTAAGTAAAAAGCGTGAGTGCCCTGCAGGTATAAAGACGTCAGCCAAGCATCGTGTGCAATCAGTAAACACAGACTAAGAGCGTGACAGGGTTGATGACAGATCGTAACTGACGTTTGACGCGACAGTCACGTTCCTCCATCATCGTAAATCTCAGTGTTGACCGCACAATCACGTTTATCCAATATCGTAAATCTCAGTGTGTTACGAGTAACATCGCTACAAAGGATCAATCGCAAAGCCAAGGGAAAGGCCGCACTATGAGGACGAATGTGATATAGTCCTCACACTTTGTGAATGTTTTCTATAGAACCATCAGCGTGTAAATTGGCCCTATTGTTGTTGATACGATAATGAGGAAGACTCTTTGTGAATTATTTCAATGAAAATTGCAATTCGATGACAAACCTACGAGTTGTGCCCTCTTGTGTATTTTACGGCTGTCGACAAATCGAAAAAGCTTTCTTTGTACCACTGAGATTCCCGAAGTGACATTTCAGTTACCTGAAAATGCCAGCGTGATGATTCGAGATACCCTGCATTTTTACTGAGATCGAAAACTACTGTCCAAAAGTGTTATACTGTTTCTAAACGTAGTGTATTGTCAATATGTTTTTGTTAGTTCAACAAGGGCAACATGCAACAAGTTAGTATACAAAGTACTTAAATCTCTTGCTGGATACGCTGTTGATACGATGTTCTTATTTAGAGGCAACTGTGGAACTCACTTGCGAGAAATGAACACTATGTCGTTATATCAGCTTTCATGAAATCTCAAAGAAAATAAAAGCTCTCAAGGATGACTGCCAAATTTTCATAACCAAAATGAAAACATTTCCGATGACTAACGTCCTTCATCTCACGTAAAATTATCTCAGACCTGCTTAGTACAGTGCAACAATTGTGTAATTACTCTGGTTTAAGTCGAATATATTCTTATGATGTAGCACGGTTTTCAAAATATGCTACTGGTATTTAAATGATGCGTTTGATGGGTACTGATTTATGACAACACAGCCTAATGGAAATTAAGACTGAATTCGTAAAATAAAACTTAAAAAAGAATGCTGACCCCTTCCCAATGATGAATACCTACTTTAAGGCATACTCGCATCGATGATTTATCAGTTGGCTCTGTCAGTTCCTAGCAGTTTCTACCCGATATCCTAACCTAACAACACCAAAGAAAAAACGACAACTGCACGCGTATGAATTGTACTCGTAAGAGTTTGCATAACGTTTTGTCATATTACGTTAACACGATGTTCGAAAAGGAATTACGTTACTTACCATTTTGCAGGTTGAAGACTGACTGACGGAATACACGAAAAACAAACAGCCACAAAACAGACGAATTAGGACTTACATATAACGGTGGCAGACTTCCTGAGCTTAGTCCTGGATAAGAGGCCCCTCTTGAGCAGGCAGTCGCCAACAGAGGACACGACCAGCGAGCACAGCGTCCTGCAGACGTGTGGCAGCCCTGTCAGAAGACCGATCTGTGGAAAGTGAACACACCAAATGTGTCTACAAAAATGATAAAATTGACAGTGTAGTAAAGGCAAATGACTGACGTGTACTAACGTCTACGAACAAAGAATTAGCCACAAGATCAGGACGAACAGATTACTAAGCTGATGAAAAAGATTTTATGTAAATTAATAACACATTGTAGCGGACAGCTCTAAATTACTCGAAGGAACTCCCATGGAGAATAAAACGGGTATGCCAAAGGTACTCTTTAAACATGGATTTGAAAATTTGAAGTTTATCTCTCACATTTTTTCAGCTCTTCTTGAAACCTGTTGCAAATGGAACGTGTACACATATAAAAAAATTTTGCATCACCTCGGTTCCGAGAGTTTCGAAAGCTATGCAGAAAATTGGGATAGAGATCAACATAAACATCATTTCCGCCCTTTTCATTGCTCATGGAAACCTCACATTGCATATTGTACCATCATACAGCGAGACATTCAGAGGTGGTGGTCCGGATCGCTATACACATGGTACCTCTAATATGCAGTAACACGTCCTCTTGCATTGATGCATGCCTGTATTCGTTGTGGCATACTATCCACAAGTTCATCAAGGCACTGTTGGTCCAGATTGCTCACACTTCAACTGCGATTCTGCTTAGATCCCTCAGAGTGGTTGGTGGGTCACGTCGTCCATAAATAGTCCTTCTCAATGTATCCCAGGTATGTTCGGCAGGGTTCATGTCTAGAGAACATGCTGGCCACTCTAGTCGAGCGATGTCGTCATCCTGAAGGAAGTCATTCACGAGATGTGCCCGATGGGGGCACGAATTTTCATCCGAGAACACGACTGCCTCGCCAATATCCTGCCAATATGGTTGCACTATCGGTCGGAGGATGGTATCCACGTACTGTACAGCCGTTAGGGCGTCTTCCATGGCCACCAGCGGAGTACGTCGGCCCCACATAATGACACCCCAAAACAGTAGGAAACCTCCACCTTGCTGCACTCGCTGGGCAGTGTGTCTAAGGCGTTCAGCCTGACCGTGTTGCCTCCAAACACGTCTCTGACGATTGTCTGGTCGAAGGCACATACGACACTCATCGGTGAAGAGTACGTGATGCCAATCCTGAGCATGTTGCATGGTGTCGTGATTGCACAGATGGACCTCGCCATGGACGTCGGAAGTGAAGTTGCGCATCATGCAGCCTATTGCGCACAGTTTGAGTCGTAACACGACGTCCTGTGGCTGCACAAAAAGCATTATTCATTTTGGTGGCGTTGCTGTCAGTGTCCCTCTGACCCATAATCCGTAGGCAGCGGCCATCCACTGCAGTAGTAGCCCTTGGGCGGCCTGAGCGAGGCATGTTATCGACAGTTCCTGTCTCTCTGTATCTCCTCCATCTACGAACAACACTCCGAGACGCCTGGACACTTACCTTGTTGAGAGCCCTTCCTGGCACAAAGTAACAATGCGGACGCGATCGAACCGCGGTATTGGCTGTGCTGTCACCGCCAGACACCACACTTGCTAGGTGGTAGCTTAAATCGGCCGCGGTCCATTAGTACATGTCGGACCCGCGTGTCGCCACTGTCAGGATCGCAGACCGAGCGCCACCACAAGGCAGGTCTCGAGAGACTTACTAGCACTCGCCCCAGTTGTACGACGACGTTGCTAGCGACTACACTGACGAAGCCTTTCTCTCATTTGCCGAGAGACAGTTAGAATAGCCTTCAGCTAAGTTAATGGCTACGACCTAGCAAGGCGCCATTAACCATTTGTAACGTTGCATGTACCTCAAGATAGAGTCTCACTTGTATCATCAAGAATGCTGTATACCAAAGGACGATATAAAAGTTAAGTGTTCTAGTAGCTACGTTCTTTTCTTTATCACATTCATTACGAATCCTGTTCCAGACTTCGCGCCAGTCGGCGTGAGTTGACGCGTGCCCTTTCGGCTACTTCACTGTGGACTGGCTGCCTTAACAGTCCGCTACATTGGCGACGCGGATTAATCAGGATCTTGTTCTTTCTCATTGCTTACATTTACTTGTGTCATGGCTTCGCCACATTCTCCAGATGTACTGTCCGAATTTTATCGCTTGCAGAATCAGCAGACGCAGGCGTTATTGGATGCCATGGGACAGCTCGTCCAGGGTCAACGTGCGCTGCAAAACGATGCGGCCGCCGCCGCTTCATCGCTACCGCAGCCACAACAAGCCGTTGCACCGTCCTTCCGTAGTTTTGATGCAGCCAACGAATCTTGGACAGAATGGTCCCGACAATTTGGATTTCATCTCGCCGCCTACAGAATTCAAGGCAATGAGCGGCAGCCGTTTTTGCTTTCGTGTATAGGTGTGTCCACCTACCGTGTGATAATGAAATTGTTTCCCCAGCGCGACGTAGCAACTCTGTTATACGAAGAAATTTTGTCTGCTTTAGATGCCTATTTCAAAGAAACAGTTAATGTCGTTGCAAAAAGGTATACGTTCTTTCGTACAAAACGTACGGCCGGTCAGACTAATAGGGAGTGGGTTGCAACTTTGCAAGGACTTACTAGGGAGTGTGCATTTGAATGTGACTGTGGACTCCCTTATTCAGATACTATGGTGCGTGATGCAATTGCACAGAACGTTTCTGATGTTCGCATTCGGGAACAGATTTTGAAACTAGTTAATCCCTCCCTTCAACAAGTGATAGACATATTGGATAGGCAAGACACACTTGACTTTGCTCAGGCATCATTTGCAACTTCGCCAGCCGTGTGACACATTAACCGGCCCGCCGGGCCCACTGCACGGAACGCTGACCTGCCCTCGCGCCCGTCCGCGCAGCCACGTGTCCCGCGCAAGCAAGCAAATGCAGTGAAATCATGCCCGCGGTGCGTAACTCGACATTCGCGTGACAATTGCCCGTCACGCCAAGCTATTTGCTTTTACTGTCATACGAAAGGACATGTTCAAAGTGTTTGCCAGAAGAAGCTCAGATCAGACAATCGCAACCATTCCAGGCCCTTTGCTTCGCGCCGGAATAAAACCAAGGACAATCGGGCTCGTGAACCTTCGCCCATGGACATTCGTGTAGTTAATTCCACCCCGTCCAGTGCTCCTCTCGCTAACAGTGACTGTGTTCGTCCCACAAAAAGTGTGCATCGACGTCGACGGAAGTCCCGTCACGTCGCGCGTGATTCTGTTCCAGTGTCTGTTCCAGTTGCACAAAACAGTCGCTCTTGTCGTCAGCAGGACAATAAACTTTTTGTAGATTTGGACTTTGCCGGACAAGTGATACCGTTCCAGCTCGATACCGGAGCTGCAGTTTCATTGCTCAATCATGCCACGTACAATCAACTGGGCGCACCTCCGTTGCGTGCCGCAAATGTTCAGCTCATGAGTTACTCAGGACAAAAGATCCCTGTGTTAGGACAGTGCACTCTTCTTGCAACATACAAGGGACAAACAAAACTTGTGTCTTTTTATGTTCTTCGTTCTTCTTCGGCAGTGAACTTGTTTGGTTTAGATTTATTTCAATTGTTTAACTTGTCTATCGTCAATCAGGTCCTATCAGTGAACCAGACTGTGCCTTCAGCCAGTGTTTCTAGTCTATGTGAAGAATTTGCAGACATTTTTGCACCGGGCCTTGGTTGCGCTAAGAACTATGAAGCACATTTGGAACTGAAAGTAAACGCGCAACCGAAATTTTTCAGAGCGCGCAATGTTCCCCACGCATTGCGTGATGAGGTCGCTAGAGCATTCGATTCTTCCGAACTTGCTTGTATGTTCCTTGATTCGGAAACCGATGACGTGGTCGAATCGTTTCCGATTGATTTTCGTCGTGTAGCTACAGCCACAGCTTCTGACCCTGTCCTTGCTACTGTTTTGCGTTTTGTTGCTACGCAATGGCCCTTGTCGAAGTCACGGATCGAGGATCCGTTGGTTCGCCGATTTTTTGCTCACAAGGAGAGACTTTTTGTACGACGTGGTGTTTTGTTGTTGCGTTCTGATAATGATCAGTCCAGAGTAGTGGTCCCACGTTCGTTACAGTCCTCTGTCTTACGGCTTCTTCACCAAGGACATTGGGGTATGGTGCGCACGAAACAACTTGCTCGTCGGCACTGTACTTGGTTCGGAATCGATGCTGCGATTACGAATATGTGCTCTTCTTGCATGGCGTGTGCCGAACAACACTCCGCACCACCGCGAAAATTCTTTGCATGGCCGAAAGCCCCTTCCCCTTGGCAACGCTTGCACATCGATTTTGCTGGTCCATTCTGGAATGCTCGATGGTTGGTTGTGGTCGATTCCTTCAGTAATTTTCCTTTTGTTGTGCGGATGTCTTCCACGATGTCGTCTGCCACCATCCAAGCGTTGTCCGCTATCTTTTACATTGAAGGTCTTCCACAGACTATTGTTTCCGACAATGGCCCACAATTCATGTCCGCAGAATTTCAGTCATTCTGCAAGGCCAATGGTATTCAACATCTGACATCCGCGCCGTTTTCGCCTCAGTCAAACGGTGCCGCTGAACGATTGGTCAGGACTTTCAAGTCACAGATGTTGAAGTTGAAAGAGTCGCATTCTCGGGAGGACGCATTATTGCTCTTTTTGTCTTCGTATCGCTCTCAGCCCCGCGATGGTCGCTCGCCGGCTGAGTTGCTCCACGGTCGTCCTCATCGAACCTTGATGTCTTTGCTGCATCCGCCGCATCAGGTTCCTGTGCAGCAGCAGACTCCTGCTTTTGCTCCTGGCGACGTTGTCTTCTATCGCAACTATCGAGGTTCACGGCGTTGGCTCGCAGGGCGCATTCTTCGCTGCCTCGGCCGCGCGATGTATTTGGTTTTGGGGGCCTCTGGTGAGGTGCGTCGGCATCTTAATCAGCTGCGCCTCTGTCGTCGTCTAGCTTCTGCCGCTCCCCGTCTGCTTTCAGCGACGGTGCCGTCCGGTCAGCGCCCTGGGGACCCATCTACTGGCTCGCCTCATCCCCAGGTGTTACCGACGATGCCTTCCATTTTGCCTCAAGGCGTCGCGCCGCCGCCGCAGCCGCCGCCGGCGCCGCCCGCAGTGGACGCTTCGCTGCAGCCGCCAATCGCCTCCCTGGGTCACGCGCCGCCGCTCGCTTCCCGTGACCAGCTGTCCTCCGCCATGGAACTCTTGCCCGCTCCGGACCAGATGTCATCGCGCGTCGGATACCCCGACGCAATGGAGGTCGACCCTTCGGCCCCTCCTGTCTCATTACGGGCGCATCCACCGCATGTTGACATGCACCCTGGACTAGGTTTTCAGGCGTTTCCTAGCTCCCCTCGGACCGAATGGCCTGGTGCGGGTGGCACAGCCTCGCCTGTTAGGCTCCCCACCTCATCGCATACGTCAACATGGGGTCCTCCCCAAGGCGGGCGGAAGCCTTATCACACGACCGTCCGCCGATTTGCGGGGGAGGAATGTGGTGTCACCGCCAGACACCACACTTGCTAGGTGGTAGCTTAAATCAGCCGCGGTCCATTAGTACATGTCGGACCCGCGTGTCGCCACTGTCAGGATCGCAGACCGAGCGCCACCACAAGGCAGGTCTCGAGAGACTTACTAGCACTCGCCCCAGTTGTACGACGACGTTGCTAGCGACTACACTGACGAAGCCTTTCTCTCATTTGCCGAGAGACAGTTAGAATAGCCTTCAGCTAAGTTAATGGCTACGACCTAGCAAGGCGCCATTAACCATTTGTAACGTTGCATGTACCTCAAGATAGAGTCTCACTTGTATCATCAAGAATGCTGTATACCAAAGGACGATATAAAAGTTAAGTGTTCTAGTAGCTACGTTCTTTTCTTTATCACATTCATTACGAATCCTGTTCCAGACTTCGCGCCAGTCGGCGTGAGTTGACGCGTGCCCTTTCGGCTACTTCACTGTGGACTGGCTGCCTTAACAGTCCGCTACATTGGCCGTCTAGGCATAGTTGAACTACAGACAACACGAGCCTTGTACCTCCTTCCTTGTGGAATGATTGGAACTGATCGACTGTCGGACCACCTCCGTCTAATAGGCGCTGGTCATGCACCGTTGGTTACATCTTTGGGCGGGTTTAGTGACATCTTGGTTCAAATGGCTCTGAGCACTATGGGACTTAACTTCTGAGGTCATCAGTTCCCTAGAACTTAGAACTACTTAAACCTAACTAACCTAAGGACATCAAACACATCCATGCCCGAGGCAGGATTCGAACCTGCAACCGTAGCGGTCGCGCGGTTCCAGACTGTAGCGCCTAGAACCGCTCGGCCACCCCGGCCGGCTTTAGTGACATCTCTGAACAGTCAAAGGGACTGTGTCTGTGATACAATATCCAGTCAACGTCTATCTTCACGATTTCTGGGAACCGGGTTGATGCAAAACTTCTTGTGATGTGTGTAGAATCCTGCACACTTATCTACAAAATGGTTAATAAAGTGTTTGCTCTGGCGTAACCACAAGCGCCGAAACGAGGAAGAAGAACGCAAGAGAAGAGAAGGTGGTGAAACGACGTTGGCCAATGGTGCACTGCACCACGACAGGAGCGGCCTCTACAAGAGGAGAATATAAGCGCCGCTTCTGCCAGCCTTGGCCGCTCAGATTGGCTCAGTATCCGGACAGCATTCGCACAGGCCTAGCAGAGAGTACTACAACCAGTTGTTAGTAACCCATATCCATTGTTATAGCGAAGATCATTACTGTTTGCATGTTGCCCATCGCTTGTGACACCACTGTTATTTCAAAGTTAAGTATTGTCAATCTGCTTTATTGAAATAAAACTACTAATGTTATTTTTTGATTGTTGTATAGTATTCCGAGAACGCAGCATCCTTTAGGAACCCTATACGAGACGAGTCGGCAAGACCCTACAGTGTTATTCAGGTGAAAAAGATTTTCTGTGTACTGTCCACTGACTGAATACTGCAGGTCCATTTGAATGAATCGTATTATTAACTGCAAACTGGTAACGTAGTATATGCACAGTGTTGGCAGAGCTACATTTCCGAGTAGCTTAAATAACTGCACATACGGTGTTAACGAGCTAACACCGCAGTTTGTACTCTTTCCCAAAGTACGTCTTGAGCAACGATCTGTCTCTAGATCACTTACAGCTTGGAGCGTATCTGAAACCATGTTTTTTTATCACATGTCTTTCTGATCGCTTGACATACTCTAGAAATGTAGCTCGAGGTTCAGTTTAAAAGTTCTGGCAGTAAAAATAATGATAATATTGCCGGCTCGTCTGTACTTGTTCGCAGCACAAGAACTGAGAAAGACAAGAAAGCGGCCTCCATAAGACACTACGAGCTGGAAGCGAGTACTATAGTGTCCTGCTTTAATTTGGAATTTTGGTGCAGCATTATTTGTTAATAAAATATAATTCTCCTTTTAATAATTTTATATTTCTGTGTTCGAATGAAAACTAATACGTTCATCTCTTACATCATAATTATATACTGTACACCAAGTCAGTATGTCACTAATCAATGTTCCTTTGTACTTTTGTCCAGTCTTTTTAACACCTAATTTTAGACTGTCGTTAGAGTTATGCTACTATATGTAACGGTATGAAGACTGCATGCCCGTTGTTCATTTGTTTGGTGTTACTCTGCTTCCGTCCATATTATTGAAACTACGAATTAACAGCAATGTTTTAAGAAAAGAAGCGTATGTTTTAGTGTGGGTAAGGAAAGAATTATACAACGGCAACGAAAGTCGTCATTAAATTATTCGATTGACATGGTGAAGCATTTAAAAAGCCAATCCCTGTATGTATACTGAAGAGCCAACGAAACTGTATTCAAATACAGATATATGTAAACACTCAGAATACGGCGCTTGGGTCGGCAACGCCTATTAAGACAACAACTGTCTGGCGCTGTTGTTAGATCGGTTGCTGCTGCTACAATGGCAGGTGAGTTTGAACGTGGTGTTATAGTCAATGCACGAGCGATGGGACACAGCATCTCCAAGGTAGCGGTGAAGTGGGGATTTTCCCGTACGATCATTTCGTGAGTGTGCTGTCAATATCAGGAATCCGGTTAAACATCAAAGCTCCGACATCGCTACGGCCGGAAAAAGGTTCTGCAAGAACGGGACCAGTGACGACTGAAGAAAATCTTTCAACGTGACAGAAGTGCAACTCTTCCAAAAATTGCTGCAGATTTTGATGCTGGGCCACCAACAAGTGTCAGCGCGCGAACCATTCAACGAAACATCATCGATATGGGCTGCATGACACAAAGCTGGGCCCGTCAACACCGACATTGGACTGTTCATGACTGTAAACATGTTTCCTGGTCGGACGATTCTCGTTTCAAATTGTATCGACTGGACAGTCACGTCAGTATACGACACTGACAGGTGACACGTACGTAAGCATCCTGTCTGATCACCTTCATCCATTCATGCCCATTGCGGATTCCGACAGACTTGGGTAATTACAGCAGGACAATGCGACACCCCACACGTCCAGAATTGCTACAGAGTGGTTCCAGAAACGCTCTTCTGAGTTTAAACACTTCCGCTGGCCACCAAACTCCTCACACGTGAGCATTATTGAGCATATCTTGGATGCCTTTTAGAGCGCTGTTCAGAAGAAATCTCCACCCCCTCGTGCTCTTACGGATTTATGGACAGCCCTGCAGGATTCATGGCGTCAGTTCCCTCCAGTGCTACTTCAGACATTAGTCGACTCCATGCTTCGTCGTGTTGCGGCACTTCTGCATGTTAGCGGGGGCCCTACACGATACTAGGCAGGTTTAACAGTTTCTCTGGCTCTTCAGTGTAAAAGGCAATGTCCTGACTGACTGTCTCATCATCGACCAGCCCGAACCGCTAAGGATAGCCGCTAAGGAAGGCGTCATTTAAGAAAGGATTGTTCGAAATTCTAACCCTAAGAGAGTGAAATAGAGGATGAAGAGTTTCTTGAAAAATGTCACTATTAAGGCAGTTTTGAAGCTAGATCTACGAAAATTGGTATTTGGTTCCTCCGTCAGAAATAAAGAAATACATATGTCAGCATTTTTGGAAATTTAACATTCTGGTGGTGAAATAGTGAGTGAAAGATTTTTTGAAAATATGTCAGTGTTAAAGAACTACTACACTATTTTTAAAGCCACATCTATGAACATTAGTATTTGACTTCTCGGTTACCAATAAAAAAAATACGGGTTTCAGCATTTCTGGAAATTCAACCCCTAAGGGAGTGAAAATGGCGATGGGAATTTTTACCAAAATATTTCTTCAAAAAATTTTCGAGTGTAATTTTTGAAAATTGGTATTTCACTTCTCGGTTAGATATAAAGAAATAATTGTTAGGGAATGAAAGATACTATGGAAATATCTCCGCAAGAGATAAATGTACATCAGTTAGTTATTGTGTGACTGAAGATTGTACATGTTGGCTGTGTTATATACCTGTTTCTGCTTAAGGTTTTGGTCCTAGTTGGTGTCCTTGTGCTATTTTCTTGATAAATTTGTGTTGTCCAGCTTATACTGGTTGCCCTGTTTAAGTTGATCTCTGTGTGATGAAGCATTTGTATTGGATAATATATTTTTATTATATTAAAATTTTTCTGATTGTATGTTCATTTGTCTCCTCTTAAAGTTTATATCATTACTGCAAGGCTATATATTATTTTCCTGATTTTTATATTATTCATATTATAAATATTTTGACGGAAAGTAAAACAGAAGTGGCTTATGATGTTACTCAAGCTAGTGCATAGGCCCTCTGCTGTTCGTTATCTACATAAAAGGTATAGGAGACAATCTGAGCAGCCATCTTAAGATTGTTTGCAGATAACTCTGCCATTTATCGTCTAGTAAAGCCGTCAGAAAATCAAAACCAATTGCAAAACGACTTAGAAAAGATAACCATATGGTGTAAAAATTGACATTTGACCCCAGATAATGGAAAGAGCCAAGTCATCCACATGACTGCTAAAAGGAGTCGCTTAAACTTCAGTTACATGGTAAAGCAATCAAATCTAAAGAACGTAAATTCAACTAAGTACCTAGGAACTACAGTTACGAACAACTTAAATTGGAAAGAACACACAGAAAATGTTGTGAGGAAGGCGAAGCAAAGAATGCGTTGTACTGGCAGAACACTTAGAAACTGCAACAGATGTACTAAAGAGACTGCCTACATAAAACTTGTCCGTCTTGTTTTGGAGTACTGCTGCGTGGTGTGGGATCCTTACCAGATAGGATTATGGAGTACATGGAGAAAGTTCAAAGAAGAGCAACACGTTTTGTATTATCGAGAAATAGGGGAGAGAGTGTCTCGGACATGATACAGGATTTGGGGCGGACATCGTTAAAACACAGGCATTTCTCGTTGTGGCGCGATCTTCCCACGAAATTTCAATCACCAACTTTCTTCCCCGAATTCGAAAATATTTTGTTGACGCAGACGTACATAGGGAGAACCGGTCACATAATAAAATAAGGGAAATCAGAACTGGCTCGGAAATGTGTTCATTTTTTCCGCGACCTGTTCGAGAGAGGAATAAATGACAACTATTGTGAATGTGGTTCGATGAACCCTCTGCCAGGCACTTACGTTTTATATGCAGAGTATCCATGTAGACGTAGATGTAGACTGTTATATACGAGGTGTTAAGTCATTTGTAAAACTGAGCATGAAATCCTCGTTTGTTTTTTCTGTGGAATGTGCTTGGGAAATTGCGTGGTTCATGCTGTTTATAAAATTAAATTTCAGTTGGTTAAGAGTCCACAACCCCAAACCAGTCTTCACTCGCACCGAAATCCCGTCCCACATACTTTACACAGTCAAACCGCTGTATAACCATTACCAATACAACGATTAACCCGGGTATAGCGATGATTTTATATGGCCCCGGCTGGTTTCCTATGTGTAGCATGTTAATTATCCCTCATTACAACGATGAAGTAAATTTAGGAACATCCTATTATAACGAAGACAAAATTTTGAAGAATTTGCTATTTCCTACTTCTAAGAAGCTCTCTGTAGCGGTAGGTATTGTTTATTTAGCTACTACACTTCCGGCGCTTTATTTCCACAAGCCTCGCTACATACTGCAGTACTGTATTTATTCTAGCGATAAAGAGAATAGCGAACAGCCGCCGCGAGCTGTGTTAAGCGTCAAACGTCAAAGAGCTCCTTTGTTTGAAAGAGTGTTTAGTTTGTCCATTGTTGAGCTTCAGTAGCAGACAGACGTGTTTTGTCGGGCTCATACGCAGGTTATCTCCGCGATTTTTGCAGTCTGTGAATGTTTTTAGTTGATGTACGCGCTTTGGACTTCGCTAAGATTTGGACAATGCCTGGAACTCGGAAACAAGGTTGGAGACAAAAATGGAGGTTTTCAAAGACATTGATAACGGAATGAAACAAGTAGACTTAACAAGGAAGTATGGACTTGAAAAATCAACGTTAGCTACATTCCTTAAAAACGAAAAGAAATTGAAAAAAGTTTTGTAGGTGACAAATGTAATCCTTCAAGAAAAAGAATGAAGACGGCTGCTGCGGACGATGTGGACAGTGCTACACTGCGGTGGTTTAATTAGACGCATGCACAGGACGTGGCAATTAATGGTCCGTTGACATGCCAAAAAGCCTTAGATTTCGCTAAGTTGCTTGGCGATTCTAATTTTAAAACAAGTAACGAATGATTGCAAAGATTTAAGGACAGGCATGGGATCATTTTTAAAGTGATTTCAGCACCTTAGGTGATGCAGAATTTTGGAAGAAAAACCCATGTGTAAACTGTTATAAAAATACAGCCCTGAATACTTGTACAACACAGACAAGACGGGATTGTTTTATCAACTGGTGTCAGAGAAGACGACTGCCTTTAGAGGAGAAAAGTGTAAATAAGGGAAACAGTCTAAAGTATGCCTGACTGTTCTTCTCTGCACCAAAGCAAACGCTGCTGTTAAAGGTTTCAGTCAGCACACTGATTTAGACACCTTCTTTCCGCTGAGCTGATATCACTGAGTGATTGCCGCGTGTATGTCAGTAGCAGACTTTAAATCCTCGATCAAACCCATTGGTGGTTTCCGTAAATCATTCTGAATGAATTTTGGGGTAGGCATGTAAAACAAGCCTCAAATGTTTCCTCCATTGACCACTCACCATAACAAACCAATGTTCCCCAGCTACTTTCTACCCCATTACACGACATTTAGGCTCAAAAGCAGCATTCCGCCCCCTTAATGCCAATGGCTTCGCCGCAAACTACGGAAACCATGAAATAATTGTATAAATCGTCTGCTGAATAATTACTAGCAGCTTTGATGGAAACAAAGATCCCATGAGCGTTAAATTTAGTTCGGTTTGTCCAACAAAGCTCAGTATGGTGTACCAAAATTTTTATTTACTGTGTGATTATCATTTTGCCTACTATGAAATTAAGACTGTGTACAACGCCCAGTTAGGACATACTAGTATCCAATGTTTTGATTAACCTATTTGTTAGTGCTAATATCAGCAAATATTTTAAAATGGACTGTACTTGAAACACATGTACCACGAACTGAGCAATATTTCACATCGACAAACACTGAGGACCAAATTTTTGAACAGTTTCAGGCAAGCTGCACTTCTTACAATTTTGGTAAACATTTTTGGAAACAGTGGTCAATAGAGTATTATATTTTAACCAAAAGTCAGTCTTGATCACAACACTTATGTCTCAATAACATAGTTAAAATATAAGCTGCACTTCTGTTTTCAAGAGCTCTACAGTATGGTTGAGCGGTATTAATGCCACTTTAACACAGACCTAACAGCTTCAGTATGTCAGTAGCTATTATGAACACTGGCCATAAAGAATAATACCCCTTTACATGGTATTACTTTTTGAAAACTTCATTAGCAATCTCCAAACCTGTATCAATCGTTGTTATTCGTATTGTGTGAAGCAGCTTTTCATGAAGGTGTGTTAACTCTATTATTGCACATATCTGTCAATATATATATATATATATATATATATATATATATATATAATGCAAAGCATATTTGTGTATTTGTGGGATCTCCTCCCAAATCCCTGGATCGATTTCAACATAATTTGGTATAGACACAGTAGGCCTCACGAGTATGAAAATTGTGGGAGATATAACCTGCTAGCTGCAATAGGAGCAGACATATGGGCAAAAGCGTGTGTCTTCCAGCCCCTATCATATACACTGCCCTGCATGACAGGCATGTCGCGTAGGTGTGATATCGGTCTGCCAAATAAACATGCTTTGCAGGCCAACCTACATGTCAGAGACAAGAAATTGTTTTCCAGGGCCTGACATGTAAGATGCCTACACGACACACATGTTGTGTTGGAGTAGTATCGGCCTTCTTCATCTATGGCTTTACGTTGCAGCCTGTATGTCAGGGGCAAATATGATTCTCAAGTCCCTGAAGTGTAGCCTGCCCTGCATAACAAGCATGTTGTGAGAATAGTATAGGCCTACTTTATTGAACTATGATGCAGGGGCTACACATGCCACTGAACATGGCTGGGAACATATTAAGATGTATAGACGAGGGGATGGACAGTGTGAGTAGGTGGAGGAAATGAACAGAGGGAGAACAGGAGGGGAAGATTCATGTGGAAGGTGGAAGGTGTAGACGGGTAGTGGGCAGGAGGAAAAGGAAGAGGGGGAGACAGAGATGGATAGAGAGATGGGGAGGAGGATATGTTCAGAGGGAGGGGGCTGTAAGATATAGATAAAGAGAGGGGAAGGAGGATGCAAAGAGACAGAATGCAGAGCACAAAACAGACCGATAGAGGTGGAAGGACAAGGTGGGCAGACAGAGGGAGGAAGATGTAAATACAGAGAGGGAAGGAGGAGGTGTGTTCATTGTAAATATAAGACAGACTATGTATGAAATTATGTATGTCCAGGATCTTCTCCCAAAATCTTGGATCGATTTCAACCAAATTTGGCTAACTGCAAACTTCACGAGTATCAGCACTGTGAGATAACTCTTAGCTCCAATTCAATTGAAGAAACCACCAGTCAAGTTTTTTTTTCCTCTTTCATTTTTTCAGCTACTACATTATAGGATGATCTACATGACATGTGTCTTGTGTGGGAACAGTATCGATCTGCATTATAACTTTGCACCACAGCCTACACATCACAGGCAAAGAAACTGTTTCCAAGCCTCTGCTGTGTAATATTCTTGGCACAACATATGTATATGTGTTGAGAAGTAGTATTTTGCTGCTTTATTGACCTGTTTTCAAGGGCTGTATTTGTAGCCTTATCAAAGTGGACAGAGGTTCACAGCACTCTCCTCCAATTCTGCCCTTGGGGTGGGAAACTGCCCCTAAAGATGTAAGGGTCACCATTGATCAATGGCATAAGGATGCACAAGGCAGTGGAAACCACTGCATTAAAGAAACATAATGCGTATTCACAGGAGATGTCGCCTGTAACTGAAAAAGTGTCATGATGATCTCTCCATTGGCAAAAGATTCCAGACTAGTCCCCTGTTCAGATCTCAGGGAGGGGACTACCAAGAGGGAAGAGACCATGAGAAAAAGATTTAATAGCCAACCACAAAGGATATCATTCTATTAGTCAGGGTGCGGAATATCAGAAGTTTGAACGTGGTAAGGAAGCTATAAAATCTGAAAATGGAGATACTATTGTAGGTGTCAATGAAGTGAAATGGAAAGGAGCAAGGATTTCTGGTCAGATCACTATAGGGTAATATGATAGCAGCCGAAAATGGTATAACAGGTGCAGATTTCTTTAGAAATAGAAAGGTAGAGCAGAGAGTGAGTTACTGTGAGCAGTTCAGTGGCAGAATTTTTCTCATCAGAATCGACAGCAAACCAACACCGACAATGATAGTTCAGGTATACATGCCAACATCGCAAGCTGAAGATTAAAGATACAGGCAAAGTATATGCGGATATTAAACAGGTAATTCAGCACATAAAAGGAGCAGATGAAAATCTAATAGTCATTAGAGATTGGAATGAAGTTGTAGAGGAAGGAAGGGGAAGGATTACAAGAAAGGGTTACGGGAAAATATGGGCTTGGCACTAGAAATGAGAGAGGAGAAAGAATTGAGTTCTGCAGTAAATTTCAGCTAGTAACAGCGATTACTCTGTTTAAGAATCTTGAATAGTTGGAAAAGGCTGGGAGATACAGGAAGCTTTCAGTTACATTACATCATTGTTAGGCGGAGATTCCGAAATCAGATACTGGCTTGTGAGGCATACCCAGCAGCTGATATAGACTCACAATTTAATAGTGATGAAATATAGGCTGAAGTTTAAGAGACTACTCAGAAAGGAGCAATGAACAAAGAAATGGAATTCAGTACTGAGGAATGAAGACAAACACATGAAGTTCTCTGAGGATATAGATACTATGATAAGGAACAGTTTAGCAGCCAGTACAGTTGAAGTGGAAAGGACATCTCTAAAAAGGGTAGTCACAGGACTTGGAAAGAAAAATATAAGTACACAAATGATAACTGTGAAGAAACTAAGGGTAACGAGAGAAATACTTCAGCTGATTGATGAAAGAGGGAAGTACAAACATGTTCAGGGAAATTCAGGAATACATAAACACAGGTCACTTAGAAGTGAGACAAACAGGAAGTGCAGGGAAGCTAAGGCGAAATGGCTGCATTAAAAAGGTGAAGAAATCGAAAAAGAAATGATTGTCAGAAGGCCTGGTTCAGTATACAGTGATATTAAAAGTAAGGGTGACACCAATAAGAATGCAATGGGAATTCCACTGTTAAATGCAGGGGATAGAGCATATAGGTGGAAAGAGTATACTGAACGCCTCTATGAGAGGGAGACCAGTCTGATGATGTGATAGAAAAAGAAAGAGAAGTCGATATAGAAGAGATAGGGGATTCAGTATTAGAATCAGAATTTAAAAAGGCTTTGGAAGACTTAAAATCGAACAGGGCAGAAGTGATGAATAATAGTCCGCCATAATTAGTAAAATGATTGGAAGAAGTGGCAACAATCCAACTATTCACGTTGGTGTGTAGAATGTAAGAATGTGGCTATATATCACCTGACTTTCTGAATAATATGATCCACACAATTCTGAAGACTGCAAGAGCATGCAAGTGCGAGAATTATCGCACAATCAGCATAAAACCTTATGCATTAAGTTGCTGACAAGAATAACATACAGATGAATGGAAATGAAAATGGAGGATATGTTAGCTAATGATCAGTTTGGCTTTGGGAAAGGTAAAGGCACCACAGAGGCAGTTCTGACATTGAGTTTGATAGTGGAAGCAAGACTAAAGAAAAATCAAGACACGTTCAAAGGATTTGTCGATCTGGAAAAAGTATTCTACAATCTCAGATCGTTCAAGATGTTCTAAATTCTGAGAAAATTAGGGATATACCACAGGGAAAGAAGGGTACCATACAATATGTGCAAGAGCCAAGAGGGAACAATCAGAGTGGAAGACGAATAACGGAGTGCTCGGATTGAAAAGGACGTATGACAGGGATGCAGTCTTTCGCCTCTTCTGTTCAATCTGTATATCGAAGAATCAATCACGGAAATAAAAGAAAGGTTCAAGCGCGGAATTAAAATTCAAGGTGAAAGGATTCAATGATAAGATTCGCCGATGAAATTTTTATCCTCAGTGAAAGTGAAGAAGAATTAAAGGAGTGCAGAATGTGGATTGAGAGTAAATCGAAGAAAGACGAACGCAACGAGAAGCATCAAGAATGAGAACAACGAGAAACTTATATCTGGATTGATCATCACAAAATCCGTGAAGTTAAGAAATTCTGCTACCTAAGCAGGAAAGTAACAGATGATGGGTGGAGCAAGAAGGACATAAAAAAACCAGATTAGCATTTGCAAGAAGGGCATTCCTGGCCAAGAAAAGTCTTCTAGTGTCAGACGTAGGGGTTAATTTGAGAAAAAAATTTCTAGGAATGTACGCTTGGAGCACAGTATTGTACGGTAGTGAAACACAAACTGTGGGAAAACCGGCACCGAAGCGAATCGAAGCATTTGAGATGTAATGCTACAGAAGAATGTTGAAAACTAGGTGGAGTGATAAGCTAAGTAATGAGGAGGTTCTCCACAGAATCGGCGAGGAAAGGAATATACGGAGAACACTGACAAGAAGAAGGAACAGGATGATAGAACATCTGCTAAGACAAAAGAGAATTACTTCTATGGTTTTAGACGGAGCTGTAGAGGGTGAAAACTGCAGAGGAAGACAGCGATTGGGATACATCCAGCAAATAATTGAGTGCGTAGGTTGCAAGTGCTTCTATGAGATGAAGAGGTTGGCAGAGAAGAGGAATTCTTGGAGGGGTGAATGGGTGTGGCGGGGCAAGTATGAGATGTACTGAGGAGAGGATAGAGCAGGAGCAGCAGGATAGGGCGGGAGGCAGGGACAGGAGTGGATAGTGAGACAAGGAACAAGGAGAGGAGGTATGGGGAGAGGAGGCAGGAGGAGGGGCAGAGAGAGGAGGAGGAGAAGAGACTTGTGGAGGTGGAGACATATACATCGATGAGGACAGTGAAAAGGAGGAAATGAATACACTATTATGGTAAGAAGGAGGTGCAGTGAGAAGAGACAAGAAGAGTTGGACAGAGAGATGGGGGCAGGAGAAGATATACACAACAAGAGATGAGAAAGAAATGGACTAAGAGAGGGAAGGGAGGAAGAAATGGACAGGGACTGGGGTGAATGAAACGGACAGAGGGAGAACTGAGAAGAGGAGATGGACAGAGAGAGGTAGGGGGGAGGAGTAGATGGATAGAGAGGAGAGGGAAGAGGAGAGCAGAGTGAGGGGAGCAGGAGGAGACAGGTACAGAGAGGGGACAAGAGGGGATTGGCAAAGGGAGGGGATAGGAGGGGATTGGTAGCGATTGCGGGCAGGAGTAGATGGGCAAAAGTAGTGGAACAGGAAATGGGAAGAGAAGTGTGGAGGAAGAGAAAGGCACAGAAAGAGGAGAAGAGGAGAAGGGCAGAGAAGGGGACGAGGAGGAGATGGACATACAAAGGGCAAAGAGGAAATGAGTCAGTGGATGGGGGAGTGAGGAGAAAGTGGACAGATGGATGAAAAAGATGTTGACAGAGAGGTGGGGAAAGGAGGAGATGGTCAAAGAGGGGGAAGGGGGAGATGGGTAGAGTGGAAGACGAGGAGATGGACCAAGTGTGGGGGGAGGAGGTTATGCGCAATATGTGCGACAATTACACATGCATGCGAAGCCATGGGGAAAAGGCTAATATTATAATAAACTGACAAGACTTCTCATAGTATATCTCACAAAAACTCGGTGATGCCCATTTATTTCACATTCGACATATGAAATGACATTCCCCAACATTTTTATGCGAATCTGCAGCAAATCTGTGTGTCAGGGTAGGGGTTTTCAGAAAATGGCTGGTGAGAAACAGAGAGCCAGTAAAGCAGCAATGTGCTTCGTCACAAGAATCTGCCAGTGGTGGACAACAAGCAGAGTGCAGCCTCACCATGCCGATACCCCAGCCGTGGATGTTCCTCATGTAGGTGGGCGCCTGCGTCAGCACCGTGAACAGCCCCCAGAAGCCTCCCCACTGCGTGAAGACGATCAGCCACACTTGTGGTGAGGTCAGGATGTGCTTCCAAGGCGTAGCTGGCTGCAACAACACCAGCACTCTGCTCACGTAAATGCTCAAATGGACAGCAAAAGTCATTATTCATATTTAAATAGATCTTAAAATATACGCTGAAGTTAGACCATCGTCACGCGAGGTGGTAGTCTGAAGGCAAACAGACAATGAAACCAAGAGCTACAAAGATGGAGATTCCTTGTTCAGTCCCTGAAGTTCACATCCCCATCCGATCGCCTCAGAAGTCAGTGTAACAGAACAAAAACATTCACTGATTCTAAGAGCTGGTAGTGAATCCGTGTTACCCAACTGAGGACAAGAGCTGAGTGCTAGCTGTAGAAACATCTGCATACTTTTTCACACTTCTTCCTCGTGTAAGACATTGTCACATAAACAGTAATTTAGGGTAATAATAATAATAGTCAGCGTTTACAGAATTACTGCAATGCTGTAAACATACATAACAGAAAATAATCCATATAATCACATTAACGTATGATACACAGGATATAAAATCCCGTTTGAGTCAATTGAACATCTCATGACTTTATTGATTGTACAGCATTGGTTGCCAATTATTAACACATTAACACAGACTTAGCTTACTCGTAATTAAATATTACCTTAAGACATAGTTATAGTTTATTAATGTTGGGATGTCATCCGTAACATATTGAGTAGAATAGGCGAAAAGATACAATTAAAATTATAATAACATATGTAACACGACCTACGTTAATATTGAGACAGCAGGAAAATGTTACTGGCAGAAATAAATAAATAAATAATGTATTTCTCCCTTTTACATGGTCACTGATATCGTCCTTATGGCTCAGACAATATGTTTCGTGATTCCCTGCAATAAAAGGAAAAAAAGGTAAGCCAGTATCATCCTCCTTCATTATAATATTCCTCACATTGTTTTTACAAGTGAATTAAGTCTTGCTTTCATCATTTAAATGGAGTTATTACCAAACCAAAGAAGATAACAACGATTCGTTACGCGAGCACTGAATCAGAATATGAAAGGAACGAGCATATCATTCTCTGTATCTAATCTGTGGAGCTAGGAAATGATGATTTCGCTAAATACTGAATGTTGCATTATAATCCATCGATTGTTGTTACCATTTATACGCCCTCTGGTTCTGATGATCGTTCTCGCATTTCTAGAGAGAAGAGTTTCAGAATCACATTTAATAGCAAGATAGTCCATTGCGTCTTTAAAGGAAACATCTAACTCTACACAGTAATATCGTTTTAAGTGACCTAGTGAAATCTGTTCCCTGACCAAAAGCTTGGCCTTGATGGCCCTTTGCAATACCACTTACGATAAGGCTAACGCTGAAAAGATGTCTACATTTCAGTTCTAGTTTTTCGGTGGCTCTTTCCACATTCGCCACATACAACAGGAATCGGAACTGTGACTTCTTGCACTTTCTCACACTCGTCCCGATACTCGTCCCGGCCCTCTGTAAATTGTGACACTCGAAATGCTGTGCAGTCCTCTTCCTCGAAAGATTATCAGAGAGCCAGTGGGAATTTTCTGCATGTTGCTAATATGTATCAGTGTCCTATTGGTAAAAGATATCCTGCTCATGGTTTGCAGAATTCTTCTAATTATGGCTTGCACCCGTACATTCCGCTGTCTTCAAGTTATATTTTTAATCCTCTGCAGTTAGGCAGCCTAATCGTGTCAATTAATGGCCCACAGATTTACGTTTGCTGCGTCAAAAACAGTGTCCATACTGAACACCTATAATGTGAGCTAAAAACTTGGAGAGACTCTCCGTCCAGTGATGCGTATCTTTTTTCCGAACGCCTTGTAGTTTTTGCGCAGTCCTCATCCGAGACTCCGAAGGTACTCATGAATAACCACGTGTGCCCCACTCCTCCCGCCATTGGAAAACGAAATGGCGGGAAATGTTTCTTCACACTGTACTTCTACCTACGACAGCAAATAAAATAAACATACAATAATGTCTTCATCCTAGAAAAAAATCGGTAGTGAAGGGGTTAAGGTGAATAGTACTTCCGATTATCCTTCCCCTATCCGAGCTTGTGTTCCATCTACAATGCCATCGTCGTCGATAGGACGTTAAACCCTAATGGTTCTCCTTTTTGTACTTCACAAGGCCCTGGGCCTGATTCCTCCTATCTCGTGCCCAGTCAGCTTCCCACAACTGATCACACAGCACCGTGTTTACAGATTAATCGGCTTCAGTCGTGAATATTCTCATCAGTACTTGTTTTGTAAATAAAACCGCCTTTTCCTGCTGAAACTTAATTTATTTTTCCCAGATGCGTTTTTCTTGCTCAAAGAATCTTCAGTGGTATAGTTTGCTGTGATCTGGGTTTCCTCTTATCTGGTCTGGAAGTCGCACTATCCCTTTATTTCCGAAACATAAGCACAATTTTGTATTCCGAACTTTTTCACACTGTTTACCATGTTTCTCCTTTTTGTGGTGTGCTATTATTCTTTTGCCATTAGATATAGCTATTTGTTCGAACACTGTGGTTGTTAAAAGCACTCAAGAAAACCAGCTACTTCAGAACATATCATGCAAAAAATTTAATAGATATGTATTGGTAGAACAAAAGAGGGTTATTTACATAATTTTTTATTCGCCAAACGTGTTTTGACGACGTTAGCCGTTACCAAAAAAAATGGTTCAAATGGCTCTGAGCACCGTGGGACTTAACATCTGTGGTCATCAGTCCCCTAGAACTTAGAACTACTTAAACCTAACTAACCTAAGGACATCACACACATCCATGCCCGAGGCAGGATTCGAACCTGCGACCGTAGCAGTCGCGCGGTTCCGGACTGAGCGCCTAGAACCGCTAGACCACCGCGGCCGGCCGTTATCAGTAGATGCCCTTTTATGTACACACACGAAATTTTGTTCCAGTGTGGTTAGTGAGGCAAAAGCCGAAATGTTTGCATAGAACTAAAATTTTATTATTTTTTTAAACATATATGAGTTTCAGTTGGCACCTCCAATAACTGACAGGTTCTGCGTACTGGCTGTACACAGATTTCTTAGCATTACACCATGCCATCTTGAAGTAAGTCACTTCTGTAGATTTTTGGCCTAAATTCCATTTTGCCCTGGTAATGGAAACTAAAAATCATGCGAATATTTGCCCTAATTACGAGCACGTTGATCTTATAGGAAATTTCATGACTGTATTATGCTCTCAATGAAACTGCACAAAAACTACTTTTCTTGCAATTACGTTTGAATTTTCGGATACTCTCAATTCAAAAGGCATTGTCAATTCAAAAGGAATTATTTGCTACGGAGTGTGCTTGTGCCAAAGCTTACTTCTCTGGTTACCGATTTGCTGTCACTAGAGAAGTACTCGACAAAAATTTACATACCTCTCGACGCGGCCGACCTAGGTTGTCGATCTTCTATTATTTCGCCGTCTCTGTCTCTCTCTCTCTCTCTCTCTCTCTCTCTCTCTCGCTCTCTCGCTCTTTCTCAGTGTGTGTGTTCTGTGACTTTTTATTTTCCAGCTACTAGTTAAGATGAGTTATTAGATGAGTAATAATATCGTTAATACTAGATTTTCGACCAATAGTTTCCTATTCACCATCTCGAAGAGTAGAAAGACTGTCGATACTTTGCCTCAACACAATGGTATTCCTTAGTTAGTTACCAGAAAATATTTTATGAATGGCATTCGACAAGAATAGTTGCATTCATGGTACATTTATGTTTGCTGCTTATTTTATTGTATACCGCCTTTATTATTTAAGAATTACTTACAGTAGCAATAGGCTAACTGATAAATGCCTTATATGTTGCATTTTTCAGCAGATGCTTCTGTTAGTGGATATTTCTTCGGTAGCGAACTGTTTGTTGTTGTTCTTCATACTAGCTATATTAAATAGAAGTTTTTAGTAGTTATTATGTCTAATATTCTCCAATGGACAATCTTGGTCTTCCGCCTTCTGAGTCCATGTATCCGGTATCAGTTAGTTGTCTCGGAATACTCTACATAAAAATAGATCGCTTTAAACGTTGACATGTAACACAGAACGTACAAAGAATACTGGCAGACTACCTTGTTGACAGCAGTATCTTCTCCCAAACTGGCGTGGAGGTTTGCTAGCTCAGAGGTCGAGATACGGGGATGCTTGTGCGGGTGGTCGAAGACGAGGAGCCACCAGGCGAAGAACCACACGGCCGCAGCCAATGCGATGGCGTAGAAGACGGCGGGCCACCCCAGCCAGCCAATCAGGAGGCCCGAAACAAGGAACGTGAGCGCTGCGCCCATGCTGCTGCCTGCAGCACGTGTTATCTTGGCAGTATTCTTTTGACAGGTTTCACATCGACGCTGCTAAAAGCAGAGACTTGGGCAGGAGAGGCAGTTTTAACAGCTGAAGGATGCGTAGCACGCGCCTGAGCGCATCACTCGCCAGGAGGCAGCAACTTGGCGTTGTCTGCAAACCCCAGCAAACGGTAGCTTCAGATCCTACTATTGGCGGAAGAGAGAGACCACGTAGTAACATGTCTAGCAGAAAACAGCAGGTAGCGTGATGCGTTTCTAGGTTTAGTTACTGCCGTTGGGAAAACCCAGATGATCGACGGTTGAAGGAAGCCGGCTGGGTGAGATACCACACCGCACGAACTGAGCCGCTGAAAAATCGTTTTATGGCAGCAAAATAAAAAAAAAACTAAACCAATACAGTGTGTCCCAGGAGGTGGTCAATATTCAGGGAAAAAACTGAAACAAAAAAAACTTCATACAGGCATATGCCCTATACTGAATGGTTTCCGAAATAGAACACATTTGACGCCAGATTACTAAACTATCGTAAAATTTACGACTGCTATAAGCGTAGGGTATAAAACACGACATTTTGTTATTAATTTGGTATTTAACATACCCTTGGAGATTTAATAACTGTAATTAACTAAAGCATAACTTATACTTTATGACTTCCTTTGAATAACATGCCGTGTAGTAAACTTTTCGGTAACATTTTCCCCCCTTTAGTGTTCTAGGGTTAATGTACATTTGTTTTTGGGCTAGTGGCGCAATTGCCCTAATCACGTAATTAGTCGTGATAGTACGATAAAATGGCCACCAAAAACGCTAGACCATGCGCCGTTAGACTTTTTTTACGAGGTTGGATGAAGTCTGAGGTGTACAACAGAAACGTGAATTCGCGAGGTGAACTGCTTGGCATCATGGTCGGTGCTGCCCTCATCAGCGAACGTGCAGAGGCCGTCAATCATATTCTCCCAAGGGTGCTCAAATGCATGGAAGCTGACAATGGTATATTCCAGCATTTATTGTGAACTGTACAAAAGCTGTACTGTGAAACGTACGACGATGCTTAGAGATGAATGTGTTAAAAATACGTAATTTTCCATTTATTGTTTGTAAAACGCATGTCGTAATGTTGACTAACTCTTATACATGTTTGTATCTGTAAACCCGACAATATAGTAACAAACAGAAGAAAAGAAAGACGTACATTAAATATATTATATCTCGGAAACCATTCGGAATAGGGTGTATGTCCAAATGAAGTCTTTTATTTCAAATGACTGTTTCTATCATATCCGTGAATATCCATCATTCGTATAGTGGCACCCAAAGTTACGCGAGTATACTGAATTAAAGACAAAACCGAGACGACAATGCACAGCCAGAGGCGCTCTCAATACACCTACCAGAAATTAAATTATTCAAGATGAAAGATTTGTAAACACATATGAATTTAGAAAATTAAGAACCCCAAAATGCCATTAGCGATTCTGAACATCCAATAGCATAATTTTGATATGTACAATATGTTTATATAATATAGCGAAAATGAGCGTTAAGGAGAGCAATGAGAAAAGCATTCAATAATTTTGAAAGTAAGACGTTATCAACCGACCTGAGTAAAAACCCTAAGAGATTTTGGTCGTATGTAAAATCAGTAAGTGGGTCAAAATCATCTACTCATTCTCTCGGCGATCACACCGGCACCGAAACGAAAGATAACAGAGAGAAGGCCGAAATACTGAATTCAGTCTTTCACCGCGGAAGATCGTAACAGCGTCCCTCCTTTCAGTCGTCGTACGAACATCGAAATGGCAGATATTGAGATAACCGATCGCGGAAAGACTTCAGGACCTGATGAGATACCTATAAGTTTCTATAAAGATATCCGAAAGAACTTGCTCCCCTTCTAGCAGTAATTTATAGTAGATCGCTTGAGCAACGAAAGGTACCTAACTACTGGAAAAAAGCGCCGGTCATTCACGTTTTTAAGAAAGGCCTTAAGACAGATCCACACAATTATAGACCTATATCGTTGACGTCAATCTATCGTAGAATTTTGGAACATGTTTTATGTTCAAGAATTATGAAGTTTTTGGAAAAAGAACATCTCCTCAAAAATCAACATGGATTCCGCAAACAGAGATCCTGCGAAACTCAGCTCGCTCTGTACCTCCATGAGATCCACAGCCCAGTGGACAAGGGCGCTCAGGTTGATGCCGAGTTCCTTGATTTCAGTAAAACATTTGACACTGTCCCGCGTTGCCGTTCAATGACAAAAAATACGAGATTACGGAGTATCAGAGCAGACTTGCGATTGGTTTCAAGACTTTCTTGCAGACAGAACTCAACTCGTCGCTCTTACCGGACAGATGTAAAGGTAATACCCGGAGTACCACAGGGATGTTTGATAGGACAGTTGCTGTATATATATATATATATATATATATATATATATATATATATATATATATATATATGTGTGTGTGTGTGTGTGTGTGTGTGTGTGTGTGTGTGTGTGTGTGTGTGTGTCTATACCAAAGTAGCAACGCGAGAAGATAGTAAGAATTTGCTGAACGACCTGCAGAGAATTGATGAATGGTGCAGGCTCTGGCAGTTGATCCTGAACGTAAATAAATGTAACATATTGTGCATACACAGGAAACGAAATCCGCTACCGTACAGCTACACTATTGACGAAAAACAGCTGGAGACAGCGTCTAGCGTAAAATATCTAGGCGCAACTATCCAGAGCGACCTTAAGTGGAATGACCATACAAAACAGATAGTGGGAAAAGCAGACACTAGACACAGATTCCTTGGAAGATTCTTAAGGAAATATAACTCATCCACGATGAAGTGGCTTATAAGGCGCTTGTTCGCCCGATTCTTGAGCACTGTTCATCTATCTGGGATCCCTACCACGTAGGACTGATAGAGGAGATAGAGAAGATCCAACGAAGAGCGGCGCGTTTCGTCACAGAATCGTTTAGCTGGCGAGAGAACGTTATGGAGATGCTAAACAAACGTTACAAGAGAGGCGTTGTGCATCACGGAGAGATTTACTATTGAAATTTCGGGACAGTACTTTTCAAGAGGAGTCGGACAACATTACTTCTGCCCACATACATCTCACATATTGACCACGAGGAGAAAATTCGAGAAAATTGAGCCCATAGAGAGGCTTGCCGACAATCATTCTTCCCATGTACTATTCGCGATTGGAACAGGCTTGGATGGATCTGATAGTGGCACCGAAAGTCTCCTCCGCCACACACCATTGGGTGGCTTGCGGAGTATGAAGAAGATGTCGATATAGATTTTGATTTATAAGCCAGAATGCTCATTCCGATAATTAAAAACAAAATTTCAAATGAAATATATTGTAAATTTTAAAAGAAGAGGCATTAAGATAAGACTACAGTAGCTATCTATAATTGTGCAGATTTCACAAGATCTAAGAATAATTAATATCAAATTAGTGTACATAAACTAACTCACCTTTTAGATTGCAAATATCGTAAAATTACGAAAGCCGGTCAAAACATAAGGGCACTATTGGAAAGGTGATAAAATTCTGGTATGTGCTGGTATGTCATACGTATTATACCAGTAAGAGGAATGTATAGTTGAGAATTTGCATGACGAGATGCTGATGCTATAAATAGGTAGTGACCATGTTAGCTCGGGACAGTTCAGTTTGAGACTTGATCGAGGTAGGATCTATGTTTCCATGACCGGCGAGGGGACTACGACTTTATGGTGATCTACATTTTTGAGAAGTCAGTTTTCGAGGACTTTTAACACTTTTAGGAGGCATACCGAGAACTTCGAAATTTTTCGGTCAACATGTCCGTGAACTTGTAAAATTCCGTGCTGCAGTCGCATGATACTAAGAAAAGTTGCTTTAGTCACTGTTGGCCTTTGAACAAAAGCGCATGACTTGTAATATTATACGCCAATTGCTGAAGAACTTTAACATTTGAGGATAGGTGCTAAACTTGAAAAAATTTTTATAGATAGGCAAACACACTCACTATTCAACATCAACGTGGCATGCTGCATGTAGGGTTTTTTCTTAAGCAACTAAATCTGTTGTGCTGCTTCACAAACTTAAAAGATCCAATAAACTTTCTTTAATTTAAAAATAAACTAGTGAATGTTTAGAGCATTATTATTTCCACCACTGTCCACAATCCTGCCTGCAATTATTAATTTATGAAGAAGTCAGTAGAACTATTTATTGGGTGATGCAATAGGTATGCGACCATTCCCTAGATTAAAACGCAGCCAAGGAACATTAAAATCGGTCACGTGTCTGATAAACTCTTACCTTGATAGGACTTCGACAGGTGGCAAGTACACCGCACTCTGCTGTGGAGAACAGTCTCTACGACAAAAGCTAGTTCACTTGTAAAGAGCTGGACAGGGATGGTATTGCGAGATTTTAAAAAAATGCTTGTTTTGCGACATGAGAACAATATTTGATAAAGGAAAGAACATCAGCCTTCAATCGTAAATGTGGATTTTATTTAAAGCACGATGCATTTTGAACGCAGAAAGTCAATCTTAAGTTGCTTCGCATTTTGTTCCAACATTCTTACATAAATGCATTTCAGATTGAAGAAGAAATAAATGTGACTAAAATAAAACGCTTGCTACATATAGCTTAGTTATTCCGTTACCACTCGTGCTGATTTGCAGTACACATGAATTATATTCGATTTCAGTTGACACTTTCATATTTTCAGTATCTACGCAGGTTACAAAAACACAAGCATGTTTATATTTTTTAAATACATTGCCCGTCGTGTTTCGCTAAATAGGAAGGTGAGGTAATGACAGAGTACGCTCCTGTATTGTTACAAGTGGAGGGCTGTTAGTCACGCGATACACGTCTATATGCCAATCCTCTGCACTACACAACAATTAAACAATGGACGGTACTTTCATTTGACAATACTCCTCGCATACTATAGCTGTGAAACACTCATTCACAATGCAGATGAGTCAAGAACTGGTCGCTTTAATTCTCTTGCTTCGTTTCTTTGTAAAAATTTAATTCAGTATGTCTTATTTGAAATTACGTCGTCTCGTTCCCGCATGACGATCCGTTTATTCTCACACCTTATAACACCGCTGTCAGTCGACAGATCACTTTTCTCAGAGTTTCCTAGGCAGCCTTGAGGTCCCATTTGTCTGCGACAAAGCTGTGAAGTTTTCCAGAGCTAGCATGTCAATGGTCGTGCCGACGTGGATACATTGGTTCCCAGCAGATCAGCCTCATTCGTCAGCTTCATGATTAACTGCCTATCATTTCGTTAACGGTCACAGTTATTGTAATACTTCAATAGCAACTAAGGTACTGTGCCAAGTTGGAATAGTTTGCAGTAAAAATTGTGATCTTTATGAATTTGCGTTTGATGCTTGTTAGGCCACATACCGCTATGTATAAAATGGAGATAACATATTGAATTTATCTTAAATTTGAGACGTGGCCTGCGTATATCGCTATTCTCAAGAAAAAGGGTTTATGTAGGGCACTCACTTTTGATTGGGTGCAAAAATGCTAAAGTGGGAGTGAAATATTCATAACATCCATCATGTGCCATAAACGTTTCGAGATACAGAAATGAATTTTTGGCAAAGGATAGCATGGGAAGTGGAATATTTAGTCATATATATATATAACGTGCGAAACTTTCTGATCTGTTGCTATATAAAACTGACTACAGATTTTTTCAGTGAAATAGTGTAATTATTGACCTTTCTTACCTCACATGTCCTCAATTGTTTGATTAATAATAGACTTTCAGAATTCTATCGCAATTGCAACTGCATTAACATGTCACTGAGGTGAAATTGTGTAAACATGGCTGTGCTTTGGAAAAATATGCTAATTTTGACATAGCAGCAAGAGGAACAATAAACGACGCACAAGACACTCCCTCTATTTCAGCATAATCCTGAGCCCATTGTGTTTTCAGTAATAAACGGTTGACTTGTCGAATTACTGGTCGTACTAGCATGACCTGTTAAAACGATCGTTTGTAGGCTCGCTAGCTGTAACTTAAAAGCTCTGCAAGTCAGGCGTTTGCGAGAAGGTTTCAGCTGTAGAACTACATCACCCCTGCATGCTGTCCCGTCTGCAAGGAAGCCCACACCACTACCGTTGCTCCCTCCCCCACTACGCCTTCTGTGCAGCTAGGAGCCATGTAGAATTGTATGCACTCTACCTGCAAGGATATTTCCCGCTGTTGTTGTTGTTGTGGTCTTCAGTCCTGAGACTGGTTTGATCCAGCTCTCCATGTTACTCTATCCTGTGCAAGCTTCTTCATCTCCCAGTAACTACTGCAACCTTCATCCTTCTGAATCTGCTTAGTGTATTCATCTCTTGGTCTCCCTCTACGGCTTTAACCCTCAACGCTGCCCTACAGTACTAAATTGGTGATCCCTTGATGCCTCAGAACATGTCCTACCAACCGATCCCTTCTTCTAGTCAAGTTGTGCCACAGACTTCTCTCCAATTCTATTCAATACCGCCTCATTAGTTATGTGACCTACCCATGTAATATTCAGCATTCTTCTGTAGCGCCACATATCAAAAGCTTCTATTCTCTTCTTGTCCAAACTATTTATCGTCCACGTTTCACTTCCACATATGGCTACACTCCATACAAATACACTCCTGGAAATGGAAAAAAGAACACATTGACACCGGTGTGTCAGACCCACCATACTTGCTCCGGACACTGCAAGAGGGCTGTACAAGCAATGATCACACGCACGGCACAGCGGACACACCAGGAACCGCGGTGTTGGCCGTCGAATGGCGCTAGCTGCGCAGCATTTGTGCACCGCCGCCGTCAGTGTCAGCCAGTTTGCCGTGGCATACGAAGCTCCATCGCAGTCTTTAACACTGGTAGCATGCCGCGACAGCGTGGACGTGAACCGTATGTGCAGTTGACGGACTTTGAGCGAGGGCGTATAGTGGGCATGCGGGAGGCCGGGTGGACGTACCGCCGAATTGCTCAACACGTGGGGCGTGAGGTCTCCACAGTACATCGATGTTGTCGCCAGTGGTCGGCGGAAGGTGCACGTGCCCGTCGACCTGGGACCGGACCGCAGCGACGCACGGATGCACGCCAAGACCGTAGGATCCTACGCAGTGCCGTAGGGGACCGCACCGCCACTTCCCAGCAAATTAGGGACACTGTTGCTCCTGGGGTATCGGCGAGGACCATTCGCAACCGTCTCCATGAAGCTGGGCTACGGTCCCGCACACCGTTAGGCCGTCTTCCGCTCACGCCCCAACATCGTGCAGCCTGCCTCCAGTGGTGTCGCGACAGGCGTGAATGGAGGGACGAATGGAGACGTGTCGTCTTCAGCGATGAGAGTCGCTTCTGCCTTGGTGCCAATGATGGTCGTATGCGTGTTTGGCGCCGTGCAGGTGAGCGCCACAATCAGGACTGCATACGACCGAGGCACACAGGGCCAACACCCGGCATCATGGTGTGGGGAGCGATCTCCTACACTGGCCGTACACCATTGGTGATCGTCGAGGGGACACTGAATAGTGCACGGTACATCCAAACCGTCATCGAACCCATCGTTCTACCATTCCTAGACCGGCAAGGGAACTTGCTGTTCCAACAGGACAATGCACGTCCGCATGTATCCCGTGCCACCCAACGTCCTCTAGAAGGTGTAAGTCAACTACCCTGGAAAGCAAGATCTCCGGATCTGTCCCCCATTGAGCATGTTTGGGACTGGCTGAAGCGTCGTCTCACGCGGTCTGCACGTCCAGCACGAACGCTGGTCCAACTGAGGCGCCAGGTGGAAATGGCATGGCAAGCCGTTCCACAGGACTACATCCAGCATCTCTACGATCGTCTCCATGGGAGAATAGCAGCCTGCATTGCTGCGAAAGGTGGATATACACTGTACTAGTGCAGACATTGTGCATGCTCTGTTGCCTGTGTCTATGTGCCTGTGGTTCTGTCAGTGTGATCATGTGATGTATCTGACCCCAGGAATGTGTCAATAAAGTTTCCCCTTCCTGGGACAATGAATTCACGGTGTTCTTATTTCAATTTCCAGGAGTGTACTTTCAGAAACGACTTCCTGACACTTAAATCTATACTCGATGTTAACAAATTTCTTTTCTTCAGAAACGCTCTCCGTGCCATTGCAGGTCTACATTTTATATCCTCTCTACTTCGACCATTATCAGTTATTTTGCTCCCCAAATAGCAAAACTCCTTTACTACTTTAAGTGTCGCATTTCCTAATCTAATTCCCTCAGCATCACCCGACTTAATTCGACTACATTCCATTATCCTCGTTTTGCTTTCGTTGATGTTCATCTTATATCCACCATTCAAGACACTGTCCATTCCGTTCAACTGCTCTTCCAAGTCCTTTGCTGTCTCTGACAGAATTACAATGTCATCGGCGAAACTCAAAGTTTTTGTTTCTTCTACATGGATTTTAATACCTAATCCGAATTTTTCTTTTGTTCCCTTTACTGCTTGCTTAATATACAGACTGAATAACATCGGGGAGAGGCTACAACCCTGTCTCATTCCCTTCCCAACCACTGCTTCCCCTTCATGTCCCTCGACTCTTATAACTGCCATCTGGTTTCTGTACAAATTGTAAATAGTCATTCGCTCCCTGTAATTTATCGTGCCACCTTCAGAATTTGAAAGAGAGTATTCCAGTCAACATTGTCAAAAGCTTTCTCTAAGTCTACAAATGCCAGAAATGTAGGTTTGCCTTTCCTTAATATAGGTTCTAAGATAAGGCGTAAGGTCAGTATTGTCTCACGTGTTCCAACATTTCTACGGAATCCAAAATGATCTTCCCCGAGCTCGGCTTCTACCAGTTTTTCATTCGTCTGTAAAAAAATCGCGTTAGTATTTTGCAGCTGTGACTTATTAAACTGATAGTTCGGTAATTTTCACATCTGTCAACACCTGCTTTCTTTGGGATTGGAATTATTATATTCTTCTTGAAGTCTGAGGGTGTTTCTCCTGTCTCATATATCTTGGTCACCAGATGATAGAGTTTTGTCAGGACTGGCTCTCCCAAGGCTGTCAGTAGTTCTAATGGAATGTTGTCTACTCCCGGGGCCTTGTTTCGACTTAGATCTTTCAGTGCTTTGTCAAACTCTTCACGCAGTATCATATCTCCCATTTCATCTTCATCTACATCCTCTTCCATTTCCATAATATTGTCCTCAAGTATATCGCCCTTGTATAGGCCCTCTATATACTAGTTCCACCTTTCTGCTTTCCATTCTTTGCTTAGAACTGCGTTTCCATCTGAGCTCTTGATATTCATACAAGTGGTTCTCTTTTCTCCAAAGGTCTGTTTAATTTTCCTGTAGGCAGTATCTATCTTACCCCTAGTGAGATAAGCCTCTACATTCTTACATTTGTCCTCTAGCCATCCCTGCTTAGCCATTTTGCGCTTCCTGTCGTTCTCATTTTTGAGATGTTTGTATTCCTTTTTGCCTGCTTCATTTACTACATTTTTATATTTTCTGCTTTCATCAATTAAGTTCAGCATTTCCTCTGTTACCCAAGGATTTATAGTTGCCCTCGTCATTTTACCTATTTTATCCTCTGCTGCCTTCACTACTTCATCCCTCAAAGCTACCCATTCTTCTTCTACTGTATCTCTTTCCCCCATTCCTGTCAATTGTTCCCTTATGGTCTCCCTCAAACTCTCTACAACCTCTGGTTTAGTCAGTTTATCCAGGTCCCATCTCCTTAAATTCCCACCTTTTTGCAGTTTCTTCCCTTTTAATCTACAGTTCATAAACAATAGATTGTGGTCAGAGTCCACATCTACCCCTGGAAATGTCTTACAGTTTAAAACCTGGTTCCTAAATCTCTGTCTTACCATTATACACTCCTGGAAATTGAAATAAGAACACCGTGAATTCATTGTCCCAGGAAGGGGAAACTTTATTGACACATTCCTGGGGTCAGATACATCACATGATCACACTGACACAACCACAGGCACATAGACACAGGCAACAGAGCATGCACAATGTCGGCACTAGTACAGTGTATATCCACCTTTCGCAGCAATGCAGGCTGCTATTCTCCCATGGAGACGATCGTAGAGATGCTGGATGTAGTCCTGTGGAACAGCTTGCCATGCCATTTCCACCTGGCGCCTCAGTTGGACCAGCGTTCGTGCTGGACGTGCAGACCGCGTGAGACGACGCTTCATCCAGTCCCAAACATTCTCAATGGGGGACAGATCCGGAGATCTTGCTGGCCAGGGTAGTTGACTTACACCTTCTAGAGCACGTTGGGTGGCACGGAATACATGCGGACGTGCATTGTCCTGTTGGAACAGCAAGTTCCCTTGCCGGTCTAGGAATGGTAGAACGATGGGTTCGATGACGGTTTGGATGTACCGTGCACTATTCAGTGTCCCCTCGACGATCACCAGTGGTGTACGGCCAGTGTAGGAGATCGCTCCCCACACCATGATGCCGGGTGTTGGCCCTGTGTGCCTCGGTCGTATGCAGCCCTGATTGTGGCGCTCACCTGCACGGCGCCAAACACGCATACGACCATCATTGGCACCAAGGCAGAAGCGACTCTCATCGCTGAAGACGACACGTCTCCATTCGTCCCTCCATTCACGCCTGTCGCGACACCACTGGAGGCGGGCTGCACGATGTTGGGGCGTGAGCGGAAGACGGCCTAACGGTGTGCGGGACCGTAGCCCAGCTTCATGGAGACGGTTGCGAATGGTCCTCGCCGATACCCCAGGAGCAACAGTGTCCCTAATTTGCTGGGAAGTGGCGGTGCGGTCCCCTACGGCACTGCGTAGGATCCTACGGTCTTGGCGTGCATCCGTGCGTCGCTGCGGTCCGGTCCCAGGTCGACGGGCACGTGCACCTTCCGCCGACCACTGGCGACAACATCGATGTACTGTGGAGACCTCACGCCCCACGTGTTGAGCAATTCGGCGGTACGTCCACCCGGCCTCCCGCATGCCCACTATACGCCCTCGCTCAAAGTCCGTCAACTGCACATACGGTTCACGTCCACGCTGTCGCGGCATGCTACCAGTGTTAAAGACTGTGATGGAGCTCCGTATGCCACGGCAAACTGGCTGACACTGACGGCGGCGGTGCACGAATGCTGCGCAGCTAGCGCCATTCGACGGCCAACACCGCGGTTCCTGGTGTGTCCGCTGTGCCGTGCGTGTGATCATTGCTTGTACAGCCCTCTCGCAGTGTCCGGAGCAAGTATGGTGGGTCTGACACACCAGTGTCAGTGTGTTCTTTTTTCCATTTCCAGGAGTGTATAATCTATCTGATACCTTTTAGTATCTCCAGGCTTCTTCCTTGTATACAACCTTCTTTTATGATTTTTGAACCAAGTGTTAGCTATGATTGAGTTGTGCTCCGTGCAAAATTCTACCAGGCGCCTTCCTTTTTCATTTCTTCCCCCAAATCCATATTCACCTACTACGTTTCCTTGTCTCCCTTTTCCTACTACCGAATTCCAGTCACCCATGACTATTAAATTTTCGTCTCCCTTCACTATCTGAATGATTTCTTTTATTTAATCATACATTTCTTCAATTTCTTCGTCATCTGCAGAGCTATTTGGCATATAAACTTGTACTACTGTGGTTGGCGTGGGCTTCGTGCCTATCTTAGCCACAATAATGTGTTCACTATGCTGTTTATAGTAGCTTACCCGCATTCCTATTTTTTATTCATTATTACCCCTATTTAATTTTGTATTTATAACCCTGTATTCGCCTGACCAAAAGTCTTGTTCCTCCTGCTACAGAACTTCACTAATTCCCACTATATCTAACTTTAACCTATCCATTTCCATTTTTAAATTTTCTAACCTACCTGCCTGATTAAGGGATCTGACATTCCACGCTCCGATCCGTAGAATGCCAGTTTCCTTTCTCCTGATAACAACGTCCTCTTGAGTAGTCCCCGCCCGGAGATCCGAATGGGGGATTATTTTACCTCCGGAATATTTTACCCAAGAGGACGCCATCATCATTTAACCATACAGTAAAGCTGCATGCGCGCTATCACTTCTCATTCATGCACAGCGAAGAAACACCACACGACTGTTTGAAGGTTGGACTGAAATATGAAAGTATCAGCTCACGTTCCCAGTTTATTTACCACTAGGCCCGGACTATGGTTCACTTTGTCGAGTAATACACATGTACCGACCGTTATAATTAAAGTTCAGCTACCCTCAGAGGTCCTGTGTGGGCTGTAAGCGGAACCGATTTATGCTGGAAAAACTTAGTTCTAGTTTTGGCCGCCAGGTGCAAATCTAGCGCTATGAATGCAAGAAAGACGTAAATAAATATTTCCACATGCAATGGGTTAGGAATGGGACGTGGACAGAAAATGTCAACAAGTGAGAAAGACATAAATGTTGATTTTATTATTAACCACAGCTTTCACAATTTGTTCAGTATGAGTACCAGAGAGGTCTACGAGATGCTTAATCTGCAAAATGACATGATCACCAGTTGCTTACACAAATTCATTGGAATCTGAGCACTGTGTTCCTGTTTACTAGCCTTGAGATCAGGTATAGACCGAAAGTATCTGTGATAAATGCATTGTTTTAGATATCCCCAAAGATAAAGTCATATGGATTCAGATCAGTTGATCCTGCAGCCCACACATCTGGAAAACCTCTGGAGATAACGCTTTCATTGAAGTACGCAGTAAGCTGATCTTTCACTGGATGAGAGACATGAGTTGTTGCCCAAATCGCATGACAGCAGTGATTTCCACACAGTCGTGCTTCTCCAAAGCAGGAATCACAAGGAGGTTACAATAACATGCTGACATCACGGTATGCCTGACATGCGCTTTGGGTGTATTCTCGTCAAAGAAGAATGGACCGAGAACGAAGCTGATTGGGTATCCACACCAAACAGTCACATACGGAGAGAGCAATGGCTCTTCGTGTGCAACACACGTTTTAACACTACCCCAATCTCGACGGTTCTCTGTGCTGACTGCACCCTGTAGTGTGAAATGTGCCTTGTCACTCCGTAGAATATTGCCTGGTCGCGTCATCAGTTTCGATCCGTCCCAGAAACCGAAGAGGAAATTCAGAATGCTTCTGTAGACCATGAGGTTTCAGTTGTTGCACGGTCTGGGTCTTGTACGGGTACCACAAAACTTTCTGTACTGTCTGCGATGGGATGGACAATTTTCGCGACACTGCATGAGCAGTAGCACTACCCGGAATAAATGTTGCGTGGTCAGTTACAGTAACAGCAAACTCATCAATAACTTCCTCCAGGATAGAACCGCCTTCCTCTTCCAGGCGTCATATCAAGCTCACTTCTGTTTTAAAATGTCATTATCATCTTCTTTAATCCATCTGCACACTGGACCTCTCCTCGGACCTTCCAGGTGACAATGATCTCTCAATTCAGCACTTTAATTGCTGCCATTCACATGAAACGGTTTCACTAACAGCACACGGTCTCTCTTTCCGACAGCTATACTCGTTACTCGCGTTATGGCTTGTCAAATACCAGTGTGTCTACCATACCTCCATATAGTGACAGCGCTAGATTTACACCTGGTGGCCACAATTGTAACTCATTTTTTTCCAGCGTAAATTGGTTCCACATTGACACAGTCCCCCCCCAAGAACCATGGACATTGCCGTTGGTGGGGAGGCTTGGGTGCCTCAGCGATACAGATAGCCGTACCGTAGGTGCAACCCAACGGATGGGTATCTGTTGAGAGCCCAGACAAACGTGTGGTTCCTGAAAAGGGACAGCAGCCTTTTCAGTAGTTGCAGGGGCAATAGTCTGGATGATTGACTGATCTGGCCTTGTAACACTAACCAAAACGGCCTTGCTGTGCTGGTACTGCGAACGGCTGAAAGCAAGGGGAAACTACAGCCGTAATTTTTCCCGACGGCATGCAGCTTTACTGTATGGTTAAATGATGATGGCGTCCTCTTGGGTAAAATATTCCGGAGGTAAAATAGTCCCCCATTCGGATCTCCGGGCGGGGATTACTCAGGACGACGTCGTTATCAGGAGAAAGAAAACTGGCGTTCTACGGATCGGGGCGTGGAATGTCAGATCCCTTAATCGGGCAGGCAGGTTAGAAAATTTAAAAAGGGAAATGGATAGGTTAAAGTTAGATATAGTGGGAATTAGTGAAGTTCTGTAGCAGGAGGAACAAGACTTTTGGTCAGGTGAATACATGGTTGTAAGTACAAAATCAAATAGGGGTAATGCAGGAGTAGGTTTAATAATGAATTTAAAAAATAGGAGTTCGGGTAAGCTACTACAAACAGCATAGTGAACGAATTATTGTGGCCAAGATAGACACGAAGCCCACGCCTACTACAGTAGTACAAGTTTATGTATCAACTAGCTCTTCAGATCATGAAGAAATTGATGAATTGTATGATGACATAAAAGAAATTATTCAGGTAGTGAAGAGAGACGAAAATTTAATAGTCATGGGTGCCTGGAATTCGAGAGTAGGAAAAGGGAGAGAAGGAAACATAGTAGGTGAATATGTATTTGGGGTAAGAAATGAAAGAGGAAGCTGTCTGGTAGAATTTTGCACGAGGCATAAATTAATCATACTAACGCTTGGTTCAAGAATCATGAAAGAAGGTTGTATACATGGAAGAAACCTTGAGATACTAAAAGGTATCAGATAGATTATATAATGGTAAGACAAAGATTTAGGAACCAGGTTTTGAATTGTAAGACATTTCCAGGGGCAGATGTGGACTCTGACCACAATCTATATATAGATTAAAACTGAAGAAGCTGCAAAAAGGTTGGAAATTAAGGAGGTGGGACCTTGATAACCTGACTAAACCAGAGGTTGTAGAGAGTTTGAGGGAGAGCATAAGGGAACAATTGACAGGAATGGGGGAAAGAAACACAGAAGAAGAAGAATGGATAGCTTTGAGGGATGAAATAGTGAAGGCAGCAGAGGATCAAATAGGTAAAAAGACGAGGGCTAGTAGAAACCCTTGCTTAACAGAAGAAATATTGAATTAAATTGATGAAAGGAGAAAATATAAAAATGCAGTAAATGAAGCAGGCAACCAGGAATACAAACGTCTCAAAAATGAGATCGAGAGGAAGTGCAAAATGGCTAAGCAGGGATGGCTAGAGGACAAATGTAAGGATTTAGAGGCTTATCTCACTAGGGGTAAGATAGATACTGCCTACAGGAAAATTAAACAGACCTTTGGAGAAAAGAGTACCACTTGTATGAATATCAACAGCTCAGATGGAAACCCAGTTCTAAGCAAAGAAGGGAAACCACAAAGGTGGAAGGAGTATATAAAGGGTCTATATAAGGGCAATGTACTTGAGGACAATATTATGGAAATGGAAGAGGATGTAGATGAAGATGAAATGGGAGATACAATACTGCGTGAAGAGTTTGACAGAGCACTGAAAGACCTGTGTCGAAACAAGGCTCCGGGAGTAGATAACATTCCATTAGAACTATTGACGGCGTTGGAAGAGCCAGTCCTGACAAAACTCTACCACCTGGTGAGCATGATGTATGAGACAGGCGAAATACCCTCAGACTTCTAGAAGAATATAATAATTCCAATCCCAAAGAAGGCAGGTGTTAAAGATGTGAAAATTACCGAACTATCAGTTTAATAAGTCACAGCTGCAAAATACTAACGCGAATTCTTTACAGACGAATGGAAAAACTAGTAGAAGCCGAGCTCGGGGAAGATCAGTTTGGATTCCGTAGAACTGTTGGAACACGTGAGGCAATACTGACCTTACGCCTTATCTTAGAAGCTAGATTAAGAAAAGGCAAACCTACGTTTCTAGCATTTGTAGACTTAGAGAAAGCTTTTGACAATGTTGACTGGAATACTCTCTTTCAAATTCTAAAGGTGGCAGGGGTAAAATACAGGGAGCGAAAGACTATTTACAATTTGTACAGAAACCAGATGGCAGTTATAAGAGCGCGACTGCTACGGTCGCAGGTTCGAATCCTGTCTCGGTCATGGATGTGTGTGATGTCCTTAGATTAGTTAGGTTTAAGTAGTTCTAAGTTCTAGGGGACTGATTACCACAGATGTTAAGTCCCATAGTGCTCAGAACCACTTCAACCATTTTTTTGCAGTTATAAGAGTTGACGGGCATGAAAGGGAAGCAGTGGTTGGGAAGGGAGTGATACAGGCTTGTATCCTCTCCCCTATGTTATCCAATCTGTATATTGAGCAAGCAGTAAAGGAAACAAAAGAAAAATTCGGAGTAGGTATTAAAATATTGAGGTTCGCCGATGACATTGTAATTTTGTCAGAGACAGCAAAGGACTTGGAAGAGCAGTTGAACGGAATGGACAGTGTCTTGAAAGGAGGATATAGGATGAACATCAACAAATGCAAAACGAGGATAATGGAAAGTAGTCGAATTAAGTCGGGTGATGCTGAGTGAATTAGATTAGGAAATGAGACACTCAAAGTAGTAAAGGAGTTTTGCTATTTGGGGAGAAAAATAAATGATGACGGTCGAAGTAGAGAGGATATAAAATGTAGACTGGCAATGGCAAGGAAAGCGTTTCTGAAGAAGAGAAATTTGTTAACATTGAGTATAGATTTAAGTGTCAGGAAGTCGTTTCTGAAAGTATTTGTATGGAGTGTAGCCATGTATGGGAGTGAAACATGGACGATAAATATTTTGGACAAGAAGAGAATAGAAGCTTTCGAAATGTAGTGCTACAGAAGAATGCTGAAGATTAGATGGATATATCACGTAACTAATGAGGAGGTATTGAATAGAATTGGGGAGAAGACGAGTTTGTGGCACAACTTGACAAGAAGAAGGGACCGATTGGTAGGGCATGTTCTGAGGCATCAAGGGATCACATATTTAGCATTGGAGGGCAGCGTTGAGGGTAAAAATCGTAGAGGGAGACCAAGAGATGAATACACTAAGCAGATTCAGAAGGATGTGGGTTGCACTAGGTACTGGGAGACGAATAAACTTGCACAGGATAGAGTAGCGTGGAGAGCTGCATGAAACCAGTCTCAGGACTGAAGACCACAACAACAACAACATTGACGCAGTAGCATATCCGCTAAGTTTCGCTGCCATACGACAATTACAGTGCACTCTGGATCTCGGTGAGTAGCTGCACTTTAATTAATTATAACCACTTCGTATACAACATGTTACTGCAGCGTACAGCTGACGTCTGATGATACAGCTACACGCCACACAACAAAATCTTGCGGGTTGTCGCCCTGTGAGACGCCTGCTTCCGATGCAGCTCCACTTCACTGCGGCATTGGCTGCCGTAATGAGGTCGCCACGGTGATGGACACAGCCGGTACTACCTTGCATTCGCTAGCTACGCAATACGGGCCAAATGCCTGGTATTAATGCGCCGAGTGGAATATATAGGGCCGCTCGTTGTAGCTCTTGACCAGTGCGAATCCGGCCTCTGTTACCAGGAATCTCCGTACCCAGACAACAATAGTGCAACAGATTCCGACCCAGCATAGGGCAGTGACACCAACTGTGACAGATAGAGTGCTCTCTCTCTCTCTCTCTCTCTCTCTCACACACACACACACACACACACCTAATTCTAATGTATGAGTGACATTTCTTTTAATAGATCAGGACGATCTTTACGTTATTTTCAATGTGAAACTGTTCTGTTGTTCATGTTCTTGTGTGTTTCTTTGTATAAATAAAGTTCTAACTTTCGTTACTACCTGGGCACCCTTTTTGCTTTCTGCGTGCACCATCCCACAACAGGATACTTTACTTACCCATGTCTATATTAGGATAGGACTTCTGGCCCTTGCATGCATTCCACATTAAATAAAAATCTTGTTTGTAATTGAAGACTGACGTTCATTCCTTTGTATTTTATGAATACATATCACTCACAATATCTACTGTGGGTAAAATTATGAGCCCAAGATTTTTTTTTCTAGTAGAACCTAGTACAGTACACAGGACAGAGAACGTTGAAGTGCCAACATATTAGAACTACAAAGGTTCTCAAGACACACATATAAACAATTTATCTGACAGACTCAGCTCTATTGATGCGACACTTAACTGGTATTCGTGAAGAACATGGTTCAAATCTTCATTCGCCGAGTTTGATTTACATTTTCCATTTCCCCTAAATCACTTCTAATGAACCCTGGAGATTACTCAAACAGATCATGACCAATTATCTCCTCTGAACTTTCTCTTCAGTAACCTTGATTTTGAGATAATAATTTGAAACCTTGCTTCCCTTTGACATTAGTTTTATTTGTCGATTACAATTCAAAATTTTATTCATTTGTTATTTTGTAGTGGCTAAAAACTAGTTTTTTGAGAAACTACAATTGTAAGCAGCGTGAGGAATATTTCAGTTGTATTCCAATAACTCATTAGACATAGTAGTCCACTGATGGTGACAAACCACTTGGTAACTTTCAGCACTGTATCTGGTTATCTCTGGTAAGTGTTCTGCAACATTCACCACTGGCTGCTCTCTTGGACTAAACAACTAAATCAATTTAAATCAAAACTAGTTTACAACGTTACGTGCTTTAATGGAAAATTACAGCACGGCGTAGCAAAGTGCATGTCAGGCGAGAACATAGTGATTGTGTGTGTGTGTGTGTGTAAAATAGATACGGAAAAGAGAGACGAAGACGTACAGTAACTGGTTGTACCGGTCGCGCTTCAACACTACACAGTTTGAAAATGTACCACTCATGCTCCAAGTTCATACTTGAATTGCTCATGCTGCACAGCATATTTTTCTTTTTACTTTGCATTGGAAAGAAAATATATACAATCGAAATGAAAATTTCTGACTTACTCCTTTGTTTACAACAGCACATACATTTTCAGTTAATATTGAGAGTGCTGTTCATATTACGAAAGCAAAGAAATGAACCAATATAGAAAGCGCCATTGCATTGGAACAGAAGCCTGTAAATCTTACAATGATGCATTTTCCAAATGTTTTCAAGTGGTAATTGTGCTCATATACGTTCCATTGTCTTCACATATACTGTTGTAAAACAACTGTCCTCGCAATTTTTTGCAACTATCCGTAGTCCTGGTTTACAAAATATGCCAAAAAAAACGAGATTGCTCGCATTATTAACAAAACACACGAATATTAGTGTGTGAGGTTTTTCGATGTTTACTGACTTTGCCCTATGCCACAGTTCATCAAAATGGTCCGTCTCAACGACAATGAACATGCAGTTTGCTATAAAACAAATTCCAAGAAAACTGCATGCAGAAATCCTTCGAGCAGTGAAAGTATGTAATGCAGAATGTGGACTCAGCTGGGTGCTACTTCGAAGAAGGTCATCGCTAATAGAACAAATTTGGTATATACACAAATTTACAGCCTTCGTGTCGATTGTTTCGTCCCAGACACAGCACAAGACATTTTCCGGCAGTGCGTAAGAACTGTCTTACAGTTGACACAGATTGACAAAGTTTAATGTTGTTTCGCGTGCACTCATACTTTGTAATGCGAGCACAAATTTTGGGAATTTGAATACAGCACATTTCTGTAAAGCATATCTGGGAACGTGCGAAACGCTTAAAGGTAGAGACCTAGAAGAAAATCTAGAAGAAAGTTACGACACACTCACCCAGGTAGGCGCTGACGAACTTACTCCTGTCGTTGGGAGGCACCCACCGCGCTATCAGGCAGTGCATCGCCGGCCACGCCATACCCTTTAACAGACGTCGTGTTCGTCAACATACGATTATTTACCACTAGACTTGCTTTTAAATTTAATTTCATTGCCTTTTTGCCAGAAACAATACACACATTCGAACCGCTTACTAGGTTTGGTAAAGACAATTAGATTTTTAAAATAACACAATACATGCACAGCATATACAATCGCGATTTATTAAGCAAACTCTGCGAAGCAAGCATACAACAGGAATATCTAAGGAGTGAGCGTTCAGATGTGCAAAATAGGATTTTCTTTATCAATATTTTTTTGCCTCCCAAATCACGTGGCTTATGTATGACGTAAGGTTTGTCCGCATTGTTTACACTTAACGTAGTTTCCCTCACGTCTAACGGGTCAGGCTCACGGAACACGAAACAATTTTTAACGACTGGCGGATTTTTTTTTTACAGAAATTGTTAAGTTCTTTCCTTCTGAAAAATCCGCCTTCAGTTACACGTTCATTGATCATGGCTCACTGTTTGCTCAGAAGTTGGCAGACCGACGATACTTGGATTGTCGAGTCTCTCTAAACGAAAGTTAAATGAGCTTTCAGTTTTTAGTGTGTCCGTTGCGTTATGTCTTGAAAATCTCTAAAGAACAATACAACCAAAAGTTTCGCAGCGAATTCTTAGAATCATTTCAGAGTATAAATTTTGTCGGTGTAGCAATAACAAATATTCAGTTTTAAAAGATCACATAATTCCAGTGAAGCACATTGAGAACTGGAAATTGTTAGAGCCAACGCGCCGAAATGTTAATGATTCGCCAAAAACAAACCAAGTGACAACGAAATCATGTGAAGCATAAACCTCCCTTTTTCTTGCTGAGCACTGCAGCCTGTTAACTGAGGATCATTTAGGACAGTTCTTAAAAACAGTGAGTGGCGATTCCGAAGGGGCTAAAGACGTGCAACTGTATCGGACCAAATGTTGCATGATTATAAAAAATATTTAGACATTGAATTTGGAGATGGAGAATTCAGTCTATTGACATTAGCGTGTCGAAGTTTCTTGGCATTGTGGTAACGTATATTAAAGAAAGGAAACACTTAATTTTTAAATCTCGCACCCTTAAGTGAAAGTACAGCAAACCGTATTGTTTGTGCAGCTACAGACATCTTCGAGGAATTTGATTTGGACCATAAAAATATTATTGTCATCGAAGCAGATAATACTTGTGTTATGATGGAAGTAAATAATGGTGTACATGCAAAACTAAAAAAAAAAAGATATTCCAGGACTTGTTCTGGCTCGATGCATGTTTCCTCAGAAGCGACTTGGGCCAGAAATCTATAATTTATGGTTTCCGAGATATATAATTAGTTCGCTCAATCATCGGTACGCCAGACTGAGTACAAAGAACTGTACGGAACGATTAATGAAGGTCGCGATCCATTAAAAATCGTTAGGAGCTTGTGCAAGTGTGGCGATGGTGTATTCGGCTATAGAAAGGATATTAAACCAGTGGAGTGAACTGAGAAACGTTTTGAAATTATAATAGTGAATTATTATATAACACGTACAAAGATGAAAGCATTATTTTAACTTTTATGCCTTATATTAGAAGAGTTGTAACTGTAATAAAAACTTTGAAGCTAATGCTGATTCATATAAATCGTTCATGTATTTATGGACATTAATCGTTTTCTTGGTCTCTATAGTGGTCATCGCGTCCGAACATTTATCCCGTAACTATAAGGGTTCAAAATTAGTAGGACCCAGAACTCTCCCTTGGTTTCGGATTCGAATCACCATAACATATTACTGATTTATTTTCAGCGTCAAGCTATTAACTGCAATATATTTTTTCTCTTTGTTCCATATTACCTGGTAATGCTGAAGTTCATCGTTACTGTCTTATAGAAACAGACTGAAAGCTCACAAACGATCTTTAATTTCCCTGTTGTCCAATTTGAAACTTTTACTTAAAGAAATATGGCTTATAGGAATGTAATGGCAAGCTATAAACCTTACGATCTGGAAAGAAGTAGAGAACGCTTTAGAAATCTGGTCAGAGGTTAAACACTATGAAGATGCAACTGCCAAAAATCTATTCGAGTAATTGTGTAATTTTGCTTTTTCGATTTTGTTGTTACCTTATTCCAATGCTTAAGTCAAATGGGTTTTTACAGACATGAATGTTCTGAAATCTAAACGAAGAAAGAAAATTAACATAAATACGAAAATGCAATTTTAAATATACGATGAGTGCTAAAATGAAGTGGAAAAACTTTTTATTCACACGAATTACCTCAAAATAAGAAATAAGGTTGGAAAAGTGCAAAAGTACTACTACAGCTCCTACTGTAAATCAATAATCCAGTATTGAATGTGACGATGATTTAGATTTAGTTTCACGATAAATTAAAAGTATTAGATGTGACTAAAAGTATATAAAATCCCTGCAAAAATTTGTACCTCTTATATTTATATTCTGACGGATTTAACTGACGCAAAAGAAATATTCTGATTTTTTTATGGAAACTTCCAACATGATTAACGGAATGGTAAAATTTGCAAGCTTCCTACTTTCAGTCGTAATCAAGACTTTACGGCAGCACTCTGTTATTAATGGCACGCGTCCGAAAAAATGCAAGTACGCGGTCTTGCTTTCGGCTAATTCGGAATGCAGGCACTTCCTTATGAGCTTCTGAAACCCTGGTGGATCCCAGTGTGCAGATGGACCCATTTGCTGGTCTCCCAAACCAATTTGACTCCGTGCCATGATTGCGCATGACAGAATATGTCAAATGTTTAGACGGCCGACTCAAACCAAATAAGTACACCCACGCATCACTCGTGTGTGTGTGATGCTAGAAGAAGTACCTCTGACAGTTCAGATGGTGACTGGCACAGGCTCTAAGTGGCACATTAGCAAAGGGCACAAGTCTCACTATTTAAGGAAAAGACCTGCAGTCTATTACTAGCGAAGTGCCAGTACACGAGACCTCATCTCTTTCTCTCTGCTTTCCTCGCCATCGCGGTAGCCTAGCACATTTACATCTTAGACTATTCCCACTTTAGCCCAAACCAATCACGAGCTGGAGCGCAGCACTCGAAGCTGGGAAACTGCCCCTTGCTCTACATACACAGGTTGGACCAATCAGTAGCTTTAAAAATTAATTGGGAGAAAAGGAAAAAAGATTCAGCTTCATGACCTCTTTCCCACATGTTTACGCCATGTCTTTTGCTAAAAGCATGACGTGGATGGAACCACAGCCCTCCATAAAAAGATCGTTATCTCCCTGTTGCGTCCATTTCGAACTTTCGAAAGAACGGCCAGAAACCCCCTAAAAGCCTCGTGCCTTCACAAATATGTTTTGTACCGGAGTCTGTACGTCTGGGCGCCACTGATCTGTCCCACGGAAATTCGCAGAAAGACACAGTCGGCTCATCAGCTTCCTGCCTAACAAGGGCCCATATTCTGCTTTATTGCCAGTCATCAATGTTCTGGCCGTAGCACAGCGACTCCTCAGCGCTGGTCAGCCGACCGACCACCGCCGTCCAACGTGGCTGCACAATGAGACCGAGGAACTCGGCAGTCCGCACGCTTTCACCCAGGTTCCGCAGAAAATACGCTCCCCTCGGCCCGCAGCCGCCATACGCTTTTACTGCAGTCATTTAAATCGGTACCCTCTTCCTCTGAACGCAGCTAACGCTTACCGCTATTCCTTCACTAGAGCACACAAGCAAGAGCGTTAACTACTGCCAACCATTTCATCATATGAATGAAGTCACATCGTATCCAGGTATAGCAACCAAGTAATAAAAATCAACTTCCCTAAAAGCATTACACAGCATAACACCATATCAGAAGTGAGAATGTCCTGCAATGTCTCAAATTACCATGTTTGTTCGTAAGCTCTCTGCTAATTTTGAATGTCACTCATCACATTACAGCATTAGTACAGGCAGATTCTGTTTAGGAGTATTGTATATCTGGTACACAAGTTTCACACGCAGTTTAACAATTTGCTCCTGTATGTAAAAGGAACTGGTGTAAGGCTTCAAAGTGAAAAATGCAGTGATTGTGGGACGTGTCACAGGTCAGATTTCGCTATTTTTTTACTACAGGAATACAAGGAATATTATTTATTTTATGTACTAGACTTCATTGTACAGTTGGGTATCGGTTTTTATAAATTATGCTGTGGCAGACCCGTGAAATTGTTTCCTAATACTCCAAACAGGAAATATCCCAAAAAACATTGAACTTTGAGTTATGGCATGCAGTAATTTTACTACACAAGCCTACAATAACACAGTATTCTGCATATTACCGTATTTATTTGGCACATTAATTGAGAAAATCCAAGGAACTGAATAAGTTTTAAACATGGCTATTTTTCAGCAACCGCATGTTAGTTTCATCATAGGATTATACAGCCAACCGGTTGCAAATAGCTGTTTGGTACACTGACTTATGTTTCGACACCTGCCAAAGGCTTGACCGGTTTTTCCTAATTGGTTGGCTTGAGCACATCTGCTCTTAATTCTGACCATTGCTTTCCCACAATGTAATTTTACGGTTTCTCAAAATTTCATTCTGACGAAGACTTCGTCAGAGGTACCAGAATCTACGTCAATGTACCAAACAGTTATCTGCAACCGGTTGGCTGTATAATCCTATGCTGAAATTGAATAAATGTACTACAATGCCGCGCGTGGTAACCGCGTGGTCTGAGGCCGCTTGCCACAGTTCGTGAGGCTTCCCCCGTCAGAGGTTCGAGTTCTCCCTTGGGTTGATGGGTGTGTGTGTTGTCCTTAGTGTAAGTTAGTTTAAGTTAGATTAAGTAGTGTGTAAGCCTAGTGACTGACGACCTCAGCAGTTTCGTCCCATACGAACTTACAACAAATTTTCAAATTTACTACAATGCCAAATAACATTTGTACTCACACACACACACACACACACACACACACGCACGCACGCACACACGCCAATTTCTCCCTACGAAACATCCTTCTCTAAAGTGCACAAGGTGATAAGTCACAAGACACCTCGCGTGTCGGACCTCCTTTGGCAGTTTTAGTGCAGGAACTCGACATGGCATGGACTCCACAACTCGTTGTAAATCCCATGCAGAAATATCGAGCCATGTTGCCTCTATAGCCGTCCATAATTGCCAAAGTGTTGCCGATGCAGGAGTTTGTCCACGAAGTGACCTCTCGATTACATTTCAGATATGTTCGATGGGATTCATGTGATCTGGGTGGCCAAAACATTCACTCGAATTGTCCAAATTATTAAACCAAACGCGAACAATTGTGGCTCATTGACGTAGCGTACTGTCATCCATAAAAATCGATTGTGGTTTGGGAATATAAGGTCCATGAATGGGTGCAAATGGTCTCCAAGTAGCCCAACCTAAACATTTACAGTCAATGCACGGCTCAATTGGAACAGAGGACCCTGTCCATCTCAAGTTAAGTCAGCCCACACAACTATGTAGCCATCACGAGCTTGCACAGTGCCTTGTGGACAACTTAGGTTCGTGGCTTCTTGGGATCTGTGCCACACTCTAACCGTAGCAACAGTGCTTACCAAATGAAATCGAGAGTAATCCGACGTCAAGGTTTTCCAGTCGTCTAGGGTCCAACCGTTATGGTCAGCAGCCCAGCAGAGACGCTACAGACGATGCCGTGCTGTTAGCAAAGGCACTCGCCACAGTCCATTAACGCCAAATTTCGCGGCACTGGCCTAACGGATACGTTCGTCGAACGGCCCACATTGATTTCTGCGGCTATTTCACGCAGCCTTGCTTCTCTGTTAACAATGATAAATCTACGCAAACGCCGCTGCTCTCGCTCGTTAAGTGAAGGCAATTGGCCACTGCGTTGTCCGTGGTGAGGGGTAATGCCTGGAATTTTGTGTTCTCGGCACATTCTTGTCACTGTGGATCTCTGAATACTGAATTCCCTAACCATTTTACGAAATGGAATATCGTGCGGCCATAATCACGTCGGAAACCTTTTCACATGAATCACCCGAGAGCAAATGACAGCTCCACCAATGCACAGCCCTTTTATACCTTGCGTACACGATACCACAGTCATCTGTATATGTGCATATCACTAACACATGACTTTTCGCACCTCAGCTTTTTATGAACACTGAAATATTTTTACGTGCGATATTCTTCCATTTCTACTTTCTGGTACCATGTGAGAGACGTGCACTTAAGTGGTATTTATGAAATGAGTGGAGCTCTGAGCTATATCCAGATGGCTAAAAGAGCCACACGCAAGTGGAAATGCTATCTGACACTAAAAGCTAAGTAAAAGATTTGGTCGCCACCAACTCCAGCCACACGACAAGTAAGAGGTTCGACTGAGTTGGAAAGTTAATTAATTTAAGAATAAGAAAAAACTCGTAAAAGAACATTCATTGTAATGTCACTCATAAAGAATGGGATGTAATTATAAATAATCCAGGGATTGTTCACATGAATCAAATATTAATATAAAGTAAAAATTGCGTGAACACTGTGCATAAGAGCAGCTTGCACCAACATTCTTGGAAACAAGATCTACTCTAAAGAATTTGTTTTAAGTAAAAAAAGGAACACTAATTATTGGACCTGTGAGGATGGAAACGCTATGGATGGGCTAACAAGGAAACTACAAGGTGAATGGCGTAGGTAAAGAAGACGCAACATCAATCACTGGTTAAGACTCGAAACAAAATTATTTATTTCATAAGACATTGATATAAGACATCTATGTAACTGCTGTTGCCTGGTAACTACGTACGATTGCTTGTGAAACGCTGTACCATTCATAACAGAATCTCTTAATACGTTCTTCATACGGACCAAAGTCTGCATTAGGAATCAAACTGAAAGTCTGCAAAAGTCTTGCATTCCTTGCTGCGACCCAGCAAAACAATTTTTATAAGACGAAACGCGAGGCCAAAATCTAAAAGCTCCCCTCTCCCTATCAGACAACGCAACACGCGGTTAAATCAACTCAGCCTTCTTCGAAGAGACCTCGGCTGCAGACCCTCGGAGACCTGGAAGCAGACACTAGAACTTCCCCACACGACCCCGTGGCCAGGAAAACCCAGAGATGAGGCTTCCACCACCAACCCAACACCGGTAACTTTCACACAAAGGGAACAAACCTCTTTGCTTACCTGAAAACTACAAAGGGTGGGCCATTCTGTAAGACTACTGCTAATTCTCTGCAGCAGACTAAACCCCCGTACAGCAAAATGAAACACACCCACATTCATTCACTCACGCGTTCCAGAGAGTTTTGGAATAGGAGAACAAGGGATAAACATTTTATAGAATCATAGTGTGAGTTGGGTTATATATAAAATATGGAAGACTTATAATGGTGTTTTAGACCCATTTATAAGTCTGAAAAGAACCAATATAACAACCATATGATGTTTGCAAATCGTAGAAATAAATAGGCTATGGCTACATTGAATCACTCTTCTCTGGTACGAAATTTAGCAAAGAAAACACCCGAATTGTTTTGTAGGATTCAAAGTGTACTGGAAAGCAAATAAAATGATAATGAAAGGGCACTATAGGACCCTTTCAACCATATCTCTTATTTTCGATCATTCTTAGCGATACCAAAATATTGATCGTACATAATAAGTTTCCACGTCATATGTAATAGTAGTATATCTTCTTTTTGTAACTACTTTAAAATAATGACAATAGTTTAGAAATCTATATCACTCAGTCTGTTGCCAGCGGCCTTGCTGCAGCATCGGTTCCCGTCAGACCACCGAAGTTAAGCACTGCCGGGCTGGGCTAGCACTTGGACGGGTGACCATCCAGTCTGCCGAGCGCTGTCGGCAAGCGGGGTGCACTCAGCCCTTGTGAGGCAAATTGAGGAGCTACTTGACTGAGAAGTAGCTGCTCCGGTCTCGTAAACTGACAAAACGGCCGGGAGAGCTGTGTGATGATCACATGCCCCTCCATGTGTAGTAAGTCCGCTGTTTTTACGATTTACATAAACGATCTGGTTAATGGTGTTGACAGCGGCATTAGACTGTTTGCCGATGATGCTGTAGTCTACAGGAAAGTAGTATCATACGAAAGTTGTGAACAAATCAATGAGGATTTGCAGAAAATAAATGCCTAGTGTAATGACTGGCAGTTATCTCTCAATATTAGTAAATGTGACCTACTGCGTATAACAAAGCGAAAATCTGTTATACGAGTACAAAATAAATGCCCAGTCTTTGGAAGCGGTTACATCCGTCAAGTATCTGGGTGAGACTATTCGAAATGATTTCAAATGGAATGATCAGATTACACAAGTAACGGGTAAGGCGAACTCTAGATTGCGGTTTATTGGTAGAATCCTGAAGTGATGCAGTCCTTCAACAAAGGAGATTGCTTACAATACTTTAGTTCGTCCAGTCTTAGAGTATTGTTCGTCTGTATGGGATCCTTACCAGTTGGGTCTGATTCAAGAGATTGAGAAGGTCCAAAGAAGAGCGGCAAGATTCGTGACTGGTACATTTAGCGATAGCGAGAGCGTTACAAATCTCATAGAAAGTTTGAAGTGGGACACACGTGCAGACAGACGACGCGCTAAACGGAAGGGACTGCTCAGTAAATTCCAAAATCAGATCTCCGCCGAGGATGTAGAGCATATATTACACCACCAACTTTCAAATCGCACAATGATCACTATTGAAAGATAAGGGAAACTAGAGCTCGTCCTGAGGCGTTCACACAGTCGTTTTTCCCTCGCCTCCGCCACAGTATATATGTAGATGTAGATGTAGATATCCGTATCCATTGACGCTTTTGGTCGGAGGACGACATGGCAGCCGGTCGGTTCCGTTGGGCCTTCATGGCCTGTTCTGGCGGAGTTTAGTTTTTATAATCTCAGTCTGTTATACTATATATGAAAAGTATTTGGAGACTGAGGTTGTTCTTACATTCAACGGATCGACTGGTAGCACACTCAGACATTACTAAAACACTTGCTTTCTAAAAATATGGTCATAAAGCAACACAAATGATTCCTACTACATTGACTCTTTATTGCAGCGTGTCTGGATATTTCTCAACTAATAGAGCACCTCTTACTGAAGGAAGTATCTCATTTGTATCTGTGGCAGCAACAGTTATTCGTCATTGCCGTTAATAATAAATAAAAGAGCAAAAACAGAGTAAATAAATCTAACAGATTAAGGTTTCGGCCTTAGAAGCAAATATAACGCGGGTGTAAAAAATTATGTCCTAATTCCCATTTCCTGTTGGCGACTCCATACATATACCTCATGAGCGTCCGAATGGAACGAGGGTTCATTTTTTGTTGGCTACTCCATAGATATACCTCACAGGCATCCACAGGGGAGGGGTATGTCCCTTGGTCATCAATACAGACTTTCAATCTACTGCGGATTTCTGGCGCATTCGGAGAAATGCTTCTTGCTCTTCTGTTAAATGGCAGATTCAACATTGCTGAATCCTTTACAAATTGCTATACAACCTGCGTGACCATTTTGGCCAAACTGTCCCATTGCTAATGTAAAACCAAGAATAATAAGATAAAATAATAATAAAATGTGTATCAGTACCAGTGATTGCCTGTACTTAACTAATGTTGATAACATTTGCATACTGAACGGTATGTTCATGTTGTGTTGGCAGAAGAGCCAACACCGTGTTACTAGAGGAGGCCGAAAGTTTCAGCTCACGCAGGCTGGCGTGAGGAGGGAAGAACTATACTGACGTGAGGTCTGGAACAGGACAAGGAATGAGAATTCAGAAAGCGGACGTAATTAGTTTGATACTTAACTTTAATCCATTAATGATGAACGTCGCTCTTGACGGTACATGAGTCACAATATTATCTGTTCAGAAGACATAGTAACTGAATATGGCGCCTTGCTAGGTCGTAGCAAATGACGTAGCTGAAGGCTATGCTAAACTGTCGTCTCGGCTAATGAGAACGATGTAGTCAGTGAACCATCGCTAGCAAAGTCGGCTGTACAACTGGGGCGAGTGCTAGGGAGTCTCTCTAGACTAGACCTGCCGTGTGGCGTCGCTCGGTCTGCAATCATTGATAGTGGCGACACGCGGGTCGACGTATACTAATGGACCGCGGCCGATTTAAAGGCTACCACGTAGCAAGTGTTTACTCAAATAAGAAGACTTCATGAAAGCAAGTTGTCCTTAGCTGCGAGCGAGCAGGCACGCTGTAGGTCATAAAATCCGCTGAGGGAAGCACCCCTCGGTCGAATTCGCAGGAGGCTCGCGGACGGGTGTCCTCCCCATGTGACCGACTGGCCAGTGCTTTCAACAGCTGTTCTGGACACCGGACACTAAAAGTGACGACAGAGATAGCATCTCCCGTGGTGTCAGAACACCGGAGTCTGCTTTTAATGAGCGCTGTGTGGCAGAAGCGGAACGTGCCATTTCGGCGAACACCTAGAAGGACGCTTTTGTGAACAGTATGGTAGAAAGCAGGACTTCTCCGAAATATACACGCCACTGGCTACAACATTCATGAGGGGAGCGGGAACAGACACGCCGTCACTGCGCTCAGACACTGCAAAACAAAATGTTTAACACAATGTAAAAACCGCTGCGATTGGGTAACGTAAGTAATTTAAAAATTGGAGAGAGAAACACGGCTGTGCTACAGATGTCCACCCTCATTGGCCATAGACAGACACAGAGAGAGGGAACAGGACACAGATTTTCAGCACCAACTGTTAGGTAGCGTGTTACTGATTAAGTGCCTCAAGTGAGAGTAAGGGAAGGAGGCCAGCTTCTTTTAAGGCAAGTTTTCACTCTTTGGCGCTCAAAGCGTATAACACTCAGCAAATCAAAATTATACTATTTGTAGTGTTTGTATTTAATGACGACTTGTACAAAGTGGGAAATGCAGGTTCGAGTCCCAGTCCAGACCAAATTTTCATTTGTCAATAATAAATTGTACAGCAGCAGTCTAATCGTATTCGCAAAACATTTCTTCCAATCAAAATGATGTACTGACAGAATGCAGACAAACGAGTGTCTCTTATGGGAAGAAGATTGGACGAAATTACTCTGCAGCCAGGAGCCATCATGGTACGACCTCTAAGGACGACCGTGTCTGCAGCCAGTCCTCCAGCAGACTTGATGATATGGAGACTTAGACATTTTTTCCCGCTGATTTGAGCTTAGATGCATATGCCAGTTGTTGGTACGAAGTCAATAGCTGGATCTGCAACCACTTCAGCCTTCTCCTGTAGATTAGCATGGTAAGATCGAGCTGCATCTGCGGAAGTCGAGTCAGTTTCACCGAGATTCAGTAATTTCAATCTTCATTCTGAAGAGTTGATTCCAGTTTAAGGTTCAATACGCTTTCAACCTCGGCCACAGATGCAAGCGCATACCCTCCTATAGAGCTTTCAGTTTTTAAAAACACTAACCGTTTGGCAATCACGACAAAACTTCCGCGTGTATAATTGTTATTCTGACATGCGTTTACCTGAATCATGTCCAACATCCCTTGTCCAGGGTACCAAGGCATTAGCTTATCATTGCCAACGTTTGTCAAACCATTTATCATGCACTTTAATGTAATAAACTGTGTTACTTATGATTCTTGTTTAATTCTGTAGATAACGAATCGTTTATCACTATTTTGGTAGGCCATAATTTAATTATGGAAAATAAACGCGAAGACTTTGGATATAGCTAATTAACTAACAAGCATCTATCTCTACCACCCGCGCACTTGAACTGGGGTTTGTTTGGTTATCACAGAATACAAAGGAAATTGTGCCATTTTTTGGCGTAATGGCGGTTTCTGTGCAACCATGCAGTGAAACCCGAACTTTCCTCGATACAGTACCAAGTCTCTTCTCAGACATTTCCAGGTACCCGCCCTTATTGAGCAACAGAAAAAGGACCGGCCTAACACGCTGGCGCTCTGATCAATTTTCCTTGAATAAATAAGATCTGTGGCGGTTTGCTGGGACTATATTCAGTTTTGTACGCCAGAGTGGACTCTCAATAACACGGGTATGCTATACTTTAGGTATGTGAATATATGCTTCCTCTATGGACCTAATTGTATTACCTAGAAAGAGAAAATATCATATCCTGCACTAGACGAATGGAAAAAAATTATTGTGAAATATCGAAGTGGAAAAATGCCCCTCCCGTTGTTAACGTTTTATAAATTTCAACAGCGTGCAACACATGGTACATGCAGTTGTAGAGTTATAAATTCTGCAATACAGTTACAACGGGTGCACAATAAAGAGTCAACTTGCGAAGCCAGGAACCATCTTTGTTCAGCCCTTCGCTGTAAATTGTCAGAGCTACCGGCAAATCTGAGTGACATGTTAAGTGTTTCCCACTAGTATACACGGCAGTCCAACCCTTCAAATGAATATGTTTGATGACAGCACTGACCAATTCAGGGGGCTATCAACAATAAACTGTACACTGTAAATTGTTGAAAATTTTTATACTATCCTTACAATAATCAAGTTTACCAATCTTGAAGGTGCAACAAAAATGCTCCATTCTTTCACGGAAATTTAACAGATTTACCAAACCACCTCAGACAATCGAATACTGAGCCTCGGTGTAACTTTACACGAACAAGCTAAAACATAACTTTCATTTGTTTAACGTTCATCATACAAGTCAATAAGAAATGGACGACATGACAATAACATCATCAGATCTGAAGTTTACTATGCAAACGAAGTTTGACATTAAAGTTCAGCAAGTGTTTTAGAAAAGTTTAATTTATGTTTCATCGGATTCCAAGAGTAATAATGAATGGAAGTTTTTGTCTGTTATTTTGGACAGTATGATTCAGGATGCGCACTTTTTCAACTTTATTTCCTAACTCTTTCGGTAAACTGGATTTAGTCATGTGCAGGTGGAATTTTCGATCTTTACCTCAAAAAGTGGCTTCCATAATCTTATTTATTACACAAAAAAATGCAAACATAAATGTAAACACCACTCATGCATTAACCCTTAGGCCTTTTTCGACTGGATGATTGTTGGTACAAAGCAGTACGAGGAGTGATTTGTGACTGTGGAATATGTGACCAGTATGTCGCCAGTCCCTCCAACTGTTACGGACAGTAGATGAATGTTGATGATAGTGCTGCTTTTTTTTAATCCAGTCAGCTCCTCATTTGGCCACGGGAGGCTGAGTGAGTCCGGTTCCAAATTTCAGAAAAATCCGAGGAAATACCGAGAATCGAACCCGGGTCCTTTGGCACCACGGCAGCGACTCTAACCATTCAATTACAGAGGCTGTCATCAGACAGATATGCTTCGTATATACTAATGAAATACGTTTTAGATGTTATAGTAATCTTATCTTAAAAATATTTTTAATGGATCACAATTCGTGGTCATTCCACTTAAGGTTGCTGTGCGTAATTACTCCTAGATATTTTACGGTAGATATGTTTCCAGCAATTTGTCATCAACAGCGTAGTTATACAGTAGTGCCTTTGACATAAAAGTCTTAATCTATGAGAATACAAACGTGATCGCCGGTGTTAACCATGTATTAACTGTGACTTTGTTTACTAAAAGTTATCGTTGGTAATGGAACCACCCCGACAGATTCGTATTACCCATAGATCATAGATAACATTGGCTGCGCGTGTCATCATTACACTAAAAACGAACATCTAAGACACGTGACTCGGGACAGGACGCAGAGTTTCTGTATTACGCACTGTGTGGAGTGGAATTGACAGTTACAGTTTTCTCATTTATAGCTGAATTCAAGCATTGATTTTAACAAGAAAACAATTTGCATTATTGCTATTACACATGTAGTAACGCAGTTAACCTGATTTCTTCAAAATTCCTAACATTAATGCGATGAGTATCGTTTTACATGTTGCCAGGTGTAACGAACAGACAGTTCTGTTTACAAGCAACAGAATTACAATTATTCACTGAGTACTTGTTTTTGTTGCACTGTGAGTCTTTTAGTCCACCGTTTCCATAGGAATGGAATACAAAATAGCAGCTTGGCAGGCAACATCACCTTTCTGACGATTTCTCAACAAAATGTGTGAATTGTTTTGTTATGCTTTTATAAGAAATTAAATCCATTTATAACCATAAGGTCCTGTTTTTACTCAAAATAAGCTTTATATTTTGTGACTTCTGCCACATAGTGATGCCGGTATGTGAAGCAAGTAAAAGATTGCCAGTTTATGTTAAAAGAATCTACTTGGGAAACCTAACTGGTTCACTCAAAAAGAACAGATTTTATAGGTGTAATTAACAGTCTACATTCATTTTTAATTGTGTATAACACTATCAGAAGCAGATCTGCACCACGAAGGACTTTCTTACTGGCAAATTCAGTAGATTCATTTAAGATCTGCTGGAAGTCGTGGTAAGTCGTGGAGGAGCAGAATACTAATCCAGCAGTCTGAAGCTGCTTCCAAAAGATTTTTGGCGCAAATTCAGATTGGTACATCTACTAGTGTTAATTGCTCACGATTGAAATTAATAAAGATTATGATAACACACCTCATCCAGTTGCTTACACTTTATATGGCTAGGAAACTGAACAAAAAACTAGAGTGCCACATTTGGCAAATTTCACCATCTTCTAAAATTTCTAGCACTGGCATCTTGAACAGAAAAATACGGAGGTGGCTTATCAATATATCCAATGATGATGTTTATGCGTGAAAAATGTGCCAGAAATTATTAGACAAATGTCAGTTTTTAATGTGAAAAAAACCTTTTAAGAACATAGTTACCTCAGCTTTGCAGGACATAAGAAATGATGTTTTCCTTCCGCTCAATAAACATGTTTCAAACAGTCCTCCCCTTGATCATCACATTTAGCAGCAGAGAAAAGCTGTACTCATTGAGTATTGTAAAATAAGGCTATATGATGAAGTGAGTCTCCACAGCAAGAAGCTACAGCATGCTCTGATTAGAAGTGTGCACAGAAAAATAGTGTTGTTGAATAGTCAGTGATTTTGTGATTGTTTTGAAAATAGAATTACATACACGTATCGTGGCACCCACAGCTTCAGAAGTTAAGTCACCTACAGCTAAACTGTAGTTTTTGTGTTTGTTTGTGTGAAATAAATTAATGAATTTGAGTCCCATTCTGTAAACCTTCCCTATATTTTTCTTAAACTGCATTGCTGACAAGAGAGAAACTAATGTGTTACATTTGTTACAGTTTGCAAGTCGAAATATGTGTTTCTAAATATCTATGCCGTAAAAATTTTTAAGATGACTGGACAATTTTTTGTTCTTCTTCCCCCTCACATAGAGTATACATTGAAGCAAAAATTTGAATTAAATAAAGTTGATTCTAAAATATCAGTGTAAACTGATACAGTAATAAATTTCCATAGTACAAGGATATAAATTTTGCATGGGGAGGGGGTGTTGGGCATAGATGTTGGCATATTTTCATTCTGCTTTAAATGAATCCTCTGGGGCAAGGCTCTATAAGTAAATAAAGTGTTTGGACATATGTAGGAAATAGTGTTTGTTCACCAGAAGCGAGCAGCAAGATCATTGTGTAAAGCAGATAACTGCACATTGTGCAGAATGATTTTAAGGCTCTCGGAATTCTTATTCCTCATACCTGTCCTCCTTGACCGACAACAAAAGCATGTTTCAGCTGAATTGTAATACACTTAACACAATCCAAGGCGCTCAAAATCATTTTTATCTGCATTTTCCATTCTTGCCCAATGTCCCGAGAGGAGTAATGGAGTCTGATGCAAAGGTATGGTATTCAGTAAGCTCTCATCTAACAAACCAAGAAATTGGGTAGTTCTGCTAATTCAAAAGAAAACTGTACTTCAATTAGCCACCGTTTTGTTACTTGAAGAGCTCGATTCAATAATTAAATAGTTCTGTTGGTTACTTTGTAGGTATGAGTGTGTGTTAATATTGTTATATGTTAAATAGTAATGTACTGCAAGCAAGACTCTGTTTTTGCAGATATAAGTAACTATTTTGTTTGAAAAATTCAATTGTAATCAAGTTACTATTAAGCTACCAGTAGGAAGCAAACAGCAAGTATTTAGTGTGGATGCTGCAGCTTTTTGAAAGTAGCAGTTTTCTTTTTATTTCAGTTAATTAGCTGCTGTAGTTATGAATACAGGTATGCAGTATAGAGATAAGTACATTAATGGTAATACAGATTGTCTACAATTTGGTTGTTGTTACTGTAGATCTTGACTCAATCCACATCGCTGAGGGTTCTCCATCAACAGTGTAATTTCGTTAGAGATCAAACTTTGTGCTTTGTATTCGCTGCATAATTAGTGATCTTCATATACGCCCAGAGAAGTTGGTTTTTGACCCTACATACTTCAAAAACGGTTGAAAATCTCAATATGAAAGGTATTGCAGAGGTATTTCCATGAGTTGAAAGTTGATGGATGACTAAGATTCTGGACGACATATCGTTTATATCTAGCTCACTACAGAAATATAACCAACGCTTTTGTAATATATTACACGTCCTGTTTTGATATCGTTTCGGTATCTTTACTGGACTGAGTAAGAGTCAGAAAATATATGCACTTATTTTGTGTAAATACCTGACATTATTCACATAAAAGAATTTCCTTTATAACAAAAGCACACTAAAATATCTCACACACATTCTTGTGGAATCGTTAGAAAACTAATGCTGCGTGTGAAATTGTTGCTTTGTTCACCACTCCTGTCGAGGTGGCGAACTACAAGAATGAGTCACAGTGAAGGGAAAAAAAGTATTCAATAATGAACAGTGATTCTGTCGCTTGTTAAAAAGAACTGTCAATACATTTCAACTCAGCCACTTGTAAAAACGATAACCACTGCTTTATTATCATAATTTCGGAGAAACTATGTGAACTGCACTACTACATATGTAACAGTACTTCTGCAGTTCGATGAATTTTGAAAATCAACACTTGATTTCACCTACAAATGAGAAAAACTGTAACTGTCAGTTCCACTGCACACAGCGCGTAAGGCTAGGCTCAAATTGAGACGCGTATGGCACGTGTGACGTGACACGACACTACAGCGTGACACGCACGTGCCGCCCGAGTCGCGCGGGTGCAGCGCATATTGCGACGCGTACATACTTCGCACGCGCCGACTGGCAACGCACTCGCTGACAGAACCGAAGCGCGCGCAACCTGTTATCTTCCTCAAACGTTTTTACAGAAACTATTCACAGAAAATATTTGATTTTTGCCTTACTTGTAGCGTTATATGTCAGCTTCGTGGGGAAGTGCCCATCATCTCGCTAATGACCATTCTTATTGTGATGTACACATTTTAGTAAGACACTACGCAAAACTCAAAACGTTTTCAACGAAAATTAGGGGTCGCTATGATTTTGCATTTGGTGCGTATCACACCATATGTTGCTGCATATGAAAGTTAGCTAACTTGTTGAAGTTTTGTTTAGACTTGGGAGGAGGTCTCTATCTGCCTCCGATCTCGAGAAATTGGATCCCATGTAGCGCGCTCACTTCCGATCTCACGCCCGCGGGAATGAAATACTCGCAACATCTTTCATATCTCCTAAACCGCTCGAGACATCGGAACGAAAGTTTGGCGAATGATAGCACACAAGGAGGAGAGTGTTTTGCCAATTCTTACACACACGGAACAGTATTTATACTTCCCTTTTTATTTATTTCACTCCAGTGACTAATTTTTTAAGAGTTATCGACAGCTAGCGAAACAGGAGCTTCCTAGTATGAAAATAAACACGAAATTTCTTCTTTTATGTTACTGCAAATCAACACTATGAGGTTTTTCGTAAGCTATTGAGCTCTGTGTTGCCAATTACTTGTTTAATGAGGCACCCCGTTTCGGTGTTCTGTCTCAATAGCTGCTGTGAGATGAGTTTGGACACTGTGACAAAGGAAGTACAATTAAAACACTCACCAAGAGAAATGCGGCCGTTACTCACAAACGCTGATGTTTCTTCGAATGAGAAAAGGTTAACAACTCACACAAAAATAGATAGCCAATTCTTTTAGAATTTTGGTGGAATCCCCGTAATCAATCGTATTGTTAACACTGAGCGACTGGAATGGAAACTTACCAAAGGAGTTTATTCCTTCTCTTGATCTGAGCAGTATTAAAATAATGACGAGCGTTCCTTCAGGCGGAATGATAGGCACATGCTAGATACTGGTTACTCACCTACGGCTTGCCAAACTGACAATGTGTGATCGCCAATAAAATAGTTGTTATTGAGAAAAATAAACAATTGATCAGTCGCACAACACAATGGTCAGTGTATTGTCAGTAGCGGAGTATAATGCGCGCGACAAGAATGCACAAGCTAGCCATGTGTGCCACGTGAGTTTGAATTCGATAAACATTGTCATGAAAGCAGATCTGCCTTCGTCAGCAGTACATTTCAACAAATTAAATATATACATTCATAACACTCTTTTAGGATATTCCTACTTTCGTAATAATACCGACCATTTTCTTCATTTGTTTAGCCTGTTGTATAATTAGTTTATTAATGCTGATAATGTGCATGCAACAATTGAAATGCTTTTTCTCATCTCGGAGAATCAATTATAACATTGTTATTTGTGACTGCTTTTCTACTGTTTCTAGCTAGCAGTGGAAATGTGATGTTCACATGCATGTAGTACAGTGTGTCGTATTACATTATTACATGCATATCTAAGTAATCACAGTGAGGCTTCTATGCTTCAGATCTAGGACATTTTTTTACCAGAAGCACAAAGGGACCACACCTGTGGAGATTATCCCTTTCTAAATTTTTGTAACAGATCATACAGATACGTCAGCATACTAGGTAGCGAGAAGATAACCTTGTTTTACTTTCCTGCCTTGCTTCTTAATCACTTGATTTTATAATATTCCTTGCTTCCTTATTAACTACCCTCTGTCCCTTCTTGCGATCTGAAAACATCGCGGAGGCATATGACACACTTCCAGCGGCCAATGGCTCATCAGTTTCTGAAGTACGCATTTTTCTTGACAGAAGAAAAACAAAACAAAACTATAATATAAATAACAGAAAAGTATAATGTACTAACAAAGAAAGCTGGAACGTTTAAATGGCGAAAAACGAAACACTACCCAAAGGCAATAAAATTTAGTACACAGTAAGGCAAAATTTATCGTTTGGGCAATACTACCACTGCTCATATGCGCCGTTCCTATGTGAGCATATTGCCGGGCTACTTTTCTGCTCCCCGACTCAAATTTCCCACGGTGCTGGCGAGGCACGCGCGACGCGCGGCGCGAGAAACTGTGCCACAACCACAACGCCGCGCGACCTGGCGCAGGCGCGTGTCGCGTCCCAGTCGCGTCGCGTCGCAATTTGCGCGGTCCCATTTGAACCTGTGAAGTTACAAAAATGCGCGCTGCGCTGCGTCGCGCCGCACGCGCTATACGCGTCTCAATTTGCGCCTAGCTTAATGACGGGAACTCTTCTTTCTGCCTCGAGTCACGTGACTTAGATGTTGGTTTCAAGCCTTAACACGGCAGAGATAGGGACATACGCAGTCTACGTTATGTATGGTCTATGTTATTAGCCATGAACAAGGAAACAATTGCCTGTATTGTTGGTTTTTTATAATCACTCACCTGTGCTTGATACGGGAAAGATATTTCCACGTGAGAACGGATAGTATAAATCAACAATTTGGATAAAATGTGTAAATGTGATCACCGAATAGCTTATCACCGACATAATCGCATTAAAAGAAGCAAAGCCTTCAGCACAGCAACCTGCGCCTGAAGAAAAATCATAACGTACCATATTTTTTGGCTACAAGACAACAGACGGAAAGTAAGGTAAGAAAAGAAAATACAGAGGAAATTTTGCTACTGTTATGTTCATTGTTTTCTCGATACTACAAAAATTTTAAATTCAGTCATAAATATAAACAAATGTAATTTCACGTTCAGCTTTCTATGCTATATCACTCAGCATAAACGCTTATTTACAGCGCTTATTACTGATGGCATATGATACGGCACGTTTAATTTCTAGCCATACGATATTTACGATATTGCAAACACGATATATCACTTGACAGGAGTTGGAAATTAATAGTGTCCGCATTTGTAGAATGGGTAAGTGTTCCGAGGTATGGAAATTTTGACGAATTACATCCACCTAACTTCCTTGTACTTCTTAGTTATTGCTTATTCTCTTGCTATGTCAACAGTACGACAAAAATTTAGTTACAGACGGCAGTCTCTAACCAGAATGTCTGATTCGACCTTAGGAAGTGAATTCATGGAGCAGACTAGAAAGAAAAAAACTTGGATGTTCAAATCCGCGTTCTCAGCATCTTTTTTAAGATATGTATTATGCTCTGCTTAATCACTTTCTGTACTACTAACCACATTGAGCAATAAGATATTTATCATTACCGATATGCACTCCATGCGTTAGACCTTTCGTCATTTTGCCAAACGAATATTTCAGTTCATTGTTGAACTGTACATTAGGTCTTCAGCCTGACAGCTCTCCGAATGAGTTAGGCTGATTCTTACACACTGATCTTGTCAACTGCTTACTGAACCTCTGTCCCTGGGCCACTAATTTGCACCTATCACTAATAATTTTCTTTTGATATATGCTGAACTGACGTGAACGCATATGATACATTTATTAATTGTTTTAAACTTAATGGGTTGCCTTTCAATCACACACCGTCACTTGTCAGAAGTATTTTCTTTTTCGCTAGGAATACTTGCTCTCATGCGTTAGCCGGCCCAAGTGGCCGTGCGGTTAAAGGCGCTGCAGTCTGGAACCGCAAGACCGCTACGGTTCCAGGTTCGAATCCTGCCTCGGGCATGGATGTTTGTGATGTCTTTAGGTTAGTTAGGTTTAACTAGTTCTAAGTTCTAGGGGACTAATGACCTCAGCAGTTGAGTCCCATAGTGCTCAGAGCCATTTGAACCATTTTTTCTCATGCGTTAATTTTCTTCGAATTTCTTAACTTCATATAGTTTCAGGATATGATTCATTTTTGCAGACACGACATATCATTTTTTATCCAGTCATACATCTTTCACTGCCACGCCGCTGAGCGTTTCAGCATTTTAATCCAGACACAAAGTTTTCTATGAGGTAAACACCTATTGCAAAGAGGGTCGAAAAAGTAAATAACAAGTTTTGTTGATACTGAATAAAAAGCAGAACCGGCAACATAAATAAATGGGTAAATAAGTGTTTAACTCATAGATTCAAATTATTTTTAAGTAATTAATCATCCGCCGGCCGCGGTGGTCTCGCGGTTCTAGGCGCGCAGTCCGGAACCGTGCGACTGCTACGGTCGCAGGTTCGAATCCTGCCTCAGGCATGGATGTGTGTGATGTCCTTAGGTTAGTTAGGTTTAAGTAGTTCTAAGTTCTAGGGGACTAATGACCACAGCAGTTGAGTCCCATAGTGCTCAGAGCCATTTGAACCATTTTTTAATTAATCATCCCATCTTTTCAATAAAACGAAATTCAATCAGTTGCTAGAATTTGACGACGTTTCTTTCCACTTCACTTACCTGTAGGGGAACTTTCATAGTAAAGTAAATCAGCTTTATTAGTTACCTGTTAATTGCATCTGGAATAACGAAATCCACAGAAAAATGTTAATCAATTTTAAATAACGAAACTTGGTTTCACACACAAGAATGTGAGGGCAAGTCAGTCAACGAAAACCTTAAGGACTCGTTTCCATTGAAAGAACGAATACATGGTTCAACTGACAGAAACACTACAGACTGGTTTCCTTGAAAAGAAAGAATGAATAATTCAGTCGATATGCAAAACAACAACGGGCCGAGTCATCCGTTCTCATTCGGTTGCTGCCACAGACCGGTTTCACTTCAAAGAATGAAGGAACGATTCAGCCGCTACTTAATACTACAAGCGAAAGAACCGGGTTTTTCAAATAACCTGCTGAATCGATTGTTTTCATTCGATTGTTCCCATCACCAACTGGAACCATGCTGGATGCTACTCACCTACGAGCACTCTTGTTGTATTTTGTGCATGTTCTGCGCTACTCCGCATAATTGTCTACCTATTTTATAGTGTTGTCATCAACAAGTGGATTTACGATGGACCACTATATGCCATACAATCTGTTTTACTCAGTAGCATTTCAGAATTATACTTTTCTATTTTATACTATTAGTACTCTTACTAAATTATTTTTATTTATTACTTTATTTTATTTGTTGTATTTTTAGCAAAATCTGGCTTGTGTTCATTTGAAATCAGCTCATATAAGAATTTACAAACATGCTTACTTAGAAGCCATCTTTCTGTGATCCAAAAGCAGGTGCTACCCTATTTTATACACTAGCTGCGCCCCGTGGTGTCACCCGCGATTAAACAGTTATTTATAAATAAATGTTATTGCCGAAATTCACCCCCAGCAAACCGCGCTACATCGGAAAAACCATCAAATTTGGCGACGATGGGAGAAGCCGACAGAACAAAGGTACATGCCGCTCCTAACTCACTCGTTTACTTAAGGAAAGAACTAATCAGCACACTAAACTTTATGCCTTCATTTGACAGTTAACTTTCACGGATAACTTTTTAGTTATTTTCGCATCGTTCGGGAACAGTAGTCACGTCGACCAACCCACGGGAACAGTGATTTTTTTCCCCTGGAATAAAAGAAGCTTATGTGTCAATTCAGGGTATAGGCTAACTCCATTACAGGGTTCATCCAGAATCGTCCATCCGCTTGAGCTTCAAGGAGTAACAACCGTAGCAATTCTACTAAGAAAGAAAATAAGCCATTTCTAAATTTCTAGTTCGATGCAGCGCAAATTTTATAATATTTCTGGGTGCAACAAAATCATCTGCTCTCATGTGTGTGTCTGTTACCACCGGATACGCTCGCATATCATAATCGAATCCATTCTCACTAAAAGCCTTCGACGTTCTACACATAAAGGTACGACGTGTTTCTGTATTACACCATTTAAATGTGATATCGCCGTTGTGAGTGTTCAGAGTCTCAGAAGATATACTAATAAGATACACCAGACGCTCGGCGGCTTGCTTCGAAGTATGGATTAAACACTTTGAGGTTTGTATAAGCACTGTCTTCATTGCTTTTAATCGTATTATGTAGGACGTATTAAACAATAAAAGCATTTTCACAAGTAAAATACAGTTCGAAAGTCAAAGAGTAAATAGCTTCTTCGAAGAGTAATTATTGTTCCCCATCTCGGGTTGTTGTTGTTGTGGTCTTCAGTCCTGAGACTGGTTTGATGCAGCTCTCCATGCTACTCTATCCTGTGCAAACTTCTTCATCTCCCAATACCTACTGCAACCTACATCCTTCTGAATCTGCTTAGTGTATTCATCTCTTGGTCTCCCCCTACGATTTTTACCCTCCACGCTGCCCTCCAATACTAAATTGGTGATCCCTTGATGCCTCAGAACATGTCCTACCAAGCGATCCCTTCTTCTGGTCAAGTTGTGCCACAAACTCCTCTTCTCCCCAATCCTATTCAGTACCTCCTCATTAGTTATGTGATCTACCCATCTAATCTTCAGCATTCTTCTGTAGCACCACATTTCGAAAGCTTCTATTCTCTTCTTGTCCAAACTATTTACCGTCCATGTTTCACTTCCATACATGGCTACACTCCATACAAATACTTTCAGAAATGACTTCCTGACACTTAAATCTATACTTGATGTTAACAAATTTCTCTTCTTCAGAAACGCTTTCCTTGCCTTTGCCAGACTACATTTTATATCCTCTCTACTTCGACCATCATCAGTTATTTTGCTCCCCAAATAGCAAAACTCCTTTACTACTTTAAGTGTCTCATTTCCTAATCTAATTCCCTCAACATCACCCGACTTAATTCGACTACATTCCATTATCCTCGTTTTGCTTTTGTTGATGTTCATCTTATATCCTCCCTTCAAGACACCATCCATTCCGTTCAACTGCTCTTCCAAGTCCTTTGCTGTCTCTGACAGAATTACAATGTCATCGGCGAACCTCAAAGTTTTTATTTCTTCTCCATGGATTTTAATACCTACTCCGAATTTTTCTTTTGTTTCCTTTACTGCTTGCTCAATATACAGATTGAATAACATCGGGGAGAGGCTACAACCCTGTCTTACTCCCTTCCCAACCACTGCTTCCCTTTCATGTCCCTCGACTCTTATAACTGCCATCTGGTTTCTGTACAAATTGTAAATAGCCTTTCGCTCCCTGTAATTTATCGTGCCACCTTCAGAATTTGAAAGAGAGTATTCCAGTCAACATTGTCAAAAGCTTTCTCTAAGTCTACAAATGCTAGAAACGTAGGTTTGCCTTTCCTTAATCTTTCTTCTAAGATAAGTCGTAAGGTCAGTATTGCCTCACCTGTTCCAGTATTTCTACGGAATCCAAACTGATCTTCCCCGAGGTCGGCTTCTACTAGTTTTTCCATTCGTCTGTAAAGAATTCGTGTTAGTATTTTGCAGCTGTGGCATATTAAACTGATTGTTCGGTAATTCTCACATCTGTCAACACCTGCTTTCTTTGGGATTGGAATTATTATATTCTTCTTTAAGTCTGAGGGTATTTCGCCTGTTTCATACATCTTGCTCACCAGATGGTAGAGTTTTGTCAGGACTGGCTCTCCCAAGGCCGTCAGTAGTTCCAATGGAATGTTATCTACTCCCGGGGCCTTGTTTCGACACAGGTCTTTCAGTGCTCTGTCAAACTCTTCACTCAGTATTGTATCTCCCATTTCATCTTCATCTACATCCTCTTCCATTTCCATAATATTGTCCTCAAGTACATCGCCCTTGTATAGACCCTCCATATACTCCTTCCACCTTTCTGCCTTCCCTTCTTTGCTTAGAACTGGGTTGCCATCTGAGCTCTTGATATTCATACAAGTGGTTCTCTTCTCTCCAAAGGTCTCTTTAATTTTCCTGTAGGCAGTATCTATCTTACCCCTAGTGAGACAAGCCTCTACATCCTTACATTTGTTCTCTAGCCATCCCTGCTTAGCCCGCATCTCGTGGTCGTGCGGTAGCGTTCTCGCTTCCCACGCCCGGGTTCCCGGGTTCGATTCCCGGCGGGGTCAGGGATTTTCTCTGCCTCGTGATGGCTGGGTGTTGTGTGCTGTCCTTAGGTTAGTTAGGTTTAAGTAGTTCTAAGTTCTAGGGGACTGATGACCTCAGATGTTAAGTCCCATAGTGCTCAGAGCCATTTGAACCATCCCTGCTTAGCCATTTTGCACTTCCTGTCGATCTCATTTCTCAGACGTTTGTATTCCTTTTTGCCTGCTTCATTTACTGCATTTTTATATTTTCTCCTTTCATCAATTAAATTCAATATTTCTTCTGTTACCCAAGGATTTCTACTAGCCCTCGTCTTTTTACCTACTTGATCCTCTGCTACCTTCACTACTTCATCCCTCAAAGCTACCCATTCTTCTTCTACTGTATTTCTTTCTCCCATTCCTGTCAATTGTTCCCTTATGCTCTCCCTGAAACTCTGTACAACCTTTGGTTCTTTCAGTTTATCCAGGTCCCATCTCCTTAAATTCCCACCTTTTTGCAGTTTCTTCAGTTTTAATCTACAGGTCATATCCAATAGATTGTGGTCAGAGTCCACATCTGCCCCTGGAAATGTCTTACAATTTAAAACCTGGTTCCTAAATCTCTGTCTTACCATTATATAATCTATCTGATACCTTTTAGTATCTCCAGGGTTCTTCCATGTATACAGCCTTCTATCATGATTCTTAAACCAAGTGTTAGCTATGATTAAGTTGTGCTCTGTGCAAAATTCTACCAGGCGGCTTCCTCTTTCATTTCTTAGCCCCAATCCATATTCACCTACTACGTTTCCTTCTCTCCCTTTTCCTACACTCGAATTCCAGTCACCCATGACTATTAAATTTTCGTCTCCCTTCACTATCTGAATAATTTCTTTTATTTAATCATACATTTCTTCAATTTCTTCGTCATCTGCAGAGCTAATTGGCATATAAACTTGTACTACTGTAGTAGGTGTGGGCTTCGTATCTATCTTGGCCACAATAATGCGTTCACTATGCTGTTTGTAGTAGCTTACCCGCGTTCCTATTTTCCTATTCATTATTAAACCTACTCCCGCATTACCCCTATTTGACTTTGTGTTTATAACCCTGTGGTCACCTGACCAGAAGTCTTGTTCCTCCTGCCACCGAACTTCACTAATTCCCACTACATCTAACTTTAACCTATCCATTTCCCTTTTCAAATTTTCTAACCTACCTGCCCGATTAAGGGATCTGAAATTCCACGCTCCGATCCGTAGAACGCCAGTTTTCTTTCTCCTGATAACGACATCCTCTTGAGTAGTCCCCGCCCGGAGATCTCGGGCTATGTTCTTCAAATCAATAAACATCTTATACTACACACTTTTAAAAGTAGCCTAAGTGTTAATTTAAGGTACAAGCTAATTGCATTCCATATTTCATCCAAATCCGTCCAGCTGTTTCAGCGTGAAGGACTAACAAACATGCTCACACACAACTTTCGCATTTATAATACGTATATGTTGGATTCGCGTTTATTCTTTGGAGACCCGGTTGTATGCAGGGTGTTTCACAATTCCTATTACAGGCTGCTAGGGTATGTAGAGGGGACTTTGTACATGAAGTTCGGATAAGGAGTCCCTGTCAGGAAATGAAGCCGGGATGTTTAAAAGTGAGCTAATCTTCAAACTTATTTTGCAAGCAAACGGTACATTTCAGGACAGCGATCCCTGTCAAAACTTTATCTGCAAAGTCCCCTCTAAAACCCTTAGAAGCCTGTAATAGGAATAGTGGAACATCCTGTATATATTAATTTTACCAGAATTTTATATTATTTCACATACTATTTGTCAGAAAAGGGGGAAAGGTGAATGCTTTAGAACATTAGCAATAATTAATGCTGTATTATAAATTTGATTAATATGATTTTATTGTATGATCACACCATATACTTCCAGTCGCTATGAACGCAGGCGCATGAGCATATTTTATATCCGTGACAATTATTATTGCTGTATCAATAGGAATAATGCATAAGTTCATTATTAATTATTTAAAACTCAACTGGAACCAATGTTACGAGCTCCAAACAGTTGTTGATCTTTCATATGCGTTTACTATAGTTCATGTCGTTATGAAAACGTGGCGGTAAAAACGCTGACGGTCGTTCTGCAATACCTTCAACAACATACCAATGAAATCAAATTATGGCTCGTGATAGTCTTTTACACTTTCTCTACATACTCACTCCGCAAACTACTGAACTGCATGTCAGTGCAATCAGAATAGATTTCTCTGGAATCTTAATACATATATGATGACCTCGGCTGTAAACAATGGTAAGCAAAGGCCGATGAAAAACACGACTATTGCTTGTAAAACATGCTGCGTGAAGCGCTTTATTCACATAAGCTGATACGTCAACGACAAACCGAAAAATGACTGCTCTGATTTCACATTCTCATTAAAGATACATTTGTGAGGATATGCAAACAATGGTACGTGCCAGAACATGGCTGACAGGAATAGTAACACGTGTGGTGTTCATGCCAAAAAAATGATTTTCAGAAACGATTTGTACGAATTCGAAGCTGATATGAATAACCACAGCCAAGATAAAGATCCATAATTCGTTCCTGAACCCAAATGCGCTTCCAAAGCTGTCGATAATTACGTAAATGTGAACAATTATTTACGCAAGTTAGCACGTGAACGATGTTAAGCTATGTCCCTTACCACAGTTTGCGTCAGTTTACGTGACAATGTGATGGCATAAATATTAAGGGCAATCGTTATCATTGTTTATGTGCTGTAGTGAGGTGACAGTAAAATTTTGTATTGTGCTGAATCATAAAATAATTTTTGAAGTTTTTATACTTTATTATTGCAAAAATGGGTAATGCAAATTTTAGTATCATAAACTGAAACAATTTGTAACTTTGGAATTTGTATTTTGGAGAGGTTTCACAGTAATGTTTGATTAACTGGACCAGCAAGTTTCAAAGTGGTTCAAATGGCTCTGAGCACTATGGGGCTTAACAGCTGTCATCAGTCCCCTAGAAGTTAGAACTACTTAAACCTAACTAAACTAAGGACATCACACACACCCATGCCCGAGGTAGGATTCGAACCTGCGACCGTGGCAGTCTCAACGTGCCGGACTGTAGCGCCTAGAACAGCTCGGCCACCGCGGCCGGCTGACCAGCAAGTTTGCCTACAACGTCCGACAGCAGTTATGAGGGGTGGTCGCCCGACCTTACGACGTGTGGACTTGGTTTCACCTTGGTTTCGCCATGCGTTGAAAATATTCACGATGCGGCAAGTGGAAAAAGAGAGGCAGGGAGAGAGAGGGTTATACGTATATACGAGTGTATTATAAATCGTTTCTCTCGAAAATTTCTCTCCTTCATATCTCCTCTGTGCTACCACAGATGACGTGTCACTGATCTCACTTGTTCTAAGTTGTAGTACACGAGCTGCCTATTTGCTTCCACCGCCCTGAGTGAAATGCATAACTTCTAATAAATGTTCACCAACCTGCAGTTTTCTACACTTGTTGTCCCCTGCCCAAAAGCAGCATATAGGTCGGGAGTCCGTTATCTTGAGGCTGTAAGAAACTCTTAGCGAGGAATTGGTATTACATGAACAACTGAATTTCCAATTAGTTTGGTTATATGGGATACCACTTGTTTTTTATTGGCAAAACACGAGAAACTGCACAATTACATTCCACTTTAGAGTTGCTAATAATTTCCGTTCTTCGACAAAATAATGAACTACGCATTTCCGTAAATAGTACCACACTGTTCTCAACTACATGTCCATATATTGCTAATAAAGTCTTAACCTGATGGACGAGCGCAGCAGATTGTCTGTCCTCCGACACTGCCGAAACAGCTCTGATCTTACAGCCGAACCACTTCGCCCGCCATCCAAGTTAGTCGCGATCCGAAGATCACCGAAGTGCTTTGTCTGCCTTTTCGTTTAGCTACTGTTTATTATTCTGCCGGTTATTAATACTTGTGAAGTAATGGAATGATAGCACACTATTGAAAGATGCTTTAATATGAAACGCAAGTAAATACGCTGTTTAGTTTTTAATTAATATTAATAATAGTGTATCATTTTCACGCGCGACTACCGCAGCAGCCATTTGTGGAGAAGGAGTACAATTTAGACGGTCTTTCTCACTAAACCCGTACAGAAAAAACCATGTCATCGGTAGTTCGCACCACATTACGTCATCTTGCCACTGTTGCTTTCTGAATTGCTCTAAGAAGAGCTTCTTGTATCTGAATATGATGGCTGCAAAGACGGAAATATTAAAACCTCAGCACTCCTCGAACACCCGAAAAGTCAGGCAGTTCCCGAAATGCTTGTGCCGAGCCTCTGGGCCATTACAACCGCTCTCTGTCAAACTCAGATACATTGCAAGCCTTCCCCACTCTATACACGAACAGCACGCTCACTGGTACTACATGCACCGTGCGTGTGTCTGACTGACAGTCATTCCTCGCCAGGTGAGGCTGCTATCGTCTGGACGAGTTTACATCGATAGTAGGTCGGTGGTGGTAACGTACTGGCTGATCACTATATGTGCCTGGGCGGAGTTCCTTTACTCCTCTGAATTACGTTGAGTCTTTCAAGGGGTGACAAGTGAAGTGCGCGTATGGTACAGCCGATCCAGAACGAGCTACTCATTGTTGTTTGTGGCAATCGTCTCTCGCGCAGTAGGAGCTCCAAGTACTGGAACGTCATTTGAGATTACACAGTTATAGTATTCGCTGTCTACTCTATGACAGTGAAATACGCTAGTCATGTTGGAAGAGGTTTTGCTTTGTCTGCGTTTATGCTAACTTTCTCTTGCTTGCTCCAATATTAAATTTCATCGGACCAAAGAAAACAAATCGAAGAAAAATGATAGCTGGTTCCCGATTTGTTTTGATACGTCATTTGTATAACGAAGCCGAGGGCCTTGACTCAAAATTGTCTCCAAAACCCTTCACAGTCTTCGTAAAGCGGCGTGCCCCACTGAGTTTAACAAAGTGAAAGCAACTTACCGCAACGATGCCCTGAAAGACCCTGACTGCGATGAGGGCTCGATAGTCGACGCTGGCAGCCACCGGGATGAGAACGGCGAGCAGGCAAGCTGCCAGGTTACTCACACCGAACACCAGCTTCGGGCTGAAACGCCGCGCCAATATACCGCCAGGGATCTGCAATAATTTCACTAGCTGAGTAACTAATTCTTTAGTTTGTACACAAAACTACATATATTTCACACTGACATACGCTACTATGGCTGTTCACGTAAAGTTTTATGGCTCTGTTTTGTCTTCTCTCAACACCGGTCAACGTTTCGACCACGTTGAGAATGCCATTCATCAGCATGGTGTTTCACTACTAAAGGTATATCATTAATTGTCGTTTCTTGCGTGGAGAGGGATGGAACGCCAAGTGCAGACCTTAGCCCATTTCTGAAATATGGCGGTATGGTCCATCCACTACAAAATTCTTAAGCCTTACTAGCAATCATTGACTGTGGTTCTCCTGAGAGCGTATTTAGCATTATCGAGCGGTAACCATAAATACTGTAACAACATTTTCAACATTTTTAGTCCTGTCGTCCTCAGTTGCGTATAATATTGTGGTATGCTCATAATTGGAGGATTCAGATGCCAATCAGTGTAACTCAGTCCACAATGAAACTGAAAATAATTAGATGTTTTCAAAATACAACACAGAAAAATACAGGTGATTCATACAATGGTATGACTTTTTTTATTGAAACCTAATACAACAACTCACCTATTGTGATAATACAAAAGAACGTAACTTAAATAATTTACTACGTAACCATAATTTAACAAAAAAACTGACTTATGGTCACTGCACACTTCACTTTTTGATGACTTTAACATATATATATATATATATATATATATATATATATATATATATATATATATATATATATATATATAATTATCGCTATCGTGCTCTGCAGGATTCTTGATTTCTTTTGTCTTTGAGAATGATACATGTGTGCTTTGGTTTATTGAAGGTAACCATCGATAAAATGAGTGGTAATGTGGAGGAATATATTGCCAAAGTTCCAAAATATGCTTTTTTTCAGCTCTTTAACAGGTCGACGATCTGGATACAGGGGATCTTGAACAATATTCATCAAATGAGAAGGCCTTCTTTTTGAATTTGATGTAATGTTGATCTCATAAAATACAATGACTTCCACCACTGTTTCCTTGTAAGAATGAGAATTTTCTAGGTCTCTGCAGTATCTTAGCCATTTCATTTTCAATCAGTTTACTTTACCCCTTCAGTATTAGTTTTCCTATTGAGAATTGAAGCTCCCAAGTTTTTGGTTGAAAGAAACTTTTATCTCTTCATCTCTGTTACCAGAAATAGATTTTTGTCTTTGGCAATTGTTACCAAATCAATCCAAACTCTTGGACCAAAAATAAATTCTTTCTTTTTTGCTTTGGATTCGATAACGCCAAAATCTGCATCATTTGGGAGGTAAATGTGTCCCGATACCATAAATTTGTGGTCTATGTAATCAGCTGCCATCCCTGGATCTTGCAAAAGTTTATGCAACTATTGGCTTAGTTTCATATTCCTGTTTTGACCTGTGCAAGAATCCGAACATATGATAATATGGCGATGAGATGAGGCATGTTGTTTAAGATGTTTACATGACACTTTCCAATTTCGTGTGATCCTCGAGATCCTTCTGTCTCATCCTATATGTACACGTAACCTTTAGAGCCATTAAAACCGTGCATTCCTAGGTTATATACATACATATTTAGTTTGTAATAGGCAAGGGATGTGGGAAGTTTTGGGAAAGCTGAAGCTTTTTTCAGATCAAAAGTAAAAACATGAACATCTTCTCCTGCAAGCAACTTGTCTGAATTCAAAGAATCTCTTGCTTGTTGTGCTCGCCCAAGATGAACTTCTTTTGTAATCTTTACATCGTACTTTTCTGCATCATCATTCTCAAAAGTAAGAATGTTCTGGAATCGCATAGCTGGCAAGTATCTTTGACCAGGGGTTTAAAATAAAAAATGAAATTAGTAGAAAATACGTGATAATTCATCTTTTCTTTGACAGGTTCGGTACCATCCTGTGCACATTTCTCCACTTAAAAGGTTGTAAATCTTTCTGATATTCAGATCGGACTGCAAATATCTCCGATATGGCGCATCATAAAGGGTATAATGACTTTTATAAGAGGGAAACGATTCGGTGTGTTCTTTCACTTTTGTCACATCAATTTTATTCATTGGCGGCCTATGGACTCTTATCAGTACATGCGGATGGTTCTGTACTACCAGATATTTTATAAAGACGAGCATCACTAACTTGAAATGTGTCCATAAAAAGCTTTTTACATACGAACTGACATCACTGTTGTTTTCAAATAATATGTCAGAGTTTTCGATTTTGGTGCCTTCGATGAGTTTCTTGGACGACGTTGCTTCACTTCGTGTTGTGGATCATTCGCGAAGATAGACTTTCTCCTTTGCATTATCGCCCAATTTAAAAAAGGATTCGAACAATGATCGCCGTTCTGCAGGATTTACTAAATCAAAACACTTTCGTGAACATTTGCAGTTCACATTTTTAAAGGATTTTGCAGGCATATTTTTCCCACTTCTGTTCACATATGCTTTCCCATAACATCTTTTGGCAGAACTGGCTGCCCTTTTTCATGAATACTGCTTCCTCTTCTTTTTTATTCCTTTCGTGTATCATCATATTTTCGTTTTCATTGCTTTTATCATGGTTTCTAACTGGCAATCATCTTCTTCAGTGAAATCTACAAATAAATAAAATATTTAGGAAGTCACTCAATATAACTCATCAAACAGTTCACAATTCAAAAAAATTATTCCAAACCACGTGTTCAGCAATGCTTGTAATGTAACGTTCCGGTTGGAAGGTTACAAAATCAATAACGAGATAAACAATACAGTATTTTTGGGAAAGAAGCCTTTCCTGAGTGGTCACACGAAATTACGACACATTTTTAAGGTTAGAATGTACATACCTGAATCGGACGAATTATTATCATTGTCTGGTACATATTCAGAACCGCTATCTGAAAAAGGTGTGTTTTCAGCGAGTGGAAAGGACATCGTGATCTAAAAATCACGTATTGTGTAACGGTAGCAGATTACTATGTCTAACAGTACGCCGAGACAAACAAACCGGTGTTGCAAACTGACTTACACTAAATGGCTTTGGAACATTTCGGCTCATTTACACTGTGGTCAGTACATGTGCTGCCGCCTAGCGTACGAAATGTCAAATTGTGACTTACTCGTCTCAGCAACTGAAAGATTGAATACTCAGGAATCTGTTACGACATATAAGTCACTTGCAGAAAAACGATGACTTCCACAGATTGGCTTCTGAGCCCTCCAGTTATTGCTTTGGGACCATCCAATCACAACTGAATAAAACATCATTTGTGCCATACGCGTTGCGCCTTTGTTCTTTGCAAGGCATCTACATTGGCCTGTAATGTGTACATAATTTTGTATATACTATTTAGTTTGCATTTAGGATATTTTATGTACAGGCTATGAACAGTTCTGACGCTTTTTGCTTTTGTACACTGAGGAGCCAAAGAAACTGGTACACCTGCCTAATATCGTGTATGGTCCCCGCGAACACGCAGAAATGCCGCAACACGACGTGCCATGGTCTCGACATATGTCTGAAGTAGCGCTGGAGGGAACTGACACCATGAATCCTGCAGGGCCGTCCATAAATCCCTAAGAGTACGAGGGGATGGAGACCTCTTCTGAGCAGCACGTTGTAAGGCATCCCTGACATGCTCAATAATTTTCACGTCTGAGGAGTTCGGTGGCCAGTGGAAGTGTTTAAACTCAGAAGAGTGTTCCTGGAGCCACTCTGTAGCAATTTCGGACATGAAGGGTGTCGCATTGTACTGCTGTAATTGCACAAGTCCGTCGGTACAGAGCCTCCACCAGCTTGAACAGTCCCCTGCTGACATACAGGGTCCTTGGATTCATGAGGTTGCCTCGGTACCCGTACACGTCCATGCGCTCGATACAATTTGAAACGAGACTCGTCCGACCAGGCAACATGATACCTGTCATCAACAGTCCACTGTCGGTGTCGACGGTCCCAGGCGTGGAGTAAAGCTTTGTGTCGTGTAGTCATAAAGGGTACACGAGTGGATCTACGGCTACGAAAGCCCATGTCGATGATGTTTCGTTGAATGGTTCGCACGCTGACACTTGTTGATGGCAAAGCATTGAAATCTGCTGCAATTTGCGGTAGGGTTGCAGTTCTGTCATGTTGGACGACTCTCTTCAGTCGTAGTTGATCTCGTTCTTGCAGGATCTTTTTCCGGCCGAAGCGATGTCGGAGATTTGATGTTTTACCGAATTCTTTATATTCACGGTACGCTCGTGAAATGAGCGCGTGGGAAAATCACCACCTCATCGCTACCTCGGAGATACTGTCCCATCGCTCGTGTGCCAACTACAATACCACCTTCAAACTCACTTAAATCTCGAAAACCTGCCATTGTAGCAGCAGTAAGCGATCTAACAATTACGCAAGACACTTGTCTTATATAGGCGTTGCCAACGGCAGCGTCGTCTTCTGCCTGTTTACATATATCTTTATTGGAATACGTATCCCTATACCAGTTTCTTTGGCGTTGCAGTGTGTGATGCAGTAATGATTTAAAGTTGTACTTGCAGGTTTCGTGTATGTTAACCTACATGTTGTATTCTTTTTCCTTTGTTACAGCTGTTCTTCTTCTGATAAATACTATCTGAAATTTCGTTTTCACATTTCACAACACCAGGGAATGAACACTCGTTCCGATGTTATGTTTTGGGTGGTGTTGCGAACAATCGAATGTTATTGCCAAGTATTGACTGTGTTTGCTTGGTATCGGTGATCTATTTGTGATGTGTGTTTCACTACCCGCAAAAAACAGTTCCAAGAGTCCCGCAGCGTTCTTCATTAGGAATAAAAGTAGCTTTCTCCAAAAACAACAAACTACAACAGATATTAGTCCACACCTTAAACGATAAAAAAAAACACGAATTCTCAGACTCAGGGAGGTACAAAATCACTTGTAAAACACGCTGAAACTACTACGTAGGACAAACTGGCAGGAACTTTAAAATTAGATACATGAACACATCAGCAGCTGTTACACACATAAATTCAGCAACAGAAACACACATAAAAAACATGGGCACCCATTCGAAAACATAGAACAAAATCTTAGGATACTCCACCTCCTCCCGAAAATCACATGCAATTTACTTAATAGGGGAGCTTGAAACTTAGTACACACAAAAAAAGAAAGCAAGGTGAAAAAATTCTCAATGACAACCTATTGTTTCAAATATTTCTCCTGCATATGATAACTGTAGTAACTGTCATCAACATAAACATTTCCTCATAGCGAGAGAGAGAGAGAGAGAGAGAGAGAGAGAGAGACAGCAATCGATAATTCAATAGTTAGTAATGGTGAAAAAAATTTTATACGACAACTTTGTTATATCATGTAGTCCACAGGAAATGTAACACCTCTGACAGTGTACAAGCTCTTTGTGAAACAATAGTGTTGTTATATCTTTGTCACATGTTTTGATTACAACAGCAAACAATGTTGAATATGAAATGTGTGTGAATTCCTAATGGACCAAACTGCTGAGGTCAGCGGTCCCTACACTTACACACTACTTAAACTAAATTAAACTAACTTATGCTAAGAACGACACACACAGTCATGCCCGAGGGAGGATTCGAACCTCCGGCGGGAGCGGCCTCGCAGTTCGTGACATGACGTCTCAAACCACGCGGCCATTCCACGCGGCCAGCAAACAGTGTAAATGATGATTTGCCTGTGTGTGATATTCTGTGTTGTGGAGGAGGCACAGTACTTATAACTAGACAAACAGAAATACTATCTCTAATATCAGCATATGAAAATATTTCAAGATTCATTTTGTCTGCTTTTCCGATTACAGTGTAACCTCAAAACGACAACTACAACAACTGCAGTGCAAGAGAGGCAGAAAATCACACATGAAAAGGTCACAAAAGATATTTATGTAAGTAAATGCACTTAAAATTGAGAATAAATTCTCGAAACGCGTTGTGCTAAGCATGAAAAATAAGTAACTGGTGCTCTTTTTCATTATTTAAATCATCAACGTAAGCAGTAGTCTGTATAATATTCGGAAGACTAAGTGCAGAGTGTACAGATTGTTGAGAGGCGAGTTACTTGGAGACAAGAATCATGCCACATGTTAGCTCTGTTTTATTTTTATCGTCTGATACATGTCTACCATTTCATTCTTCGCGCAGAGTATATTGCTTTGTTTATTAATTTTTGAATTACTTGTGTTCTAGAAGTGTTGACTGATAAGATTATTAAAAAAAATTTTTTCGTAAAATCTGTAATTTATTGAGCCGCAGAGCCACGAGTTAACTCAGACCATTTATAGTAATTATTTTTACTCTGTTTTACACGGCACTCTTTAACAGCAGTGTTAACCTCTTAGAGCAACGAAAATTTCTTCCCTCGAAGCCATTTTTAGGTTAAATGAAAAAAGTGTCGTGACCTTATATTTCACAAATACGGAGTTGGAAAACTCAGAACCCCAGTTTGTGTTATTATGGCACTACACCAGGCAACGTTTGAGAACACAAATTATACCGGCGAAAGTACACAATATTGCGCGCTAGTCTTCGTCATTTTGTTTCAGTGTCCTACCCAAACGATTCCATGGTGTTGTGTAATAAGACCCAGTAGTTACCGCTTTATTCTTTTCTAAACGATAATTACCTGTCACCTGTGAGAACAAGAAAAGAGACGCTATCGCTCTTCCTGGATTTTGTCAGTGCTCTTTCGTTTTCGGAAACCCAATCTTTTGACTGCCGTTAATCAGTGATGTGCAAATGTAGATGGACGCTCGACGAGCTTAAAATCATTATCCAGTAATCAGTGACGACAGTTAGTGCACTGTTTCAATTACTTCTTCCTACCTGGTTTTTGTCTGGCTAGTAGCCCATCTTTTCAAACGATATTTGTCTTTATTATCATTTTAAAGGACAGTATGACCCTCATCACTTAAGATAGCAGTCAGTAAATAACAACGAGTGCATCTACTTGTTGAACAGAACCATTACAGTGAACATACCTGTTAATAGTTGCCAGCTAACTCGTAGAAATACCGCATTTGTAAGTCCACTCCAGTACAATTGTCGATTTTTAAACGGCATGATGCTTTCAAAACGCGAAGTCCTCTGTCTATGTTACCATGCAATATTGCGCAACTCACTGTTTTATTGTTAACCTGCATGACTTATAATTAATATTTGCCATGTTTTACACTATTCTAATGTGTATTTACTGAAATCCTTCTTTGTAGCGAAGCTTCAGCTATGGACGCTTTTCTGTTGTTCTGCATGAAGCTGAATCTGGACATCTTTTCATGGTAACCTATAAGTGGTCGCTAGCGATTGAGTTTCCTGTGTATTGGATAATCAGTAGTGCAGCACAACTTAGGTATATGTTACAAAGGTCAGTATCTGCTGCAGAGTGGATCTGTAATCACGCATAAACCACAGACGTGCATCAAGCCCCTCTGTTAGCCCTTCAGCAGTTGCCCACTTCACACCAGCCGACAGATTACCTGTGTGGACCAGTGCAGCCAGAAGAAGGAGCCCAACACCAGACCCTGCTGCTTTTCATCCCAGTCAAAGAGGCCATCCTCCAACAGCGCGTAAGTTGAATCGGGGTCCAGGTGTGCCTTATGGAGGAAACAGGCATCGGATTATTGAACCATACTAGAAACATTTCATACGAGTGACATTCATCGAGAATGTCAATACGTTAAATATTACAATTACACATTATAAGTATTTATATGTAGATAAGTATTTATTATTGGAACCTAAGTCCTTTGTGGATGCCTCATGTTTGCCATCATAAAGGGCTGTACAGATTTGCTGAACATTAATAAAACCGACAAACGGCAGGGAATGATTCCTGACTGGATATGAAGGAAAGAAGGTCCTATGAACATATGTACGGCAATGTATCGTTGCCACGGTAGATGATGCTGACTAATGGAGTTCCTCTAAACACGTTCCGCCTGTTCGTCGCGTGTTGCAGGCTGTTTGATTGACGGAGCGTACTATAAGCAGCAGAATTGTCCGGTATTCATGCCAGGAACAACCAGAGATGGTGTCTATTGGTCCTTTCAGATAGACGAACCTGCAGGGAGTCAGCGGACTGTGCGAACACCAGATTTGGAGCACAGGGTTCTACAGGATTATTAGACGAATCCTAGCACATGCTCCAGGCAGGTGGCCCACCAACATGCTGTAAGCCAAAGTACGACAATCCATGATGTGACGTGTGAACGCGTTCATTGCGTCCCACGGACGCCACTTTGAACATCTATTGTGACATTAGCATATCCAGACACTCCGGGATGATGATGGCATTGAAACAGAGGATGACACGCGTAAAGCTGAAATACTAAACACCTTTTTCCAAAGCTGTTTCACAGAGAAAGACCGCACTGCAGTCCTTCTCTAAATCCTCGCACAAACGAAAAAATGGCTATCGAAATAAGTGTCCAAGGAATAGTAAAGCAACTGGAACCACTCAACAGAGGAAAGTCCACTGGACCTGAGGGGACACCAATTCGATTCTACACCGAGTACGCGAAAGAACTTGCCCCCCTTCTAACAGACATGTACCGCAAGTCTCTAGAGGAACGGAAGGTTCCAAATGATTGGAAAAGACCACAGGTAGTCCCAGTCTTCAAGAAGGGTCGTCGAGCAGATGGACAAAACCATAGACCTATATCTCTGACGTCGATCTCTTGTAGAATTTTAGAACATGTTTTTTGCTCGAGTATCATGTCGTTTTTGGAAACCCAGAATCTACTCTGTAGGAATCAACATGGATTCCGGAAACAGCGATCGTGTGAGACCCATCTCGGTTTATTTGTTCATGAGACCCAGAAAATATTAGATACAGGCTCCCAGGTAGATGCTATTTTCCTTGACTTCCGGATGGGGTTCGATACAGTTCCGCACTGTCGCCTGATAAACAAAGTAAGAGCCTACGGAATATCAGACCAGCTGTGTGGCTAGATTGAAGAGTTTTTAGCAAACAGAACACAGCATGTTGTTATCAATGGAGAGACGTCTACAGACGTTAAAGTAATCTCTGGCGTGCCACAGGGGAGTGTTATGGGACCATTGCTTTTCACAATATATATAAATGACCTAGTAGATAGTGTCAGAAGTTCCATGCGGCTTTTCGCGGATGATGCTGTAGTATACAGGGAAGTTGCAGCATTAGAAAACTGTAGCGAAATGCAGGAAGATCTGCAGCGGATAGGCACTTGGTGCAGGGAGTGGCAACTGACCCTTAACATAGACAAATGTAATGTATTGCGAATACATAGAAAGAAGGATCCTTTATTGTATGATTATATGATAGCGGAACAAACACTGGGAGTATGCGTGCGGAACGATTTGAAGTGGAATGATCATATAAAATTAATTGTTGGTAAGGCGCGTACCAGGTTGAGATTCATTGGGAGAGTCCTTAGAGAATGTAGTCCATCAACAAAGGAGGTGACTAACAAAACACTCGTTCGACCTATACTTGAGTATTGCTCATCAGTGTGGGATCCGTACCAGATCGGGTTGACGGAGGAGATAGAGAAGATCCAAAGAAGAGTGGCACGTTTCGTCACAGGGTTATTTGGTAACCGTGATAGCGTTACGGAGATGTTTAGCAAACTCAAGTGGCAGACTCTGCAAGAGAGGCGCTCTGCATCGCGGTGTAGCTTGCTCGCCAGGTCTCGAGAGGGTGCGTTTCTGGATGAGGTATCGAATATATTGCTTCCCCCTACTTATACCTCCCGAAGAGATCACGAATGTAAAATTAGAGAGATTCGAGCGCGCGCGGAGGCTTTCAGACATTCGTTCTTCCCGCGAAACATACGCGACTGTAACAGAAAAGGGAGGTAATGACAGTGGCACGTAAAGTGCCCTCCGCCACACACCGTTGGGTGGCTTGCGGAGTATAAATGTAGATGTAGATGTAGATACAGAATCCGCCAGGAATCCGTCCCTGCAGTCTATCGTTTTATTAATGTTCACCCTGTATGTATACTAGTTCACGACACTTGTTCCACAAATATTCACTTTATTTAACACCGATGATTGCGGAAATGGGTTTTTACACAAACATTACTTACGCAGCTTAATCTGAAACATGATACACGCTTGATTTCACAGTTGCTTTGCTGTTTGGTTCTACTTTTGCCAATTTCCACGAACAAACGGTTAGAGCCGGGCCGCCATCAGACCAGCGACAGACCGCGGACTGTGCATCACTGCCTTAAGGTCTTGATCAAATTAATATATGATATACACTATGTGATCAAAAGTATCCGGACACCTGGCTGAAAATGACTTACAATTTCGTGGCGCCCTCCATCGGTAATGCTGGAATTCAATATGGTGTTGGCCCACCCTTAGCCTCGATGACAGCTTTCACTCTCGCAGGCATATGTTCAATCAGGAGCTGGAAGGTTTCTTGGGGAATGGCAGCCCATTCTTCACGGACTGCTGCAGTGAGGAGAGGTATCGATGTCTGTCGGTGAGGCCTGGCACTAAGTCGGCGCTCCAAAACATCCCAAAGGTGTTCTGTAGGATTCAGGTCAGGACTCTGTGCCGAACAGTCCATTACAGGGATGTCACTGTAGTGTAACCACTGCGCCACAGGCCGTGCATTATGAACAGCTGCTCGATCGTGTTGAAAGACAGTCTCCCTCCCCGAATTGTTCTTCAGCAGTGGGAAACAAGAAGGTGCTTAAAACATCGATGTAGGCCTGTACTGTGATTGTGCCACGCAAAACAACATGAAAAACACAACCACGCCATAACAACACCGCCTCCGAACTTTAGTGTTGGCACTACACACGCTGACAGATGACGTTCACCGGGCATTCGCCATACCCGCACCCTGCCATCGGATCGCCACATTGTGTACCGTGATTCGTCACTCCAAACATCGTTTTTCCACTGTTCAATCGTCCAATGTTTACGCTCCTTACACCAAGCGAGACGTTGTTTGGCATTTACCGGTGTGATGTTTGGCTTATGAGCAGCCGCTCGATCATGAAATCCAAGTTTTCTGACCTCCCACCTAACTGCCATAGAACTTCCAGTGGATCCTGATGCAGTTTGGAATTCCTGTGTGATGGTCTGGTTAGATGTCTGCCTATTACACATTACGAACCTCTTCAACTGTCGGCAGTCTCTGTCAGTCAACAGACAAGGTCGGCCTGTACGCTTTTGTGGTGTACGTGTCCCTTCACGTTTCCACTTCACTATCACACCGGAAACAGTTGACCTAGGGATGTTTAGGAGTGTGGAAATCTCGCGTACAGACATATGACTCAAGCGACACCCAGCCACCTGACCACATTCTAAGTCCGTGACTTCCGCGGAGCGCCCCATTCTGCTCTCTCACGATGCCTAATGACTACTGAGGTCGCTGATATGGAGTAGCTGGCAGTAGGTGGCAGCACGATGCACCTAATATGAAAAACGTATGTTTCTGGGGGTGTCCGGACACTTTTTATCACATAGTCTATAATGTGTATGAAGTCCTTTAACAGCTGGACGTCATAAAATGCGAGTAACGAAAGGGCGCAAACCTGATCTTATGGCTGACTATTGTGGAAACTGAACATGTGATCATTGTGAAATACACAGCCATCTTCTCATTGTTCCCATACTGGGAAAACTTAAAATACAAAGTGCCCCTAAACGAATGTCCCAGTTTCAGTTGTATAGCAGTTAATTTACTCTACTTACTGCAAATTATACATCAAATAGAAGACAAGGTAACCTAGGTTTTCCTACAAATGTTCAGTATGTGCACGTTCATTTATACGGCAACCATTCAACCTAAAATATAAATTTTGCCACACTTTGGCTAATATGTACGTAGTAGTGGAAACAATAGATTCTGTTTCTCACCTTTGGAAAATCATTAGGTAGTGGCAGATCATGACACCATCTTTTATAAAGCCCCAAAGGAAAAAATCGCATAGTGTGAAGTCAAGTGATCGTGCAGGCCACGCAGAAAAGGGTTTTGTCATATTAATTATTACGACAAATCCAACGGTCACGAACCTCGACATTCAGCCCCTCTCATACCAAGAGGTACCAATGGGGAGGGGTTCCATCTTTTTGCTAAATAAATTTTTCGGGTTCACCTTCTGTGGGGCAAAGAGCCATTCTTGCAACATACCCCGATAAGCCACCCATGTTAGGGTAATTTCATCAAGACAAAAAGAAAAAATGGTTCATACGTTTGACGTCGGGCTCAGAACAGAAACATTTCATTTTGAGAAACTCTTTAATTTTGTACAAGTTCGTAAGGATGTTCTAATTCCCAGATACGAATATTACGGGTATATACCTGCCAACCTAGATCAAATGTTGCCCCATCACTGAACACCACATGATCAAGAACGTCATCTCCCTACTGCAACACTTCATTTGAAAAATTACAACGTACAGATTAGTCATCCGGCTCTAAAACATGTACCAACTGTAATTGGCATAGACGTATATGTAAATGTTTCCCTAAAACCTTCCACACTGTCGTCTTTGGCAACTGATGTTCAAGACTTGCTTCCTCTACGCAGGTAAGATGCTGTGACACCGCCAACAACGCTTTTGGTGGTTCTGTCCTTTCCACTTTACACTCACATCTGGTCGTTTCGAAATGACTGCATTGTCGGCGGATCTTTTCCCACATGGAAGATCACTGTTAAACTTTAAACGAAACGAACGTTCAACTGGAATTACAGATTCACTCCTACCAAACTGCGGAAAACAAAACGCTTTAAGATCAGGGGTCGGCAGTTTGCTTATATGACATAAGTGACACCACAAGCGGGAAACAACAGAGCAGTACTCAGGCATACGCTTATCTAAAAGTGTTGTAGTTACTCTTTAATTGTTACCTTGAAACAACACTCTAAAACAGTAACAGTTGACGCTATTAAAATTTATAACTGGTACCTACTTTATGGACAACCTGTATTTTCAGGCTACAAAAACATATGTGTATGTAAGAAAAAATAGTCACAAGAGAGGACATCGTGGCGGACCGCATCAAATCACTCAGGAAACCGATGCAGATTGGCTACTTCGTTTTTTCACGATGAATTAGGAAGTAGCAATTAGCGTCGATTCCGAAAGCAATGACCGTACACAACTGACTTGTGCTCGTCGTCCATGATATCCTTCGAGCAAAGGACAAGGGTAACCAAGTGTATTCAACATTTCTAGGTTTTCAGAAAGCCTTCGATGCATTATCATACCGACGCGTAAGAAAGGAAAGACACTAACTTGTGGAAAAATTGTAATACCGAAAAAGAAGGTCTCCACTGAAACGAAAGATATGTAGAACAGTGTACCAGCAAAACGTGATTAAAGCTGCACAGATATGGCGTACAAATGAGCCCAACAGCGCCCTTTGTTTGTGTGACCAAAAAGGTCAGCAGTTTGATGCCATGCTCATTCAGTGAGGAGCCATCAAACAAACTGGAAACGTGACACAAAATGGCAGTATAGCTCTTCAGCGTAACACGTTATCCAGAGACGAATGCCTAACTTAACTACAAAACTATTACCACAGCCATTTTGTCTGCATGGCAATAACTACCGTACACCTCCGTCCACAGTGAGAACTCTAAGCTGGAGCGTTGAATCCCCTTGCATCGACGATTCGACGCCGTGTATTGCAAGCTGGACTGGTTACACGCAGGCCATTGCGTTGACTTCCTTTCTCCAAATATCACAAGCGCCTCTGGTTGCAACAGATAAAGTGTAGTCCTTGGAACAAATACAACTCCAGCGGGTTCGACAACCACAGTTGCACAAATTTCAGACAATACCGCAATGACCTTGTGATGCCGAGGGGCATTGGATACATAATGTAATCTCAGCTGCTACTTTTTGAGGGCACTCTGAAAGAGGAAGGAAGGTCGATTAGAGTTTAACGTCCCACCGAAAGCGCGGACATTGGAGACAGACCACTAGCTCGGATTACGAAAGGACGGAGAAGGAAACTGGCCGCGTCCTTTTCAAAGGAACCAAGCCGGCATTAGCCTGGAGCGATTTAGCCAAATCAGGAGAAACCTCAGCCTAGATGGCCGTGCGGGGATTTGAACCGTGGCCCTCTCGAATGTGAGTGCAGTCTGCTAACCACTGCGCCACCTCGCTCGATGAATGGCTTCCGAACTGCAGCTGCTAACTATGGAAGATTTTAGAACGCTATGCACTGACCCTTTTCAGATTTCTTCAGGTGCCATGATTCCGTGTCACAGCATGCGATGGCGAGGTTGTACATGTCTTCGTCTAAGAAGATTCCGGAGGTAGAAGCTGAGAAGATGGAGATAGAATAGGAGGATAGAGATAATTCACGGATCAGTGACCGTGAATGTCAATAGAAAGCTCGTTAGCACATTCCACCAATTATCTCGAGACACCAAATAAATCTGGGAGTAGTAAATCAAACATTGTAGAGAGAGGGCAGCAAGACATGTTTTTGACGATATTAGAAAAGATTGATTCCACCAGTCGGAAAATGGAGGAACCCAATCAGAAAATGGAGGAAACCAATCAGAAAAGTGAGGAAACCAACAAAACAACCCAAGAAAAGATTAAAGCCAGAATTGAAGCCACCAATCAGAAAATCGAGGAAACCAATAGAATAACCCAAGAAAAGATTGACGCCATCAGTGAGAAAATAAAGGTGACATTACAAGAAAAAGAAAATTTGGAAAGAGAATTACAGGATTATAAGGAAGAGGTGAGGAAAGTCTGTGAGGAGAGAGAAGGCAGATTCCAGAAGAACGTAAACTTGCTCTGAGGAGAGGAGATAAACGAGAAAGCCCAAGAAGTTCAACAAGTTAAGGAAGAATTAGGGGGAGGGGGGATAAGCAGAAGCAACAACAATGTGAAGTAGCTATTAAGGGATTAGGCAACAAACAGACTGAATTAGCTCGAAATATACAAAACTCAATAGCAGTACAGAAGGGAGAAGATAATAGGAGGATTACACAGGATATGAAACATTTACAAGACGATATCCCAAAATTAGAAACGAAAACTGAGGAGACTAACAGAAAGATTGGTAATGCAACACTAGCTATAAGGGAAGGTAAGGTGATAACATTAATGAGTGGTGATAACAGGCATCCACAAGGTTATGTGGGACAAAAATATAAGCCAAAGGGATCACTGCAGCCAATGATTTTCATGAAATGGCTGAGAGGCATTTTTACAACACATTTTCAAGACAAAGACAAAATTCAATTTGCGACAGATAGAACGGAAGGTGAAGCTTTTACGTGGGGAGAGAAGAAGAAAGACGAATTTCGTAGTTATGAGAAGTATGAAGGAGAGTTTTTAAAGAAGCACTGGTCAAAGAGCCATCAGTGTGCAACATTGGAAAACCTGCTCCATCAAAAGTTTGTTAATAATTGGAGAGGTACCTTGAGAAAATTTGCTGAGCATTTATGAGAACTGAATGAAACTTCAGAGCAACCCTTAAATGATGAGATAATGATTTCTGCAATTAAGAGAATACTAAGGCAGAGGATGCAAGAAACCTTGTCTGGAAGTCTGATTAAAGATAGAAAGCAATTGGAATACACACGTGGGCGAGAGAATAGTCAAGCAGGTGAGCAGGGCCAAACAGAAGACAACTACCAACGGAATCAGTTTAATAACCAATCATTCAACTGGGAAAGAGGAGACTATCATGGGAGTAGGGGCTGTGGAAATGGATGTTGGTTCCAAAGCGATTCCAGAAGAGATGAAAAGCAAGGGAATATAAGAGAGAAGGTGGCAGGCAAAGAAATGGTGAGGCCCAAGATCAGGAGGAAAGGAGTTCGGTAAATTGATTAGGTCCAGTCGGGAGTGCGACAAATGAGGACCCATATAAATCTGATTAGGGATGATGATGGTGATCTGAGAGAAGACCTCATGAGGGAAAAGGAACAGAGTTCCAAAGAACCGAGATTACCTGTAGTCAGGATAAAGATGCGTGGGGCCAGCCGGAGTGGCCGTGCGGTTCTGGGCGCTACAGTCTGGAGCCGAGCGACCGCTACTGTCGCAGGTTCGAATCCTACCTCGGGCATAGATGTGAATGATGTCCTTAGGTTAGTTAGGTTTAATTAGTTCTAAGTTCAAGGCGACTGAAGACCTCAGAAGTTAAGTCGCATAGTGCTCAGAGCCAAAGATGCGTGGAATAAATGTTGATGCCCTAGTTGACACCAGGAGGGAAGTGTGTGCCATATCTCAGAAGCTATATGAACAGATACGGAATACCAACGCCAGCTTACCTGTCTCCTTGTAAATAGTGTCCAAGTTGTAAATGCTGTAGGTGCCAAAAGTAAGCCAATTAAGGAACAAGCATTGACTGGATTTGAAGTAGAGGGAGAAGTATATGAAGCGACGTTTTTGTTGGTACCAGGTCTGAACATGGCAATTATTTTGGGAACTGACTGGCTGAACAAAGTAGAAGCAATCATGAATTTCGATGAATGCACAATGAGTGTAAAAGGACAATGAATGCACAATGGGTGTAAAAGGATGTGAGGGAGAAAGGAGAGAATTGACCCTGGTAGAAAGTAAGAATTCAGATGAGGAATAAGAGTTCTGACAGGTGAATTTGTGTTATGTGGAGGGGCCTACAGAAGAACAACCAGAAGATGAGGAAGTATTGATACTCTACGAGAGATTAGCACAAGTGTATCAACTTATTGAAGATGCTATTGGCAAGAAATTAGAAGATATGACACATTTGGATGAAGAGATTTGGAAGAGGTTAACAGAGATCTTACACAAGCACAGCAACGTCTTCTCTCAGCAGTCAGGAATCATGAAAGGGGTACAATGTAAATTGAAAATTAAGAAACACAAGCCTTTCAGTGTTAAACAATACTCCATCCCTGAGGCTAAAAGGCAAGTGGTAGAAGAGGAAATACAAAGAATGGTTGACCTTGGGTTTATTGAGAGAGCCAATATAATAGGCCATTATTTGTGGTAGACATGGAAGATGGGAAGGTGAGAATAGTTTTGGATGCACTTACGATAAATAAAATCATTGAACACGAGCCAGACAAGCCAGAAACGACAGAAAATTAATTCAAAGGTTTCAGGGTGTAAAGATACTTCGTAGCATTGACCTGACTGCCGGCTATTGGCAAATACCTCTGGCCCCTGAGTCACGTCTGTACACTGCCTTCACATATGGTGGCAGAAGTTATCATTTTAGACTCTTGTCATTTGGGCTTAATATGTCAGTCTTGAAATTCATTAGAGCATTAGACAAGATTTTGGGTGAAGAATTACTTAAGAAGGTTACTATTTACATGGATGATATATTAATTGCAAGTGAGACTTGGGAGAACATTTAAAGAAACTCGAGAGAGCCTTGCAGGTGTTTGAGGAATCTGGGGTGACAGCAAACTTGGATAAGTCAGAATTTGGTGAATCTCAGATAAAATTCTTGGGCTTCATAATTACAAAAGAGAGTATTTACCCTTACCCAAGTAAGCTCAAGACAATTAGGCAATTTCCAGTTCCTTGTAATAAAAGGCAACTGAAAGCATTCTTTGGCGTCTGTGAGTTCTATCGAAAATTCCTGAAGGAACCTGTACTCACTGTCCCCAAACTGAAAACACTTACTAAAGCCAAAATAACCTTGCACTGGAATGGCGAATGTCAGGAAGAATTTGAAAGGATTAAAGAAGCATTGTGTAATGCAGATACATTATGCCATCCTGATTTCTCTAGAGATTTTTATTTGGGAGCAGATAGCTCAGATTATGGACTAGGCACACATTTATACCAGATCGAGAAAGAAGGAGATACCCAGGTGATAAAGACCACATCCTTTGGTAGCAGAAACTTGAATGCACAAGAAAGGAGATATAGCATTACTGAAAAAGAGGCACTGGCTATCGTGTGGGATTTTGAGTGATTTCGTTATTATCTAGCAGAACTATATGTAAAGGTAGTCACAGACCAGAACGCCCTAACATTCTTAAGTACAAGTAAACTGAGACACAGCCGCTTGATGAGATGAGTATTGGCATTGCAAGATTATGACTTCGAAGAGATATACAAGCCTGGTAAATCACACACCATACCTTATGCGTTATCAAAGTTGCCACTCGATTCATGGGGAACAGCCATGAGCGGATCGGAAGGGGGAGAAGTTTGGATAAATTTAATGGAGTATAGCAGGAAGATTTTGTGAAGAGGTTCTTGAGGAACATATTGAGAGAGAAGAACTAGGACGAAAAACTAAAATTAATCAAGACTAAGTATAGATGTGCTGGTGAAGAAAAGATTAGGAAACACTATTATATCCACCAGGGAATACAGTACAAGAGAAGAAGAGAGGATGAAGACAGCTGCAGATTACATATAGCAGAGCATATAACAGACAAGTTGATCTGGTACACATTATAGCAATGCCCATTATGGACCTAAGAAATGCCTTGAGAAACTGGAATTGGACTGCGCCTTCAACAACATTGGAAGGTTTATATGCAAGTTGCTGAGTACCTGAGATACCTGTCTACATCTATATCTACATCTACATCCATACTCCGCAAGCCACCTGACGGTGTGTGGCGGAGGGTACCTTGAGTACCTCTATCAGTTCTCCCTTCTATTCCAGTCTCGTATTGTTCGTGGAAAGAAGGATTGTCGGTATGCTTCTGTGTGGGCTCTAATCTCTCTGATTTTATCCGCATGGTCTCTTCGCGAGATATACGTAGGAGGGAGCAATATACTGCTTGACTCTTCGGTGAAGGTATATTCTCGAAACTTTAACAAAAGCCCGTACCGAGCTACTGAGCGCCTCCCCTGTAGAGTCTTCCACTGGAGTTTATCTATGATCTCCGTGACGCTTTCGCGATTACTAAATGATCCTGTAACGAAGCGCGCTGCTCTCCGTTGGATCTTCTCTATCTCTTCTATCAACCCTATCTGGTACGGATCCCACACTGCTGAGGAGTTTTCAAGCAGTGGGCGAACAAGTGTACTGTAACCTACTTCCTTTGTTTTCGGATTGCATTTCCTTAGGATTCTTCCAATGAATCTCAGTCTGGCATCTGCTTTACCACGATCAACTTTATATGATCATTCCATTTTAAATCACTCCTAATGCGTACTCCCAGATAATTTACGGAATTAACTGCTTCCAGTTGCTGACCTGCTATTTTGTAGCTAAATGATAAGGGATCTATCTTTCTATGTATTCGCAGCACAAAACTAAAACTATCAGTGTCCAACATAAAGGTTACCTGCATCTGGTCATACCAGAACCATTTAGAGACATCGTGGCAGTGGACTTATTCGGCCCCCTTGCCAGTGGCAAAAGGAAATTACGTCCAAATCATAGTTGCAGAAAAATTAATATCTAAATTTGTGGAGTTTTATCCATTAAAGAAAGCGACCAGCAAGGCCATTATTAATAAGTTAGAAAAAGATTACTTCAGCAATGTGTGTAAACCGAAACAAATCCTAAGTGATAATGGATCCTAGTTCCGATCCAAGGAGTGGAGGGAAATGTCGAATAGGCATCAAATAGAACAGATTGACATCTGTATATACAGACCAGCCTCGAACCCGGGTGAACGGATGATGGAGTTAAATCGTTTGTGTCGGACCTATTGTGACAAGAAACACGGTACTTGGAAGGAATACCTGGGAGAATTCGAGAGTACTCAGAACCACCTCGGCATGATTCAACAGTATTTGCACCATGCGAAATCTCACTTAAACAGATACCTAACAGTGTTTTTCGTGAGTTGATCGAATATGAACAAGGAGAGAAGGTAACTTGGGAGAGGAAACTCGAACTAGTACAAATGAACATGAGGGAGAAGGCGAAAAGGAGACAGGAAATGCATGATAAATTGGTGAAACTTATAACGTGGACTGTAGGAGACCTAGTGTTGGTGAAAGTCGAAGAAGATAAATTATGAAATACATAAATTTAACCATGTATACAAGAGACCACATAGAATTATCAAGATCGAACACCCCAATACTGTGGAGCTGGAATATGCTCAAACCAATCGAGTCCATGGCAAGGAACATGTTGAGAATATAAAGAGATACTATCCGCATGAAGATCGGGGCAACCCTGAGGAGAGAAGTAATCAGGACGATGAATTAGGGCCTAGCCAGGCATAAACATAAATGTGTATGGGTGTTTTTTTGGTTATTATGTGTATTTGGAGAATAAAGGTCATGTGAACTGATGTTCAAGTGTCAGCCGTTGTCTTTTATTTACTATATTTGTATCTATTCAGGATTATGGGTTTTCATGATGAGAAAAGATTTGACCATATTTAAGGGACGAATTGCATATAAGGACAGAGATATAGCTATCCTTTATAGTGAGAAGTTTTAGTATTTAGAATATTGTAGTGTTTATTAATAGGGACCTAGATATGGACAATTCTGTGAACTATGTTAATAATAGACGCTCAAAAGCAGGAAAGACAATTAGTAGCCAACAAGAAAGGCTTTTCTTTAGAGATTGATTTTTTAATGGCCACACTGATGGTGGATTCATATATGCATTATTGAGTAGAGAATAAATTATTGTCATTTATCTGCATTTGTAATAAGTATTATTTGTTATGTACTATGTTTTTGGTCACTGATATATTGGGTTAAGTAGATATTAGTCTAATTAGAGATAGTTATTTCCTGTAATGTGTGGTGCTAATACAGTAGGAATTAAGTTGTGTCCTGGACGCAAACCTCGCTGAGACGAACCGAAATGGAAATAGTTTTGTTAAACTATGATTCAATAGATATCCAGTGTTGTATAGTTTATCAATTGCGGTAGAAAGGAGTTTTGTTATAATCTATATGTGATAGTATTGTTTCAATAAACTACAATTTTGAGTTGTGTCTTAAGGATAGATTGTAATTTAGATATAATATGTGTTGTAGAGGCAGTTTACGTCCGGAGTCAGAGGATTTACCATTCAATTTGTAAATTTCATTGTACTTGCACTTATATGTGTATTCTCTTTCTGTCACTGTGAACTCTGTCTATATTCCTTTCCATCTCCGGTTTCAAAGCAGTCCTTTCGGGGGGAGGGGGGGATGTAAGGGGTCAAGCGTCCCTTACGTATTGAGAACAATATATCTTTGCCTCACGCAGGTCGCAGTAGGTACTATCGATAGGCGAGCGCCGAGTGCGTCAGGAAGTAGTCAGTGTTGAGACTCTGAGCAAGTAAGCTGTTGGCTGCTGATAGGGCAGGGCGGATTTCGGCAGGGCGGCCGACCTCGTTTCCAGTTGTTTAACGGCCTTGTGTGTCACCAAAAGTCGTGGGACTGACCTCCAGCAAACACGTAAATGGTGTTAACTGAGTGATTTGTTTGAAGTGTTTAAGTGTTCAATTGTGCACCGCGATTACGCGACAACCGCGCCGGACACCCTCGATTTGGATTGCATTTGAGGATTGTGCATTCAGTGGCACATGAAGAATACTGGCATATGATGACCTACGATGAGTTAACCGTTATTAGTGTTTCAGACGAAGGAATAACTGCCTCACTTGTGCTGTTTAGACAACAGATATAGAAAATCAACAACAAAATATGTACCGATTATTGCTGCCTGACCTCCTAATTAGATTTGTTGGATTTGATACGAAAGAACTCCCGTGCAAATATTACCCGATCAGCCTTTATCAGCTGCACTAATCAATAACGGTGGGTTAATAAGTAGTATTTCAGAATGCCAATTTAGTGACCTCAAAACAGCTTCACGAAATTACTTAACAATCAGCCCTATCAGCCAGTCATAGTCAAGAACAGAATGTAGGCGATTTCATTGGCCATATGCTGTTCCCACTAATGACGCTTCTGCAAGGTGCTGCTTTCTGCCAGGACTTTCAGAACTACCTATCCAAGCCGGTGTTGGAAAACACCGGTCTGCATGCCAAAATTACTCGTTTTCATCTCAGCCATACATGATCCGACCACTATCTATTTACGAAGATTCGGAAAAGACCGACTCATCGCTTCCATGCAGGAGAAACCCCCTTCCCCCAGATACGAGCTCTGGCGTACACAACAGCCACAACAGGAGCATACAGCTGTCGCCAGGAAATTACAGTGAGATCACAAAAGTCATATGATGGAGTTTAGCAATTATAGAGACGGCGGTAGTATCGCCTACACCGACGGGAATTAACAGATTCTGAACGTGGACTGGCAGTTTGAGCTAGACGCAAGGGACATTCCAGTTCACAGATCGTTAGGGAATTCAGTATTCCGAGATCCACAGCATCGAGAGTACCGAGAATATCAAATTTCAAGCTTTACTTCTCACCACGGGACAACGCAGTGGCCGATAGCTATCACTTAACGACAGAGAACACAGGTGTTTGCGTAGAGTTGTCAGCACTAACGGAAATGGAAATAACCGCAGAAATCAAAGTGGGACGTACGACGAACGTATCCGTTAGAACTGTGGGGGCGAAATCTGGTGCTAATGCACTGTGGCAGCAGACGACCGACGCGAGAGCCTTTGCCAACAGCACGACATCGCCTGCAACACGTATACTGGGCTCGTGACCATATCGGTTGGACCTTGGACGACTGGAAAACCTTGGTCTGGTCAGATGAGTCCCGATTTCAGTTGATGGTTGGGTTCGATTGAGGCGCAGGCACCACGAAGCTATGGACCCAAGTTGTCATCAAGGCAGTGTGCAAATTGGTGGTGGCTCCATAATTGTGTAGGCTGTGTTAACATGGATCACTGACTGAAAATAGCAATGGAATATCTAATCAAAACACCTTTAAGCCGTCTAAGTTTCCAGTTGTTATTTTATTGAGCATCCAATTTCGGCGATATATATTCGTCATCTTCAGTTCCCCTGACCGACGTGTAGGAAGATTCCCACCAGTCAAAATACGGGCTAACATTCAGTGACTGGTGTATCTGTAGATTTCTACTTGACCCAGCGATCCCTTCGATCATGTTCGGCTAATTAAGGACCATTTGCAGCCATTCATGGACTTCATGTTCCCAAACAACGGTAGACTTTCTATGGATGATAATACGCCATGTCAAGAGACCACAATTGTTCGCACTTGGTTTGAAGAATATTTTGGACAACTCAAGCGAATGATTTGGCCACCCAGAATATTAGTGGGACTTAATTGAAAGGTCAGTTCGTGTGAAAAATCCTGCACTGGCAACACTTTTGCCATTATGGATGTCTATAGAGGCAGGGGAGTTCCAACGACTTGCTGATCCATGCCATGTCGAGTTCCTGCACCACACCCAGCAAAGGGAGGCCCTACACGATTTTAGGGGTATCCCATAACTTTTGTCAGCTCAGTATATGCGGGTATAAGGGCAGATATTTTTGTATGTTGTACCTTAATATCTACACACATGAGTGTGTTGGTTGTTTCTTCTCTGCATCGAGCAGTCTTCCCACAAACATGTCACATAATTTACTACCTGATGTTTTCTCCATGGTCGTAACCGCACCACTAAGTAGACTACGCCTGTCAGTATACACTAACCGTTTTGCATCCACGCATCTATACTTCGACACCTTACCTGCTGTCAAGGAGAAAATAAGCAGTAATGGCTTGCTCATCCCACATATACTTGGAGGTACTACACTACCTAGAAACATACGACTAAAATTATCAGTCTACAAAATGACGCAAATACTGATGTAATGTTGTTCAGTACACCGTCCTCAGTCACAAAACAGAAATATCCGCACGTATACCCGTTACACTATGTATGTTACGAACCTATTATCTGAAGCTCTGGAAAGCCTCCCAAATCATAACTTTCCTTCCGACCAGGTAGATTCACTTAAGTGTTCAGGTTAATATCTTCGAATTCACGCTCCCCCAACAGATCTACACATACTGAACCTTCTCCCTATTAAGTGGGATTGCTGTTGTCTCAACTTTTTTCTGCCGACCAACTTCTGTACCTCACCCATCTCCTGTCCCATTAACTTAACTAAAAATCCACTATATTGCTTCCTTCAGCGCAGTGTAGATCATTCACCAGTCTCCTGTTCAGCCTCTAGACAAACGCACTTCCAGTTAACTGTATCCAGCCTGTTGTACACACTTCAAATCACATCTCATACAGTTTGTCACAGTTAACGGTACCTGTTGCCGAACCTTCCATTACACTGCAGGTGGCCCCTAGCTCTGCGGTATCTTCTCTCCTATATGTCATCTACACTAATGAAGCGCGTAAACCATAATCTCTAGGGATGGGCAAACTCGTTCATTCTTGGGAAACTAGTTCACCGGTGATCGCTCTTTTTTGGGAACCGTTCATTTTTACTCGTTCATCATTTATATGTGCATGGCATATGGTTCTTATGAAAAACTGAAAATTAGTAGCATAGGTGACTGAAGATGGAAGGCGCCAAGGTACTTGCCTCCCCCCTGGAGTACAGAGTTTTTATTCATTACAGGATTTTCACACACGTGTAGAAGAAATTTTCGTGATTCGGCAAAACCTCTCGTTTAGTCAACTATAGCGTTATGCGTCTAATCGCAGTGAAACAATATAAGGTGGCGCACGAAAAACCGGCTCCGAGTACAGACTGCTCGCCAATTACGCACGATTTGTTGCCGATACGAGCAGGATAGATAAACATGTAATAATTAAGCAAAATAACCTAATGCAAACAACAACTTCGAAACAATAGATGACGATTGGTGGGCGACAATGAGCAGTCTAGTACTCACGGCCGATTTTTCGTGCACCACCGTGCACCACTGAAATAATGTTGTAGAACTTTTCGTATTCTCTTTACAAAATGTGACACCAGACACTCGATTATGGAGCGCGGGCTTCATTCGGTTATAAGTCGATCTGCCTTCCATAACAATAGACATCCCGTTATACCTTGGATCAAAAAACAGATGGAAAATGGCCACTCGTGTGTGCCGTGCCGACTTCCTTTGTATGTGTAATAACAAAAAATCTTGCCTTTTTATAAGTATGCCTTTTGCTGTTTATCGAAATAATGAAGTACGCTGATATGCCCTTTTGTTAGCTGAAGAGATGTATGTGTTACATACCACTTAATTTTTATGTAATTTACATAATTATAAAATACATTTTAATTACCGATCGTGGACGCTGAATAGAATAGGAAAAGAACCAGAAGTCCAGAGATCAAAAAAAGGTTTGAAACAGATCTAGAATGGGCGTGCGCAGCGAACGAAAAGAACAACTCGATACTGAAGTAATTAGGAGCAGATGGCAAAGGAACCGCGACGAGTGGTCACGCGAAGAAGGACGAGTCCGGCCGAGGGTGACCGAGACCGAGAAAGACGGGAACGGGACCGAGGCTGGAACGAGACCGGCCGACGTGCCGTTGCGGGAACGAGACCGCCACTTCCCGTTCCCAGGAACTACGAGTAGAAAGGCGCGACCGAAGTGAACTATGAAAGACTAGTTCGCTTACGACCAATCTCTAATGATCTCCTTCTCACATTCTCCAGTACACCGTCGACGCAAGTTTCGTAGCTTTTTCAAGATATCCCAACTGTCCCTCCATCTCCGAGAGTTTACCTCCTGGTGCGAAAAATGACTTCCCAAGCCAATAATCAAGGGACACATGAACGGAATGAATTTAAGGTAAACAAAATTAATCCAGCTCTAGTTTCCAAAATATGAAACAACAATACTGATAAAGAATTGTCACAATACTAGCAGAAAAGAATCTGTCTCACGGAAACGGATTTCACAACCTGCTGGTTGGTACTGCCAATCTCCAATGACGTGTTGAAGCTGGTAGTGTTTGCGCCAGTGACGACGTTCCAGAGGCTGCCTTGATCGCTAGTGATGCTAACGTCGGAGGTATTTTGAAATATAGCTGCGGACTGCGTGCAGTATCCGACGTTCTCGGCCTCCCTCGCAAGCGGCGCGCTGCCCTTCACCATGGCCACGATGGCGATGTTGAGGTTGACTCGAACAGAATAATTGATAGCGAAGCCGCAGAACGCCAGCAGCCACAGCACATCGCGAGCTAGCAGCCAGCCTGAAATATTAAACTCTGATGTATTCGTCTGAAAGTAAATCCCACTTAATCATACGAGCAGTCAGTCGCCTTTACACTTGAGTGAATGACAGCGAACTCAAGTGAATGTGCATTCTCAGACAATTCACCAAGTTCACCACCATTCGCTTGTATCTGTGAACAAGCTTTCACACTAGACGAACAAAAGAAAACACGACATAACTAACACAGACTATGAATGCTGCGTTATTTTTTATAAAGAAATTTAAAATATTTTTACACAATATTTTAATAGTCAGGATAGCAAATAAAAACATATTAGCTGATGATTAGTTTCGGCTGTTCGTTGCAGCATCTTCAGATCTGGAACAATAAGCAAAACAGAAAATTTCTTTAATGTAACAATCACTAAAAGAAATTGCGGGAAATATTTTAAGCAGAATTATGCAATTAAATCACTGCCGCATCATTCATAAAACCAAGCGTAGTTTCAGCTGGTAAAATGAGGTTAGGACACGTCTGAACATCGCAATACATGCTCTTATAAGAGTCTATGTCAATACAGTGTTGGCTATACCAATAAGGTAAACGTTCAAGACCGAAGAAAATTAATAACCGACCTATTAACAAATATAAACCAATATCACACTTCAATATACAGAATGTTAGGGGCATAAGTGCAAATACTTTTATTACAGGACTTAGGCCGCCTTACAGGCACTGAAATAAGTCGGTGGTGAATGTTGAAAACTTGTGTTAGACAAGAACTCGAAACTGGACGCCCCGTTTCTATATATTGGTTGCTTACCTTCTCCGCCATCTGAACACGCTTCGCGACCGACACAAATTTTCAACTCATCAAGCCCAAATAGCGGATTGATGTAGATGTTCGTTTTTGTCCGCATGCTCTTCTACATCTACATCTACATTTATACTCCGCAAGCCACCCAACGGTGTGTGGCGGAGGGCACTTTACGTGCCACTGTCATTACCTCCCTTTTCTGTTCCAGTCGCGTATGGTTCGCGGGAAGAACGACTTTCTGAAAGCCTCCGTGCGCGCTCGAATCTCTCTAATTTTACATTCGTGATCTCCTCGGGAGGTATAAGTAGGGGGAAGCAAAATATTCGATACCTCATCCAGAAAAGCACCCTCTCGAAACCTGGCGAGCAAGCTGCACAGCGATGCAGAGCGCCTCTCTTGCAGAGTCTGCCACTTGAGTTTCCTAAACATCTCCGTAACGCTATCACGGTTACTAAATAATACCTGTGACGAAACGCGCCGCTCTTCTTTGGATCTTATCTACCTCCTCCGTCAACCCGATCTGGTACGGATCCCACACTGATGAGCAATACTCAAGTATAGGTCGAACGAGTGTTTTGTAAGCCACCTCCTTTGTTGATGGACTGCATTTTCTAAGGACTCTCCCAATGAATCTCAACCTGGTACCCGTCTTACCAACAATTAATTTTATATGATCATTCCACTTCAAATCGTTCCGCACGCATACTCCCAGATATTTTACAGAAGTAACTGCTACCAGTGTTTGTTCCGCTATCATATAATCATAAAATAAAGGATCCTTTTTTCTATGTATTCGCAATACATTACATTTGTCTATGTTAAGGGTAAGTTGACACTCCCTGCACCAAGTGCCTATCCGCTGCAGATCTTCCTGCATTTCGCTACAGTTTTCTAATGCTGCAACTTCTCTGTATACTACAGCATCATCTGCGAAAAGCCGCATGGTACTTCCGACACTATCTACTAGGTCATTTATATATATTGTGAAAAGCAATGGTCCCACAACACTCCCCTGTGGCACGCCAGAGATTACTTTAACGTCTGTAGACGTCTCTCCATTGATAACAACATGCTGTGTTCTGTTTGCTAAAAACTCTTCAATCTACCCACACAGCTGGTCTGATATTCCGTAGGCTCTTACTTTATTTATCAGGCGACAGTGCGGAACTGTATCGAACGCCTTCCGGAAGTCAAGGAAAATAACATCTACCTCGGAGCCTGTATCTAATATTTTATGGGTCTCATGAACAAATAAAGCGAGTTGGGTTTCCAAAAACGACATGATACTCGAATAAAAAACATGTTCTAAAATTCTACAAGACATCGACGTCAGAGATATAGGTCTATAGTTTTGTGCATCTGCTCGACGACCCTTCTTGAAGACTGGGACTACCTGTGCTCTTTTCCAATCATTTGGAACCTTCCGTTCCTCTAGAGACTTGCGGTACACGTCTGTTAGAAGGGGGACAAGTTCTTTCGCGTACTCTGTGTAGAATCGAATTGGTATCCCGTCAGGTCCAGTGGACTTTCCTCTGTTGAGTGATTCCAGTTGCTTTTCTATTCCTTGGACACTTATTTCGATGTCAGCCATTTTTTCGTTTGTGAGAGGATTTAGATAAGGAACTGCTATGCGGTCTTCCTCTGTGAAACAGATTTGGAAAAAGGTGTTCAGTATTTCAGCTTTACGCGTGTCATCCTCTGTTTCAATGCCATCATCATCCCGGACTGTCTGGATATGCTGTTTCGAGCCACTTACTGATTTAACGTAAGACCAGAACTTCCTAGGATTTTCTGTCAAGTCGGTACATAGAATTTTACTTTCGAATTCACTGAACGCTTCACGTATAGCCCTCCTTACCCCACCTTTGACATCGTTTAGCTTCTGTTTGTCTGAGAGGTTTTGGCTGCGTTTAAACTTGGAGTGAAGCTCTCTTTGCTTTCGCAGTAGTTTCCTATCTTTGTTGTTGAACCACGGTGGGTTTTTCCCGTCCCTCGCACTTTTACTCGGCATGTACCTCTCTAAAACGCATTTTACGATTGCCTTGAACTTTTTCCATAAACACTCAACATTGTCAGTGTCGGAAGAGAAATTTTCGTTTTGGTCTGTTAGGTAGTCTGAAATCTGCCTTCTATTACTCTTGCTAAACAGATAAACCTTCCTCCTTTTTTTTATATTCATATTAACTTCCATATTCAGGGATGCTGCAACGGCCTTATGATCACTGATTCCCTGTTCTGCACTTACAGAGTCGAAAAGTTCGGGTCTGTTTGTTATCAGTAGGTCCAAGATGTTATCTTCACGAGTCGGTGCTCTGTTTAATTGCTCGAGGTAATTTTCGGATAGTGCACTCAGTATAATGTCACTCGATGCTCTGTCCCTACCACCCGTCCTAAAGATCTGAGTGTCCCAGAACCACCTCTTCAAGAGGTGGTTGGATGAACCCTCTGCCAGGATCGTAAGTTTGATTTGCAGATTAGCCATGTAGATGTAGAAAGAAGATAAAGTCAATAAAATATGATTAATGAAACGTGAAATATACGTATAACTTGTACAAAGACTACTTAATAAAATCCGCTGTACAGTAGGTTAGAGAGCAGACAGTGTGATTCCGAATACATTACAGTTACAGATATCATGAACGTAAGCAGCAAGAGTGATCACGTCTTTCGTATATCTTTAATATTAATCTGCTTAACAGATATGTGCTTTCCCTTCTTAACAAAAAGAATTACAAACCTTGTGCTCATTCACTCAGCTCCCACCTGATGCAAGCGTCCAATGTATTTATCGTCTTTCTCATGCCCACAGCTGGATACTGGACCTTCCAGTGCTTCGGCAGTTTTCTACCAGTCATATTTCTTTTTCTTCTGCATTTTTGCTGTGGATCTCTTGTACTCCAGAACCACATTTTATATCTACATTGTTCTGTCAACAACATTATATTCTCTTCGCACCACTCCATCGCTCAAGCAACTCCTGTCAGCAATCAGAAATGTAGACAAGATAGCAGACGAAAGTTTTCTGTAGTATTAGGGCCGAAGCAGAGAGGATACGAACATCCTCTGATGGTTCGCTAAGAGACTGAGAACCAGTGGAACACGAGCGAACACAAGCGAATGCGAACCGAACACGACCGAATGTAGTTTGCTCACGCGCTCCTAGCGTTTACGCCGTAGGGTGTTCTCATTCTCTCTAGGACGTTTGCTTGTGTTCGCTTCGGTGCAAAGGTAGCTTAAGATCACTTCTCCGTTGTGGATTCTTTGTACGTATACAGGATCATAGACTGACGTGCTAGAAGTCAGTTTACGTGCAATATTTGTCCGTCCCTTTCAAGACCACTGAATGCATAACATAATTTTAAAAACGTGAGGAACCGATTTTAAAACATATGCCCACGTCCTCGTTCGTAGCACCTAAGAGCAAGGCTGTAAGGGAAGTATTGCATCAGTGCGTGTCTACACATACGGGGTACTCCAGGAAGTAACGACCTTTTAGCTTTCATAAACTGACCATATATTTAATTCTATTCGTAAACATTTCATTTTACTTTCTCACATTTCTTTCGTTCGTTACTTTAGCAATGTAGACTTCCTTTAGACCGAGCAAGATGGCGCAAGTGATTAGCACGCTGGACTCGCATTCGGGAGGACGATGGTTCAATCGCGCGTCCTGTCATCCTGAGTTACGTTTTCCGTATTCCCTACATCGCTTCAGCCAAGTGCCAGGATGGTCCTTTGAAAGGGCACGGCCGACTTCCTTCCCCATCCTTCCCTAACCCGATGAGACCGATGACCTAGCTGTTTGGTCTCTTCCACCAAATCAACCCAACCAACTTCCTTTAGTTGACGGTAAATTTCTGCAAGTCTTAACTTCTGAGCATTCAAAAATTGAATACATGTCTAACCTCACATTCGGCGGGACTTTATATCACACAGCCATTTGTGTACATTGTGTGTGTGTGTGTGTGTGTGTGTGTGTGTGTATGTGTGTGTGTGTGTGCGCCCGCTCGCGCGCGCGCTGACACATAACCGTAACTCTGTAATGCTTGGAGATATTTCAACAAAGCTGGCCATTAACTCATTAACATGACGTATTACCCGAAAATATGTAATGTTGGGGTATACAGCACTAGAGCCTTTACGGACAGTCGGACGTATGACGTGATACCAAGATACAGACTCATGGGCTCTCTGCCTCATGTCTTCAGTTTCAACACCAGATTAGTCCGCTAGAGACTGAATGGAAGGTTTGGATTCGTTAACTGACTTTGAGCATAACGAGGATTTCCGCGGATTTTCTGATCAACCTTTCGCTAGGATCCAACTGTGGAAATTAGAGTATGTTTCAGCAACGTTCTCCTTACAGATTCTCGAATTATCAAGAAACCTTTCAGTTTTCAGACTCCCTCTTTTTTAGCGGCAGTGCAGCACTCTGTTTTCGTAATATTATCCAAATGCTAACGTTTCTACAGACTGTCGTTAGTTTATTCGGTACGTATTTACCTAGATCGTAGTTTAAAAGTCTTTGATCTTTAACCGAAGTTGTTCCGTGTTGGCCAGATTTCAACTGTTTTCAGTTCATCCTTTAGCATAATTAAAATGTCTGTATATTACTTCTGCCTATCACAAATCCTCTCCAAGCTATTTTGATGATCACCTGGTTTTTGGTGACCATGTCCTTGTATTAGCATAACGATCGCTAAAACATCTCGAAATGATTGGCTCTACCTTACGAGTAGTCATTATGTCAGTCGCACTTCTTGGCACGTGGGCTATAGGACTAGTTTTCTGTATTGCCTCGCGCGACGGTTTGTCCTTGTCGTAGTGTTTCACAGTCGATACTGCGCGAATCACAATCGTCATCTACCCACAGAGTACGGTCAGGTTATTTCCATTTAATTGCATTTGGGTTTTCTTGGTATCCCATTACTAATCTAAGTCTACCGACCCACGCTCTTCTTGTCGATATGGGTTCACACATTTTCGACCTCGCCTAAGGTAGATGTTAGTACAACTCTCTATCCTTGCGAGTCTAATCTTTCTTTCCTATATATTTAACATGTGTTGTATAAAATTTCCCTTCTCTCCGTTTCGGGTTTCAACCCACTCCCAGTTTGAAAAGTGGCAATTTGCTGTGCACGAATGACCACACTTCAGATAAGCAATAGTTTTAAGAACTTCATTCGATAGCTAAGAATATGAGGTGGCTTCAGAAAAAAATTCGTTTGTTGTACAGGCAATGAAACTAAAGTTCTAGCCTTTTTAATTAAGCGAGCGCCAATTAGAATGCAGTGGGATGGCAGACAGACGGAGGTCCAGGGCGAAGGTAGCCTGCCCGAATGGTTACGGTAAGAGCCGAGGCGGGCGGGCGGTAGGCCAACAGGGTGACTTGCAAGAATGTGAAGGCGGAAGGGCACAGAGAAGCCAGGGGTAGCTTAGAAACACGACGCAGCATCGACAGGCGGACACCCCTTGGAGATGGAGAAGGTGGACTGTTCCAATCAGAGGCTGCCAAAGCGTAAAAAAATAGTTCGTTTGAAAAAACTAAATTAGAGCAGAGGGCCAGAGTAAAACTTGCAGACGAGTGTAAATCAAAAGTGTATACGCTCAGAAAGCAACGGGGAAAGTATAACGTAAAATGTGTCTGTTTTAAGGGAAAAGATAGTAGCTGATGCCACGAACGGTTTAGTGGGGGAGAAGGGCGCACAGCACGCCACTATTGAGGACTAGCGGTTCGACCGGGGAGCAGGCAGTTCCGCTCCCCAAAGATTCCAAACTAAGCTTTACTTTTTGGATAAATCTGAATAAGACCGTAACAAAGTAACGTTCGCACAGGTGGTGAAGTCATTTTGACCGTGAATGAATGTTTACCTTAATATGTGACAATAACTGAGGCATAGACGCAAATAGCTAATTGAGCAAAACTTCGTTTGGTTTGGTTATGTCATGTTCCGTAGATCATTTTCACGATTATTTTATCGATGTGATATGGAAAAAGTCAGATTATAAGATATATATATATTGCCAGTTCTGAAACAGGAACTCGTCCATGGAATAGAAGAGTTGTCCAAAAGAAATGATTTTAAACTAGATTTAAAACTTGATCTACTACCTGCCAGATACTTTATATTGGTGGGCAAATGATCAAAGATTTTTCTTGCTCCTTTTTGAGCAACTGACAGCTTCAATAACGGATAGGAAAGGTCATTTTTACCTCTAGTGTTGTACGTATGAACGTCACTGTTCTTCGCGAATTGAGATGGATTATTTATAAAGAATTTCATTACCGAATACGTGTACTCTGATGGTGCAGTTAAAATACCTAACTCCTTGAATAGGCGCCCACATGACGTCCTTGGGTGAACACCACTAATTATTCTCACTGCTCTCTTTTGTTCAATCAGTACTTTATGTCCAAGTGGTGAGTTACCCCAGAAAACTATTCCATAAGACATTATAGAGTGGAAATATGCAAAGTACGTTAGGAGGCTGATCTGTTTATTACCCAGAATAGCGATTATATAAAGAGCGAAAGAAGCTGAATTTAATTGTTTGATAAGCTCAGTAATATGTTTCTTCCAGTTCAAGTTGTCATCAATGTGAACACCCAAAAATTTGGAGAAATCTACCCTGTTAACAGAGCCCTGTTCATATGCTACATCAATTGTCTGTATGACTCTATTCGGTGTACTGAATTGGGTATAGTGAGTTTTTTCAAAATTAAGGGAGAGTCTATTTTTTGAGAACCACTTCATAATTCTTTGAAAGACATCCTTAACAATACCTTCAGCTGCTTTTTCTGGAATGAGATTTATTATACCACTCGTGTTATCTGCAAAAAGTACTAGTTCTGCTTGCTGAGAGTTAAGTGAGAGGTCATTCACATGAATAAGGAACAGCAGAGTACCCAAAATTGAACCCTGTGGGACTCCCTTTGTGATAACTCCCCATTCGCTAGAATTTACCACCCTCCTAACATTATTTGTGTTATTCAGCACAACTTTTTACTTTCTGTTTCGTTAAGTATGATTCAAACCAGCTGTGTGTATAGCCTTCAGTTCCATAAAACCTGAGTTTTTCTAAGAGTGTGACATGATTCATGCAGTCAAATGCCTTGGAAAGATCACAAAAAATACCAACTGGCGATAATTTGTTATTTAAGACTTGTACTATTTGATGAGTAAATGTGTAGATAGCATTCTCAGTCGAATAATCCATCTGGAATCTGAACGGTGACATGCAGAGTGAATTATTTTCACTTAAATGTGAGACTACTCTTGAATACACAATTTTTTCGAATATTTTAGAAAATGAAGTCAGCAATGAGATTGGTCTATAATTATTTAAGTCACTCTTTTCCCCTTTATTATGAAGAGGTTTGACAGTCGCGTATTTCAATCTGTCTGGAAAAATTCCCTGTGTCAGCGAAGCATTACATATATCACTAAGGACTCCACTTATTAAATTAGCACAACACTTCAAAATTCTGTTAGAGACTCCATCAATACCACATGAGCTCTTGTTTTTCAGTATATTTATAATTCCCTCAATTTCAGTGGGAGATGTTGGTGCTATTTCTAAAGGCCTAAAGTCCTGGGGAATTACATTTTTAACTTTTTTTTTCTTCTTCAACTGAACCTTTAACCCTTTTTTTGCTGCTACATTCAGAAACTGATTGTTAAAAATACAAGCAACATGTGAATTATCAGTCACAACATCATCATTTAGCTTTATTGCCAGGGTATGCTGTGCGCTGTTAGGCTGTCCCGTCTCCTGTTTGACAATATTCCATATAGTTTTAATTTTATTATGTGCAGTACAATTTCTGTCAGAACACATAAGCTTCTCGACTTCATAATGGCTTTCCTTAAAATATTACAGAATCTTCTGTAGTAAGCAAGTAGCGTCGGATCCTGACTTGTTCTGGCCTGTCCATATATTTCCCTCTTCCTCTTACACGAAATCTTAATTCCCTTAGTAATCCATGGCTTACTTGACTTTGCAATGGCTTTTTTGAATAACGTTTCAGGAAAGCAACTCTCAAATATTGAGACAAATTTACAGTGGAATAAATTGAATTTGGCATCATCATCATTCTCTGTGTATACTTCATCCCATTCTACCTCTTATAGGCTGCTCTTAAGACTCTGTACCCTGTTCGCATCAATAAGCCTCCTTACCTTGTATGAAACTGCCTGAAGCCTGTAAGGTGCTATATGTGTTATTTCCATTAACACATGATCAGATAGCCCATTATCAACTGGGTGCACATTAATTGTTTCTGCCTGAGTACTGTCTATGAAAATGTTATCGAGAAGTGACCTACTATCCTGCTGCACACGAGTTGGAAAATTTACAACAAATACTAGATTGAAACAAACAAACAAAGATTCTAGCTCATTTTTCCTATCGATATCTTTTAAGAAATCTACATTAAAATCACCACAAACCACTAACTGCTTGTTTTTGTCCGACAGGTAGCTCAATAATGCCTCTAGATTTTTCATGAATAGCTGAAAGCTACCTTGAGAGGATCTGTAGATTGTTACAATTACTATAGAAGTATATTGCAGTAGCAACTCACAAGCACATGCTTCACGGATCTGATTTACACAAAAACTATTTGTTTCAATTATATTTGTTTTATTGCGTGCAACAACATGACAGTCATTAAACACGTTAAGTCAACTGCTGTGCTCGCTCCTGCTGTTGCAGTTCTACTTTTATTTTCTACCAATGATAATTATGACCAATTGGATGTGATCATGCTGATTTTTATGTGGGGTATCAAATGTAAGTATAGACTGAGTTCCGTGGCATCCAGTAATACAACATCTTAAAAGACCCGTGTGGCTGCTGAGTGAATTATATTACTACGATCACAACTGGGATTAGCCTGATTGAGAAAACAAGCAAATGCCATCGGTATCCGACAGCGGTCTTAAACCCACTTAGAGGGGTATATCCGTCTGACCGCTATCTGGCTGGATTCAGCCGTGCGAAGTACAATTTTGCAATTTGTTTGTAATAAATTGTATCACAGGATTTTGAGGCCAACGTATCTCTAGAAAAATAATTGCTTTTATCAGAGCTGCGTTGCATTATTTAGTAACACCGGAATTCCTCTCCAAAACCTTAGTTCTAAGTATTTAATAAGTCCGAAATCCACACAGTAGGGAATAACGTACGAGCGGCTCACCTGCAAGTAAGATTACAGGTCGAGAAAGGGCGGAGGCTGACTACGCTGCCAACGCGCAGGTAAGTCACAAAGAGGACCTGCCACGCACGCCCGTAAATCTACCACTTACTATATCAGGCAGTTATAAGTGAGGGTTTGTCATTCTGCAGAGGCGATGTTACAAGGTGGTACATCGGCCTAGGGAATGATACAAGTTTACTATATGATGTGGGGACCACTGCTTTCTAGGAAAGACATGGGTGCCAGGACTTCGTTACGATTCTCTGTCTTCACTTTAGCTTGGTAGAATGTTATCTTCTTTCATAAATTATTAGCCATCTGCCTGTTACGTCCACTGATCGGTGTCTCCCTTGTCTTTACCTGGTTGCTATTTGATAACCCCACGTCTTTCTTGGTCAGTCTCTTGATATCTTCCCTGATGGTTGATAATTCATCATTATTTTAGGAACTGTATTTTAATTCATTCTTACTGCATGATCTCCTTATTTCTTTCTGTATTCCGTGATCTGTTCGTTTAAGGTTTTAACTCCCAGTCCTTGTCCGATTGTTGTACTGCTTATCACATCAACAATCTATAGCCAGCTGCTCTTCGTAAAAACCAAACCTCATTTACGGAGCTTCTATTCTTCCATCGTTTCTAGCTGTTAGTGTACAAGTCTCACTGTCATAAAGTATTAACGGTACTGCTGTTGTTTTGGAGCACTGTAGTAAGTTGTCTTGCCTCATTTTTTGGTGTGTCTTTTTCGCTTGTGAAGGAGAGGTTCTCCCCAAAACGTTTAATTACTCACTCTCACTATTTTCCGGTCGTTTATTAAATATTTGCTTGAGATCGTGTCTGAAACTTTAAAATCAATGACTTTTGATTTTTTGTATCGACATTGTTACGTTTTAGCTCTTGGCAGTAGTATTACATTTATAATTGAATTTTCGAAGGGTGTTCTCACTGTTAGCTATAAGAAGTTGGTCGTCAGCAAATAATATCATTAAATAATTCCATTGGTTAATATTATTGGTACAAAAGTCATTTGTTTTAGCCATTATCTCAACATATCATCAACATACACAATTAAAATGTATTCGACAAGCAGCATCCTTGTCGTAAGCCTAAATTTGTTGTTACGTTAATGTTATCTCTTCCGGCAATGGCCATTTTCGAGTCTTGGTGCATATGTTTGATTACTCATAGTAAGAGGTGTGGTATGCCTCCCCTGTGCAGTGCTTCCCACAACGTTCTCCTGCTTAGGTTACCAATGACTTTCGCGTAGTCAAGAAATAGTAGATTTGTCTCTCTGCTAAATTCTATAAGCTAGTGTTATTTGAACATGACCTACACTCTTTCTGGATCCAGGTTCCTCTTCTAACAAGAATATACAGGGTGAGTCACCTAACGTTACCGCTGGATATATTTCGTAAACCACATCAAATACAGACGAACCGATTCCACAGACCGAACGTGAGGAGAGGGGCTAGTGTAATTGGTTAATACAAACCATAAAGAAATGCACGGAAGTATGTTTTTTAAGACAAACCTACGTTTTTTTAAATGGAACCACGTTAGTTTTGTTAGCACATCTGAACATATAAACAAATACGTAATCAGTGCCGTTTGTTGCATTGTAAAATGTTAATTACATCCGGAGATATTGTAACCTGAAGTTGACGCTTGAAACCTCCGACGTTCAGTTGCGTGTTGTAACAAACACGGGCCACGGTCGGCGAGCAGCATCTGCAGGGCCATGTTTACGATGACGACCGTGTTTACGAGTGTGGCTGTAGTGCACTGTTGTGGTTTGGTCTAGCTGTCGCAGTGTCCGCATGTAGCGGTTGCTGCTATTGTTATTCTGCATTCGTCTCCGCACGCAGACCAACTGTAGTACACCGTGTTACCAGACGTCTGTGATAGTGTAGTGTTGTAGGAACTGTGACCATGGTGTATTCGAACTCTGAAAAGGCGGAGATGATACTCATCTATGGCGAGTGTCGACGAAATGCAGCTGAAGCCTGCAGGGTGTATGCAGAACGGTACACGGACAGAGAGCATCCAACGTGCCGCACACTGCAAAACATCTACCGCCAACTGTATGCAACAGGTATGGTCGTAGCACGCAAACGGGTCCGTAACAGGCCCGTCACAGGAGAAGCGGGTGCAGTTGGTGTGTTAGCTGTTGTTGCCATGAACCCACACATGAGTACACGGGACATTGCGAGAGCCGGTGTACTGAGTCAAAGTAGTGTCATGCGCATACTGCATCGTCACCGCTTTCACCCGTTTCATGTGTCGCTACATCAGCAATTACATGGTGATGACTTTAATCATCGAGTGCAATTCTATCAATGGGCATTAACAGAGAATGCGTTGCAGTTCTACCTGTTTACCGATGAAGCGGGTTTCACAAACCACGGGGCAGAGAATCTACGGAACATGCATTACTGGTCCGTGGACAATCCTCGCTGGCTCAGACAGGTAGAGCGACAGCGATTGTGGACTGTAAATGTATGGCGCGGAATCATTGGCGACCACCTCAATCGGTCCTCACTTCATTGCAGGGGCCCAAACAGCTGCAACATACATCGCGTTTCTACAGAATGATCTGCCAACGTTGCTCGAAAACTGGAAACGCGTCGACGTATGTGGTATCAGCATGATGGTGCACCTGCACATTCCACAATTAACACTAGGCTGACCCTTGACAGGATGTTCGACGGGCGTTTCATAGGACGTGGAGGACGCACAAATTGGCCAGCCCGTTCTCCTGATCTTACACCTCTGGACTTCTTTCTGTGGCGTACGTTAAAGGAGAATGTGTACCGTGATGTGCCTACAACCCCAGAGGATATGAAACAACGTACAACGTACACCAGATGTACTGCGGCGTGTACGACATTCATTACGCCAGAGATTGCAACTGTCTGCAGCAAATGATGGCCACCACATTGAACATCTATTGGCCTGACATGTCGGGACACACTCTATTCCACTCCGTAATTGAAAACGGAAACCACGTGTGTACGTGTACCTCACCCCTCATGGTAATGTACATGTGCGTCAGTGAAAAAGACCAATAAAAAGGTGTTAGCATGTGGACGTAATGTGCTGTTCCAGTCTTTTCTGTACCTAAGGTCCATCACCGTTCCCTTTGGACCCCTACGTAATTCGGTGCTCTCCGATACACACGATCGAACAGCGGAGGAGTGGTACTCAAGCGTCAACTTTAGGTTACAATATCTCCGGATGTAATTAACATTTTACAATGCAACAAACGGCACTGATTACGTATTTGTCTATATGTTCGGATGTGCTAACAAAACTAACGGGGTTCCATTTAAAAAAACTTGCTCCGGACACTGCGAGAGGGCTGTACAAGCAATGATCACACGCACGGCACAGCGGACACACCAGGAACCGCGGTGTTGGCCGTCGAATGGCGCTAGCTGCGCAGCATTTGTGCACCGCCGCCGTCAGTCAGCCAGTTTGCCGTGGCATACGGAGCTCCATCGCAGTCTTTAACACTGGTAGCATGCCGCGACAGCGTGGACGTGAACCGTATGTGCAGTTGACGGACTTTGAGCGAGGGCGTATAGTGGGCATGCGGGAGGCCGGGTGGACGTACCGCCGAATTGCTCAACACGTGGGGCGTGAGGTCTCCACAGTACATCGATGTTGTCGCCAGTGGTCGGCGGAAGGTGCACGTGCCCGTCGACCTGGGACCGGACCGCAGCGACGCACGGATGCACGCCAAGACCGTAGGATCCTACGCAGTGCCGTAGGGGACCGCACCGCCACTTCCCAGCAAATTAGGGACACTGTTGCTCCTGGGGTATCGGCGAGGACCATTCGCAACCGTCTTCATGAAGCTGGGCTACGGTCCCGCACACCGTTAGGCCGTCTTCCGCTCACGCCCCAACATCGTGCAGCCCGCCTCCAATGGTGTCGCGACAGGCGTGAATGGAGGGACGAATGGAGACGTGTCGTCTTCAGCGATGAGAGTCGCTTCTGCCTTGGTGCCAATGATGGTCGTATGCGTGTTTGGCGCCGTGCAGGTGAGCGCCACAATCAGGACTGCATACGACCGAGGCACACAGGGCCAACACCCGGCATCATGGTGTGGGGAGCGATCTCCTACACTGGCCGTACACCACTGGTGATCGTCGAGGGGACACTGAATAGTGCACGGTACATCCAAACCGTCATCGAACCCATCGTTCTACCATTCCTAGACCGGCAAGGGAACTTGCTGTTCCAACAGGACAATGCACGTCCGCATGTATCCCGTGCCACCCAACGTGCTCTAGAAGGTGTAAGTCAACTACCCTGGCCAGCAAGATCTCCGGATCTGTCCCCCATTGAGCATGTTTGGGACTGGATGAAGCGTCGTCTCACGCGGTCTGCACGTCCAGCACGAACGCTGGTCCAACTGAGGCGCCAGGTGGAAATGGCATGGCAAGCCGTTCCACAGGACTACATCCAGCATCTCTACGATCGTCTCCATGGGAGAATAGCAGCCTGCATTGCTGCGAAAGGTGGATATACACTGTACTAGTGCCGACATTGTGCATGCTCTGTTGCCTGTGTCTATGTGCCTGTGGTTCTGTCAGTGTGATCATGTGATGTATCTGACCCCAGGAATGTGTCAATAAAGTTTCCCCTTCCTGGGACAATGAATTCACGGTGTTCTTATTTCAATTTCCAGGAGTGTATCTACACCCATGTTCATAAATTAAGGACAATGCTGATACATGGTGAAACAACGCTCAGGCTGGCGGTTTGCGGGTTTAAATCACCTTGGGGTATGACCATGCGGTGCATTTGACCTGCGGTCGTCGCACGGTGGCGCTGGCAGCAGTCCACATACGCAGAGGTGTGTTGGTGCATGTCAGAGTATGGTGCAGCGGGTAAGTGTGCAGACGTTTTCAGGCGTGCTAATGGTGACTGTGTGTTGAAAGTGGCTGAAAGAACACATATTGATGACATTATGAGGGGTAGAATACTAGGGTGACTGGAGGATGGTCAAACACAGCAAGTCGTAGCTCGGGCCCTCCGTGCGCCACAAATTGTGATCTCAAGATTATGGCAATGATTCCAGCAGACAGGAAACGTGTCCAGGCGCTACAGTACGGTACGTCCACAGTGTACAACATCACAAGAAGACCGACATCTCACCATCAGTGCCCGCAGACGGCCAAGAGGTACTGCAGGTAGCCTTGCTCGGAACCTTACCGCAGCTACTGGAACAGTTATCTCCAGACACACAGTCTACAGACGACTGAACATACATAGTTTATTCGCCCGGAGACCTGCAAGGTGCATTCCACTGACCCCTGGTCACAGGAGAGCCCGTAAAGCCTCGTGTCAAGAACACAGTACATGGTCATTGGAATAGTGGTCCCAGGTTATGTTCACGGACGAGTCCAGGTGTAGTCTGAACAGTGATTCTCGCCGGATTTTCATCTGGCATGAACCAGGAACCAGATACCAAACCCTTAAAATCCTTAAAAGGGGCCTGTATGGAGGTCGTGGTTTGATGGTGCGGGGAGGGATTATGATTGGTGCACGTACACCCCTGCATGTCTTTGACAGGGGTACTGTAACAGGTCAGGTGCAACGTGACGTCATTTTGCAACAGTATGTCCGGCTTTTCAGGGGTGCAGTGGGTCCCACCTTCCTCCCGATGGATGATAACGCACGGACCCACCGACCTGCCATCGTGGAGGAGTACCGTACAAGATATCAGGTGAATGGAGTGGTCTGCCTGTTCTCCAGACCTAAACCCCATCGATCGCTGCACGTCGTCAAGCCTCTACGACACTTTAGGAGCTCCGACAAGCACTGGTGCAAGAATGGGAGGCTATTCCTAGCAGTTGCTTGACCATCTGATCCAGTGTATGCCAATCTGTTGTGCGGCCTGTGTATGTGTGCATGCTGATAATATCCCATATTGATGTCGGTGTACATGCGCAGGATACAGTGGCGTTTTATAGCATATGTGTTTCGGGACGGTTTTCTCAACTTATCACCAATACTGTGGACTTACAGGTGTGTTCCCTATGTGCCTATGCTATTAGCGCCAGTTTTGTGTAGTGCCACGTTGTGTGACACCACATTCTGCAATTATCCTTAATTTATGAGCATGACTGTACATCAATAGTCCGCAATACAACGTACGGCACGTAGCGGAGCGTACCCCATATCACTACTGGTTATTTCCTTTCCTGTTCCACTTGCAAGTAGAACGAGGGATAAGCAACTGTCTGTATGCCTCTGCATGAGCGATGATTTCTCGTATCATATCTTCGCGATTCTTACGCGCAATGTAGGTTGAAGGCAGTAGAATCGTTCTGTATGCAGCTTCTCTAAATTTTCTCAACAGTGTGTCTGGAAAAGAAGGTCGCCTTTCCTTCTGAAATTCCCATTTGAGTTCCCGAACCATCTCTGTAACACTTGCGTGTTGTTCAAACCTACCAGTAACACATATCAGCAGCTAGCCTCTGAATTGCTTCAAAGTCCTCCTGTAATCCAACATTGTACGGACCCCAAACACTCGAACAATACTCAAGATTAGTTTACAACAGCGTCCTATATGCGGTCTCCTTTACAGATTAACCACTCTTTCCCAAAATTCTCGCAATACAATAAAGTCGACCATTCGCCTTCCCTACCTCAACCCTCACATGTTCATTCCATTTCATATCGCTTTGCAGCGTTACGCCTAGATATTTAAACGACATGATTCTGTCAAGCTGGACACTACTAATGCTGTATCAGAACATTACGGGGTTTGCTCCTACTCGCATGCATCAGCTTACATTTTTCTGCATTTATAGGTAGCTGCCATTCGTCACACAAACTAGAAATTTTGTCTAAAGTCATCCTGTATCCTCCTACAGTCACTCAACTTCGACGCCTCACCGTACATCACATCATCAGCAAACGACCGTAGATTGCTTCCCAACCTATCCGCCGAATCATTTATGTATATTGAAAACAATAGCAGTTCTATCTCAGTTCCCTGTGCAACTCCAGGCGATTCCTTTGTCTCTGTTGAACACTCGCCGTCGAGGACAATATACTGGCTTTAATAACTTAAGAAGTCTTCAAACCACTCACATGTCTCTGAACTTATTCCATATGCTCGTACATTCGTTTACAGCCTGCAGTGGGGCTCCGTCTTAAATGCTTTCCGGAAGTCTAGAAATACGGAATCTGCCCGTTGCTCTTCATAAAGAGTTCGCAGTATATCACGTGAGAAAAGGGCAAGCTGAGTTTCGCACGAGCAACGCTTACTAAAACCCTGGTGATTCGTGCTCATAAACTTCTCTCTCTCTGAAAAATTTAATATATTTGAACTGGGAATATGCACATGGATTCTGCAGCAAACCGATGTTAGGGATGTTGATCTCAAATTTGCGGTTCCGTTCTTTTGCCCTTCTTATATACAGGAATAATCTTCGCTTTTTAGCAGCAGCTTGAGCCATCGTGTTGGGCGAGATTTACGATAAATAAAAGCTAGGTAAGGGGCCAAGGCAGTAGAGGACTCTTTGAAAAACCGAAAGGGGATACCATACAGATCTTGTTACTTATTTGTTTTCAGCTGTTTCAGTTGTTTCCCTATGCCAGGGATCCCTAATACTACGTGGTCCATATTGGAGTCTGTTCCATGGTCTAACGACGGTATGTTTGTACGATTCTCCTGCGCGAACGATTTCTTGAAACTGAAATTTAAAACTTCGGCTTTCGTTTTGCTGTCTTCTACTGCCACACCGGACTGGTAAACTAGTGAGTGGATGGAAGCTTTTTTCTCTGCCTTGTGATGACTGGGTGTTGTGTGATGTCCTTAGGTTAGTTAGGTTTAAGTAGTTCTAAGTTCTGGGGGACTGATGACCATGGATGTTAAGTCCCATAGTTCTCAGAGCCATTTGAACCATTTGATGGAAGCTTTAGACCAATGTAGCGATTTAACATAGGACCCGAATTTTCTCGGTTTCTCTGCCAGGTCTTTGGCAAAGTTATCACTGTGGGAGTAGTTGTATGCTTCGCGTATAGATCTTTTCACATACGCACGAATCTCTACTAACCTTTGCTTGTTGTCGTTTGCACGTTCTCTTTTGAATCGAGAGTGCAACAGCTCTGGCTTCCTTGGCATTTTCCGAATCTCGTTATCAAACATAGTGGGTCTATTACGTCCTTAGTCCACTTACTAGGCACGTAATTCTCCTCTACGTCCACCTTACTGGAGCTAGATCAATTCACAAGTGAGATGCTAACAACTGGCGGCCGCGGTGGCCGAGCGGTTCAAGGCGCTTCAGTCCGAAACCACGCGGCTGCTACAGTCGCAGGTTCGAATCCTGCCTCGGGCATGGATGTGTGTGATGTCCTTAGGTTAGTTAGGTTTAAGTAGTTCTAAGTCTAGGGGACTGATAACCTCAGATGTTTAGTCCCATAGTGCTTAGAGCCATTTGAACCATTTACTAACAACTATTTATCTGCTAAGCATCGTACAGCCTCGGAACACATTCTTCTATAAGTGGAACCGAAACCCGCTTGGCATGATTTTCCATCATCCGAATACAACATTCGAAGAAGCTCTACTCGAAATAACAGCCTCCCAAACAAAAAGACCCACAACATCATGCCTTCCCCGTCCCTTATTCAAAACGTGATGCATGAGTTTCCACTATTACACGACGCCTCCACTGCCACCAGCCCCCACCCCCATATATTTAATAAATTCACCGCACACATCCCCACAGAAAGAAAATAAACATATTACCGTTCGTTCATAAGCACCGGTTTAGTGCATGGTGTATCTTACAGTGGACACGTAAGAAAAATAGCAAGTTAACTCCACTTTAAGAGAGAGACTGAGTCTTTATCACTCAACCGTGCCTGACTGACTGCCAGAAATTATCACGACGACACCTCCACATGTAACTGTCGGATGGCTGTTCAGACAAGATCTTCGTCAAACGAATGTGAACACGACGTACATGAAATCTACAATATTCTCCGATTACACTTACACTTTTACTAAAATTTAATAGTCTACTCCTAACTTTTCATATCCCGCCACAACGTTAGACTATTAAATATTACGGACGGATACATTTTGCAAAAATACTGCTCGAGGTCAAGGATCAGTGAAACAAAATACTGAAACAAAGGAGTAAAACAAACAAATAAAACAAAACATTAATATGTTACATCACTATAACACACAAATTCAGACTAGATCTCTCATCGGATAAATACTTTGTATTCGAAAGGAAAATTTGTTCATAAATAATTCAAAGTTCACGAAAATTGTAATCATTCGTCAGTAGGACAACCAAAGATAATGTTTTATCTGTGAGCAATTAAGAGTGTAAGTTCCATGGTCAGATCCCATGGTTAGTTCCTTATCACATACCCACGGCCAGTTCGTTAACGAATAATGTCACCTCGTAACAGTGTCGATGGGCGGTATCGAGAGCTCAAGTTGACCCATTTCTACAGTCAATTTAGCTCTTATAAATACTAAAATAAGTTAAGAGTTTGAGTTAAATACTAGTTGTTGCCTACTTCGAACAGAATAATTAAAAACATTGAACCCAACACACTGAAACGAACTTTAAACTGTGATTACTCCAGTTGTCGCTCCTAATTAGTGCTCACGCCTCAAGAACCTTGGCCAATACAGCTTGGAATTCAACACCACCGACAGATTACTACTTACCACAAATTCTACAATGCCATGCATTTTGCCTAATCTCTGTACCCATCTTCCCTGTCCCACACTTATCCTCCACCAGCTCCTCAGTTCTTCGAACATTTTCACGAATGCTGCACATCCCGTAAGGCTGACGAGTAAAAATCTGTTGCACTACCTTTAGTAACATGTACCTGACACCGCCCGTCTCCATATTTCATCCCAACCTCAGCAGACTCCCTGTTCATAACTCGGAAATACGCGCTCACGTTTAACCATTTTGCTCATTCCTAGCCCCAGTATCCTCTCTTCGTATAAAGGCAAGAATGTCCCTCCTGACCACAATCAGAACCTTGTTCCACTTTGTTGCAGCCCCAACTTAGCAATGGTGCAAATGGCTCTGAGCACTATGGGACTTAACTTCTGAGGTTATCAGCCCCCTAGAACTTAGAACTACTTAAACCTAACTAACCTAAGGACATCACACACATCCATGTCCTAGGTACGATTCGAACCTGCGACCGTAGCGGTCGCACGGTTCTAGACTGTAGCTCCTAGAACCGCTCGGCCATCCTGGCAGGCCCCGACTTAGTGATCAGACATGTTCCAATCCATTCCCCCTCTCAGACATATTGCCTCTCGCCCATCCATTCTCACTTTTTACCCTTACGACTCTTTGGGGACGTGATTGCCATAAACAGCATCGTCATCTACATCATAGCATCTGATACACCATCATCAAGTGCATTTTTTGTGATAATTCCATCAAAATTACTCATAATGTATTGTATTTTAATCCTACAGTGTTATCCATTTTAATTATAAAATATTGTGAGTCCATTTTTTTAAGACCATTAGGCTGAAGAACAGCAGTATGGGTGCCTCCAGCTCGCACCTACATCCCCTCCCTCGTCCCAGGTGTGAGGAATGAGATGACCAGTAAAGAAGAACCCTAAACCATAATGCAGAAATTCCAGGAGTAACCAATTCTAAGAAACTGAGTGGATAACAGCAGCTACTTTAATATAGTGCCTGACAAAAAAGTGGAGCACCCAGAATACATGGTCAGATGTCAAAGTAATTTTGTACGTGTACACACCAATGGAGGGTAGGTACATGATTAGATCTATGTGGTTAGTGTTCTTTACACCATTTTTATCCTGCAGCCTTACATGATTATGATCCTAAGGAAACGATGACATTACCTGCTAGTGGGCACTGAAATACATCAATTGGGACACGTACACGGATTTTTCCATTTCTCATGAAGAACTGGCTTGCCCACCCTGACCATCCAACTCAGCCCACGATCGACCCAAAATCTTCAGATCGTCTTAGGAGGCGACCTGTACCTTGGTAGACAGATGAGTGCTGTTCAGCAATCTGAGACAGGCGTGCAGCTCTTCGACGGTTTAAATGCTGCCCAACAGTAGACAATCTCACAGCCTTTCGAGTCACGAGAGCCAAGGCTCGACGCGTAATTAAGTAGAGCACGAAACGGTCATGGCAAGTGTTCCCGGACTCCATCAACAATTCCACCTGTTCTACAAAAGTATGGGAAACCACCCAGAGGATTTCTTGTAAACACTTTCGTCTACCAATAGCAGTAGTGTTGAAATGTGGTGTATCCAAACAACGCCCAGAAACACCGCTCAGACGGTGGCAGAGCATTTTGTGGCGACTGCTGCCGATGACAGCCAGGATCCGGCACTTCGCCGCCATGGTGCGACTGCACAGAGGGGCAAGTTGGACTTCAAATTCCACAATTCTGAGTCTTACAACTGACATTTCTCCATGTGCGAGCTGGAGCTGGCACTGAGACTCGTGATGCTGCCCAGTCACGATCAAATCCAGTACTCCAAGCTTCGACATTTGCCAGCAGCGTCAAAGTAAATCCTCCTTGAATGCTTTAATCTTATATGGCAGGCAGACAACTTTCCCAGCTCGTAAAGAGAGGCGATTCTGATACCTCTCTTCGAACCAGGAAAGGACCGCATATGCTTCAGTAGTTACCTGAGCGTCGCCTTAACTAGCTGTGTAGAAAAGACCCCAGAGCGAATGGTTAACCGTCATCTGGTGAGGTTGTTGGAGACCAGCCAACTCCTCAGCCGCTCTCAGTGTGGATTCCGGAGATTTCGGACCGCTGTCAACAACCTGACCCTACTAGGGGCAGCTGTTCAGCAGGCTTTCTTACGTAAACATGGGCTGTTAAGACGGGTTCTCAATTTTCTGCAGATAACTCTGTGTGTGTTCATTTTAATCGTTCTCGTCGTATTTTTAATTTAACTGAGTTGCATATGAATTTAAACCTAAGGACACCACACACATCAGGCTGTTCACGCCATGGATCATCAACCGAGAAACCTAGCACAGCTGCCTGTGGCACTGGAGTGGCATGGCTCCACATCGCTGTTAATACCATCCAGAGCCCCACTGACTCTCTTCCTGCACAAAAAAAAAAAGGCTCTGGGGACAATGGGACTTAACATCGGACGTCATCAGTCCCCTAGAACTTAGAACTACTTAAACCTAACTAACCTAAGGACATCACGCACACCCATGCCCGAGGCAGGATTCGGACCTGCGACCAGAGCAGCAGCGCGGTTCCGGACTGAAGCGCCTAGAACCGCTCGGCCACCGCGGCCAGCTCTTCCTGCACATCTCGCAGTGGTCCACACTGCAAAAAGTGGTTATTCATGCTTTTGAGCGGTGGCCCTATTAATGTGACTGCGCAGTGTATTTCAACAAGATAACACAAGACAGCAAGTTGCCTGTCCTGTTCTGAGTTACACCGATACTGTTGGCGTTGAGCCACAGGCATGAAACACTTAGAGCAAACGCCATTTGACTGTGTATTGTTATATTTATCTTTTGTATTATCCGGATTTCTCCTTTTATGCCATTTTCAAGTACAATGTTAAAAGTTGTAAGACCATTATTAAGTCATATTTGTTAAGGCAGTCCAAAACTGGTAAAAAACGCTAACATGTGTTAGTCTTGTTCACCTGCAGTAAATTGGGACGTAGTACTTAGAATCCCTAGTTCCTTAAACAGCCCTCTGAAGGACTTCCTTGAGTTCACAACAAAGTAATTCGTATTGCACGTTTTTGGGTTCAGAAAACTACAGCTTGGCTTAATGAATTACCCCAGAAAATAATTCCACATGACATTATGGAATGAAAGTAAGCATCGTAAGCTAGCTTCTTTACTTTTATATCACCTATATCTGACAACATTCGCGTAGCAAATACAGATTTGTTTAGGTGCTTCAGCATTTCTGTTGCATGCTTCCTCCCACTTAAATTTATTGTGAAGCTGTACTTTCAAGAATTTAACGCTGTCATCTTTTCTTAGCCGGCCGCGGTGGTCTAGCGGTTCTAGGCGCTCAGTCCGGAGCTGCGCGACTGCTACGGTCGCAGGTTCGAATCCTGCCTCGGGCATGGATGTGTGTGAAGTCCTTAGGTTAGTTAGGTTTAAGTAGTTCTAAGTTCTAGGGGACTGATGACCATAGATGTTAAGTCCCATAGTGCTCAGAGCCATTTGAACCATTTTGAACCATCTTTTCTTATCTGCTTGTCGTCACATTTGAGGCAGGAAATTTTACAAGTTCTGAACTGCATATGGTACGTTTTTTCCGAGGTTTAGTGACAGATCAAAATGGTTCAAATGGCTCTGAGCACTGTAGGACTTAACATCTGAGGTCATCAGTCCCATACAACTTAGGACTACTTAAACCTAACAAACCTAAGGACATCACACACATCCATGCCCAAGCCAGGATTCGAACCTGCGACTGTAGCGGGCGCGCGGTTCCGGAGCGAAGCGCCTAGAACCGCTCGGCCACTCCGGCCGCCTTTAGTGACAGAGAAGTGCCTAGGACCCATCAAATAATGTCCACGAAAATTTCCTTAGCCGACCTTTCTAAGGCTATACTTGATTTACTATGTATTGCAGTGTTTGTATAATCTCAAACAAAACGGACTTGGCATTTGGTAATATTACTGATGAAAAGTCATCGATATACCCAAGAAAAAATAAGAGCACTAAGATAGAACCTTGTGTGACACCACATGTTACTGTTCCCAGTTGGATGATGCCTGATAGCTTAATACATGTCTTCCTGTTACACCATAATATTCTAATTTACTTAGTCAGATGCCTTTGACACATCACAAAATATACCAGTAGCCTATAATTTATTGTCTAATGAATTATGTACAAACTCACTTAATGTGTAGATAGCCTTCTCGATATTGAAACCCTTTAGAAATCCGAATTATGAATTTGATAATATTTTATTTGTGATCAGATGGTTAAGAAAACGACTGCCTATTACCTTTTTTACAATTTTTGAGAATGATGGAGAGGGGGGTCGGAGGGGGGGGGGGAGCAAAAGTGAACCTGGACAGTGGTTTGATGGCATTTCATTATCTCCTTTCCTATACGAAGATTTAATGTCAGCATATTTCAACCATTCAGAAAATGTGCCACTGATAAAAGACTAGTCACGCAAAACAACTTGAAATGTCACTTAACTCCGAGGCACACCTTTGTTGATACTTTATCATAGTTTTTTTTATTTTAAAGATTTTATGGTGGACATTACTTCTGATAGTGTTGTGATGATGGTGATGATGATGATGTTTGGTTTGTGGGGCGCTCAACTGCACAGTCATCAGCGCCTGTACGAAGTCCCAATTTTTACACAGTCCAATTTTTAACTCAATCCAATCTAGCAACTGTCACAAATGATGGTGATGATGAAATTATGAGGACAACACAAACACCCATTCCCTGGGCAGAGAAAATCCTCAACCAGGTCGGAAATCAAACCCAGGATCCCGTGATCCAGAGGCAGCAACACTAACCACCAGACCACGAGCTGCGGACTAGTGTTGTAATGGTCATACTCATATTATTGTAATTATTTTTGGTGACTGGTCTGAGATATTCCATGGGAGCATCTACTGAAACTGACAAACTCATCTTTTCAGTAACTCTGCACACATCTGTTACCTTTGTATCGTTTACTCTTAATGCTATGCGCTCCTCTTCATCTCTGGTTCTACCATTCCCTTCCGTCTCTATATCCCATATTGTTTTTGTTTTGTTATCTGATGTGACTAAAATTTTCTGATCATGAATTTGCTTTGATATCCATAATACTACCTTCAACGTTTTGCAGTATGTATTGTAATGATCTATAAGAGAGCTGTTTCTGACTGATAAATATAGTTTCCCTTCCTATAGCAGATTTTGTACCCTGATCAGTATAAACATTTAGCAAAAGGAACTTCATATCATGGTCTGAGAGGCTATGTATTACTGGTTTTATAATATAATTTTCTTCATGAGACTATAAAAATATTTTCAATGGCCGCCTTTGTGGCTTTAGCTACTGTAGCTGCAAAGTTAACAGTATAAATGAAGTTGAATGACAATGCTAATGATTAAAATGAGTTCTTACTGGAAGAATTTTCAAGAAACTCTGCATTAAAATCACCAGCAACCACTAAGTCTTCCTCTTTTGTTGTTACATAGGCCAAAGCGATTTATGAAAAGATTAAAATTACCTGCTAGTACTCAGTATACATTTACTATTATGAGTGACTTATTTTCAATTTCTACTTCTGTTCCACATACTTCTATACGCGGCTCTAGCCAAAATTTATGAATATCTGTGTTATTAAATTTATGGCAATTCGTGACGAATGTGGCAACTCCTCCAACCTCCGTTTCTACCCTACGAAAGTGAGAAGCTAAGTCTTGCAACACTTAACACATCTATAACCAGTGATCACACGATGTTCAAAGAGGTAGATTATGTCAACTGGATTCGATGGCTCTGATTCATCAATGTAGACAATTGTATTGTATTGTATGGAACTGGAGACCTAGAAACGATGGAGATACTTCGTCCCTGCCGTAGCCCGCAGTGATACACAACCCCACAACAGGCTACAGCAGTCCACCCAACCTACCGCACCGAACCCAGGGGTATTGTACGGTTCGGACCCAGTGGAACTCCCCCCTTCCCCCCCCTCTCCCCCCTCCCCCTCCCAGGAACACACCCTCACACCAGACGAGCGTAACCCCAATGTTTGCGTGGTAGAGTAATTAAGGTGTACGCGTACGTGGAGAAAGTGTTCGCGCAACAATCGCCGACATAGTGTAGTTAGAGGCGCAAAGTTGTCTGACAAAGTTCTAAGCCTGTTACTTCTGTTACCTGTTGTCACTTTCCACCTCTTTTCACCCTTCTCCTTCGTTAATCTGTCCAAATATCCCCTGGCCTGATCTAACCCAGCCCGTAGAGCATCAATTTTTCCCTCCTGTTCCATCATCTTCCTATCTCTACTACATATCTTAAAGAACCACTGATGGGTCTTGATTCACTTCCCCAATTCCCACGCCACTACAGTCACCCGAATGGAAAAAATTACTGCATCCATCACACCAAACCCAGGAGCTAACAATTCTACGGCAAATCAGGCACTTTTCACTCATGGAAAAAATAGTATTTTAGTGAGAATAAGTCAATTAAATTACCGAAAAACAAGAAAACGCGTTTACGAAAAGTAGGCCTCGCAATTCTATGTAAATAAAGATGTAATGTGTAAAGTTTCTAGATCCAGCAATATAAAATTTCCGCTGCATTTCGCAAATGAGAATTAAAACAATGAAGCGATATGCTGTACTTAAGTTGCTGGAAAGAAAAAAGAATCATTAAAAGAGAGATTCTTTAAGTTTATTGCGCAAAAACGTAACAAAAATACGCTAATAACCATACTTTATGATATCTTTCCGTTTTCTGGAATAAAACGCAAAGAAGAGTCAAACTGTTTATGGTAAGCTTGAACAACACACTAATACACGTACGAGGTCTTCCAACTATATCCGGAACTTCGCCCACAAAATTTTTCTCCGCTTACCATTTACTTACTTCTTCGAAATACTGTCCTCCACAACTGATACACCGCTCGCAACGCCGTTTCCATTTCCGGAAGCAATCTTGGTACGCATCTTGCTGGATAGCGAGAAGCGCCGTCTACGAATTTCCTTTTATCTCGTATGTGTTGGAAATCTTCGTCCTTTAAACGAGGTTTTCAATTTTGAAATAAAAAAAAAAGTCCGCAAGGGCCAGTTCCGGAGAGTACGGAGAATGAGGCAGCAGTGATTTCGTGTGCAATATTCATGCGCCAACAGGGATGAATTGTCTCCCCACATTTAAGGCCATTTCCTTCTCAAATTTTCTCGCAGGCTTCGCAACAAGTGCCGATAGTATCAGCGATTAACAGTTTTCCCCTGCGGCACGAATTCATGATCAACTAATCCTTCATAGTCAAAGATAACTATCGGCATGGCTCTGACATTTGACCTGACCTGACGAGCTTTTTCTTGGTCTTGGTGAACCTTTACCGACCCATTGTAAAGACTGAACCTTGTTCTTAACATCATAACCGCAAGCCCATGTCTTATGACCAGTTATTTATGATTCCCTTAAGAAACATCTCGTTCTCATTTGCACGACACAAAACCTCTTCACAGATTGCGAGGCGAAGGGCTTTCTGGTGTTGAATCATGAACCGGGGGGCAAACTTGGCGCAACACGATGCATTTCAAGAGCCTGTGTCAGGATTTCATAACAACTGAAATGTTACATTCTTCTGCAATCTCTTAAACAGTCAGTCTTCGATTGGCACGTACAATTTCATTGACGTTCCTGAGATGAGCGTCGTCGGTAGAGGTCGAAGGGCGACCTGAACGAGGACCATCTTTAACTTCCGTCCGGCCATTTTTAAACCGTGTGAATCATTCGTAACACCGAGTACGGCTTAAGCACTCATCACCGTAGACTTTCTGCATCATTTGGTGTGTCCCTGTAAAGGTTTTCTTGAGTTTTAGGCAAAATTTAATGTAGACGCATTGCTCCCCTAACTCTGCCAGTTCGAAATTTGCAAACTTTGCGACACAACGTTCCACACAGTACAACTCTGAACAATAACTAACAAACGTACGAGGCGTGTTTTTTAAGTAAGTACCGTTTTGAAATTAAAAGAAGACTTGCTAAGATATCTCAATAATTTTATTTTTACATGAAAGCCTGTACCGTAATCTACGCACTGACGCCATTCCAGTCTTTTTGGTTTACGTTGTGTATTGAGTGTTTAACATACCTCCGATAACCGTTTAGTCCCGCCGACTGTGAAGTACGGGCTGTTATAAGATTGCTTGGTGCTAAAGGCCTAAAAGCGATCGATATTCGTTGTGAGATCTGTGAAGTTCACGGAGAAAACATTATGAGTGATGGAATGGTAAGCAAGTGGGTGACAGCATTTAAAGATGGCCGCACAAATGTGCATGATGAAGAGCGGAGTGGGCGTCCTTCGGTCGTTAATGAAAGTTTGGTGCAGGAAGTGGACAATAAGGCGAGAGAAAACAGACGCTTTACGATTTCCTCCTTGCGGGATGGCTTTCCTAATGTTTCTCGTAGTGTTTTCTATGGCATTGTGATCGAGCACTTCAATTGCCGAAAACTGTGCGCACGTTGGGTACCGAAAATGTTGACGGATGTGAACAAAAGCAAACGTTTAGACAGTTCATTGACTTTCCTTGAGCGGTACCACAACGACGGTGATGATTTCTTAAGCCAAATTGTTACGGGCGATGAAACATGGATGGCCTACGTCACACCAGAATCAAAGCAACAGTCCATGGAAGTTGAGCAAGGGCATCGTTTTGCTGCAAGACAATGCCCGTCCGCATGTGGCGAATCAGACCAAAGATCTTATCACATCTTTTCGATGGGAAACTCTAGATTATTCTCCTTACAGCCCCGATCTTGCGCCCAGTGCCTACCATCTGTTCCTGCACTTGAAGAAACACCTGGGCTGTCAGCGTCTTCAAGACGATGACGAAGTCAAAACAGTGGTAATGCAGTGGTTAACAAGTCAGGCGGCACACTACTATGAGGAGGGTATTCAAAAACTGGTACAACGTTATAACAAGTGCCTCAATATTGACGGAAGTTATGTAGAAAAAGGGATTAAGGTACAGGCTTTCATGTAAAAATAAAATTTTTGAGGTACCTTAGCACGTCTTTTTTTAATTTCAAAACTTTACTTACTTAAAAAACACGACTCGTACAGCAATGGAACTTCCGGCAATTACACACTAAACACAAGTGTGTGTGTGCAGGGATGCCAACCGTATTTCGCTCCAGCACACCATTGGGGTGAAATTACGAATGTTCCGGAATTTTTTGAACAAAGCTCGTATTTAACAAGTTTGTTTGCATGGCCATCCTCCGCAGCGAGCATAGAAATATTTCCTTTGAAAATAAAAACCACTGCACTGCAATTTATTTCTCCCAGACTCGTTTCACCCTGTTTTAGTCTAAGGCATCTTCAGTGCGATCAAAATTGTATCATTCTAGATCCCACTGAAGATATCTTAGAGTAAATAAAAAGGTGAAACGCATCTGGAAGAAATAAATTACAGTACAGAATGAAAAGGCGGTTTTCATTTACAAAATAAAAACCTCGTATTTAATTAGCTATCGGTATTAAACTAAGTTTTATTTCAGTCTAAATCACGTATCTGCACGTGAGCACAATACTCGTGCGTCTCGCCTAGCGCAGGGCTACCAACTCCTCAACTGCTGAACAAACTATGTTCATCTTGGATAAGCAGCTACAACTACAAATAAAATGAAAACTTCTTAACAGTCAGAATACAGCACACTATCTTAAATGGTGAGCTATCGTCGAACACGGAAGCAATTTCGAGTGTGCTCCAGCGAAGTTTGATAGGACCATTACTGTCTATGTTACGTATTAATGGCTTAACAGTAATAGTAAATGAAAGCTCAGAGTTTTCCATGAGGAAATTCTATCAGATGTATATTCTAAAGCCATAACTTGACAAAATATGAGCCGAGTGCAAAGAGTGACTACTGGCCATTAACCCAGATAAATCTGAAGCTGTACATTCCACGGCAAAACCTACTCGTATAGGTCGACGTGCGCGCCAATTCCAGCATCCTACCAGAGACTCTGTCGCCAAACGTGTTCTTCGTTTGGTGTACTCAAACCGGACAAACGTAGCTTTCTCTCACCTACCTTAAACTTATCACTTCCGAAAAAGGCAAATTTTTGTTAACTGGTTATCAGCATTTCAATACGTGGTATCTCACAGACCCATCGATGTCTGCATTACCGCGATTTTAGCGCTTGCAAATGTTTGAAATTGTGCGTGCAATGACTTTATTGGCCAATTTCAACGCTTAATTACTCGGAAACGGCGCAACTCATAGAATTTTATTCTTAAAAATTACTTCGCAGCACAGCTTCCCCTGCCACACCCTTTACAAGCTTTTCAGACTGTTTCTGAACACACTGTATAATAACTCGACCGCACGAAGTCTGGACTTTGGAAGTTTTTCCAAGCTTACCCATGATCTGAGGGCGCCAACACTTTCGAGGGGTCCACGTGTTTACCGAAGTAGCCTTTTGCGCACTGCCGCCGCTTTACCTGGAGGTGACCAGTCCGAGCTACAGCCAGTTGCACCCAGCCTGTATGTTTGAGCTGTAGCCCGATAACACACGAGGCCTGTGCTTCGTGTAAACGCAGTCCCACTAATTGGCACCCAGTGGAAATAGGAAGGATACATTTTCAGCGTTATCTCGTGCGCTCCCACAAAAGACATCGCTTTTGTTAACGTCAAGATAACCACAAGCTGTAATTGCATCGTTCATGAGCCCAAGAGTGTCAACAAACGACGGTGCTCAGTTCGAATGTCACGGAGTAGTGCTAACGCGTCTCTAAATTTTTTCCGGCGGAGATCCTTCACATAAATCGAAACGAACGCCGTCTTGTTTCCGTCCTTTTCGTTGCTCTCGGTTTCTGGGTTCATCATCGATTTTACTTTCTGGCTTACAAAGAGTCAGGAAACTATTTCACTTTTCGTTTTCAACCCAAATCATCAACCGATTTCATATGAAAAACAAATCACATCCAATGCTGTGACTTTAGTGAGCATCAGGCGGAACCAACAGTGTTTACGTCATACCCAGCATACCACCACGACACAGATTACACATCATGCAAATAGTACGTGATATACAAATCGCCAGTATATCTACACCTACATACATATTCCCAAACCACCACACGGTGCATTTCGGAGGCTATCTTGTACCACTACTAGTCATTCCTTTTCCTGTCCCACTAGCAAATGGAGTGAGTTATGATTACAATTAAGCATGCCAATTACTTGCAGACAGTTCTTATATATATTTAAGTGCATTTGTGACTTACTAAATATTGATTCAGCGCCGGCCGGGCTGGCCGAGCGGTTCTAGACGCTACAGTCTGGAACCGCGCGACCGCTACGGTCGCAGGTTCGAATCCTGCCTGGGGCATGGATGTGTGTGATGTCCTTAGGTTAGTTAGGTTTAAATAGTTCTAAGTTCTAGGGGACTGATGACCTCAGAAGTTAAGATCCATAGTGCTCAGAGCCATTTGAACCAACTAATTCAGCCAAATCCCAGGGAACTGTGAACAGGCTGTTGCGGTTCCAAACTATGAATACTTAGGATGGTTGCCAGTCTGGCATTTTCCTTACAACCAAGGAAAGCTTCATATCAACCTTAGCCGGAACTGGGGCATTAAAGCTGTTTGACTTTTTCTCATTTCTCGAATCATATATCCTATAACAAAAATTATGCCTAGTGTATGCGTATATATGAATATGTTGATGTTAACAGAGTATAGTCAAATCAGTGGTCATCCAATTCTTGATTCACAAAGTTTTTTTTTTTCTCTTCATTTGTAATCCAGGGATGGAGAGGAGTGACCAAGAAAGAAACTTGACATATAAATTTGCTGTAACAGCAGAGCTAAAACTATAGGTTTGTAAGCGAAACTTTTCTAAAAACGAATAGTGTTTATTCGTAAAATTTTACTTCCTTTGGAATACTGGTTATTAAAGAAACTGGGAAAAGCAACCAGCGCCATGTTAATAACAACGCCTACAGTTAGAAACTACTAACACACGACATGAGAATCTGTACACGCTAGGCGCAGATTGAGACGCGTATAGCGCGTGTGGCGCGGCGCAGCGCAATGCGCATTTTTGTAACTTCTTCAAAGGTTCAAATGGGACCGTTAAAATTGGGACGCGACGCGACTGGGACGCGACACGCGCCTATGCCGGGTGGCACGGCGTTGTGGTTGTGGCACAGTTTCTCCCATCGCGCGCCACGCGACGACTGCAGGAGGGGTGAGGTGGGGAGCGGGAAGACAGCCCTGCAACATACTGACTTCGGCATAGCGCATATGGGCAGCGGAAGTATTGCCCATCCGAAAATTACGGCCTTATACCATACCGAATTTCATTGACACTGAGTAGTATTTCGTTTTTCGCCATTTAAGAGCTCCATCTCTTTTCGTTAGTAGATAATAGTTTTCCGTTTCATATATCGGAATTTTTTTTTTGTTTTGTTTATTCTTTTGTCAAGAGCCGTGCACAGTTCAACAATTGGTCAGCCATTAGCAACTGGGATTATATCTTCAGTCTCAACAATGCTTTCAGATCGTAAGAATGGACAGACGATTCATCGTGAAGGTAGTGAATAAGAAATGTTACAAAATCACGTAATCCAGAAGCGAGGAAGGAAAGTAAAAGAAGGTTATCTACTTGCTGCCTATTATGCTGACGTATCTCTACGATCTGTTGCAAAAAGACGCAATTTCCACAGGTATAACGCTTTGTGTTCCTGGTAAAATGCGTCCATGATATGAAGTACATAAGTTTCACTATCATTACTTGCATATAGATGTACTTAGACACGTTACACTATGTACATGTGGACATCGCATTTCCACTGCAAGCTACAAACAATTAAGAAGCCCTCACGAATAACAATGTTTTAATTAGCTCAGCGTGATGAGAAAAAGCATTTCAGTGGTTGCATACACATTATCAGCATTAATAAACTAATTATATAACAGGCTACAAATGAAAAAAAAAATTGTCGGTATTGTTACGAAAGTATGAGTATCCTGAAACTGTGTGCTGATTTGATATATTTAATTTGTTGAAATGTATCGCTGACAAAGGCAGATCTACTTTCATGACAATGTTTTTCAAACGATGTGAACTTCCGGTCACAGGGCACACATGGGTAGCTTCCGCGCCGGCTTAGGTGGCCGAGCGGTTCTAGACGCTACAGTCTGGAAACGCGCGACCGCTACGGTCCTAGGTTCGAATCCTGCCTCGGGCATGGATGTATGTGATGTCCTTAGGTTAGTTAGGTTTAAGTAGTTCTAAGTTCTCGGGGACTGATGACCACAGCAGTTAAGTCCCATAGTGCTCAGAGCCATTTGAACCATTTTTATTTTCACACTAGGAAAATCTTGTTTCATTAGCTGTCGATAACTTTTAAAAACTTACAGTCATTGGAATGAAAAAAATGTTTACGAACTGGCAAAACGCTCTCTCCTCCTTGTGTGTTGTCATTCGCCGAAATCCCGTTTCGATGTCTGGAGCGGTTTAAGAGATATGAAGGATGTTGTGAATATTTCATTCTCGCGGGCGTGCGATCGGGAGTGAGCACGCTACATAGGATCCATTTTCTCGAGATCGGAGACAGAGACCTCCTCCGAAGTCTAAAGAAAAACTGAAAATGTTAGCTAAATTTCATACGCAGCAACATATGCTGTAATATGCACCAAACACAAAATCACAGCGACCCCTATTTTTCATTGCAAACTTTTCAAATTTTCTTAGCGTCTTACTAAAACGTGTGTGTCACAATAAGTATGTCCATTAGCGAGATGATGGGCACTTCGCTACGAAGCTGACATATAACGCTACAAGCAAGGCAAAATTACAATGTTTTTACTGAATAGTTTCTGTAAAATCGTTTGAGAAAGATTACAGGGTGACCGCGCTTCGTTTCTGCCAGCGCAGAGCGTCGCCAACCGGCGTGTGCGAAATATGTGTACGCGTCTCAATATTGGAGAAGAATATTGTGGAACGTGCGCGTCGCGCTGTAGTGTCGTGTCATGTCACACGTGCTACACGCGTCTCAATTTGCGCTTAGCTGCTGTTGACTCATGACATAGCCTATTAGACAGTGAGCGTGTAAGTACAGAGTGCCCACATTCGGTCTGTAGGATAATTGCTCGCTGTCGTCCTCGGACTTCAGTTGTGTTGCAAAATAATACCATCCCTAGTTAGGAAGTACCAGGTGGTTGTAATTAAACTGACGGTGTTTCGACTGCTGCAGTGCGGGTTGTATACAATGCAGGACGTTGAAACATCGTAGGTATCACGTTCATTAATCTGTGCATATGAAATGTTTTCTGTTTTGACGCAGTGTGCTGTTTGTCGCTTGGCGTTGCGTGTTGATTTCTATTGTGGTTCAAATGGCTCTGAGCACTATGGGACTTAACATCTGTGGTCATCAGTCCCCTAGAACTTAGAACTACTTAAACCTAACTGACCTAAGGACATCACACACATCCATGCCCGAGGCAGGATTCGAACCTGCGACCGTAGCAGTCGCGCGGCTCCGGACTGAGCGCCTAGAACCGCGAGACCACCGCGGCTGGCGATTTCTATTGTGAATTGAGTGTTGGTGTAAAGGGTTAAGAAGATTGAAATTTCCTGTACAAAACGCAGTAACTATTGAGAAGTACCGTGCACTCCCTGTAAAGTTGTGTTGTCAGAACGGTAGTAATAGCAGCACTGTATTGCAGGGAACTCGCCGACAGAGATATCTGCGAAGAGGCCCCATGCCAATAAACAGGCTAAAGAATTTGATCAAGAAATTTGAAGAAACAGGTGAATTAGGTGGTGCAGCAGGGACAGGGAGGTAGCCCATTCCCGTGACATTCCCGTTGATGAAGTTGCTGTAGCTATAGCCGACCGTGCATCACGTGCTTCAAACTCTGCAGCCAGTACTCGAGCTGTGTCACGGAAATTGCGGCGCATTTTACACTTGTACCCCTGCAGGATTCACCATGCGCGTCGAACGAAGCCCAAAGATAGGCCACAACGCCATGAATTTATCCTTCGTTTTTTGGCGCACATGAAACTGGATGACATGTGGTCGCGGAATATTCTTTGGATGGACGAGGCCCATTTTACTCTACATGATGCTGTCGCATATGAAGTTCTACTACGCCACATATTGTGCGAGCAGGAATATCCATCACTCTCAGCTTATGTAACTTTCTGGCACGGATTCGCAAACTCCATCAATCTCTAAGCGTTTTTTGGAGGAGATAACATCTCGAGTGTTTGTTACGTGTACAGTGATTAGGCGTACAGTGACATCTGCAAGCTGTAAGGAACTCCATATACAACAAGTGATTCCAGATTTGCAAGAACGCAACTGTGCCCACACCACTGTTTGCATGCAAGATGGGCTGACACCACATGTCGCTTGCCAGGTGAAAGATTTGCTTCGAGACACCTTTGGTAACGACCGCATCATCTCTAGGCAGTTTCAAGATGTGTGGCCTTCCATGTCCCCCAACCTAAATTCAGGTGACTTCTGGTTATGTGGATATCTGGAAAATCGGTGTTTATCAGGGATGTACCCGGACTCGTCCTAATCTGAAGGATACAGGGTATGTAAATAAAGTTTCAAGACTGGTCTCATAACACAACATTTATTGAATACTTTCGTACATCGGACTAAAATTCTTCAAAATAGTGCCTTGACAATCCCAAACCTCTGCCAACGAGGTTTCACTGCTGGTAAGCTCCCTGGAACTCCCTAGCCGGAATGCTGTTCAAAACCCATGTCGAACCCTTTTGGACTGCTATGACACTGTCAGACCACTTCCCTTTCAAGACTCTCTTCTTCTGTGGGAACATAAAGGCGTCACTGGGGCGAGGTGGAGGCTGTAGGTGGGCTGCGGCAGCGTTGCCACGTTGAACCGGGTCAAAATTTCAGTGACAGTGAAGCAGGTGTGAACGGTCGCATTGTCATAGTGGAGCACGTAGTAGTCTTTCTTCTCTGGGCGGACTAGATCTCTCAGATGGCGGACCACTCCAGTATAATGCTGTCCGGCAGGCACAAACTCTTTGTGGATCATTCGTTTTGTGTCAAAGAAAGCAATGAGCGTGCTTTTCACACGTGACTTGCTCACCCGGGCTTTCTTCGGCTTTGGTGATGCGGAGGTATGCCATCCCTAGCTTTGGCTCTTCGATTCTGGATCGTATTTGAAGACACAGGTCTCATCACCAGTGACCACTTTGTCCAAAAATCACTTTCGGTTTGTATATGTCCAAGCATTTCCTGCGAAACAGCCAGACGCTGCTCCTGCTATTCATCTGAAAGCACTTTAGATACAAGTTTCACCCACACTGTTCTCATCATTAGATCTTCTGTCACTAGCTGCAACACAGTCTGGTGATTCAAACCCACTTCATCTGCAATCATTCTGATGCTGAGACGTCGGCCACTGTTTAAAACTTGACGCACTTCGGCCAGATTTTCGTCAGTTCTGCGCGTTGAAGGTCTTCCAGAGCCTTCATCGTCCTCCAAGTCTTCGCGGCCATCTTTGAACCTCTTGTCCCACCTGAAAACCATGGCACGTGACATAGTGTATTCTTTATAGGCCTCTCGAATCGTTTCGAACGTTTCCGTACCTGTCTTGTTCAGCTTCACACAAAATTTGAGCGAACACCGCTTCTCGAAGAGGCGCTACATTTTGGACGCTCCGATTTCTCGACGACGTTTCGAAACACACTCCCTACAATCGCATTGTTTTAACTCCAGCATTTCGCCGGCGAATGCTGACACTTGGCTCGCTTAACCAACACTCCCCACCACCTGGCGCAGGTGTTGAGACCGGTCTGCGCGCACCGCTACTCAGGAAAAATCAGTCTTGAAACTTTATTTACACACCCTGCAGCATACGACGACAAATCGCTCTGATTACACTAGAGCAACTGTCGGAGATGATGTTTTACGGATGTAGCATGTTGGTGAGTCGGGAGACCATAATGAACACACGTTGTAACTTGTGGCCATATTCCAACAAACGAGCGAGAACCAACGCTGTCACGTGTTCCATCGTTCTTCCCCTTTTCCTGCACCCACAGCACATTTGACTGCTTGTAGAACTATTACTTTTTTTGAGAGTACTCCACGAGCACACCGATTAATGAAGATACCTACAGTGTTTCAGCGTCTTGCGATATATGCAGCCCACACTGCAGCACTCAGAATACCGACAGTTTAGTTATAATCGTCCGGTATTTTGCGAAGTGGGATAGAAATGAAGTAGAATGCTCCATTTAATTTAAAAGATTAAAAACGGGAGGAGGCACAACAAATCTGTTACATCATATAAGGATAAAATATTCTCAGTTTTCCGTGGAAGAGGAGGCAGATTTGATTGATTTACTTACAATTTTCTTGACGTGCTATAAATTGACATAATGACTACTCCCTTGATTCTGTGTTTGCTTCAGGGTGAAAAATTGATGCTATCCAAAAGTTACGACGAAGAAATATCAACTTTGTAAGTAGGCTGTTTAGGTTCTTATATTGGTAACGCCACCGCCACCTAGCGCTCTGTATAAAAATCACTGGCTGTGCTGTGTGCAGTCTGTGGCTGGGTGGCATTGTTGGAATTTGCTGTTGTAGTGTTGGGCAGTTGGCTGTTAACAGCGCGTAGCGTTGCGCAGTTGGAGGTGAGCCGCCAGCAGTGGTGGATGTGGGGAAGTGAGATGGCGGATTTTTGAGAGCGGATGATCTGGAAGTGTGTCCATCAGAAACAGTACATTTGTAAGAATGGATGCCATGAACTGCTATATGTATTATGACTTTTGAACACTATTAAGGTAAATACATTGTTCTCTATCAAAATCTTTCGTTTGCTAACTATGCCTATCAGTAGTTAGTGCCTTCAGTAGTTTGAATCTTTTATTTAGCTGGCAGTAGTGGCGCTCGCTGTATTGCAGTAGTTCGAGTAACGAAGATTTTTGTGAGGTAAGTGGTTTGTGATAGGTATAGGTTAATGTTAGTCAGGGCCATTCTTTTGTAGGGATTTTTGAAAGTCAGATTGCATTGCGCTAAAAATATTGTGTCTCAGTTTAAACATAGTCATTTATAATTTTTTTTTTTAAGGAGACGTTTCAACCTGTGACCTTCCGCTCTCGCTGTCGCCGCGTCTCTTTCCTTCGCTTTTTCAATCTTTGCTGGAAACATTTAGGCCGACCTCTGCAGCATACTCAACCCCATACCAATGGTGATCTACTCCATCTTCATGAGAATTTTTGAGTCTTTGTACTAAGTCTATGTTAATTTCTGGAAGTAACAGGAATAAAAAATCTCAAATCGGTTATATCAGTAACTGGTTACTTTGAGCGTTTATAACTGTCAGGTTAAACTGGAGACGAAAAGAACTGGTGCAACCGAAAATGGGTTGTTGCAGCGATAACCGCCATTCGTAGTATGTCTGTATAAGAAAATAAAGTCGATGCCTTGCTTCACATGCAATATAGTATGCGTATACTCCAAGTGCATTTTGTTTACAGTCCTTACCATTAGGTATGTTATAATGTTTGAGATCGGCTCAGGCATATTGTGGTGAACACTGAGAATGGTGCAGGAAATTCTGTTTTTAGGGCATTACGGTCCAGATAAAAATGTGTTTCGTGTCACAACATTAAGTCGACGGTGTACTCGACATGTTCTCATTTGAAGTTTATTTCTCCATCAACTCTCATCAACCCAAAGGGCTGAGCGGACTGTTCTAAATCCGACCTATTGCTAAGCCATATACCAGATGGTTTTGCAATGGAGCAGAGTGAATATGAACTGCAAATATTTGGGAGGCGGATTCTAGTTCCAATATCCGAATTAGAACCAACAGAAATATGGCTAAAATCTTAACTAACTGGAAGCGAGAGGATCCATTCTTCACTATGCCTGAGACAAGACATCCCAGCAAGAATTACAGACTTAAAGGATACTGAAGTATCTGATAATATGAGTAACCTTATATTCGTTCACTCACTGCGTCACACACACACACACACACACACACACACACACACACACACACACACACACACACACACACAAGTGCGCGCACTGGGACGAACAACATGTACATTTCAATAGTATTTGAATTCTCCTATAGTCATCTTAAGTATGTGTAGTAGTAATTCAACCTTGACTCTTAAGGTTTCTGCCTTTACTTCTGTTATTTGCTGCGAGCAGACGATGAACTGTACAAAGTAGTAAAATAGGTTCCTAGTCCCATCTGTCCAACGGTGGACAGCACTGCAGTTGGATACATACATTGTTTCACCAAAAAATCTTCGGAGCTGTATTGAAAACGTAAATGTCGTGTGATTAGGGTCTCCCGTCGGGTAGACCGTTCGCCGGATGCAAGTCTTTCCATTTGACGCCACTTTTTTTCGCTGGGAGGGCAGAGTGATTAGGGGTCGTAACCCGAGGCCCGGTCACAGTGTCCCCTCGCCCCCTCGCCCATCAAGGAATCAGGGATGGTAAGGGGAAATCTTTTGTGGGAATTTTTATTCATTTATTTATTTTTATTTACTGTTTTTAATATATTCTTAATTTGGTTTTACTTTATACCACAACAAAAATGAATGTACCTAGCACCACATTGTGCTCTGAGTAAAGAAAACAATATCTCGGCACGTCCCTACACCGAGGTAATGTATATGGGGAAAACGAAAAAACAAAAAGTGCTGCGTACGTGATGCAGAAGGATGCGTCGCTACTCTCCTTACGCTTCATCATCCAGGTACGTCTTCACGTATGTCGTATGTTATTCCACCGAGAATCGAACTTAGTCTTGTCAGCTCACTCAATGGGTGTCTTCTCCTTCCTGTTGATGATCCAGCTGCGTGGAGGGTCGCGTAGGGCACGCCCTAAGTAATTAGAAAAATACTGTCTGTATTTTTGATTCCGTGTGATCTTGCAATGACGTTCTTGTTGGTAGTTCCAAAAGTCGAAATAAGTAGTGTACCGCATGCGCACAGATCCACGTGACAGCGTTGGTCTTGGTGCGCAGGAAATACTGTTGATCCGGAAATAGTAGAAACCGATGTGTAATGTGTTCCGGAGTCACTCAGAGAAAATACGACAAAATTTGGCGCACCAAGCGCCATACGTCTTCTGCCGCGCCACATGTGAGACGGTGTTCGTCCGTGTCTGGCATCCTGCAGTCTACACATAGAGGCGATTCCGCCATGTTTATCTTGTGGAGGCGTGATCGGGTGATCTGTTTACCATTGACTGTGATGTACCATGTGTATCGGACGTCTGTGTCCAGTGTAACCGCGTGAATCGTCTTCTACACCACCTTCCAATTAACCTGAGGGCTTTTGGTCTCCACGATGTTTGGTGGGCGCCTCTGTTGTAGGACATGATATATATCCCGCGCCGGCGCCTGTTTTGTCGGTGGTACTGAGATACGGATATAGCTGTGTTCAATGTAAAAGTTCCCGAAATAGTAGAAGGGTGGGGGTATGTCTTGCGTCGTCAGTGGTGGCATAATGGAGGGCGGAGCTAAGGACTCCAACAGCAAACCCGTCAAACTTTCCGGGTGGTGGCGCCACAGCTTGATGTGTGAGCTGACATACAGGGCCACAGCTCTGTCATGGAGATGGACGAGACAAGACCTCCCCTTTCTGGGGGAAGGGTCAACGACTCATACCTAACTTTGAAGAGCATGCCTGTACTGACGTAGGCTCCGAATGCCGCTAATAGACGTCGAACCAACAGTAATGGTATTGGAAGAACAAGCGCTGTATGTGGAAGGCGCGATGCGAGGTAAACATTGACAAAGTGTGTCCTTTGTAGAATGTCGAGGGTCCGCAGACGAAGGCTGAATATCTGGACCCGAATTTGTTGCAATAAGCGGCGGTAGTTAAGAACCGTAGTGCGCCGTATGTCGTCGTGAAACTCTATTCCGAGACATTTGATAGTGCCATGAAGCTGTAGAGGTTCGAGACACGCTGGGGTCAACCCGTCTCCTATGGCCAAGGCGACCGATTTGGCGACGTTGAGACAGCTGCCGGAAGCCACACCGTACGTGGTAATCCATTCTAGTGCTCTGATGACATCGTCGCGATTGCGAAACACGAGAACCAGGTCGTCTGCATATGCTGTACAGCGAAACGTGACGTCACGTAAGGTAAGACCAGTGAGGCGTTGACGGAGGCCACAGAGGAGCGGTTCCAGTGCCAGAGCATATAGTAACGTCGACAAGGGGCAGCCTTGACGCACGGAGCGGAAAATCGGGACTGCGAGAGACCCCCGTTAACGAGCACTTTGGATTTTTTTTTTTTTTGTGGTTTTCGGGCGCACAACTTCAATGGTCATTAGCGCCCTGACTACTCTAAGAATGCACCGCGAGGCACAAGTTGACAACAACAACTAAAAGGGAAAACACAATAAAAGACAGACTGACAGGCACAGGATTAAAAAACATCATCAAATGTCCTTAGCGAGGTTTGTCAAAGTGATAAAACAAAGAACACGAGCAGCTGCTCGTGGGTCATCCGCTAAAATGGCATCTAAAGTAGTAGGCAGGTTAAGATCGAGGCGCAGTGTTTTAAGATCGGGACAGGACATTAAAATGTGACGAACCGTCAGCAAGTGCCCACATGGGCAGAACGGCGCCGGCGCAGCCGTCAGCAGATGGCGATGGCTGAACCGGCAGTGTCCAATTCTTAACCTTGCTAAAACGACCTCCTCCCGCCGAGAAGGGCGTGAGGAGGATGTCCAAGCCACGGGAAGAGGTTTTAAGGCCCGAAGCTTGTTGTCGGTAAGTGCAGCCCAATCGGCATGCCACAGCGACACAACGCGCCGACAAATGACCCTGCTAAAATCGGACGAAGGGACACAACAAGAAGCTGTCCGAGGCTGGAGGACCGCAGCCTTGGCCGCGGCATCTGCAGCTTCGTTCCCAGGGATACCGACATGGCCAGGAACCCACATAAAGCTAACCGGCGTACCGACGTCCACCAGCTGCTGAAGAGAGCGTTGGATCCGGTGTACGAAAGGGTGAACCGGGTACGGATCACTGAGGCTCTGGATGGCGCTCAGGGAATCTGAGCAGATGACATAAGCAGAATGTCGGTGGCGGCAGATGTACAGAACAGCCTGGTAGAGGGCAAAGAGCTCAGCTGTGAAGACCGAACAATGGCCATGGAGCCGGTATTGGAAACTTTGTGCCCCGACAATAAAGGAACACCCGACCCCGTCATTGGTCTTAGAGCCATCTGTATAAATGAAAGTCATGTTGTTGAACTTCGAACGAAGTTCCAAAAAACGGGAGTGGTAGACCGAACCGGGGGTGACCTCTTTTGGGAGCGAGCTGAGGTCGAGGTGAACGCGGACCTGAGCCTGGAGCCAAGGTGGCGTGCGGCTCTCGCCCACTCGAAAGGTTGCAGGGAGTGAAAAATGAAGGTGTTGAAGGAGGCGACGAAAGCGAACTCCAGGGGGTAGCAAGGCAGAGACATACAACCCGTATTGAAGGTCAAGAGAGGCGTCAAAAAAGGAACGATAAGAAGGATGGTCGGGCATTCACAGTAGCCGACAGGCATACCGACAAAGCAGTATATCGCGCCGGTAGGTGAGTGGCAATTCGCCAGCGTCAGCATGAAGACTCTCTACGGGACTGGTATAAAATGCTCCGATCGCAAGTCGTAAACCCCGATGGTGTATGGAGTTGAGGCGGCGTAAGATGGATGGCCGTGTAGAGGAGTATACGAAGCTCCCATAATCCAGCTTGGAGCGGACGATCGACCGATATAGACGAAGTAGGACGGTTCGATCCGCTCCCCACGACATACCACTGAGAACACGGAGGACATTTAAAGAACGGGTACAACGGGCGGCCAAATATGACACATGTGGAGACCAGCTAAGTTTCCTGTCAAAGGTAAGGCCTAAAAATTTGATTGTCTCCACGAGTGGGAGAGCAACGGGACCGAGTCGTAAGGACGGTGGGAGAAACTCTTTGTAGCGCCAGAAGTTAATACAGACCGTCTTCTCGGCAGAAAAACGGAAGCCATTGGCGACACTCCAGGAGTAAAGACGGTCAAGAGAACGCTGAAGACAGCGCTCCAAGACACGTGGACACTGCGCGCTGCAATAGATGGTAAAATCGTCCACGAAAAGGGAGCCTGATACATCAGCTGGGAGGCAATCCATTATTGGATTGATCGCGATGGCGAAGAGAGCGACGCTCAAAACTGAGCCCTGTGGCACCCCATTCTCCTGGCGAAAGGTGTCGGACAGGACAGAACCCACACGTACCCGAAACTGTCGATCCATTAAAAAGGAACGAATAAAAAGAGGGAGGCGACCGCGAAAGCCCCACGTATGCATGGTGCGGAGAATGCCCGCCCTTCAACAGGTGTCGTAAGCCTTCTCCAAATCAAAGAACACAGCCGCGGTCGGGCGCTTCCGCAAGAAGTTATTCATGATGAAGGTCGACAAGGTAACCAGATGGTCGACAGCAGAGCGGCGCCTTCGAAATCCACATTGTACATTGGTAAGTAGGCGTCGAGACTCGAGCAGCCAAACCAATCGAGAGTTAACCATTCGCTCCATCACTTTACAGACACAGCTGGTAAGCGAGATAGGTCGATAACTGGAAGGCAAGTGCTTGTCCTTCCCCGGCTTAGGAATCGGGACAACAATAGACTCGCGCCAGCATGCGGGAACATGTCCCTCAATCCAGATGCGATTGTATGTACGAAGAAGAAAACCTTTACCCGCAGGAGAAAGGTTCTTCAGCATCTGAATATGAATAGAATCAGGCCCTGGAGCGGAGGACCGTGATCGGCCTAGTGCGGTTTCGAGTTCCCGCATGGTGAATGGGGCATTATAACTTTCACAATTCGAGGAGCGGAAGTCACGTGGCCTAGCCTCCTCGGCCTGTTTGCGGGGGAGGAAGGCAGGGTGGTAATGAGCGGAGCTCGAAACCTCGGCGAAAAAGCGGCCGAAGGCATTGGAGACAGCCTCAGGGGCCACAAGGACTTCATTCGCGACCTTCAAGCCAGAAATTGGGGAGTGGACCTTAGTGCCAGATAGCCGGCGCAGGCTACCCCAGACAACAGAAGAAGGAGTAGAACTGTTGAAGGTGCTGGTGAAAGCAGCCCAGCTGGCTTTCTTGCTTTCTTTAATAATACGACGACACTGAGCACGTAATCGTTTATAATTAATACAATTCGCCACTGTAGGGTGGCGTTGAAAGGTGCGTAAAGCACGTCGACGAGCACGTATAGCGTCCCTACATGCTGCGGTCCACCAGGGGACCGGTACGCGACGTGGAGAAGAGGTAGGGTGAGGGATGGAATATTCAGCAGCAGCGAGAATGACTTCCGTGAGGTGTGCGACCTGACGATCGCAGCTTGTGAAGGTTTGATCCTGAAAGGTCGCCCTGGAAGAGAAGAGCCCCCAGTCTGCCTTGGAGATGGTCCAACGAGAGGAGCACGGAGAGGGAGTATGCTGCAGGAGATGGATAATACACGGGAAGTGGTCGCTCGAATATGTATCAGCAAGGGCATACCACTCAAACCGGCGTGCAAGTTGGGGAGTACATATAGAGAGGTCTAAATGGGAATAGGTATGAGATGTGTCCGAAAGAAAAGTAGGGGCGCCAGTATTGAGGCAGACAAGATTGAGCTGGTTGAAAAGGTCTGCTAACAAGGAGCCCCTCGGGCAGGATGCTGGAGAGCCCCAAAGAGGATGGTGGGCATTGAAGTCTCCAGTTAACAAAAATGGTGCAGGTAGCTGAGCAACAAGTTGCGTCATGTCTGCCCTGGTAACGGCAGATGACGATGGAGCGTAAACGGTACAAAAGGAAAACGTAAAAGTGGGGAGAGTAATGCGGATGGCAACTACCTGCAGGCCGGTGTGCAACGTGATGGGATCGTAGTAAATATCATCCCGGACCAGCAACATAACCCCTCCATGAGCTGGGATACCTACCACAGGGGGTAGGTCGAAACGCACAGAGGTGTAGTGTGCCAAGGCAATTTGATCGCATGGGCGTAGCTTCGTTTCCTGGAGGGCTACGACGAGCGGACGATGCGAGCGGAGCAGCAACTTCAAGTCCTCTCGGTTGGAGCGAACGCTGCGAATATTCCAGTTAATAAGTGCCATCGGAAGAAAAGGAAGATGAGAGAAGGGGTCACCTCGAAGGCCGCTGAGGGCCTGGCTTCGAGCGAGCACTGCCGCCGCTATCAGTAGGCGGACAGTCATCGTCCATTGGTTCTATAGGTTCATCGGCCATCTTGGGAAGATGGCCGGGAGGGGGAGCTTCCTCCGCCGGTGAACGGCCAGATGTTCGGCTACCAGCGGTGCGGCCAGGCGAAAGGGATGACGGCCTGGGGCGGCAACCGCTGGGTGGCGCAGGAGAAGAAATGCGCCGTGGCGGAGAAGGAGAACTGTGCTTCCTATTAGCCTTCTTGGATGGTCGTTTGGTGGAAGTACCGGACGAAGGCTGGGAGGTCGAGGTACATAGGAAGTCTGCACGGGACGGTTCCTTCTTGAAGGCCCGTGCATCTGACTTCTGGGTCTTCGTCTTAGCAGAAGCTGATGAAGGGGCTGGTGTCTGTGGGGTGATGGGACGAAGAGGAGACGTCGACCGCGCGATCTTAGCACTGGCCGAACGGACGACCGTGGTGCTGAAGGTCAGATCGCATGTCTGGGTTGCTACCTCCCGGGTAGTCCGAGGAGAGGCGAGGACAGTGCTGTATTTCCCCGCTGGGAGCAGCGTGGGCTTCCTACTAGCCAATAGCTTGCGAGCAGCCGAGGTGGACACTTTCTCTTTGACTCGAATTTCCTGGATACAGCGTTCTTCCTTATAGACAGGACAGTCGCGGGAGGATGCGGCATGGTCACCCTGACAGTTCACACAACGAGGAGACGGAGGTGGACAGTCACCCTCATGGGCATCCCTGCCACAAGTGACACATTTAGCCGCATTGGAACAAGACTGTCGAGTGTGATTGAAACGCTGACACTGGTAGCAGCGCGTAGGTGTCGGGACATAGGGGCGAACAGAAATAACCTCGTAGCCCGCCTTGATGCGCGATGGCAGCTTAACACTATCGAAGGTTAAGAAAAGTGTCCGGGTCGGTACAAGGTCATTGTTGACCTTTTTCATGACCCGATGGACAGCCGTCACGCCCTGCTCAGCGAGGAAAGATTGAAGCTCCTCGTCAGTCAATCCGTCGAGAGAGCTACTATAGACTACACCACGAGACGAATTCAAAGTGCGGTGGGCCTCCACCCGGACAGGGAACGTGTACAAGAGTGTGGCCCGAAGCAGTTTTTGTGCCTGAAAGGCACTCTCAGTTTCTAGTAATAAGGTACAGTTACGCAACCTGGTACAAGATTTGACAGATCCGGCTATGGCATCTACGCCCTTCTGGATAACGAAAGGGTTGACAGAGGAAAAATCCTTTCCGTCCTCAGATCGAGAAACTACGAGGAACTGTGGGGCAGGCGGTAGTATTTTTGTCACTGTTGGCTGGTCACGTTTCCGTTTGTGGGTCGAAGTCGAAAGCGATGGAGTAGAATCCATTGCGGAGGAATCCCCCATGATTGCCAGCGTCTCCGATGGCGCGCTCCTTCCTTGTGGGGACCCTCTCAGAGGGCACTCCCGCCTTAGGTGAATGTTTACACCTCAGGTCACACCTCCCGAGAAACAGACGGAGGGACCAATCGGCATGGTCAGAAGGTATCAGCTCAGGCAATCACCCCTCCCCGGGCCTGGCCTTTACCAGGGGGTACGCGCGTGCCTTACATGTCTACCCAGGGCGGGGACTTACGCGTTACCCCGTCACCGGCTACGCGTGCGAACGCGTGGGTCGGCCTTCAGACACGCACAGGGAGGAAGGAAGAAGAGGAAAAAGAAGAGAGAGGGAGAAAGAGGACAGACTGTCTCAAACGCCGAGGCGGAGACCAGAGAAGGCAAGGAGAAGGAGGCAATGAGAAAGCAAGGAGAAGGAGGCAAGGAGAAGGCAAGGAGAAGGAGGCAAGGAGAAGGCAAGGAGAAGGCAATGAGAAGGCAAGGAGAAAAAGGCAATGAGAAGGCAAGGAGAAAAAGGCAATGAGAAGGCAAGGAGAAAAAGGCAATGAGAAGGCAAGGAGGAGTCAAGGGAAAGAGTAAGGAAGACAGTGAAGTGGAGAAGAGCAAAGAAAGGAACCAACAAAAGGAAGGAAGAAACGAGAAGTGAAAAACCAAAAAGACCACGATTATAGGTCGTGAAACCGTCCGTCTCCGGACGCAGGCGCTAACTACCCCCGTGAGGGGGATGGACTCCTTTTAGTCGCCTCTTACGACAGGCAGGAATACCTCGGGCCTATTCTAATCCCCGGACCCGCAGGGGGGGAGCACTTTGGAAGTCGCCCCTCGGAGGAGGCGCATCACAACGTCTGTGAATTGCTGTGGGTACTGCATGTGCTGGAGAACGGACGTTAGGTTCGCGTGATCCACTCGATCAAAAGCTTGGCTAAAATCTAGTGATGCCAGCGCTCCCGGAATGCCGTGTGCCCTGGCTAGGGCTATTAAGTCACGGTATCGACACAGTGCTGTGTGGATGTTGTTGATACCCCCCTAGGGAAGTCTGATCTGGTGAGATGACGTAAGGTAGGGTCGGTCGTAGACGGTTTGCTACTAGTCTGGTGAATATCTTCATGTCGCAGTTGACGAGTGTTAGCGGGCGGTAATCTTGTATTCGAGCCCCACCTTTAGGTTTGTGAATCTGTATAATTATTCCTTCTACGAAGGGCGCAGGGAGCGGCACTGCGGGGGACATAAGCTCCCGACAGATGTCTGTCAACTTGGGAGCCACTACATACTGGAAAGTTCTATAAAATTCCACAGGAAGCTCGTCGGGGCCAGGAGACTTATTCGCCGCTACTTTACCTATGGCGTCGATAACTTCGTCTTCTGTAATGTTCAATAATTCAGCTTGTAAATCCTGTGGACAGTGCCGTAAACCAGTTGTGAGACTGCTGTCACCGTCGTCGGGTCGGAACATCGAGCAGAATACAGTCGTGCGTAATGGTCGAAGAAGGCTGCAGCAACATCGCGTTGTGTGGTGTGATGACGACTGTCCTCAGTGGTGATGATGATCGTATGGTATTGTTGGTCGGGAGGCCCCATGCGGGCAAGTTCGGCCGCAGTATTGCAAGTCCTTTTTAGTTAACGCCACTTTGGCGACTTGCGAGTCAATGATGATGAAATGATGATGATGAACACACAACACCCAGTCATCACGAGGTAGAGAAAATCCCTGACCCCGCCGGGAATCGAACCCGGGACCCCGTGCGCAAGAAGCGAGAACGCTACCGCAAGAACACGATCTGCGGACTCCTCAGTGGTGATGGCATGTATCAGCGCCCGTCTTCGCAGTGTACGTTCTCGGATGACGTGGTACATGGTGTGTCGTTCCGTTGCGAGTCTGTCTTGTGTTCGCGCTCGGACGATCGTCCCTTCGAGGTGTCGGCGCTTATAGGCTACGATCTGTGCCTTCGCATGCTGAACTGTGAACTGTCGTTCCGGTGTGGGTGGCAAGGAGGCGCATTCGCGAAGGACGGTGAAATAAAAATCGAGGGTCTGCCACATCCAAGCAGCAGTCTCATGTCATACGTAATAAAGGTTCTCCGTAGGGCCGGCTTGGCGTAGTTTAACCACCAACTAATTGACGTAGGATACGTCGGGAGGCGGCGGACGCACAAACTCCACGTGTCTTCGATGGCGCGTCGACAATCCGGAGAAGCGAGATGAGCAAGGTTTAATTTCCAGGGATGTCGGCTGCGCCACACCCGTAGGTGACGAAGGGTGACGGCACATATATAGGCCTCGTGATCAGAAAAGGCTACTGGCCACACCTCCGTGTCACTCACCGTTGCTACGAGAGAATGGGAGGCGTAAATCCTATCGAAGCGACTAGACGAGTGACTCGTGAATGGGTATATCCCGGTCTATTTCCTCGGACATGTTCCCATGTATCTACCAGCTGGAGATCGCCGAAGAGTGTCCCAAGTTCGGGGGACGGTGAATGGCGTGGCAGTTGATCTTTAGGGGCTTGGGTGCAATTGAAATCGTCCCCTAATATCAAGTCATCGTGCCTGCCCTGAAAAAGCGGTGCTATTCCTTCTGCGAAGAAGAGCGATCGGTCACGACGGCGATTCGTTCCGGAAGGGGCGTACACATTAATAAACCGGATGCCTTGCACTGTTACGGCCATTCCTCTAGCGTCGGGTAGATATCGGACTTCGTCCGCCTCGAGGCCCTCTCTGAGAACTGCGACTCCACTGTTAGTTGGCGAGGCGTGGGACACATGAGCCGTATAACCATACATACCCGGGAAACCGGCGACGAAGACTTCTTGGAGACAGACAATGTCAACGTCTGCTGCATTGAGCATGTCTTTGAGCAGCGACAACTTCGTACGTGTCCAAATGGTGTTAATGTTGACGGTCGTTAAGCGATAGGTCTGTAGATCGTCTCTTGATGTGCGGGCCGCCGTCAGTGTCGCCGTAAAAGGTGAGGCCTGTAATCTGCAGGCCGCGTCCGCGCCGTCATCTGTTGCTACTCGGGAGGGGCCGAGGTGTGGGAGGAGAGACCCCTCTCCTCATCCACCACAGCGGGCGTAGAATCGTCTTCAATGTCATCCGCCCAAGGTCCATAAGTTAACGGTGGCTGCGGTAGAACACTTGTGGGCTGAGTGACTAAGGGTGAATCCGCAGTTGTTTCTGGTTGTGTACCAACGGCGGGCGCTGTGCTTACAATCTGTTTGCCCGAGAGAGCGGAATAGGGTTTGTCAAAATCAGACGAAGTGACAGGTGAGGGCGATCCTGTGTCATTCATTTTCCTCGTCGTTTCGTCGGCCGTCTGGTCGTCAACTGGAGGCAATCGTCTGAGGGTGTGCGACGTCGCTTTTTATGTTTTCTCGGTGACCTTTGTTTGCGGACGTGGGTTTCTGTGTCCAAAAGAGTTTGTGGTTCCCGTATCGCATCCCCCTCAGGGAGATAGGCAGAGGTCGGTACAACCCTAGCGTCGAGTTCCATTCTTTCGTCCGAATCTTCATGTGGAGTCGACGGGTGTTGTTCTTCAATCTCTGCGGACGCCGTAATGTTGTTGGTCAATGCAGGACTGCCGAGTGTGCATTCTAACGCTTCCTGTCTTCCAAGTGGTTTGTCGTCTGTCAAGGCGGTCGATCGTGTCACCTCTGTGTAATTGAGGGGGAGGGCCGTGAGCGTAGGAGGTGGTGCCGTGTCATGTAATGGAATTTGTGTAACCCGACGTTGAATACACGCCGAGCGCACATGACCCTCCTGGCCGCAACCAGAACAAGTACAAGGTTGTCCGTCTTACATTTCTATTGCTCGACAGCCACCTATGAGTAAGTAGGATTGCACATGTTTCTATAATTCAATTTTCACTTGTCGGGTGCCGTTGAGGACCTGGTAGGTCTCGAAGGTGTTCCATTTTTCGGCCACGTGGCTAATTACCGTCCCATAAGGGCGGAAAGCTGACTTAACTACGTCCGGTGGCACTTCGAAAGGGAGTTCGAAGACTCTTAGTGTGCGTAATCCTAGTCCAGCATGGTCAACAGTAACCTCTCTGATGTGACATCGTCGACGTACCGCTGTGCTGGAATTGTGCCGGGCGAAGGGATCCTGCTACGGAAAGAAGTGACATCCCAGACCATCACTCTTGTCGGACCGTATGGCGGGCGACAGTCATGGTTGGTATCCCACTGCTGCCCGGGGTGTCATGAGATAAGTCTTCACCGGTCATCGGGGCTCACTTCGGAGCAGGGCCCATCACTGAAGACAATTCTACTCCTCTCAACACGATTCTGGGCCCAACCTAAATCCATGTGACTCCTGGTTATGGGGATATCTGGAAAACCGATACCAACCTCGTTGCTGCTCGTCATACTACCCAACAACCAGGAGAGATGGTCTGGACTGCTCTTTCGTTTCACAACCAGACCCCCAAGATGCGCTGAAATTTAGAAACTATACACCCTGATTGCAAAAACAAGAATGAAGATTTTTTACATGTAAGGAAAAAAAGTATTAAGAAGTAAAAAAAATCATGAAGTTTGCGATCCAGCCCATGAATGGAAAAGCCAGGAAGCAGCGTATTTGATGAGCTATCGCATTGCACAACCGGGCAAAGCACACACTATCGCTGAGAATTCAATAAAACCATGTGTGGCAGACGTAATGCAATATATGCTCGGTAAAAATTGTACAAAGGATATTTTTACAGTGCCGCTTTCGAGCGATACTGTTTCGCGTCGAATTAACGGTCACACAGGCTACATCAAACAAGAACTAATCGGCCGCCTTCAATGCAGCAAATTCGTCTTGCAAATGGATGAGTCGGCTGATATTTCTGGACTGGTAATCTTGCTGATAATGGTACGATGTCCACAGAAACATCGACTCGAAGAGGATTTGTTTCTATGGATATCGCTGCAAGCTAACACTAGCGGAAATGAAATTCTGAACACGATTAACAATTTTTTTGAAAATGAACCATCTCGTTTTGGACGATTGTATCGTTATTTGTATAGATGGTGTTAAGGCAATGACTGGTACAAAGGGGGTTCAAAACGTTTTGCACAGTCCTCTCTAATTTTTATTTTTTATTTTTTGCAGGAGGAGATGAAATTTTTTGTGAACATACTTGGAAAATTTAGCTATACATTGAGCCTACTCAGTGTAGCCTCCATCAGCTGTGACGCATCTGGCCCAACGTTCTTTCCATGATGTAAATGCACTTTGGTAAAATTCTGGGGATTGACTTTTAAATCACCGCTTGACACAGGAAATAAGGTCTTTCTCACTATCAAATGTTTTACCGCGCAGGTGGGCCTTCAGACGACCAAAGAGGTAAAAATCAGACAGAGCCAAGTTCGGACTGTAGGGAGGATGAGAAACAATTTTCCAACCCATTTTCCTGATGTTCTCCTGCGTCATAAGGGCTGTATGGGGTTTGGCATTGTCATGGTGTAGTCTGATGAGCTGACCCTGAAGCTGTGGTCTGTGGGTTTTGATGGCACGTCGCAGCTTGTCCATTGACAAACAGTAATGGTCCCGGTTAACTGTGGAGCCAGGTTCCAAAAAGTCAATGAAAATGACACCACACTGATCCCAGAAGAAGGAGGACATCACCTTTCGGGCTGCTGTTCCTGAAAGTCTTGGTTTGTTCTTCTGAGGGGAACTCGGATGACGCCACTCGATGGATTGGGTTTTGCTCTTAGGTTCGGACAAAAACAACCATGTTCCATCCTGGGTAATGACGCTGTCAAAACACCATTTTCACTCTTTAATGAAGGTTTTCATGAGACCCTCGCACATATTCTTCCTCATCGTTTTCATCTCTCTTGTCAATAATCTAGGCACCCAACGTGCACATTCTGTACACTAGTGACTGTACCAGTGATACCACACTACCCAATGACAAACGAGTCATTTCAGCAAGCTGCCGTGTCGTCACACATCTGCCATTTTGGATGATTTGATCAATGGCCTCCTTATTCAGATCACTCACTGACGTCGATGGTCTAACGCATCGTGGATTGTCCAGTAGAGAGAAATCACCTTCTTTAAACCTCTGCAACCACCGCTGGATACTGCTGCGATCCACTGTGTCCTCCCCATAAACAGCGAGCAACTTCCTGTGAATCGATGTGGCAGAATCATTGCCGACCTTGAAGAGGAACTCCATCACCAACCGTTGTCGCAACCTAACATCTACTTCACGGTCCATTATGGCTCCCCTGTAAATAAAAGAGAATACTCTTATATACCAACTTACAGCTAAATGTTCCCAAGTATGTTCACAAAAAAAATTTCATTCTCCTCCTCTAAGAAATAAAAAAAATTAGAGACGACTGTGCAAAACGTTTTGAGCGCCATTTGTAAAACGGCGGGAGTGGTATCAGTATTAAAAAGTGAAGCGCCGATCTGTGGTTCCAGCCATTGTTCCCTGCATAGACAAGCGCTCACGATAAAGACGATGCCACTAGTTCTAAAACTGGTTCTTGATGAATCAGTAAAAATAATCAATTATATTAAACCAGACCCTCTTCAGCGCCGATTGCTTTTTGAACATTGTGAGAAAATCTTTGGAGCAGACATAAAACACTATTGCTCGACAGTGAGGTTAGTCGGTTATTTCTGGATAATATCTTAACAAGATTATTCTAAGTAAGAGCTGATTTAGGTGCTTTTACGACTGAAATTTCTCTAAAATAAAAGAGCGTTTAAGCGATGTGACTTGGTCGTTCAGACTAGCTTTTTTGGCAGATATACACTGAAGAGCCCAAGAAACGGGTACACCTGTCTAATATCGTGTAGGGCTCTCGCGAGCACGCAAAAATGCCGCAACACGACGTGGCGTGGACTCGGTTAATGTCTGAAGTAGTGCTGGAGGGAAGTGACACAATGAATCCTGTAACGCTGGTCATAAATCAGTAAGCGTACGATGGGGTAGCGATCTCCTCTGAACAGTACGTTACAAGGCATCCCACATATGCTTAATAATGTTCATGTCTGGGGAGTTTGGTGGCCAGTGGAAGTGTTTAATCTCAGGAGAGTGTTCCTGTGGCCACCCTGCAGCAATTATAGGCATGTGGGGTGTCGCATTGCCTTGCTGAGATTGCCGAGTTCCGTCGGAATGCACAATGGACATGAATAGGAGCAGGTGATCAGACAAGATGCTTACGTACTATCACCTGTCAGAGTCGTATCTAGACGTATCAGAAATCAAATATCATTCAAAGTGCACACGCCCCACACCATTACAGAGCTTCCACCAGCTTGAACAGTCCCCTGCTGCCATTCAGAGTCCATGGATTCATGAGATTGTCTCCATACCCCTACAAGTGCATCCGATCGATACAATCTGAAACGAGATTCTTCCGACCAGGCACAATTATTTTCAGTCATCAAAAGCGTAATGTCGGTGTTGATGGGTCCAGGCGAGGCATAAAGCTTAGTGTTGTGTATTCATCAAGGGTACACGAGTGGGCCTTCGGCTCCGACAGCCCATATCGATGTTTCGCTGAATGGTTTGCACGCTGACACTTTTTGATGGCCCAGCACTGAAATTTGCAGCAATTTGCGGAACGGTTGCACTTCCGTCACGTTGAACGGTTCTCTTCAGTTGTCGTTGGTCCCGTTCTTACAGGATCTTTTCCGGCCGCAGTGATGTCGGTAATTTTATGTTTTACCAGATTCCTGATATTCATGGTATACTCGTGAAATGTTCGTACGGGAAAATCTCAGTTTCATCGCTATCTCGGAGATTCTGTGTCACATCGCTCGTACGCCAACGATAGCACCACGTTCAAACTCATTTAAATCTTTACAAATAACATCAGATTCAAGTATGAAATCATTGTTCAAAACAACGTCGCTTGACTCTTGGAGCAGGGTTCGTGGTGACTAGCTTTCCACGGATACTGTGATAGTTCTCCCGTATCAGCAACACGCAGCACATGCAGTTACAAAGACAAAACATCAAACAGTTGATCAACAATAAGAAACAACGTCGTACCTGCCATTAAATTATCAATTTATTGTGGAATCAACGCAGTGTTATTTTGTGTGTTTTATTACTGTTTGCTGTTTTGGATACCGTTGTTGTAGAAGTTAGTAGTGTACAGTGTATCCATTTTTGTACGATTTTCATAAAGTTATTATAATTAAAGAATGAACATAAAATCAGGGTTTGCTTGTTTTAGGGCTCCATTAAGTTTCTTCGCTAAAAACGTTTGAGGGCCGCAGGTCAAAATGAATGCTGTATCTAACATATCAGACTAATAACGGTCTATAAAGTGGAAATGAATAGATTTACCACTTGCGGGCAGTATAAAATCTTGATCCTAATGTTGACAGAAGTGCGTAGTGTCTACTAAAATGGCAGTGGGGCTTGACGTGTAGAGGTGACAATACCTTCCAGCGTGCGGCAGTAAAACTGTAGTCTGGTCTCCACAGTATTCGAAGTGCCTCGTGAATGGGCATCTTGTACGCTCGCCTCTCTCGGCTAGCACCTGACCTTTATTGACCACACAGTCCCCTCGGAGTCTGCGAACAACCCCTTTTATCTCTTGCGGTTATTACCCACCTGCAGTTTACGGCTCCTTACCGCGGCGAGATACATGTATAGATCGTAAACAGGCGGTGCCGAGGCCGGGGTCTTTAGAGAGATTTAGCCTTGAAAATCCAAGTGCCTGTCTGCCAAAGCCTGCTAATTGTGCTGTTATCCTAGCACGGAGCTGGCTTCATACTAGGACCGTTACAGATAGAGCACTACTTAAGACGCACAATGGTGGAATAAAGGAGGCGATGGCGTACATGACATTCGAACTAATAACCAACTTAGGGAAGCTATCGTTCATGTAGACCGACATTTGAACACACTTCTATGCATCTCTAAACCACTGCATTGTCTCCTTCTTAGTGCGAACATGTCAGAACAGCTTCGTCTCCAGATTACGGCCATCAGACCCTCTCTTACACACGTTGAACTTTCCTACATAGTGTACATTAAGTGGCTATAGAAGAAAAAAAACACAGATTATATTCATTCGTAAAAAATACAAAAATAAAGACAAACTGAAGCCATGTGCATTTAAACTGAGAACACCGGCAGTCGGAGGAGGGAAAAACAAGTGAGGAGGGAAAGAAGAACGTGATAGAATACAAGTAAGGCTACACGAGTGTTTTTAACGCAGTAGTTTTAAGAAAATTACCGCAAAGTTTTCTTACCGCATATACCGGGCTACACAATACGTTTAATAACGTAGTGTTTTATGCTGTAAATGATGCAAGTTTGGGTACATGCTGGTTACACGATGTATTGTTAACGTAGTTTCCGTTTCAGCACAGTCCACTGTGCGCCGATTAGAGTGAAGTACAGGTTGGGGCAAATAAAGTGGCCCGGACGAGTGGATACGATTAGACGTGAGTGTATGCATGCAACCACACCCCGTGACGCGTGCACCACGTGTACGACCGCCACGTGATCCACGCCGGTTCAGAGCGTAGTGCGGGCGGTGTCAGTGTGAGTGGAGCAGTGCAAAGAGGATGATGGTGGTCATGGTGCAGTGGCGGGTGTTCGTTGTCGAAAGTTACATGACAACAAAGTCCTGGAAACGGTGTGGTCAGTCGTTTGCTGAGAAGCTTAATAGTGTCAAAGTGCCATGCTGCTCAACGACCGTCTGTCATGGTCACACAACACACACTTCCGTCCCTGTTGTGACTTATTGGATGCTGTTTTCCCGCTCTCCCTGCATGCGGTACAAATCTCGATACGATGCCTCTTTAAACACCAAACATTTCGGCTACCTTGGCTACGTAAGCACGCACGATACGAGCGCCAACAATTTGCCCACGTTTGAATTAGTTAAGTTCCAACATAACGCACTCACAGCTACACAGAACATTGTCCCGACCACGACTGACATTTGTAACGTATTGAGGAAATTTCATAGGCGCCGTTCGTGGTCAAATACAACAGCGCAACCTGTAGCTGCATTTATGATCAAGCACACATTTTTCGTAGTGTTTCCAAATTTTTGTTCTACCGCTGTATGTCCTCTCACCCCACCCCCCACCCCCCCACACCACAAAAGGGCTGTATTATAATTTATAGCGCAAACGGACGCGCGTGAACATATACGATAATGGAACCATAAATATTCTGCTACAATGAGCCGGTTGCAAGAAAACAGCGCAAGAGTGGCTACGAGCCTCAGGTGGCCTCAGTATGAAATTTGTCCTTGTTGATTTTGGGGAATGTGGTACAGCAAGTGGAACGCACCCTTGAACAAGTATGCCTGTAGTAGGTAACGTGCTAGAGCAGTATTCTATCACTTGTTAAAGTAGGCCTTGGATGATACTGAAATCAGTGGCGGCTCTTATCATACACAGCAATTATCTCGTTATCGAACGTATGTTTACTGCACAGTTTTTGCTTCTGTTATCGAATGCTTACACCAGCGTCACCAACAGCCTTGCCGTAGTGGCAGTACTGATTCCCGTCACATTACCGAAGTGAAGCGCTGTCGGGGTAGCACTTGGTTGGTGACCGTCTGGTCTGGCGAGCGCTGCTGGCAAGCGGGGTGCACTCGGGCCTTGCGAGGCCATTTGGGGAGCTACTTGGCGGGGAAGTAGACGCGTCGATCACGAAAACTGACAACGGCCGGGATAGCGGTGTGCTTAACACATGCTCCTCCTTATCCGCATCCAGTGACGCCTGTGAATGAGGATGACACGGCGGTCGGTCGGTCTCGTTGGACCTTAAAGGCCTGTTCGGATGGAGTTTGGTTTTTTTCCACAAACGCCAGTTTTCGCTATTAACCATGACACATCTTGTACACCATCGGTGGGGTCACAACTAAATGAGGGATTACTGTTTCTAACTAACGTGGTGCAAATCATTCCTCTGCTGTGCTGCTGGTTATTAAGCTCCAGCAGATCCTGCTACAGTTCACACGCCATACAGTATAACAGCATCTCCCTCTACCAACCGACAAGCGAGACATTAGACAACGAGGTCCTCACCCGACATTACAACACAACTGCCGTGTCCACACCTTCCGTTTGTACATATTGATACATACAATGCATAATGAGGTTCATAGTCGATGGTCCAGGGAATAAAGCTGTTGAGAGCTCCACAACCATTTTGGAACTATGTATCCTCAAAACAGACGAAAATAACCCTGCAGCGCTGCTGTAGAGTTATTCTCAGCCATATTTATCTGTTCAGTACTCTCATATTCTGCTCAGCGCCAAGTTGCTATGATATCACAGTGCATACTGCTAAATAAAGTTCCTACTATGAGTGATCCGTAGAGAAAACGACAATGTAAAACCGGTTGGCTGTTTCACCGTCAATACAGCATGAAAATCCAATATTTGACTCATCTACTCCATAGTCTTCAGGCACAAGATGCCAGTGCATTTCCTGATGGTGCGAAGAACATCCTTCAGCATTGCGGGAGAGGACTGCAGCATCTCGAGGATTTAGTAATTACAAGGTGCGCAGAGTTTCTAGATCGTCAGTTTTGGAGAGATTTGAGACGCCAAGAGAGATTTACACAACGAGTAGTGAACCTGAAACATATAACCGAATGTCAGAAGAGGAAACAAGAAGTCAGAGGGTGGTGAACTTTGCTTCCTACAATTTTTACTGCCTTGCGTCAATGCATAAAAAATTAAAATGAAAGTACGCGGAGATCGCAACTGTCTAATACTGTATATCCTGCCATTCTCTTTGTGCATAGCCGGCAGCTGTGGCCGAGCGGTTCTAGGCGCTTCAGTCTGGAACCGTGCAACCGCTACGGTCGCAAGATCGAATCCTGCCTCGGGCATGGATGTGTGTGATGTCCTTAGGTTAGTTAGGTTTAAGTAGTTCTAAGTTGTTCGCGACTGATGACCTCCGATGTTAAGTCCCATAGTGTTCAGAGCCATTTGAACCATTTTTTTTCTTTGTGCATAATAGGTTTTCGACAATGAATCCAGACAATAATCAGGTAAGCTTTCGGAATTCGGTATTGTGTCATGACAGGACCCAGGTTGCAAAAATGGCTCTGAGCACTATGCGACTTAACATCTGAGGTCATCAGTCCCCTAGAACTTAAAACTACTTAAATCTAACTAACCTAACGACATCACGCACGTCCATGCCCGAGGCAGGATTCGAACCTGCGACCGTAGCGGTCGCGCGGTTCCAGACTGGAGCGCCTAGAACCGCTCGGCCCCTTCGGCCGGCTCCCAGGTTGCATTACTGGAAATATGACGCGCGATCCGATCAAACGTATCCGGAGATCTATTAGCGGACATTAACATGAGTTCGTCAACCCTTCGCTTCGGCTTTAACTCTGCAGGGAACACTTTGAATGAGTTGTCTCAATGTCCGTGGAGGAATGGCAGCACATTATTCCTCAAAGGCAGAAACCAGATAATGTAATGATACTGGACGCTGGGGTCTGGAGCAAAGTCATTAGTCTGATTCATCCCAAAGGTGTTCCATTTGGTTCAGGTCGGGACCCTGGGTAGGCCAGTCCATTTCGAGAATGTTGTTCTCCACCAAACCACCGCCTCGCAGATGCTGCTTTATAACAAGGTGCACTGTGATGCTAATACATACAGTCATCGTCTCAGAACTGTTCCTCTACTGCACGCAGTACAATATGGTGTAAAATGTGTTTTTAGTCTTCTTTATTTAGCGTTTTATTAAGTGTAATAAGGGTATCACAACCTGACCACGAAAAACACCTCCAATCATTAACAACAGCTTCTCCGTATTTGACTGTTGGCATTACACACGATGCTCATTAACGTTCTCCAGGCATTCACTAACATCAAACCCATCCATCATACTGGCACAGGGTACAGTGTGATTCGACACCGTTAAGTACTCGTTTCCATTTATGCGGTGGCATCGCTCTTTACACCTGCTCAAACTTCGCTTAGCACAGACTACAGAAATCTGCTGCTACCCGACCACTGTACCCCATCCTTTTCAAGTCCCTAGGCACTGACACTGCTGGCAGCACTTCGGAACTTACGAGTGATTCCTTCCGCTCAATTCGTGTGATTTTTAACAACCACCCTCCACAGTGTTCGACGGTCCTTAACTGTCGGTACATGAGGTCTGCCTGGACTTGGTTCAGTTGCCAGTGTTCCTCTCACCTAAACTTCCAGATGTCAGACACACTGATCTGTACCAAACGTTGTGTTCCGCTAGGGTATCAAAAAACGATTTAGTTCGTGCTGTGTGCTGTCATCCAGTAGAAGATGCGTAAACGGTAAATAAAAGTAACACCATAACTACGGAGTTCAAAAATGGTTCAAATGGTTCTGAGCACTATGGGACTCAACTTCTAAGGTCATCAGTCCCCTAGAACTTAGAACTACTTAAACCTAACTAACCTAAGGACAGCACACACATCTATGCCCGAGGCAGGATTCGAACCTGCGACCGTAGCGGTCGCGTGGTTCCAGACTGTAGCGCCTAGAACCGCTCGGCCACCCCGGCCGGCAACCACGGTGTACAGGAAAGTATATCTGTGAGGTCTGCTGAGATCTCTGGTGGCACGGTGGCTCAAAGATATCGGTCAGAGGGTTAACTGCAACATGTAACAACAACAACAACAACAAGAACAACAACAAGAAAAAGTGAGTGAATGGATCAACAATGAACTTCAACGAGTGCCGCGAGACGTCCTCCCTGAACAAATTCAACGAACAACAATCAACAAAATGAGATTAGGAAAAAGTTGGTACAGCGCTGCCTCGTCGCTGTAAAGGTCCCGAGTTCGACTTTTTTTCCTAACAGTTTAAGCGCGAAATTGTTATATGGGAGGACATTTTTCTGGAACCTAAAAGGAAGTTTCAGAGTTTGTAGTAATGTTCTTTGCTCTTTTGGCAGTCTGTGTTCGCTTCACCTATAGCGTACGTTTGTATAGATAAAACCACAACTAATATATATATATATACTCCTGGAAATGGAAAAAAGAACACATTGACACCGGTGTGTCAGACCCACCATACTTGCTCCGGACACTGCGAGAGGGCTGTACAAGCAATGATCACACGCACGGCACAGCGGACACACCAGGAACCGCGGTGTTGGCCGTCGAATGGCGCTAGCTGCGCAGCATTTGTGCACCGCTGCCGTCAGTGTCAGCCAGTTTGCCGTGGCATACGGAGCTCCATCGCAGTCTTTAACACTGGTAGCATGCCGCGACAGCGTGGACGTGAACCGTATGTGCAGTTGACGGACTTTGAGCGAGGGCGTATAGTGGGCATGCGGGAGGCCGGGTGGACGTACCGCCGAATTGCTCAACACGTGGGGCGTGAGGTCTCCACAGTACATCGATGTTGTCGCCAGTGGTCGGCGGAAGGTGCACGTGCCCGTCGACCTGGGACCGGACCGCAGCGACGCACGGATGCACGCCAAGACCGTAGGATCCTACGCAGTGCCGTAGGGGACCGCACCGCCACTTCCCAGCAAATTAGGGACACTGTTGCTCCTGGGGTATCGGCGAGGACCATTCGCAACCGTCTCCATGAAGCTGGGCTACGGTCCCGCACACCGTTAGGCCGTCTTCCGCTCACGCCCCAACATCGTGCAGCCCGCCTCCAGTGGTGTCGCGACAGGCGTGAATGGAGGGACGAATGGAGACGTGTCGTCTTCAGCGATGAGAGTCGCTTCTGCCATGGTGCCAATGATGGTCGTATGCGTGTTTGGCGACGTGCAGGTGAGCGCCACAATCAGGACTGCATACGACCGAGGCACACAGGGCCAACACCCGGCATCATGGTGTGGGGAGCGATCTCCTACACTGGCCGTACACCACTGGTGATCGTCGAGGGGACACTGAATAGTGCACGGTACATCCAAACCCTCATCGAACCCATCGTTCTACCATTCCTAGACCGGCAAGGGAACTTGCTGTTCCAACAGGACAATGCACGTCCGCATGTATTCCGTGCCACCCAACGTGCTCTAGAAGGTGTAAGTCAACTACCCTGGCCAGCAAGATCTCCGGATCTGTCCCCCATTGAGCATGTTTGGGACTGGATGAAGCGTCGTCTCACGCGGTCTGCACGTCCAGCACGAACGCTGGTCCAACTGAGGCGCCAGGTGGAAATGGCATGGCAAGCCGTTCCACAGGACTACATCCAGCATCTCTAGGATCGTCTCCATGGGAGAATAGCAGCCTGCATTGTTGCGAAAGGTGGATATACACTGTACTAGTGCCGACATTGTGCCTGTGGTTCTGTCAGTGTGATCATGTGATGTATCTGACCCCAGGAATGTGTCAATAAAGTTTCCCTTTCCTGGGACAATGAATTCACGGTGTTCTTATTTCAATTTCCAGGAGTGTATATATATATTCTACTTTCAACTAACGAAACAAAATCATACTGCCAAAAGAACATTGCATACAAACTCCGAAACGTCCTTGAACATGTCAGAAGCACGTTCTCCCATACAACTTCACGCGTAAATTGTTAAAAAAAATCGCTATCAGTAGCTTTCGAACTCGAGACCTTTTATGCGAGATCTGAGGCTATACCAACTCACTCACCACAGATCTTCATAGTTACACTTCACACATACGTTTTTCCCATACTCGGTAGTTCTTGAGTTACTTTCAGTTACCGCTTACGCGTCTTCTACTGGACGACAGCACATAGCTCGAACTAAACCGGTATTTTGGTTGATACTCCATCGACATACAACATTTGGTACCGATCTAAGTGTCTGACACGTGGAGGTTTGGGTGTTAGGAGTCACCAAGATCTCCTGTCCGTCCCATTCTGCTATTTGTGTTTCACTACTGACAACACAGCGTTCCGCGCCAGCCGGCCAGAGTGGCCGAACGGTTCTAGGCGCTTCCATCTGGGACCGCGCGACCGCTACGGTCGCAGGTTCGAATCCTGCCTCGGACGTGTGTGTGTGTGTGTGTGTGTGTGTGTGTGTGTGTGTGTGTGTGTGTGTGTGTGTGTGTGTGTGTGTGTCCACAGGTTTAAGTAGTTCTAAGTTCTAGGAGACTGATGACCTCAAATGTTAAGTCCCATAGTGCACAGAGCCATTTGAACCATTTCGTTCCCCGACTCCTATTATCGTGGCTGGTCCGCCTCTCGTGTCATGTACTGGTCAGCTGCACTTTACACAAGGCTGTCTTGATACTTTTGATCAGATAAAGTACGTTGGGAGACTGATCGTTACAAGTACGTCGATTAGCGAAAACCGTCTTTTGTCACAATATTTTATTATTAATTTGTGTGCAAGCGTTTCTGTGCTACGGTTCGGTTTTCAAATAACTGATTGACATTTTTAGGAGTTTCAACTCCTTCAGTTTACCTGTTTAGAGCGGCGGGTTGGTCACAGATTGTGTATAGTCTGCAGCGAACTCTCACAGTCCTTCACATTCCCTTCGCTAAATTTGTAATTTTCGTTAACACTTGCTTAGTATTTCAGCAGAAGGTGTACTTTTAAATTTGCTAATTGTTTTGACTCTGTTGTACTACTTTCTGTTCGGTTTTAGGCGCACTGTAATTCTCCGAACTTGGCGCTCCAATAGACTGCATTTCCTGCGGGCAGCAGGTAGTAGATGTTAACAACGGCATCCGATTTAGTATTGTACGAAGGGAAACGAAATGAGTGTTGGTAACTGCGTACTGCAAATTAGTCGGGTCAAATTTAGTGAATTACAACGAATCTTTTCCGTCAGGAAACAAAGCGTATGGAACAGCATTCTCGGTGAAGGTTGCGCTGCTAATAACGTTAAGATAACCCTGAAACATTGTTCTTGATGTGTCGACAGAAGTGCCGACAGAGTGTGGTTTGAGGGGACCGCAATGCACGCTATAAGCTCACGAAGGATGGCGTGAGGTCTGAAACAGGATACGTAAAGAATGCTATAAATAAAAGTACTTAGCTTCTGGAATACTTTAATCCATCCTTGTGTTATATCTGGAGATTGTGGCGATACAAGTGGGACTCTTTAGATACAAGCTATGTAAGGCTAATGGCGCCTTGCTAGGTCGTAGCCATTGACTTAGCTGAAGGCTATTCTAACTATCGGCTCTGCAAATGAGCGAGGCTTCGTCAGTGTGCATCGCTAGCTACGTCGTCCGTACAACTGGGGCGAGTGCTAGTACGTCTCTCTAGACCTGCCGTGTGGTAGCGCTCGGTCTGCGATTACTGAAAGTGGCGACACGCGGGTCCGACATGTACTAATGGACCGCGGCCGATTTAAAGCTACCACCTAGCAAGTGTGGTGTCTGGCGGTGACACCACATTCCTCCCCCGCAAATCGGCGAACGGCCGTGTTATAAGGCTTCCGCCCGCCGTGGGGAGGACCCCATGTTGACGTATGGGATGAGGTAGGGAGCCTAACAACAGGCGAGGCTGCGCCACCCGCACCCGGCCATTCGGTCCGAGGGGAGCTAGGAAACGCCTGAAAACCTAGTCCATGGTGCACGTCAACGTGCGGTGTATGCGCCCTTAGAGATATAGGAGGGGCCGAAGGGTCGATCTCCATTGCGTCGGGGCACCCGACGGGCGAAGACGACATCTGGTCCGGAGCGGGCAAAAGTTCCATGGCGGAGGACATCTGGTCACGAGAAGCGATCGGCGGCGCGTGACCCAGGGAGGCGGCAGGCGGTTGCAGCGACGCGTCCACTGCGGGCGGCGCCGGCGGGAGAACAGGCGGCGGCGGCGCGTCGCCATGGGGCAAAATGGAAGGCAGCGTCGGTAACACCTGGGGATGAGGCGAGCCAGTAGATGGGTCCCCAGGGCGCTGACCGGACGGCACCGTCGCTGAAAGCAGACGGGGAGCGGCAGAACCCAGGCGACGACAGAGGCGCAGCTGATTGAGATGCCGACGCACCTCACCAGAGGCCCCCAAAACCAAATACATCGCGCGGCCGAGGCAGCGAAGAATGCGCCCTGCGAGCCAACGCCGTGAACCGCGATAGTTGCGATAGAATACAACGTCGCCTAGAGCAAAAGCAGGTGGCTGCCGCTGCACAGGAACCTGATGCGGTGGATGCACAAAAGACATCAAGGTTCGATGAGGACGACCGTGGAGCAACTCAGCCGGCGAGCGACCATCGCGGGGCTGAGAGCGATACGAAGACAGAAAGAGCAATAACGCGTCCTCCCGAGAATGCGACTCTTTCAGCTTCAACATCTGCGACTTGAAAGTCCGGACCAATCGTTCAGCGGCACCGTTTGACTGAGGCGAAAACGGCGCGGGTGTCAGATGTTGAATACCATTGGCCTTGCAGAACGACTGAAATTCTGCGGACATGAATTGTGGGCCATTGTCGGAAACAATAGTCTGTGGAAGACCTTCAATGCAAAAAATAGCGGATAACGCTTGGATGGTGGCAGATGACGTCGTGGAAGACATCCTGACAACAAAAGGAAAATTACTGAAGGAATCGACTAGAACCAACCATCGAGCATTCCAGAATGGACCAGCAAAATCGATGTGCAAGCGTTGCCAAGGGGAAGTGGCTTTCGGCCATGCAAAGAATTCCCGCGGTGGGGCGGATTGTTGTTCGGCACACGCCATGCAAGAAGAGCACATATTCGTAATCGCAGCATCGATTCCGAACCAAGTACAGTGCTGACGAGCAAGTTGTTTCGTTCGCACTATACCCCAATGTCCTTGGTGAAGAAGCCGTAAGACAGAGGACTGTAACGAACGTGGGACCACGACTCTGGACTGATCATTATCAGAACGCAACAACAACACACCACGTCGTACAAAAAGTCTCTCCTTGTGAGCAAAAAATCGGCGAACCAACGGATCCTCGATCCGTGACTTTGACAAGGGCCATTGCGTAGCAACAAAACGCAAAACAGTAGCAAGGACAGGGTCAGCAGCTGTGGCTGTAGCTACACGACGAAAATCAATTGGAAACGATTCGACCACGTCATCGGTTTCCGCATAAATGAACATGCAAGCAAGTTCGGAAGAATCGAATGCTTTATCCGCAGCAACAGGCAAACAGGACAACGCATCGGCGTTGCCGTGCTTAGCAGTGGACCGATACAAGATATCGTAGCGGTACTGCGAGAGGAAAATAGACCAGCGAATAAATTTCTGCGCTGTACGTGGAGGTACAGGCTTGTTCGGATAAAAAAGCGATGTCAAAGGTTTGTGGTCGGTGATGATGGTAAAGTGACGACCATACAAGAAATCATGGAACTTAGTAACACCAAATACGAGAGCCAAAGCTTCTTTCTCTATCTGTGAATAATTTCTTTGCGCAGATGAGAGCAATTTCGACGCAAAGGCAATAGGGCGATCAAGCGAGCCATCTTTGTGCGCAAGCACAGCACCGATCCCGAAATCCGATGCATCTACCATCAACAAAAGGGGTTTCTGGGGATCGAATGGCGTAAGGCAAATATTTGAAAGCAACGCCGATTTCAACTGGCGAAAGGCGCGTTCGCATTCCATCGTCCAGACGAACGGAACACCTTTACGGCGTAAGCGATGAAGCGGAGCTGAAATGGAAGAGGCATTGCGCAGAAAGCGATGACAATAGTTGATTTTTCCCAGCACACTCTGTAGCTGCTTCGAAGTCTGCGGCGAAGGCAAGTCTTGTATGGCACGGAGGTGCTCGGGACTCGGATGTATGCCTTGGGCATTGATTACATGTCCCAAATATGGTAAGTCACGAGCAAAAAACAGACATTTGTCCTTCCGTAAGCGAAGACCATTTTGTCGCAATACCTGAAATAATGTTCGTAGATTTGCTAAATGTTCGTCTGCTGTCTTTCCGGAGATCACAATATCGTCCAGATAGTTCGCAGCAGTAGGGACCGACGCACAAACAGTTTGTAAATATTGCTGAAACAATGCAGGGGCGGATGCACACCCGAATGGCAGTCTTTTGAATCGGTACAACCCAAGATGCGTGTTAACCACCAAAACGCGCTGGGAGTCTTCGTCCAACTTCGAAAAGTATTTACCCGGGCACAGTTTATCAAAAAGATCTTCCAGGCGGGGTAAAGGAAAAGTTGCAATCACTAGTTGTGGATTCACAGTGGCCTTGAAGTCCACGCAAAGTCTCAATTTTCCAGAAGGTTTTGGCAAAATTACTAAGGGTGATGCCCAGAGAGAAGCCTGCACACGTTCAATTACACCTTGTGATTCTAAATCATGTAATGTTCGTGCGACCTCAGCACGTAATGCGTGGGGAACATTGCGCGCTCTGAAAAATTATGGGTGCACGTTTACTTTCAGTTCCAAATGTGCTTTATAGTTCTTAGCGCAACCAAGGCCCGGTGTAAAAATGTCTGCAAATTCTGCACATAGACTAGAAACACTGGCTGAAGGCACAGTCTGGTTCACTGATAGGACCTGATTGACTATTGACAAGTTAAACAACTGAAATAAATCTAAACCAAACAAGTTCACTGCAGTAGAAGAACGAAGAATGTAAAATGACACAAGTTTTGTTTGTCCCTTGTATGTTGCAAGAAGAGTGCACTGTCCTAACACAGGGATATGCTGTCCTGAATAACTAGTGAGCTGAACATTTGCGGCACGCAACGGAGGTTTGCCCAGTTGTTTGTACATGTTGTGATTGATCAATGAAACTGCAGCTCCGGTATCGAGCTGGAATGGGATCACTTTGCCTTCAAGGTCCAAGTCTACAAAAAGTTTATTGTCCTGCTGACGACAAGAGCGACTGTCTCGTGCAATTTGAACTGATACAGGTACAGAAGCACTTGCGACCTGACGGGATTTCCGTCGACGTAGCCGCACACGTTTTGTGGGACGAACACAGTCACTGGTAGAGAAAGTGGCACTGGGCGGAGTGGAATTAACTACATGAATGTCCATGGGCGAAGGTGCACGAGCCTGATTGTCCATGTTTCGATTCCGGCACGAAGCAAAGGGCCTGAAACGGTTGTGATTGTCTGATCGGAGCTTTTTCTGGCAAACACTTTGAACATGTCCTTTCTTATGACAGTAAAAGCAAATAGCTTGGCGTGACGGGCAATTGTCACGCGAATGTCTAGTTGCACACCGCGGGCATGATTTTACTGCATTGGCTCGCTGACGCGGCACACGTGGAGAGCTAGGCGGCAGCTGTGCGGACGAGCGCGAGGGCTGTTTATTGTTCCGTGCAGCGCGCCCGGCGGGCCGGTTAATGTGACACACGGCTGGCGAAGGTTCAAATGATTCCTGTGCAAAGTCAAGTGTGTCTTGCCTATCTAATATGTCTATCACTTGTTGAAGGGAGGGATTAACTAGTTTCCAAATCTGTTCCCGTATACGAACATCAGAAACGTTCTGTGCAATTGCATCACGTACCATTGGATCTGAATAAGGGAGTCCACAATCACACTCAAAAGCACAATCCCGAGTAAGGCCTTGCAATGTTGCAACCCACTCCCTATTAGTCCGGCCAGCCGTACGTTTTGTACGAAAGAACGTATACCTTTTTGCAACAACATTTACTGTTTCTTTGAAATAGGCAGCTAACACCGACAAAATTTCGTCGTAGGACAGAGTTGCGACGTCGCGTCGGGGAAACAATTTCACTATCACACGGTAGGTGGACACACCAACACAGGCCAATAAAAAAGGCTGCCGCTCGTTACCTTGAATTCTGTAGGCGGCGAGATGAAATCCAAATTGGCGTGACCACTCCGTCCAGGATTCCATAGCCGGGTCAAATGGCCTGAACGGGGGTGCAACAGCATGTGGTGGCTGTGGTAGCGGTGAAGCGGCGGCTGCCGCATCGTTTAGCAGTGCACGTTGACCCTGAACGAGCTGTCCAAGGGCATCCAATAACGCCTGCGTCTGCTGATTCTGCAAGCGATAAAACTCTGACAGTACATCTGGAGATTGCGGCAATACAAGTGAGACTCTTTAGATACAAGCTAAGTAAGGCTAATGGCGCCTTGCTAGGTCGTAGCCATTGACTTAGCTGAAGGCTATTCTAACTAGTGGCTCTGCAAATGAGCGAGGCTTCGTCAGTGTGCATCGCTAGCTACGTCGTCCGTACAACTGGGGCGAGTGCTAGTACGTCTCTCTAGACCTGCCGTGTGGTGGCGCTCGGTCTGCGATTACTGAAAGTGGCGACAAGCGGGTCCGACATGTACTAATGGACCGCGGCCGATTTAAAGCTACCACCTAGCAAGTGTGGTGTCTGGCGGTGACACCACAGTTCTACTAGTATGAGGGGAGCGTACAAAACGAATGACTGCTACTAATTATGTGAATACTGTTTTCAGTAACCTTAAGAGAGAAGCGAGCGCGCCAGCAGACATTTCGACTTCTAGTAATCGGCTGGTGTCCTTGTGCGAGGTAATCGGCAGTAATATTTTACCCTCTCCAATGACGGTAATTAGTTCTTCCGGTTGCAATGTAGGGCCTGTAAATCATTCTAAAGTACGTGGCAGTAAGTACTTTCTAGTGCATCACTAACTTATCCTTAGTCCACTCGCCGGCCTTGTCGCAGTGGTAACACCAGTTGCCTTCAGATAACCGAGCCTAAACGACGACTGGTTTGTCTAGCACTTGTGGACGGGTGGCCGCCCAGGTCTGCTAAGCCTGTTTGCAAGTCCTTGTGAGTTCAACTGAAGAGCTATTGATTCAGAAGCAGCGGCTCCGGTCTCAAAAGCTGACAATGGCCGGGAGAGCTGTGAGCTGACCACATGCTCATCCATATCCGCATCCAACGACTTCTATTGACGGAAGATAACACGACCAACGGTCGGTACCATTGGAGCTACCGAAGCCTGTTCGGATTGAGAGAGAGTTGGTCCTTTCACGCATGGAGCGTGGTTGAATAATTTATCTTCTGGGTGCATATGAACGTCGTTTGTAAAACACGAATATTCAAAGATCTCGTTATGAAAAACTGTTCCCGGACATTTCGAAAGAGGTTATTGCCACACACTAGCCGTATTTTTCTGAGTATATGGCAGATGAATGTTTTATTAGCTATCTCTTTCCTAGACACTCTGCTGTTTGATCATACTATACAGCATTTCACGGCTAGTATTTACTCCCCTAATGATATCGTCTCCTGTAGTGGAACAAATTATCAGAGGCTAAGTGGCTTCAAATTCCAACACTTTAGTATCCGCTGATCACTAATATTTCAGTCATCTATTTAGCTGCTTTAAAGCAAACGACTGTTTTGGATCGAAGGTGGATCCAAGTGAGGGGCCGAATCATTGCTTGTCTTAATAAGAAACCCGAGTCGGCCCCCAGCGTGTTAAACTGTTAACTGCAGTTATAACGAGTAATTTGATACTCTGGTAGTGTCCACGAGTGAACTTTGGAGGTACTGTTATGTGTTTGTAGTAATGGAAAGATTGACTGTGGAGCTTTTCAGTCAGACGCTTATGAATCGTGTTAATTGCAATTCACTTCTGATGGTATTTTACGGTTCTACTTGTGGCGAAATCGCCGATAGTGTTTTCATAATTTAGCTTGGTTTGGTGTGGCGCTCCCAGGACTTTACAGCCCCAAATACTTTCTTACTGCCTTTGCTGAGTTATTTGTCTCTTGTCTACCCCACCGTGCTGCTGTTCCGTGTGGTGCGTTATAGTAGAAGTGCTCAGTAGTACCGCATCTACTACCTCGCCCGTTTTAAGATGCGAGTCGCATCCATATCGACGTATCCCAGTAGGCAATTTGTGTAAGTTGGTTGCGCCCTGTAAACGTTTTGTACTTCGTCGAAAATCTTTCCCGTGCAGCACGTGATCCTGAAGGACAGCAAGGTGCACAACAACGCAAGACCACGACGAAATCAAAAGATGTTATCTTCTTATTCTGTCCAGAGACTGGTTTGATGCAGATCTCCATGCTACTCTAACCTGTTAGATTCTTTATATCCAAATAACTACTGTAACCAACATCTTTCTAAAACTGCTTAGTGTATACATATCTCTTTGTCTCCCTCTGATTTTTACCCTCCACGCTGCCACCCAATACTAAATTTCTGATCTCTTGATGCTTCAGAACATGTTAAAAGATAGTATTGTATATTCTTTCTTTTAACGGATGTAACCACTGAGCTTAAGATTTGATTTGGGTGTTATTTATTTTAAAAAGAAAAGATTAACATACCTGGTTAATTATAACATTATGCTTAATTGTCATAAATCGTTAAGTGTAGTATGCATCACAAGTATGGACTTTTATGGTGTAAAGTGTTTAAGAACAAGGAAAATATTTTGTGATCGGTGCGCATCGTAGAGGCTAAGGGATTCGAGTGTACGTTAATAGTAATCAGATTTTATTGCATTTTAGTTGATTTTTTAATTAAAATTTTGTAATCAATATATTAATGCCTTTATAGATCTCAGGTGATATCTAGGAAAATTTTCGTATCGCCATGTGGCATTAGAATCTTTTATTTAACCTTGCATTATGCAATTTGTATGTTTTTCCTTCGTTTGAAAAGGGGGATTTTAAGTTTTAACACACACACACACACACACACACACACACACACACACACACACACGTCCAAGGCACGGCGAGATTTTTTACGTAAAAAGTAATTACAATTTGCTGTGATCTGCGTTTTCTCTCATCTGGTTGGATGTCTCACTACCACTTTATTATCGACTTATGAGCACAATTTTGAGTTCCGAATGTTTTCACTCCGTTCACCATGTTTCTCCTTTTTAGTGGTGTAGTATTTTTCTTTTGCCACTCGATATAACTATTTCTTCGGACACTGTGCTTTCAACATCGTAAATACAGTTACTTCTTAACGTGTTTCCTCCTCTTTGGTGTGTCATGTTAAAAATAACGTAGCCGGCCGGTGTGGCCGAGCGGTTGTAGGCGCTTCAGTCTGGTATCGGGCGACCGCTACGGTCGCAGGTTCGAATCCTGCCTCGGGCATGGATGTATGTCATGTCCTTAGGTTAGTTATGTTTAAGTCGTTCTAAGTTCTAGGGGACTGATGAGCTCAGAAGTTAAGTCCCATAGTGCTCAGAGCCATTTGAACCATTTAAACCAAAAATGTAAATTACTTTTTTTTTTTAAACTTTCGAACTGTGAAGATCATAATTTATCGAGCAGTCAGACAAAGACAGATAAAAATTTTGGACGTACTTTTCTGGCAAACTATTATCGTAACAATCACAACACAATATTTACGATAATAGTTTTTGCCATAAAGCTATAGGAACATGTATTAAAATAAATCTTGAGCACTAAAGTCTGTATATTTTAGTTAAATGGCATTTATCGTTACTAAATTAAATCGCAGTGGTCAGCACACTGGACTCGCATTCGGGAGGACGACTGTTCAATTCCGCGTCCGGCCATCTTTATTAGGTTTTCCGTGATTTTCGTAACTCGCTTCAGGGAGGGGCCAAGATAGTTTCTTTGAAAGGGCACGGCCGACTTCCTTCCCCATCCTTCCCTATCCGATGAGACCGATGACCTCACAGTTTGGTCTCCCAACCCCAACCCAATAGCTTCACTAAATTAAATCATAAAATCATATGGGCCATGTGGCCCCAAAATCTGGGCCAATTTGCCCCCTTGGCGGCGTACGTTGGCCAGGTAGTATTACTGTAATAAATATTTTTTATGAACAGGCAGTCAGTAGCATTAATTACTTTGTTGTATACAAACGTGGATCAACCAGCCCCAGTCTCCCTGACTGGAAAATGTTCTCTGACCGAAACCCGGTCGTACAATTTAGAATACAAAGTTATACAAAGCTTCACGTGTTACAGTGTCATTTCTTCGATTTATCGAAGCTGTGGAATACAATCAACGAAAAATATTTAGATTTTAAAAAGATTTGTAGATGTCTGCTAAAAGCACACAAGGACACAGTGGCGTTAGCCGTGTCATTACGGCTGTTTAACAACAGCAGTGAGTGCGGTTTTACGCTAGCCGCAAATCTGTACGCGTGTGGCGCCAATTCTGCAGGAATTTTGGTTGAATCCGCGTAAGCCATCGTGTTTTTAACACTGAACGACTGGAATGAAAACTTACCACAGGATTTTATTCCTTTTCTTCACCTGAGCAGTATTAAAATAATAACGAGCGTTCCCTTTTCAGGCGGAATGACACGCACTTGCCAAATGCTGGTTACTCATGTACGACTTGCCAAATCGACTATGATGATTCGCGAATAAATGATTGTTATTGAGAAAATAAACAACTGATCTCCCGCACAACACAATGGTCAGTGTATTGTCAGCAGCTGAGAATAATGCGCGCGACAGGAATACAGAAGCTAGCCACGTCTGCCAGGAGTTCACGTCATGAAAGTAGATCTGCCTTTGTCAGCAATACACACTCCTGGAAATGGAAAAAAGAACACATTGACACCGGTGTGTCAGACCCACCATACTTGCTCCGGACGCTGCGAGAGGGCTGTACAAGCAATGATCACACGCACGGCACAGCGGACACACCAGGAACCGCGGTGTTGGCCGTCGAATGGCGCTAGCTGCGCAGCATTTGTGCACCGCCGCCGTCAGTGTCAGCCAGTTTGCCGTGGCATACGGAGCTCCATCGCAGTCTTTAACACTGGTAGCATGCCGCGACAGCGTGGACGTGAACCGTATGTGCAGTTGACGGACTTTGAGCGAGGGCGTATAGTGGGCATGCGGGAGGCCGGGTGGACGTACCGCCGAATTGCTCAACACGTGGGGCGTGAGGTCTCCACAGTACATCGATGTTGTCGCCAGTGGTCGGCGGAAGGTGCACGTGCCCGTCGACCTGGGACCGGACCGCAGCGACGCACGGATGCACGCCAAGACCGTAGGATCCTACGCAGTGCCGTAGGGGACCGCACCGCCACTTCCCAGCAAATTAGGGACACTGTTGCTCCTGGGGTATCGGCGAGGACCATTCGCAACCGTCTCCATGAAGCTGGGCTACGGTCCCGCACACCGTTAGGCCGTCTTCCGCTCACGCCCCAACATCGTGCAGCCCGCCTCCAGTGGTGTCGCGACAGGCGTGAATGGAGGGACGAATGGAGACGTGTCGTCTTCAGCGATGAGAGTCGCTTCTGCCTTGGTGCCAATGATGGTCGTATGCGTGTTTGGCGCCGTGCAGGTGAGCGCCACAATCAGGACTGCATACGACCGAGGCACACAGGGCCAACACCCGGCATTATGGTGTGGGGAGCGATCTCCTACACTGGCCGTACACCACTGGTGATCGTCGAGGGGACACTGAATAGTGCACGGTACATCCAAACCCTCATCGAACCCATCGTTCTACCATTCCTAGACCGGCAAGGGAACTTGCTGTTCCAACAGGACAATGCACGTCCGCATGTATCCCGTGCCACCCAACGTGCTCTAGAAGGTGTAAGTCAACTACCCTGGCCAGCAAGATCTCCGGATCTGTCCCCCATTGAGCATGTTTGGGACTGGATGAAGCGTCGTCTCACGCGGTCTGCACGTCCAGCACGAACGCTGGTCCAACTGAGGCGCCAGGTGGAAATGGCATGGCAAGCCGTTCCACAGGACTACATCCAGCATCTCTACGATCGTCTCCATGGGAGAATAGCAGCCTGCATTGCTGCGAAAGTTGGATATACACTGTACTAGTGCCGACATTGTGCATGCTCTGTTGCCTGTGTCTATGTGCCTGTGGTTCTGTCAGTGTGATCATGTGATGTATCTGACCCCAGGAATGTGTCAAAGTTTCCCCTTCCTGGGACAATGAATTCACGGTGTTCTTATTTCAATGTCCAGGAGTGTATTTCAACAAATTAAATATGTCTAATCACCATACTCTTTCAGGATACACTTTCGTAATAATACCGACCCTTTTTTTCCATTTGTGTAGCTTGTCATATTAGTTTATTAATGCTGATAATGTGTAAGCAAGAATTGAAATGTTTTTTCTCATCGCGGTGTGCCAATTAAAACATAATTTGTGACTGCTTGTCGACTGTTTCTAACATGCAGTGGAAATGTGATTTCCACATCTACATAGTACTTCTCTCATTACATCCATATCGAAGTAACGATATGGAAGCTTATGTACTTCATACCTTGGACGCTTTTTATCAGAAGCGCAAAGGGTTCATATCTATGGAAATTACGCCTTTTCGACATTTTTAACCGATCGCAGAGATACGTCAGCAGACAGCAAGTACATAACCTTGTTTTACTTTCCTACGTTGCTTCTAGATCACATTATTTTATAATATTCCTTACTTCCTAATTAACTATCCTCACAATGAATCGTCTGCCCCATCATACGATCTGAAAACATGTGGATGCAGAAGGTATAATTATAGTGGCTTGTGGCTCACCAGTTACTGAACTGTGCATTGTTCTTGACAAAAGAATAAACAAAACAAAACAAAAAGTATACAGATATGAGTAACTGAAAGGTCTAGTGTACTAACGAAAAGATATGGAGCGCTTACACGGCGAAAAACGAAACACTTCTCAGTGACAAAGTCAGTATACCGCAAGGCTGTATTTTTCGGATGGGCAACACTTCCACTACCCATATGCGCCATGCCGAAGTGAGCATATGGCAGGAGTACCTTACCGCTTCATCTCTCCCTCAGTGCTTGCGTGACGCGAGAAACTGCCACAGCCACAACGCCGCGCAACCTGGCGCACGCGCGTGTCGCGTCGTAGTCGCGTCGCGTCGCAATTTGCGCGATCTTATTTGAACCTACGTAGTTAAAAAAAACGCGCTGCCCTGCGTCATACGCGCCTCAATTTGCGCTGGTTACCTCGCACATAAACACCAGCCAATTACGGAAAATAGATATTGCTGTTGCGTTCACTACCAGGTTTTTCACACTCAGACGTGGAAAGTTTTCAAAAGCATTACTTGTATAATAAGTGGCAACAGTTCGTTCGTTACTCCCCAGTTTTCTACAGGTTTGTCACTCGGTAGAGTAACACTGTTCCAGAACTGTATTCCATTTTGGCAGCGTCTGTCAGCGCTGAGAGTAATTTTAGACGCACTTGTTCTCCAAATATAAACGAAAAATTCTGATTCTCTGCACTTGACGCTAGCAATTTGCAGATAGTGGTCACTTATACTTTTGTTATGGTTTCCCTTCATGTACATTTAACATAACTCGCTATAAAGAAAGTGAAATGTTGATTTAACAAGTTGTGCCAATATCTGCTATATTTTTGTTGCATTCCAGTACAACACTGTAATGTGGCTCATGGCATACATGACAGTACATGAAGTAATTCCGTTTGCTGAATATTTATAATGTCCGAAAGGGGTGAAATTAACTAGCTGACAATATAATAAAGTGTTTATTTTAAATAAAAACAGTCTCATCCAGTAAAATGCTTTCTTTCAAGAAAGTACCTTAATGTGTCTGTGGACCTAAGCTTAAAAGACAGTATTGACTCGACTGACTGCAACATAACGCAGGCATTCCACTTCGCCAGGCCAGCTTTTAAACTCTCGCTTAAGGGGGGTAGGACGTCAAACGGGCCGACTTTGAGCAGGAGAGGCACCACAGGACATTTTAATTTCCACTGTCTATACTTTTACAAATAAATTCATAAAACCTTGTCAGCGTGACCAGGAGGGATTCAGAATTCACACTCTAGTGGAAGTTTTTTTTTCTACATGTGAAATTTCATCATTTTTCACTTACTAATGGCAGCATTTGTTGCTATAGGTACACTTTTCTTCATAAGAAAGAGATGGTTCGATGAATTTTGCTCAGCATAGAAACCATACTTAAAGGTGTATGAAACTAGAATTTTCCCAATCTATTAAAAACTGTGGTAAAAATTGAGGTAATTTACTAAAAATTTTGTTTTTCTAAACATGGAGTTTAAAATACAACAGGTCATTCGTTTTCTCATAAATTAAATTCTAAAGTTTCATACACCTGTAAGTATGGTACGTATGCTGTGCAAAATTCATCGAAGAATCTCTCTAACTTATGAAGAAAAGTGTACCTATAGCAACAAATGCAGCCATCAGTAAGTGAAAAAAGATGAAATTTCACACGTAAAAAAGTTATTTTGTTATGTTTTCGAACTTCCAATGCAATGAGTGTGAATCCTGATCCTTCCTGGTGATGCTAACAAAGTTTTATGAATTTATTTGTAAAAGTATAGACACTGGAAATTAAAATGTCCTGTCATGCCTCTCCTGCTCCAAGTCGGCCCGTTTGACGTCTTACCCCCTTAAGATATTCGATGCCATGGCACGTACGCTGTCGTAAAAAAATTAGTTCGTGCTTTGGAAATCTGCCACTCCCGTTATGGTTAACACAGCCTATGCCTCAATCTTCGGGCGCTGAAACCATCATGCGCATTCATCCCTCACAGTTTCTTGTATTGTCAGTTTATGCAACATCACTGCTGTTATGATGACGAACGAGTCGTCGCCAATGCTAAATGAGCAAGAGTGGACGAGAGCTCGCTAGAAACTTGATACAAGCCGCGGAGCGGAGCTGGTCGCGACTCGCGGGTCCAACGATGCTAATACGGACCGCGGTCGATAACTGCAACCCCTAACAAGCGTGGTATTGAACGTTGATACCACAACTGCAACACTGCGAAAAAACTGGAAAATAACTTTGTGCAGCAAGAAACTATGGCATGGAGTAGAAGTTTATATAGTTTCTTAGTTTTCACGTAAGAAATTATATCGTTCCATGCTAAACAAAAGGAAATAAGTCCAAGTCATAGATATGTCCATGGGAATCGCAGATCGCTTCGTCTCTCAGATACACCAGCTGCTGAAATCATATTAAAGTATCACAAAACCAGACGTTAGTCTATATCGTGCAGCCACATCTACAAGAATATCTAACCTGAAGAGAATACTCTGTTACTGCCTGGTGTCAATTATCAAACTCGGGCCAAATGAAACATGTCACAGTAAAAGGTGCCCAGACAACTGCATCAGTACACAGTTTAGCTCCCTATGGCGGCAAAGCTGCTGAGTATTCTGGCATGTAAACGATCATAAACGTGCCAAATGGCATCCTGCGATAGAGTGTCCCAAGTATCTTGCGCCTTTGGTTGCAATTCGGCAATGGCTCTTGCAGGCCCTGGAGAACCTGTAAGTTATTGTTTCATGGCGTGTTTAATTGGCAGGAGATGTGGTGATCTTACTGCTGTTGTACAGCGCGAAGAGCACGTTGCGTTGCAGCAGCCGTATGTGCACGTGCACTGTTCCTTTAAGAACATCACCTTGCCTGTCCAATAAATGGGAGTAGGAACGGCGTAACAGCCTGTGCAATGTGGGGAATACTGGTTACTTTACCCCGCAGAAAAACCAATACGTGGTCCCCCACACTGCATAACGTGGAATGGGGCCTGTGTGTTGGGGGCAAATCCACTAACAGGCAGCTCATCAGGTCTATGCAATACACACATGCCTCCATCACTCGCATATAGGCAGGACCTACTCTCATCACTGAAGACAGCAGTCCTATTCCACTCTCCAGTCAACTCTTTCACGACACCAGAGTAGCCATGCTTGCTGGTGTCTTAGTGTCAGTGGTAGGCCGGCTAGAGGCACATGTGATCTAAATTCTGCAGCAAGCAGACGGTTCAGAATGGTTCCTAATGACAATGCAGCTGCAACATGTAACCGGATTTCCTCCCTGGAGGACGTTCGGCCGGCAACTGCTGCTCCCACAATACATCTCTTACCGCATGCCTGCACAACATGGACGTCCAGAAACTGGTCTACAAATGTGGTGATGTTCCACAGACCAATGTTGAAAGTGGCGACACACAATCAGTACACTGTGCCCAACGTGTGCAGCAATCTCCTGATACGTCACTCCAGCTTCCCACAGGCCAACAATGTTACCCCATTTAAATGCCTGAAGCTGTTCAACTGGGGTACATACTCGTCAATGGGGCATGGTTGTACCCTTGAATGAAAGTTGCCAAGATTGTTCAACTGTAAACTCAGAACAGTTACTGCACAGTCAAAACATAGGCTCCTGAGCGCCAGTGATGATGAAAAATGAATAACAAATAACAGCCTCTCAGTATGCACATATCAATGTCAGTCAACACAGTCCTTGAGGGTATTGAAAAATGGCAGGAGATGCGAAGCAGTTATGATCTACGTTTCTCTTAACGTTTATCAACAGTACTGAAAATTCTAAAGCCAACATGAAAATTTTTTTTCCACTCTCTCATACTCTCCTTCCTCTGTAGTCGTGGATTTTAGGCACAGCCCTTTGTGTGAAAAATCTGTATTGCTCCTAATAACGAGGTTCAGAATGATAGACTGTAAACAGAAATAGCTCACCATGTAAAATTTCACAAGATCATTCAGGAAAAAAGTGGACTCATATCGATTTTCGGAGACAAACCTTATTCTAATGAAAGTAACCAGAACTGGTGGCCAGCACACTTCCCATCTGCTTTCCACTGACTTCCTTTCCCATTCATGCAATGCTGTGCTCCAAGCGTACAGTTTCATAAACAGGTGGAAGTGAGAGAGTGCCTGATCTAATATTTAGGCTGGACGCTCCAACAATTCGCAGTTCAAGTTCCCAACTTTTCTCATTACGAAACTGCCTATCAGTAAGAAGAATCCTTGTGTCCCAAAAAAGGTCTATCGTTCTATTTGACCAGAGCCAGAGGGCAGTAGATTATGGCGCCGAGATTGATGCTGTGTTGCTACGTTTCCACGAGGTACAGGTTCACACTTTCGGCTAAATATCAAAATACAGAATATTGGAGCAGCTTTCAGTTCAGGACAGGAGAAAAACCACCAAGTAGACAGGGGGGGGGAGAAACCAAGTAGACAGGGGGGGGAGAAACCAAGTAGACAGGGGGGGGAGAAACCAAGTAGACAGGGGGGGGAGAAACCAAGTAGACAGGGGGGGGAGAAACCAAGTAGACAGGGGGGGGAGAAACCAAGTAGACAGGGGGGGGAGAAACCAAGTAGACAGGGGGGGGAGAAACCAAGTAGACAGGGGGGGGAGAAACCAAGTAGACAGGGGGGGGAGAAACCAAGTAGACAGGGGGGGGAGAAACCAAGTAGACAGGGGGGGGAGAAACCAAGTAGACAGGGGGGGGAGAAACCAAGTAGACAGGGGGGGGAGAAACCAAGTAGACAGGGGGGGGAGAAACCAAGTAGACAGGGGGGGGAGAAACCAAGTAGACAGGGGGGGGGAGAAACCAAGTAGACAGGGGGGGGAGAAACCAAGTAGACAGGGGGGGGAGAAACCAAGTAGACAGGGGGGGGGAGAAACCAAGTAGACAGGGGGGGGGAGAAACCAAGTAGACAGGGGGGGGGAGAAACCAAGTAGACAGGGGGGGGAGAAACCAAGTAGACAGGGGGGGGAGAAACCAAGTAGACAGGGGGGGGAGAAACCAAGTAGACAGGGGGGGGAGAAACCAAGTAGACAGGGGGGGGAGAAACCAAGTAGACAGGGGGGGGAGAAACCAAGTAGACAGGGGGGGGAGAAACCAAGTAGACAGGGGGGGGGGAGAAACCAAGTAGACAGGGGGGGGGAGAAACCAAGTAGACAGGGGGGGGAGAAACCAAGTAGACAGGGGGGGGGGAGAAACCAAGTAGACAGGGGGGGGGAGAAACCAAGTAGACAGGGGGGGGAGAAACCAAGTAGACAGGGGGGGGAGAAACCAAGTAGACAGGGGGGGGAGAAACCAAGTAGACAGGGGGGGGAGAAACCAAGTAGACAGGGGGGGGGAGAAACCAAGTAGACAGGGGGGGGAGAAACCAAGTAGACAGGGGGGGGAGAAACCAAGTAGACAGGGGGGGGAGAAACCAAGTAGACAGGGGGGGGAGAAACCATGTAGACAGGGGGGGGAGAAACCATGTAGACAGGGGGGGGAGAAACCATGTAGACAGGGGGGGGAGAAACCATGTAGACAGGGGGGGAGAAACCATGTAGACAGGGGGGGAGAAACCATGTAGACAGGGGGGGAGAAACCATGTAGACAGGGGGGGGAGAAGACATGTAGACAGGGGGGGGAGAAGACATGTAGACAGGGGGGGGAGAAGACATGTAGACAGGGGGGGGAGAAGACATGTAGACAGGGGGGGGAGAAGACATGTAGACAGGGGGGGGAGAAGACATGTAGACAGGGGGGGGAGAAGACATGTAGACAGGGGGGGAGAAGACATGTAGACAGGGGGGGAGAAGACATGTAGACAGGGGGGGAGAAGACATGTAGACAGGGGGGGAGAAGACATGTAGACAGGGGGGGAGAAGACATGTAGACAGGGGGGGAGAAGACATGTAGACAGGGGGGGAGAAGACATGTAGACAGGGGGGGAGAAGACATGTAGACAGGGGGGGAGAAGACATGTAGACAGGGGGGGAGAAGACATGTAGACAGGGGGGGAGAAGACATGTAGACAGGGGGGGAGAAGACATGTAGACAGGGGGGGAGAAGACATGTAGACAGGGGGGGAGAAGACATGTAGACAGGGGGGGGAGAAGACATGTAGACAGGGGGGAGAAGACATGTAGACAGGGGGGGAGAAGACATGTAGACAGGGGGGGAGAAGACATGTAGACAGGGGGGGAGAAGACATGTAGACAGGGGGGGAGAAGACATGTAGACAGGGGGGGAGAAGACATGTAGACAGGGGGGGAGAAGACATGTAGACAGGGGGGGAGAAGACATGTAGACAGAGGGGAGAAGACATGTAGACAGAGGGGAGAAGACATGTAGACAGAGGGGAGAAGACATGTAGACAGAGGGGAGAAGACATGTAGACAGAGGGGAGAAGACATGTAGACAGAGGGGAGAAGACATGTAGACAGAGGGGAGAAGACATGTAGACAGAGGGGAGAAGACATGTAGACAGAGGGGAGAAGACATGTAGACAGAGGGGAGAAGACATGTAGACAGAGGGGAGAAGACATGTAGACAGAGGGGAGAAGACATGTAGACAGAGGGGAGAAGACATGTAGACAGAGGGGAGAAGACATGTAGACAGAGGGGAGAAGACATGTAGACAGAGGGGAGAAGACATGTAGACAGAGGGGAGAAGACATGTAGACAGAGGGGAGAAGACATGTAGACAGAGGGGAGAAGACATGTAGACAGAGGGGAGAAGACATGTAGACAGAGGGGAGAAGACATGTAGACAGAGGGGAGAAGACATGTAGACAGAGGGGAGAAGACATGTAGACAGAGGGGAGAAGACATGTAGACAGAGGGGAGAAGACATGTAGACAGAGGGGAGAAGACATGTAGACAGAGGGGAGAAGACATGTAGACAGAGGGGAGAAGACATGTAGACAGAGGGGAGAAGACATGTAGACAGAGGGGAGAAGACATGTAGACAGAGGGGAGAAGACATGTAGACAGAGGGGAGAAGACATGTAGACAGAGGGGAGAAGACATGTAGACAGAGGGGAGAAGACATGTAGACAGAGGGGAGAAGACATGTAGACAGAGGGGAGAAGACATGTAGACAGAGGGGAGAAGACATGTAGACAGAGGGGAGAAGACATGTAGACAGAGGGGAGAAGACATGTAGACAGAGGGGAGAAGACATGTAGACAGAGGGGAGAAGACATGTAGACAGAGGGGAGAAGACATGTAGACAGAGGGGAGAAGACATGTAGACAGAGGGGAGAAGACATGTAGACAGAGGGGAGAAGACATGTAGACAGAGGGGAGAAGACATGTAGACAGAGGGGAGAAGACATGTAGACAGAGGGGAGAAGACATGTAGACAGAGGGGAGAAGACATGTAGACAGAGGGGAGAAGACATGTAGACAGAGGGGAGAAGACATGTAGACAGAGGGGAGAAGACATGTAGACAGAGGGGAGAAGACATGTAGACAGAGGGGAGAAGACATGTAGACAGAGGGGAGAAGACATGTAGACAGAGGGGAGAAGACATGTAGACAGAGGGGAGAAGACATGTAGACAGAGGGGAGAAGACATGTAGACAGAGGGGAGAAGACATGTAGACAGAGGGGAGAAGACATGTAGACAGAGGGGAGAAGACATGTAGACAGAGGGGAGAAGACATGTAGACAGAGGGGAGAAGACATGTAGACAGAGGGGAGAAGACATGTAGACAGAGGGGAGAAGACATGTAGACAGAGGGGAGAAGACATGTAGACAGAGGGGAGAAGACATGTAGACAGAGGGGAGAAGACATGTAGACAGAGGGGAGAAGACATGTAGACAGAGGGGAGAAGACATGTAGACAGAGGGGAGAAGACATGTAGACAGAGGGGAGAAGACATGTAGACAGAGGGGAGAAGACATGTAGACAGAGGGGAGAAGACATGTAGACAGAGGGGAGAAGACATGTAGACAGAGGGGAGAAGACATGTAGACAGAGGGGAGAAGACATGTAGACAGAGGGGAGAAGACATGTAGACAGAGGGGAGAAGACATGTAGACAGAGGGGAGAAGACATGTAGACAGAGGGGAGAAGACATGTAGACAGAGGGGAGAAGACATGTAGACAGAGGGGAGAAGACATGTAGACAGAGGGGAGAAGACATGTAGACAGAGGGGAGAAGACATGTAGACAGAGGGGAGAAGACATGTAGACAGAGGGGAGAAGACATGTAGACAGAGGGGAGAAGACATGTAGACAGAGGGGAGAAGACATGTAGACAGAGGGGAGAAGACATGTAGACAGAGGGGAGAAGACATGTAGACAGAGGGGAGAAGACATGTAGACAGAGGGGAGAAGACATGTAGACAGAGGGGAGAAGACATGTAGACAGAGGGGAGAAGACATGTAGACAGAGGGGAGAAGACATGTAGACAGAGGGGAGAAGACATGTAGACAGAGGGGAGAAGACATGTAGACAGAGGGGAGAAGACATGTAGACAGAGGGGAGAAGACATGTAGACAGAGGGGAGAAGACATGTAGACAGAGGGGAGAAGACATGTAGACAGAGGGGAGAAGACATGTAGACAGAGGGGAGAAGACATGTAGACAGAGGGGAGAAGACATGTAGACAGAGGGGAGGAAACATGTAGACAGAGGGGAGGAAACATGTAGACAGAGGGGAGGAAACATGTAGACAGAGGGGAGGAAACATGTAGACAGAGGGGAGGAAACATGTAGACAGAGGGGAGGAAACATGTAGACAGAGGGGAGGAAACATGTAGACAGAGGGGAGGAAACATGTAGACAGAGGGGAGGAAACATGTAGACAGAGGGGAGGAAACATGTAGACAGAGGGGAGGAAACATGTAGACAGAGGGGAGGAAACATGTAGACAGAGGGGAGGAAACATGTAGACAGAGGGGAGGAAACATGTAGACAGGGGAGAAAACAAGTAGACAGGGGAGAAAACAAGTAGACAGGGGAGAAAACAAGTAGACAGGGGAGAAAACAAGTAGACAGGGGAGAAAACAAGTAGACAGGGGAGAAAACAAGTAGACAGGGGAGAAAACAAGTAGACAGGGGAGAAAACAAGTAGACAGGGGAGAAAACAAGTAGACAGAGAAAACAAGTAGACAGAAAACACGATTTTTTCAATGGAGCGAAACCATGAGAAATATTCACAAGGTATGCTGTAGGGCCGTTACTGTCAATGATAAGTATGAGTGACCTGGTGAATAAAGTCGGAAACTCTATGAGACTGTTCGCGTGTTACGGTTTTGTACACATGAAAGTCGCAACGCCAGAAAACTGTAGCAGAATGAAAGAAGACCTGCAGAGGATTGATGCTTGATGCAGTGTCTCACAGTCGACCAATAGTATCATCTGGTCACTTTATAACACTGAAAGTTCCGTGAGGATATTCGCGAATGATGCTGATATCTAGAGGAAGGTTACAATGTCAAAAGACTGTAGAGAAATACAGGAAAATATACAGAGGGTCGAAGATCTGTGCAGGGACTGGAAGTTGACTTTAACGTAAATACATTCAACACATTGCGCACAAATGGATCAAGATATTTAGTACTAGTCAATTAAACTAATGACGACAAATCATTCGAAATAGTACTTACCTTAGAACACCTAGGAGCCACCATTCGGTGCGATCTACACTGAGGTAAAAAGAGTTAGATGATGAACAGTTGGCGGTAAACAAGGTATAAACGGGCAGTGCATTGGCGGAGCTGTCATTTGTTCTCAGGTGATTCATGTGAAAAGGATTTTTGACACAGTTACGTCCGCACGACAGGAATTAACAGTCTTTGAACGCGGCATGGTAATAGGAGCTAGATGCAAAGGGCATTCCATTTCGGAAATCGTTAGAAAATTCAATATTCCGAGTGCTGTGTCGGCAGCTGGGCCAACACCTTGTAGATAGAGGTGGCTTAAAAGCACGCTATACTAACGCAGACGGGCGTGAAGTACTGGAACAGGATACGTAATTAATGCTAGGAAGAAAAGTATGTAGCTGGTATTATACTTATCTTTAATCACTCATTGTGGTACATCGCACAAAGGAGACTTGAATTACAATCACTGTAAGACTAATGGCGCCTTGTTAGTTCGTAGCCATTAACTTAGCTGAAGGCTATTCTGTCTCTCGGCTAATGAGAGAGAAAGGCTTCGTACGTCTAGTCGCTAGCTCTGTCGTCCGTACAACTGGGCTGAGTTCGAGTCAGTCTCTCGAGACCTGCCTTGTGGTGGCGCTAGGTTTGCGATCACACAGTGGCGACACGCGGGTCAGACATGTACTACTGGACCGCGGCCGATTTAAGCTACCACCTAGCACGTGTGGTGTCTGGCTGTGACACCACACCGAGAACCACAGAGCCGAGAATACCAAATTTCAGGCTCTATCTGTCATTGCGGACACTGCAGTGGTCGTGCTTCACTTAACGACCGAGACCAGCGGCGTTTGCCAAGAGTTGTCGGTACTAACAGACAAGCAACACTGTCAAATAACCGCAGAAATCAATGTGGGACATTTGACGAAAGTATCCTTTTGTAGTGTGGCAAAGTTTGCCGTTAATTGGCAATGGCAGCACGCAACGATTCTCCTGGGCTCATGACCATACCAGTTGGACCCTAGCTGACTGGAAAACAGAGGGCTGGTCAAACGAGTCCCGATTTCAGTGTGGCGCAGACCCTCCGAAGCCATGGACCCAAGTTGTCAACAAGGCACAGTGCAAGGTGGTGGTAGCTCCATAATGGTGTGGGTTGTGTTTACATGGAATCGACAGGGCCTCTGATCCAACTGAACCGAAGCAGAAGTAGTTAAGGAATTCTGCTATGTGATAGACAACGCAAGGAGAACATTAAGAGCAGATTAGAACAGACGAAGAGGAGATTCCTGACTGAAATCTGGTTTTGCAGGACAGAGCGGATCAGGTTATAAGTTGTGGAAAGGGGCGAAAATCAGTTACTGTCAGTTGCACAAAACATACAAACTTTATTTTCCTAAAGCACTCAATCACATATGCCCTTACAAGCATTCAAAAAGAACACAGCTGAAGGCCCCAACACAAGTTATTAAAATTGCCTTAAGGATTACATACGTCTGAAGGCCTTAGTTACAAAATTTTACATAAAACCTCAGCTGAAGGCCACACACTGGAGATAGAAGAACCGAGGGCTTACGGCCTGGATAACAAGAATTTCAGATAGAGAAGAAAGCTCCAAAAGGTTTTCAACGAGTGATTTTTCAAATTTTAATTTAAGACAGCTGAAGGCCTTATCTTAAAATATTTCACATAAAGTTCGGCTGAAGGCCACATACTGAACACAGAACTACTCAAAGCTTAAGGCCTGGATGATAAGCATTTCCAATGGGCAAAATCCCTTTAAAAAAATAAAAAAAAAACTTAGTTTGAGCAAGAATCTTCAAAGTTTTAATTTAAGACGGCTGAGAGCCTTATCTTAACAAAATTAAAACAAACTAAATTAATAGACGGCTGAAGGCCTTGCGCATACTTGAGACTAAAAGAAACAATCCAAGACAACAGAACAGTTATGTTCATAAGTGCTCCAATGACTGGTCTGAGGCGATAACTAACAAGTTTAGATGAGACAGGCAATCAAGCGTAACACTACATAATCGGATGGCAACAAGACCCAGGGATGGCTGAAGGACCCACCAACGACCTAATCAATTCCCTTCCTTCCCACCAACAGCACGACAATGGAAAAAAAATCAGTGAGGACGAAGATACCAGCAGTACTAAGTCTTGAAAATGGGCGTCTAAATACAGTCAAGACACAACCACTGAAAAATATGAACAGCACCAAAGGCTGTCTAACTACACAACATGCCAGACAACATCAATACGGCGAGGAAAAACACAATACTGGGAAATTACGCTAACGACCAGGCCAGGTAACTGGAACATTAATGGCCACAAGGCAGAAGATACCGCACTTCACTAATAAGTATTAACCAATTCAATAATTAAACACCATATAGGAAGAAGGCTGCAAAATTTCGCCGACTCCAACACACCATATGTTGCTGCTCGTGGGAACGGCCCAGAAAGCAACAACCGGCAATGAATGAAGAGATGTCACAGCAATTGAGGTTTCATAACAGGTTAACTGATCACTCAGCTCCAGTATCCAGGTAACTTTGTAGCTCTCGCAGCTAGTGCCTCACAAATCCGACCGCGCGTGTACGCCGCCAGCGGCCCCAGCATGACGACGCACCGAGGAGACTTCCTTGCTGCTCTGTCCCAACCGACCAACTATCACACACACCTCACGGAAATATAGCGGTCACACCGAAGATAGTATAGAAGTATTAGTATCAATAAGCGTTACTGCTGCTACTGATGGAGGCAAGTCAGCATCTCGTTATGGCAGTAACTCAGGGAGAAATAAGACACCACTCGATCATGATACATGCCAAAGAACAAGGCATCAATGCGAGCTGGCCACAGCTCAACCTCCCCCCTCAAAAACGAACATGGGAGGGGGGAGGGGGGTAACTCAACAATAGGACTAACCAAATTTAACTTAGCTAAGGTGGACCCAGTACAGCTTACCGGAGCAATTATCCTTAACCAACAGGTTCACCAGGCCTAAGATACGTATAATGGTGCAAGGGCCCAAAAAATGGAGAGTGAATTTAGTAAGATTTGTGACACGCACCGGGAAAATTACGGACATAGACCTGATCTCCTGGCCTTTCCCTAAAGGCTCGCTGATTAAGATTGTAACTCTCAGCTTGTTTATTATGGGACCTGAGTATATTATGTCAGGAATGGTTCCAGTTTTCTTTGACGACTTGAGGGATAATATTCGCCGGAATTAGATCTTGAATTACCCAGAAGTTTGAAAGAGGGGAATTAATAGGATAGGCAACGATCAAGGAGGTGGGAGTAGCTTTTAAGGCCTCATGATTGGTGGTATTGAAAGCAAAACCAAGTCAGGGAAGACTAGAGTCCCACTTACTAGGCGTTTTCTGATGTTAAATAATCAAAGCAGATTAAAGATTTCAATTGAACCTCTCTGCAAAAATCCCTGCAGAGAATACGGTGTAGTTGTGATATGCTTAACACTGTTCTGGAAACAGGAGGCCTTGAAGGGAGCCGAAAGGAAGGCGGGTGCATTATCACTAAGAATTTGTTTGGAGGTGTCCAAAAACACTGAAAACATTTGTTAAATGCGAAATAGTGGTGGTAGCAGTCACGTTACGGCTCTGAAGGAGCCAGGTAAATCTCGAAAACGCATCAGTAATAACCAATACATACCGATGACCTCTCTTAGTACGAGGTAAGGGCCCTACATAGTCGATATAGAGTTTGTGCATAGGGCAGGATTCGCATTCAGAACTCAACAGACCCTGCTGAAGAGTTTTCTTGGGTTTGGGTACATTACACAACCGACATCGAGAAACCATCTCTATCACATCACGGTCCATGGAGGGCCAAGTCAAATGCTCCTTAATTTTTTGCAAAGTCTTATAAGTTCCTAAGTGTCCACCCATCAACGAATCATGAAAGTAACGAAAAACCAGGCTCACCAGAGTTACTGGCAAAGGTGCTGAATTGCTTAGCACACCCCACCCTTTTACACAAAATGCCTTTCTTAATAACATACCCATCCAACAGTTCCCCAGCAAAAAGGCATTGCTTAACGGATGCCCAAGTAGGGTCCTGATCCTGAAGCTGAGCGACATCAAATAAAAGAGGAATCTCACGTAACACGATACAACTAAGACTGCCTCCCTCTGTCTCCCAGGTGCCCTCACTACGTGTAGATTCAGTGGGCATCCTCAAGGACGGCATCCTCAAGGACATTTTCAGTGCCTTTCACGTGTTTAACTTCAAATTGAAATGCAGAAAAGCGTACTGCCCACCTGGCAATACAGCCTTTATTACGTGACCTGGCTAACACCCAGCTCAATGCATGATTGTCCAGTTTCTAGCTGAAAGACCCCATGCTCAAGGTAGAAGCGGTACTTCTCCAGTGCGAACAAACTGGCCAAAGCCTCACACTTGTAGACGGAATATTTAAGTTCGGCACCAGTTAAGCAACGAGACGTGTACGCTAATGGTTGGCTCTGACCTTCGAACTCCTGAAGGAGGACAGCCTAAATACCAGCATTAGATGCGTCAGTCTTGACAAACTTATTATTAAAGTCCGGTACTCCAAGAACGGGAGGGTTGGTTATAGCTGCCTTAATGTGCTCAAAGGCGGCCTCTTGACCACGTCCCCATTAAAAACCCATTCCTTTCCAGCGAAAATCTTAAGTGCGCCGCCAACTGAGCAAAATTAGGGAAAAAACGCCCAAAATAGTTCGCCATGCCTATGAAACTAGCAATTCCACGTTTATCAGTAGGCGCAGGCAGAGCTCTTAATGCGTTAGTTCATTCTTGTACGATGCGATTACTCGGACCTCATCACACTAGATGACCTACGAAGGACACCAGCCGTCTGGCTATCATCATTTTACTGGGTTTAACAGTCGACCCGGCTCCCTGCAACGTAAAAAAGCTTGCTGGATATGATTCAAATGGTCCTGAAACGAACGGCTAAGTCGTACAAATAATTATACATACACAATAATTTCAAGTCCCCAAGGATATTATCCAGCAAACGAGTAATAACTGCTGCACCAGTAGCCAAACCAAAGGAACCCTGTTAAACTCAAATTCCAAGCAGTACAAAATGCAGTAACATGTTTACATTCTTCAGCTAATGGAATCTGATAACAGGCTTGGTTCAAATCAAGACCAGTAAACCAATTAGTACCGGCAAACTAAGTATAAGAGTTATGCAGATCAGGTAGAGGAACAGACTCGAGGACAACCTTAGCGTTCAGGCACCAGTAGTCAACAACAGGTCTGAAATCCCGCCCCTGATCCTTAGGGACAAGGAATATGGGGGAAGCATAAGCAGGTGTTGATGGCCTAAGAGCCCCTTACTCAAGCGTTTGGGATATTTTAGCTCTCAGTATCTTCACCTTAGGGGGTGAGCGGCGATATGGGGACTGCCTAACAGGAATATCGTCAGATGGACGTGGTAATTAAGAACATTAGTCACGCCCAACCTACCACAAATAAGCTCCGGGAACCTCTGTAGCAAATCCTGTAACTGAGGCCTGATGTGAGGAGAAATGGACTAGATCGAACTCATTAGGCACAGCCTCAACAGCCACGATGTCGGCATCTAGATGCACAGTACGTTTAACACACTCACAGAAATCAAACTTCTCCACAGGAGCGAACTTAAAGAAGGTGTGCCCAGAATAATCCAAGACTAACCCAGTTTTATTGATGAAATCACAGCCCAGAATTAAATCGACCAGCAGCTTCTTGACCAAGGCTAATGACAAAGACCAGGAGAAGTCCCAACTGATATACTCCCACAGACCCAACCCTGCAGAGGGAACACCTGGCCATTGGCCACCCGACATCTCTGCACCGGAGAAGCGAACAGCCGAAATTTCATAAGATGACCAAATTCAAGAGACCATTCAAAGCTTAATAGTGAAAGTGAGCTACAAGAATCTAAAAGAGCTCAAATCTGTTCCCCACCTACTCAAGAACAAATATAAGGCAAGGGCGGTGACGAGGGAGCGACAACATGGGTGCACCAAGGTTTAAAGGCTGGTTAACGAGGTCGCTGGCCAGCCCAGCGTCATTTATTGGCTCTGGGCGCGTGAAGTTGAACGCAAGAGCACACCATATGCATTTGTGTGTCGAGACGTGTGGTTCTGTGCTATTAACTGAAATGAAGCAATTATCAGATGGAGATGAACCCTTCACAACAAAGCGAAAGCAGACATATGAGATATTAAGCCAGCTTCCAGTGTTAAGACGGTTTGGCGGCAGCAGCAGAACGAGCCCAGCTCCTCTAGGCACGCCAGCCCCGGAAGCTTCGCCGGCAGGGTCACCGGCAGCCACGCCGGCTGCTTCCCTGCAGCTGGCAGCCCACACCGATGCGAACGCCAACGTGCTGCACCTACAGGCCCGGAAGCTTCACCAGCAGCTACGCCAGCAGTGTCACCGGCTGCTTCCCCTGCAGCTGGGAGCCCACTCCAATGCCGACGCCGATGTGCTGCACCTACAAGCCCGGCGGCTTCATCGGCCACCAAGCCGTCCGTCACGCTGACCGATCGCCGGCCACCATGCCGGCCATCACGCCAACCGCCTTGCCAGCAGCCACGCCGGCAGTGTCACCAGTAACCACACCGGCTAGTTCCCCTGCAGCTGCCAGCCGACACCGACATGTAGCACCTACAGGAGGATGCATGTTGCAAAAGATGAGCAGCAGTTGCAGCAGCGGCAGCAGCAGTCGGGCTCCTCGAATGGGACACCAGCCATCTCCCCCTGCAAAGTGCTACGTCTGCAGGAAGAAGCCGGCCCTGACGCCCATTACAGCGGTGACACACACGACCAGAACATCATTTTCTCAGAGGCTGCAGGAAATTGTGGGGTGCATGCTGGATATAAAAATTGATGCTGACGGGCATCTATGCAGCATATGCTCCGGTACCAAAACACCACACCTGAAGCAATGCCGGGGTCATATATAACAACCTCAGCCGATGTAGTAAATTCGGCATCCCCCTTGACAATTCCCATAGCCTGACCCTTAACTTCATGACATACGTTGTCCGCAAGCAGCAATGCAGATATCGCTACAACAGTCACATGGAGCTCTTTCCAGATTGAAGGACGATCATGAAAAACAAAGTGCGACTTATCCACCACTCGCATTCCCCTAAGAACAATAGACACCAATTTTAGTTCTGGAAAATCGACCAACAAGGCCAAGCAGGCCGTCTGAACTCTGACGATATACTGATGTAACTGCTCTTTATCCTGCTGCATCTCCCAAATGTTCCCAAACTCCGGTGGTCAGTCTCTGGCTAATGACGAGCTCCCTCAATTGCTGTAAGCAGAACCCTTCTGTCACGGCTTGGGACAGGAGGTTCCACAACTCACCTCAAGCTAACATGTACAACAGTGACAAAACTACTTGGTGCGGAACATGGAAGGCAGCAGCACGACGAACCAACAACCATAATACGTTTTCGACCTGCTTAAGTCTATCTACGACTAATTCAGTAATATCTCGAAAGAAATACGCCAGAGAATTAGGCAATTTGGCAAATACCGTGTCTAACTTCAGAGGATACAGCAGCACCACCCCCTGGCTGGCTCTCAGTTACCCCTTGATATAGCAAGTCCCGCTCTTCGGTCCTCTTGCCATCCAAGTCTAAACATGTTAACTTAAACTGCAATGCATTAACCAAAGACCCCAATTCGACAGTTATTCTTTTATGATGATCTTCCAAACGTAACATGCCTAAATCCGCTATTCGATTAGTTAAATGCACTAACTGTGCCCGCCCAAACCAATTGACTGTCACTAGGTTGAGTGTCTTCCAAAACACAAATGGTGTCCCCAAGCCCCTGACGGCCTTAAAAATTCCAAGGCTGCTTCTGTCTCACCCACCACCACCGCCGGCGTGACGTCAACCAGTTGAAGAATAGAAGCATGCAAGCGGGCCACTAAGTCCGGAACACTGCGCTCAATAGGTTGGCGCCTTATCACCAACTCATAAACAAGGTGGTCCTTCCTCAACAGGCCAATCCTCGGGCACTGTCTGACCGCCTTTTCAGTAGGCACCTGAAACAATCAACAACCAAAACGATGTGGTGCAACACTAACAGAAACAAAATTCAAACTAACAGTAACTGGAATGGCAATATCACAAACGTAACCATGTTCTGCTAGTTGAAATCTGGTTTCGCAGGACAGAGCGGATCAGGTTGTAAGTTGTGGAAAGGGGCCAAAATCAAATACTGTCAGTAGCACAAAACATACAAACTTTATTTTCCTAAAACACTTAATCACACATGCCCTTAACAGCATTCAAAAACAAAATGGCTGAAGGCCCCAACACAAGTTATTAAAATTGCCTTAAGGAATACATACGTCTGAAGGCCTCAGTTACAAAATTTTACATAAAAACTCAGCTGAAGGCCACACACTGGAGATAGAAGAACTGAGGGCTTAAGGCCTGGATAACAAGAATTTCAGATAGAGAAGAAATCTCCAAAAGGTTTTCAACAAGCGATTTTTCAAATTTTAATTTAAGACAGCTGAAGGCCTTATCTTAAAATATTTCACATAAAGTTTGGCTGAAGGCCACATACTGAACATAGAACAACTCACGGTTTAAGGCCTGGATAATAATAAGGATTTCCAATGGGCAAAATCCCCTTTTTTTGAAAAAAATTAGTTTAAGCAAGAATCTTCAAAGTTTTAACTTAAGACAGCTGAGAGCCTTATCTTAACATTAAAGCAAACTAAATTGATAGACGGCTGAAGGCCTCACATAATACTTGAGACTAAAAGAAAATCACAATCTAAAAAACAACAGAACAGTCGTGCTCCAATTATCGGCCTGAGGCAGTAACTCTAACATAAGTTTAGGTGAGAGAGGCGGTCAAGCGTAACACTAAATAATCGGATGGCAACAAGACCCAGGGACGGCTGAAGGATCGACCAACAACCTAATCAATTCCCTTCCACCCGACCAACAGCACGACAACGGAAAAATCAATGAGGACGAAGATGCCAGCAGTACTAAGTCTTGAAATTTGGCGTCTAAATACAGACAAGATACAATAACCACTGAAAAATATGAACAGCAAAGGCTGTCTAACTACACGCCGTGCCAGACAGGATCAACACTTTGAGGAAAAACACACTGCCACAAAATTACGCTAATGACCAGGCCAGGTAACTGAAACGTTAACGGCCACAAGGCAGAAGATACTGCTGGTGCACTTCACTAAAAAGTATCTACCATACGGGAAGACAGCTGCAAAATTTCGCCGACTCCAACACACCATACTTTGCTGCTTGAAGGAATGGAACAGAGAGCAAGAACCAGCAATGAACGAAGAGATGTCACAGCAGTTGAGGTTTCATAACAGGTTAACTGATCACTCAGCTTCAGTGTCCAGGTTCAGTGGGCAACGAACTTTGTAGCTCTTGCAGTTAGTGTCTCACAGAACCGACCGTGCGCGTATGCTGCCAGCGGCCCCGGCCTGACCTCACACCGAGGAGACTTCCTCGCTGCTCTGTCCCAGCCGACCAACTGCCACACACACCACATACGGAAATATAGCAGTCACACCAAAGATGGTATAGCAGTACTAGTATCGATAAGCACTGCTGCTGCCGCCACTGATGGAGCAAGTCAGCAACTCATTATGGCAGTAACTCAGGGAGAAATAAGACACCATTCGATTGTGACACATGCCAAAGAACAAGGCATCAATGTGAGCCGGCCACAGGTCACCGATGAAAAGAAATCCACTCCACTGTATGATAAAGACGTGGAATAACCAGAAGGGGAGGAGGAAACAAAATGATACATCATGGGTTGAGAGGAAATGTGATGTTATTTCAGTGATTACAAAACTGGGTCAAATTTACAAAGAGTCCACATATCAATATGCCATTGCATGCCCTGGATTTTTGCACAATTTTGGTTGAGGAGGCTGTCAAAGCCACTGAAACATCTCCTAAGGCAAGGTGACACAACCGTTGAAAATGGTCCTCGACATTTCGGCTACTGATAGTGAGACGGAGCTGACTTCCCAGATAGTTCCCCATGTGTCCTATCAGCGATCTTGCTGGTGATGCTGCTGGGACTGTCGCAAAAAATGTACCATATGAGGACACAGGACATTATGTACAATTGTGCCATCAGCTTTCTGTCGATCACTACTACCCCTGACTGTCACACCAGATTGCTCCCTGCACTATAACGCCAGGTTAACACCGCTTTGCGTCTGCTAAACATTATAAAAGTGGGATTACTTCCTATACCCACTGGCAATGGGCATCCAGAGTATCGGAAAACTGCGACTCATCGCTGAACACAATTCGATCAGCAGTTCATGCTTCCCGGTCATGGAACCACTCCAAATGCACCAGTTTGTGTTGTGATGTTGCTGGCAGCTTACAGATGGGAGGGTATTCCCTTGTCCAACTGCTGTTAGTCTCTGACCAGTAATGTGAGATGATATATAATTCTGTAGGTAATACTGTTTCTTGGGCGTCAGGAACAGATTGGATATGTTTACGACTTGCTTGAAGCCCAATACGACGGTTCTGCCTTGTGGTGGGCAGACATAGTCAACCAGACCTGTGACTGTGGGTATGCCTGCCTTCATGTTCTCATGCAGTCTAACATCAGGCTGGCGTCACAACTGGCTGCCGCTCTATTTGTGACAGAGTTGCATCTCAAACCATTTACATACCGACAAATGACGACTGACCACGACATCTGACAATTTCTTCTGAGGGCTTCACTTTTTTTTGTCAGGCAGTACGATATTAAACATCGGCCTTAATTTGAGGAAGAAATTTCTGAGACTGCACATTTGGAGCACAATGTCGCATGGAAGTGACTCACAGGCTATGGGACAAGCAAAAAAGAAGAGTATCTAAGTGATTGTCATATGGTACTGTAGAAGTTTTCCGCAGATTCGGCGAGGAGCGGATCATATGGGAAACAGTGGCAATAAGAAGGGACAGAAAGATGTGACGTGCTAAGACATCACAGGATAGCTTACAAGGTACTAGACGGAGCTGTAGAGCGTGAAAACTCTAAGAGAAAGCGTAGTGTGCTGTCGTAAGACTTAATGCAGTCGTGGCTGTTTCAAATCCGCCCCACCAGCGTGGCCGTGATGGCTGAGAAACTCCTTGGTGGCGCTGCGGCGCGGACGCCTCTAAGGCGCCATCGCGAGGAAGAGTAGAGAAGAGGAAGCGGACCAGAAGTCTGCTGCTGGAGAGCGAGAAGACAGCAAGCAGCAGGCAGCAGGCAGACACCAACAGAGGAAACGGCCGTTGGATCTGACTGCACGCCGTAGCTGCCATGATGGGACAGCTGCAACAACGAAGAACGAGCTGGCCGATTACGTAACATAGGACGAACCTGCTTCAGAGCTATCTGGCTGGTCATTTTCGCAAACGGAGCCTGGGGACAGTAAATGCCAAGGCAAACTCCTTGGCAGGTGCGTTTGCGGAGAATTTCACGCCGCTTGACTACGTAGTGGACGAAAAGCACATTCAACATGTGGAGGAGCGGCTTCCCGTCTTCCACGCAAATAGAGACGAAAACTATCTCATTTACGACATTTCTGAAGATGAGGTCGCAAATCACCTATCACACTGAGGCGTAGCGCCGTATACCGATCCTTCCTTGGAGGCAGTTACGTGGGAGATGTCTCAGAGCTGGATAGTGACAGATGGTGATGCGAGACTGGACGCGCACATAGTTTATGTATCAGCCGATAGAGGGCAGTATTGGATAGGGGACTGATTTAGTTTCGATTATGCCCGGTAGACTGCACTTAAGTAATAGAATGGTTTTCATAAACTGTTTTAGTATTTTCATAAAGTGTTACTTCTTTTTGTGCATGAAAAATGTTATAAATGTGTTTTAGCAGTATGAATGATGCGTGAGTGTGGTTTAAGGTTAATATGAAGATAATTGTTTAACGAGTTGTGTAGTAGGATTTAGTGTGGGAACATTTCAAAGAAGTATGGATATGAACAAAGGGAATTTTTGTAGAATAGATTTGTGAAGTAAGTTTATGGTAAAGGGCAAGTTAATTCAGGTATAAGTAACAATAGAAAATAACTTTATTCATAAGCAAAACTTCAGCATATTAGGTAATTACGTCGGTAAAAAGTGCAGTCGTTAGGTTTACTATTTTGCGATTGGTTATTGATGGAAAGCGCGGATTGACGCGGGAGAATGTTTTGCTATTGGCTGTTGAGTAAACTGACCAATGGTAAAGCAATATTATTCGCGCGCCTTTCTCTGCTGGTAGAGAAGACTTACAGTATTCTAGAGAAGAGTCGAAGCCTATCCACGAAAGAGATCGGACGTGTGCAATAGTAGTTCCGATGGAAATGATAAGTTGCCGGATCTAGCAGTGTTTCATACATCAAAAGTGTTGGAAAAGTGACTGCATAATTATTCCGATGTGTGTGTAGAAATTTCGGAATTTGTAAGTGAATTTTGTGACGAGAAAAGACATATTCCGCGTGGCGTATTGAGCAGGTCGATGGCTAAAAACTGACTGCATTTGTTACCGACAAACTTAATATTTGGCGAGCATTCTCAATAAAAAAACAATCAGTATTTTTGTAGCTATTACGTTTTCGGGAAATGCAACACCATAAACTTGCTAACATGAGTGAAAGGGATTGTGAGTGTGTTAAGACTAGCACGGGCTTGGCAGTGATACTTGTTCACCTAAGTTTCAGAATATATTAATTGAGGACAAAATTTCCAACCTTTCATATGAAAACTTTCTCCCGAAATGTAGATTAGTGACTAATTGCAGCCTGGTTCACGTCGAAGTACAGTACGTTTCACTAGACTTCCCTGCTGATGATCTGCTGAGAATGTTCACAGGTAGGTGCAGGTCCGTCGTAAAGGGACGGGAAGAACCGCGCCGCCGCAACGCCTCAACCCTCGTAAGGGAGAAGAGATGGATAAGATTGGAAACAAGATCGTCGAACAATTGCCGCCAGTAGTAGTCTGGACCTTAACTGTGATATTTAACATATTGAGGACTGGCACATTTATCTCTGTGTGGAAACATGTGGAGGTGGTAGTCATCCGGAAACGAGGTAAGGACTCGAGACTTGTGAGCAATTATACGTCTATAAGACTTCTGCAGTCACTTTCGAAAGTGTTAAGACAGTTTACATGCCAAGCAGCTGTGAAGACATGTTGCAGCTGAGCGCCTCTTACCGGACGAGCAATTCGGTTTCTGGAGGGGGCACTCCACACAACAACAGTCACTCTGGACGGTTGAATAGGGCATGGCAGCTACTGGACTACCTTGGAGCAATACTATTAGACATTTCGAATGCCTTCAACGGTGTGGCACAACGGCCTCCTGTTCGAGCTTCTTGCCCATGGGGTATCGGTGTCACATGTGTCCCTGCTCAAATCATACCTTAGTAACAGAACATTCCATGTCAAAGCCGATATACTCGGAGTCTCGACAGCGCGACAGATCAGGGCAGGAGTGCCACAGGGGTATGTACTCGGGCCCCTGCTTTGCCCTCTATAAACCGCCGGCACTCCGAAAACGTCCAGAGCTGATCTGGCGTTATACACCGATGACACTGCGCTGTTTTCGCGCAGTTTAGGATTGCACATAGTAAGACATCGTCTACAGAAAGCATGTGACACGCTTGGAGCTTGGGCCACCAACTGGCGGCTCAAAATGAACGCTGGAAGAGCCACGCTTTAATCACAACGAGAAAAAAGCTGCCAGCAGACTTAGACCAATTCGCACTATGGGAGGCCCCATCCCTTGGTCGCGAACCGGGAAGTACCTAGATGTGACTCTCGATAGACATTCAATGTGAGGACTGTACGTCCGAGAGGCCGGGGGATAGCACTGGGGTGTATGAAGATGCTCTACTCCCTACTAAACCAGAGTTCGACTATACCCAGACACTGTGGAATAATACTGTATCTGGGCCTTATATGGTTTGTTCTAGAATACGCCGCCATAGTGTGCGTCAATGCAGCCAATAAACATATTGACGCACTACAGCGGGTACAAAAAGTTCTACGCCTTGCTCCGCATCTCCCATGGCGAGAAACGACCACAAGAGAAGTGCATGAGATACCAGGCGTAACATTCCTACGTGACAGATTTAAACTGATTGCTCGCCATTTTTTCGCATTGGCGCAACAGTAACAGAGTTGGTACATTGCCGACGTGGGCAACCAGGTTCACTAGCGTGCGACCATTCGCTGGCTAGACATGCTAGTTGAGCAGTAATTCTGTGGTAAGGAGCAAGCGCATACGCACAAAACTGGATGAAAACAAGAAAGATAAATGAAAGCGACGTCTACATTTCCCGACCCCAGAGTACATGTAGGCTAGGTATTACGAATGCTCAAACAACGCGAAAGAATTAGCAGTGGCCTTCAGAAGCCAAGAGTGAGTATCGCAGCCCCTCACCCCTGTCTGCACACCAACATCGATTTTGTTGTGATGCTGGCTGTTATTCTGCACACCTACGCGAGCTTCACTTTCTCAAGGGGAAATGCGGCTCACCTGTGGAGCACCGGAATAACCAGACTTTTTCCGGGGCATTTGCAAAACATCTTGCGCGTCTCTAGTTTACTAGAGACTTATTTTTACTGCCGCCTCGTCTAAATGCAGCCTAACTACGTTAATTTGCTACATGCTTTTTCTGGACAGTTGCAGCATCTGTCAGTCCAGGTAAGGGACATTCACCGCTTTCGTGGTTTCTGGCACATTTAACGCAGTGGCTGGGCATTGTGCATAATCTAGCCACGTGGTCGAGGCCATGGCAGTTAAAGTGCTGTACCCTCCCTTGCTTCCCTCTAAGTTTTTATACTTTTTCTCGTATATTCGCCACCAAATCAACTTTAAATAGTTTCCTGTTCGCGATATTGTCCTGAAGCACAACACATAATAGAGGCTGCTCTTTGTGGGTCTTGGGAGGAGGTGGGGGTCTTCATTTTACTGACGGAACGTACGTCGAAGCCGAGAAATCACTGTTCTTCATGTAGGTGATCTGGCTTCATATTTAAGAGCACCTTCTGAAACACTGCCCTGATCAGTTTCATCGGCTTTGAAGAGTATGTAAAACTGTGTAGTTTTTCGTCCGTAACTGTTTTCATCGCTCCATCGCAATCGTCTTTGGGAATGCTTCGTGTCTTTGTACACGTCCAGTCCGGAAAGACGACGGTAAATTTTTTTGCACAACATTTGATTTTAAGTTGGAGGGACTTTTAATCCTCTTTCCAGTTAATAACTACTGGTGGATGTGGTGATCTTTTTCCTTGCTCACCTGGAACGGATACGTCCATGTCAGTTGTAGCTTCATTGGCATTGGCATTCAGGCTACAATAACAGATATCTGTTACAACTTCTTGTGTTGGCGCCTAAAGAGAAACTGCCTTCGGGTATGCTTGAGGTTTGTCAAGATGTAACCATCTTTATCAGCCACTGCCGATTTCATTAAGCATCGCAGTATTCGTTGCCAGCAGAGTAAAACCATACATGCTGGTCATGCAGCCTATAAGTTTAACTGAGAACCCAGTACAATTCGGTGACAGTTTCGAAGAACAGCTGGTCTACTGAACCTTATTTTGCTAACATCCAGATACACAGTAAATTATTCGCCTAAAGATCTGGAAATGCATTTGACTGAACTGCATAAGAATGCGAAAAGCTAAAGCAATGTGAAATATAAATCCATTATAAAACCTATATTTGATGCTGGAAAAATAGCAGTGTTAATGGAATTGACATTCAGCATAAAAGAGTGAGCAGTTAACTCCTGCAGTAAACATTACGATGACCCTAATAAGCTAATAGATCGGCTACGACTGCTCGTGGCCTCAGCTGCCGCTGGTTATATAGCTCATTCGAATGAAGTTGTTACAGTAATTTAAGCTTAGAGAGAGGTATCACAGAAAAAGTATGGAGACAGTAATTCGAGAACTGCTCAAACCAGCTAGTAAAATATTATACCCTCGTAGATATGCTATATTTAAGGTTTGGATGACTTGTGGCAGGCGGATCTTTGTGGCTCACACAAATGAAGCAATACTCTCCCACAAATAACTCCACAGTGTAAACGAACCAAGCATAGTACAATAAAAATGAGACTAATCGATGTTCGTGATAATCGATTTCTAGGTACAGTATACAATCGAATTAAAGTGCTAGATCCACACAAACAGCTAATTCATGTAGGTGGCGTAGCACATATTAGCAATTTCATGTATGTGATTTAGTACGTATTTCGAAATCCAAGACAGCATTTCAGAAGTCATATATGCCTAACTGGTCAGCCGAGATGTTCAGTTTCCAAAGTGCCAAGAATGAATGGTAGAGCCTACCTCTTACAGGACAGCAGTGGTACTGAAATTGCAGGAGAGTTACGGAAGAGCTCGGAAGTAGATGTTTATCTCGTATAGAGGTTCATACGGCATCGAAGGAGTAGTGTTAGTTAAATTACTGATTTCCTGCATTACAAAACAGCTGGATCGACGCTGGTGACTCTACACAACAGGGTGCGCAGACCACAACCACCTCAGTAGCGTAACATGCCTGTTAGGAGACGCGAGGACGAGGTGGTATTCTCGACGAACTCTCAGTCGAATTACACGTTCCTGGATGTAACTACTGTGGACCTGGAACCAAATTTCCAAAGCTATTAGCAAGCATTGAGGGGATAAATCTGCTCAACGATACATGTGTGGAACACGACATCAAATACACTGCAGATAAAGATCGTCATACCGCCGATCGAATTTTAACTGATAAAGTTAAGGCAATACGGGCGACAAGGGATATTGGTGTAAGTCAACGCACTGCACCATTTGCACGTGAAAAAACCAAGTGTGATGAGGTTAATTTGGGCTTGGGTGTGAAGTTCAGCAAAATTATTAGCACTGCACGTTGGGTGCTAAGGAAGAAGACAACCAAGGGGTGCATGAAAAACTGATCCTGACAGCGATGTATGCAGCTAAGAATGCCCTGAAGCACAAAGGAACGATAAAAAGATCGATTAAACCACCAGGGTTCTACCAGTGCCAAAGATGTCGCGTAGAATTATTCCTTCCTCATTCCTGCCCTAGCTGGTCCTCGGCGGGGGGTTCACTGGCTGGAGGTACTGCAGCTATTGCTAGTACAGTCAAGAATACACAAAGCTGTTAAGAGCGACTGCAGAAGGCACGAAGACATAATTGCTTGATGGAGGCAGCAGCCATCGGAGAAAGACTACTTGAAACCATACAAAAACGGACTAGGTCTCTTCATTAAAAAAATACCAAAGCAGCCCTACCAGACAGAGCTGACAAATACAAAGCTGCTTAAGTCGTTAAGATGAAATTCAACATCCCAAGATTCCGAGGTGTGTTTATGCGGAACATGTTACCGAAGACTATGCGGAAATCAGGAGAATGTGGAACTGTAATCTAAATGTAGCAGGAGGAGGACATAGAGCTCACTGGGTAGCTCATGTTACAAATAAACGAATTCAAATGACATACTTTTTCGACTCAATCGTAGACCTGCAACCTCCAGAAGAATTACGATGTTTCACAGATAAAAGACATGGGTTCTACAGATTTCGACGACACCACGACTTTAATACACTCCTGTGTTGCCATCTATGCATCATGTTCCTCTTGACGTATACGAATGACGTAAGGACGGCTATTAATCATCCATTCAACAGTTGATGTTCACAGCCAATGTCGTACACTCTGACTTTAAAGACTGTATACTCGGTTCGAGTACATTCTAGAAGTATCCACAAATGTCAAAAATCATTGTACTGGAATGTTCTGGTTCAAATGGCTCTGAGCACTAAGCGACTTAACTTCAGAGGTCATCAGTCGCCTAGAACTTAGAACTAATTAAACCTAACTAACCTAAGGACATCACACACATCCAAGCCCGAGGCAGGATTCGAACCTGCGACCGGAGCGGTCGCTCGGCTCCAGACTGTAGCGCCCAGAACCGCACGGCCACTCCGGCCGGCTGGAATGTTCTGTAAATTTAGATATACCATATGTGTTCTGGCCGGAGGCCGTTTGCTCTGCGCTCTTGTATGTGCAAGTGCTGAATAAACCTTTGTTAAGTGAAGCTAATGTTCGTCATTCGTCTAATTATACCTTCTTCTACATGTCGATATACAATATAACTTGAATCGATGAATGTGTTGAACGCCTACCCATATGTGTGTCTATGGACATGCTGACTATGTCCCCCATGTATCCCGTGCTCCAATAAAAGAAGCATATCAGCATCAGTCAAACGTTTGATGCTGCACCTTGTTCTCTTGGGCAGCGTGTCCCAGAACAACCCAGCTGTCATGTTATAGAAGGCAGGGTCCAGAGAGTACGTGGCCATGCGTACACTCCGGAACTTTTCACAAACATCTGCAAGCAAGCGCATGTCAGTGTCTGTTTATAGTCCTGCGTATTCACTCAAACTGGGAATATTGAATTCCCACCAGACATTCACGGCATGCTCAATCTGCATTAGTTATGGCATCACCTGTGAGAGTACTGCTAAATGCAGTAAATTGCGTAGCCTGGTTTTATATCCAGATACTCATAAGAGGAAACTCCTTTCCTAGTCACAAGCTGAAACTTCTGCTCAGCAGGGCAGGCAGATCAGGTGACGTGCATATCATCCTGAGGTAGATCGTCAACAGGTTCCAGAGTGAAGTCTGCATGAAACGTAGAGTCAAGGAAGCGAAGCGTAATTTTTGGCGTCATTCGTTTCGAGAAAGAAATATGCTTCTCCACACTATCAGGCAGGACACTGAACTGATCTTTCTTCACACCAAAAGTAGTCAATTGCCCAACTAGAAAGTGAGCGTCATAAGCGCTCAAATTATGGAGGAAGATGGCTGTGTGTCATGGGAACTGGTACTTCAAATTTCATGTTTTGTGAGCTGCATTGCAGAATTTCCCTGTAAGATGACAATGGTCTCTACAAGGAATTTCAGCTCATCTATCTAACGGCAGCCCACAAGTATGAAATTTAACCACATCATTGTATAACTCTTTATCCTCCTCCGACTTTGTCATGAGGATGTTGGTTCTGTAAAACCTTTCAATATCCTATGAGAGTTTAAGTTCAGTGAGCAAACAAACTGCAGGATTATCCCTGACCTAAGATTCATAGCTATTAAGACTTGAATCATGTGAGCATGCAAGTTGGTACATGTTTTTGCATGAAGATGGTATGTGTGGCTTAGGAGTTCCCTTCTCAGCAGGTTTTAGGGGAAAGGCGACGTTCAAAGTCAGATTATACAACAAATGGAGGTCGTTGCTGGTGGTGACAATTCCTGAATTTAATGAACTTGTGTTCTTCTGTAGGCATAACATGTGCCAATTCCATCGGTTCACATGCTTTTCAAATGCTTTCCCTTCCGAAAAAGTGTTTAGACAGCTGGTGCAAATGTATTTATGTTCCCGTTTCAACAGTTGGCTATAAAGACGATGAGACATGTCGAATTCATACGTCATGCTTATTATCACCTTCAGAGAAGAACAGCATGTTTACATGAAGATCCTGCTCGCCTACATATTTCGAAAAATGGAGTGGTCCAACTAACATGCTTGTCCTGCTCATGTGGCTTGCTTTTCTACTTCAGCACAGAAACATGTACTGATAATTTGGGATTTTGTGCCTCAGACTTTGGTATGTCCTGAGTATTTATGGGGATGTCGATACCATCAAAGTTATAACATCCACGAACGTTGAGGCCGATTCCATATCAAGATGTGCGCTGCGGATCTTGTGTAGTTTATTTCATAAGCCAGGACTGACGATGCAAAACAAACATTAACCTTTTCATTTTGGACATTAATAGACGACAGCTTGTTCTTAATATCCTTAGGGAGCTTGATATAACTGGACTATCCTTTTAATGGATCACAGACATGTACATGGATATCGATGTGTAGTATTTGGCTGAGTGCTTTAGCTAACACTGTTACATCCATCTCAGAAAACCAGGCGAGTATAGCACCCAAAGTGGATTCACAGTACAACTCAACGACTGATGTGCTCAGAGATATAACACCATTATCACCCCAGATGTGGTGCAGTCTTTTCTCCCCAGCAGCACCCTGCTGTTTGGGAGGGTGAGTCAACTTGCAGCAGGGTGCCGCGTTACGTTTAATGGCCTGAAATGTCAGATCATCTAGGGCTTTGAGGAGCTTTGCCCCCAGCACCGGGCCGCACGCTTCCAGAAAGCTGACTCGGTCGCGATACCCCAACAGGAATCTCAATTCTAATGAATGAGATACGCCCCTCAAAGGTCCTAGCAACTGCCGAGTATTCTAGAGGGGCCACGACGTCACAGATATTACGACATTCACCGTCAGGACGGGAGAGAGCACTACCGCTAGCCACAGGTTCATTATCACTAACACTATCAATAAAACTATGTCTAGGGGAAGCCAATGAATGTGTCCACCTGGAGGATGACGGAGTTGGGGACTTCTGGAGTTATGGATATATGCCGAGGCATACACGCATTTCGCTGCGGCAAAGGTGAACAATCGGATCCAAAGTAGGAGGAGGTGGAAGCAATAAGGTCCTGCATAGCATCCAGGCTGTGCAAGCGGCGTCATTGATGCTGCTCCATGCTGGAGCCTTCACCACCACGTGTCTTGGGGGTGGGAGATTGTTGCTCTTCTTCGTCCTCTGACTGAACCATCCACAGACACCAAAGGGTATGCGATGGTGTGGGGGCCAACACTGCTGCGGCCGCAGCTGCTCTGCCGCTTCTCACGCAGCCATGCGCATTTGCATGGTGTTGCAAGCCATACAGGTGCGTGTCTGGTGACTCCTCCCACAAACACCACTCTAGGCACCCGTGCCACGGCGAGCTGTTGCGGTAGCAGTGGTGGTGGTGACACCTCGGTAACATAAGAATAATGGAAAAAATTAGATACAATGCTCAAGATGTTTTTTAATATGTAATGTAAACAATTCACAATTAAGTACATCAATACCCCAGCAGAATAATAATAAATTATTATTATTTCTTTCTTTTCTCAGACATTATGTCTGGTCAAAAATGGAAAGTGACGCAGACCTTGATCAAGCGTCACTTCCTTTTAACTGTACGGTGTATGTTATATTGCATTTAGGAACTTTCGGGTAATTGAACATGTATCAATAATTACGGATTTCTGTAGTTGTATATATAAGTTTGGATGTAGCTGTATTGCATTGATGTACTGGTGGATATTGTGTGGTATGACTCCTGTAGTTTATAGTATAATTGGTATAATGTCAACTTTATCCTGATGCCACATGTCCTTGACTTCCTCAGCTAGTTGGATATATTTTTCAATTTTTTCTCCTGTTTTCTTCTGTATATTTGTTGTATTGGGTATGGATATTTCGATTAGTTGTGTTAATTTCTTCTTTTTATTGGTATGATGTCAGGTTTGTTATGTGGTGTTGTTTTATCTGTTATAATGGTTCTGTTCCAGTATAATTTGTATTCATCATTCTCCAGTACATTTTGTGGTGCATATTTGTATTTGGGAACGTGTTGTTTTATTAGTTTATGTTGTAAGGCAAGCTGTTGATGTATTATTTTTGCTACATTGTCATGTCTTCTGGGGTATTCTGTATTTGCCAGTATTGTACATCCGCTTGTGATGTGATCTACTGTTTCTATTTGTTGTTTGCAAAGTCTGCATTTATCTGTTGTGGTACTGGGATCTTTAATAATATGCTTGTTGTAACATCTGGTGTTTATTGTTTGATCCTGTATTGCAATCATGAACCCTTCCATCTCACTGTATATATTGCCTTTTCTTAGCCATTTGTTGGATGCGTCTTTATCGATGTGTGGCTGTGTTAGATGATATGGGTGCTTGCCAAGTAGTGTTTTCTTTTTCCAATTTACTTTCTTCGTATCTGTTTATGTTATGTGATACAAAGGGTTGTAGAGGTGGTTATGAAATTTTAGTGGTGTAGCCGATGTATTTATATGAGTGATTGCTTTGTGTATTTTGCTAGTTTCTGCTCATTCTATAAAGAATTTTCTTAAATTGTATACCTGTCCATAATGTGGGTTTTTTTTATGTCGATAAATCCCCTTCCTCCCTCCTTTCTGCTTAATGTGAATCGTTCTGTTGCTGAATGTATGTGATTTATTCTATATTTGTGGCATTGTGATCGTGTAAGTGTGTTGAGTGCTTCTAGGTCTGTGTTACTCCATTTCACTACTCCAAATGAGTAGGTCAACATCGGTATAGCGTAAGTATTTATAGCTTTTGTCTTTTTTCTTGCTTTTGTCTTTTTTCTGTTTTCAGTATTTTTGTTAGTCTTTGTCTATATTTTTCTTTTAGTTCTTCTTTAATATTTGTATTATCTATTCCTATTTTTTGTCTGTATCCTAGATATTTATAGGCATCTATTTTTTCCATCGCTTCTATGCAGTCGCTGTGGTTATCCAGTATGTAATCTTGTTTAGTGTGTTTTCCCTTGACTATGCTATTTTTCTTACATTTCTCTGTTCCAAAAGCCATATTTATATCATTGCTAAATACTTCTGTTATCTTTAGTAATTGATTGAGTTGTTGAATTGTTGCTGCCAGTAGTTTTAGATCATCCATGTATAGCAAATGTGTGATTTTGTGTGGGTATGTTCCAGTAATATTGTATCCATAATTCGTATTATTTAGCATGTTGGATAGTGGGTTCAGAGCAAGGCAGAACCAGAAAGGACTTAATGAGTCTCCTTGGTATATTCCACGCTTAATCTGTATTGGCTGTGATGTGATATTTGAATTTGTTTGGATATTAAGTGTGGTTTTCCAATTTTTCATTACTATGTTTAGGAAATGTATCAATTTAGGATCTACTTTGTATATTTCCAATATTTGTAGTAACCATGAGTGGGGTACACTATCAAAAGCTTTTTGTGTATGCATAGTGTAGCGACCTTTGTTTAGTTTTAGCTTGATATGTCACCTCTGCATCTATTATCAGTTGCTCTTTACATCCTCATGCTCCTTTGCAACAGCCTTTTTGTTCATTTATAATTTTGTTCTGTGTTGTGTCATTAATTTCTGTGTAATGACTGAAGTTAATGTTTTGTATATTGTTGATAGGCATGTTTTAGTGCGATATTTAGCTGGGTTTGCAGTATCTGCTTGATCTTTAGGTTTCAGATAAGTTATTCCATATGTAAGTATCAGGGAATGTGTATGGGTCTGCAATGTAACTGTTAAATAATTTAGTTAGATGTGAATGTGTTGAGGTGAACTACTTTAGCCAGAAATATGCTATTTTATCTTTTCCAGGGGCTTTCCAATTGTGAGTAGAATTAATTGCTTGGTTGACTTCATGTTGCGAAATTATCACTTCAGGCATTTGTGGTATCATCTTGTATGAGTGTTTCTGCTTGTATCCACCGTGCATGCCTGTTTTGTTGTACCAGGTTTGACCATATGTTCCTCTAGAAGTGTTCCATGTCTGTTATGTTTGGTGGATTGTCTATTTTAATGTGTGTGTTATCTATTGTCTGGTAACATTTCTTTTGGTTTGTGTTGAATGTTTGGTTTTGTTTCCTTCTATTTTCACTTTTTTTTGTATCTTCTAAGTCGTTTGGCCAATGCTTGTAATTTCTGCTTCTTTTCATCTAATTGCTCTATATCTTCTTGTGAGATTTTACCTAACCTTTTTCGTTTTTTGTACATTTCATTTCTTATAAATTGTGTCAGCTGTCTGATGTATTTTCTCAGTTTTTTTATTCTGATCTGTAGCCTGTGTTGCCATGCTGGTTTTGTGGGTTTCTTCTGTGTGTTGGTTGGTTCTGTTCTCTGCTTAGTGTGTATATTTAGTGTAGTGAGTGCTCCTATATAAACCAGTAGTTTTAACTCTTCCATAGTTGTATTTTCATTTATTTTGTTGTGTATGATTGTGTTGATAGTTTTTATTGTTGTTTCGACTTGTGGGTTATTTGGCGGCCTATGCAAGAATGGTCTAATGTCTGTATTTGTGTCTTTGTATTCTATATATGTCAGCTGAAATTTTTCTTCTATATCTAACATGTGTGTCACTGTGTTCTATTTGTGCTTGTTCTGGTGGCTGTCTGTAGATTTCATTTTCCTCTGATTGTTTAATTGATGTGTGGTGTTCTTTGTTTGTTTGCTCTGGGATGTTTGTGTCCATTACTGTATTTTCTTCTTCTTCTTCTTCTTCTGATTGCACATTTTGTTCCAGTATTTGTTGTACTTGTTTGATGTTTTCTAATTCTGACTGGGGTATCCTGTTATTTTTGATTATTACACGGATCTGATCAGCTAGTCGTTGATATGTTAAAAATTTTAATTCTGGGTATCTGGTAATAAATTTTGTGTTGGTTCCTAAGTTTGTTGCTTGGTAATAACAGAACATGAGATGTCGATTAACTTCATCTGACCATCTCATTCTGTCTGTTTTCCTTCTAGGGTGGTTGCAGGAAGCATATCCTGCAAAACACCTCTATTTGGATTTAAATCATTTTCCGTGTGGCTAGCAGTGTCGTTACCATTGTGGACGGGCATTGGGTTCAAGTGTCGTCCCTGACCATGACAGCACTTGTCCGAGGCTTCATAAGTTCTGTCCTGAACCAACTAATCATAGTAAAAGGGGGGGTTAGCCCTGTTAGCGGTTTGTTCTTTTCGTCGCCTTTTACGACTGGCATCATCATCATCATCATCATCATCATCATCATCATCATCATCATCATCATCATCATCATCATCATCATCATCTGCTGCTGTAATGACTATGGTTATAATAACCTTTTTACTCTGGGTCCCTGGATTGAGCACTTCTGCTGATCCACCCAATCTAGTATTTTCTCCTCCTCATCCAAAAAGGCGAGATGACATTGCCTTTCAACGTCTTCAGCAGCCACTATCTCATCTACCCACTCCAGTATTTCACCCACACCAGAACCATTATGGAGCCACTGATCCCTCTCATGGAAGTCATCCACACAAGAAATAACAATAAAAAGATCAGAACTGAATTTGCCTGCAATGAGATACTGATAAGTAACAACAAAATAAATGCCACATGGAAGTGATGACTCATCTTCCTCAACACATACCTCTGCTAGATTCTCCTCTTCCTCCATAGCAATGCCTACAGCAATGAAGAACATGTGCGTCACCCAACTGTATAAAACGAGAAAAAAAAGTAACAGCAAAATATTACAAATTTACTTACGTTCTAAGCTGCATTTCGGCCACCAGCAGCCACTGAATGTTGGTCAGCTGCTGCTCTAATGCTGTAACATAGACATGAAAATTTTAATATATGAACACGTTACGATTTGAGTACATCAAGAGCTGTTTTCTGAACATGAAAACTAACACACACACACACACAGACACACAGACACACACACAGACACACACACAGACACACAGACACACACACAGACAAAAACACACACACACACACACACACACACAGACAAAAACACACACACACACACACACACACACAGACAAAAACACACACACACACACACACACACACAGACAAAAACACACACACACACACACACACACACAGACAAAAACACACACACACACACACACACACACAGACAAAAACACACACACACACACACACACACACAGACAAAAACACACACACACACACACACACACACAGACAAAAACACACACACACACACACACACACACAGACCAAAACACACACACACACACACACACACAGACCAAAACACACACACACACACACACACACAGACCAAAACACACACACACACACACACACACACAGACCAAAACACACACACACACACACACACAGACCAAAACACACACACACACACACACACACAGACCAAAACACACACACACACACACAGACCAAAACACACACACACACACACACACACAGACCAAAACACACACACACACACACACACAGACCAAAACACACACACACACACACACACACACACAGACCAAAACACACACACACACACACACACACACACACAGACCAAAACACACACACACACACACACACAGACCAAAACACACACACACACACACACACACACACACAGACCAAAACACACACACACACACACACACACAGACCAAAACACACACACACACACACACACACACACACAGACCAAAACACACACACACACACACACACACACACACACAGACCAAAACACACACACACACACACACACACAGACCAAAACACACACACACACACACACACAGACCAAAACACACACACACACACACACACACACACAGACCAACACACACACACACACACACACACACACACACACACAGACCAAACACACACACACACACACACACACACACACACACACACACAGACCAAACACACACACACACACACACACACACACACACACACACACACACACACACAGACCAAAACACACACACACACACACACACAGACCAAAACACACACACACACACACACACAGACCAAAACACACACACACACACACACACAGACCAAAACACACACACACAGACCAAAACACACACACACAGACCAAAACACACACACACAGACCAAAACACACACACACAGACCAAAACACACACACACAGACCAAAACACAGACACACACACACACACACACACACACAGACCAAAACACACACACACACACACACACACACACACACACACACACACACACACACACACACACAGACCAAAACACACACACACACACACACACAGACCAAAACACACACACACACACACACACAGACCAAAACACACACACACACACACACAGACCAAAACACACACACACACACACACACACACACAGACCAAAACACACACACACACACACACACACAGACCAAAACACACACACACAGACCAAAACACACACACACACACACACACACACACACACACAGACCAAAACACACACACACACAGACCAAAACACACACACACACAGACCAAAACACACACACACACACACACACACACACAGACCAAAACACACACACACACACACACAGACCAAAACACACACACACACACAGACCAAAACACACACACACACACACACACAGACCAAAACACACACACACACACACACACAGACCAAAACACACACACACACACACACAGACCAAAACACACACACACACACACACACACAGACCAAAACACACACACACACACACACACACACACACACACACACACACACACACACACACACACACACACACAGACCAAAACACACACACACAGACCAAAACACACACACACAGACCAAAACACACACACACAGACCAAAACACACACACACAGACCAAAACACACACACACAGACCAAAACACACACACACACACACAGACCAAAACACACACACACACACACACACAGACCAAAACACACACACACAGACCAAAACACACACACACAGACCAAAACACACACACACAGACCAAAACACACACAGACCAAAACACACACACACAGACCAAAACACACACACACACACACACACACACACACACACACACACACACACACACACACAGACCAAAACACACACACACACACACACACAGACCAAAACACACACACACACACACACACAGACCAAAACACACACACACACACACACAGACCAAAACACACACACACACACACACAGACCAAAACACACACACACACACACACACACACAGACCAAAACACACACACACAGACCAAAACACACACACACACAGACCAAAACACACACACACACACACACACACACACAGACCAAAACACACACACACACACACACAGACCAAAACACACACACACACACAGACCAAAACACACACACACACACACACAGACCAAAACACACACACACACACACACAGACCAAAACACACACACACACACACACACACAGACCAAAACACACACACACACACACACACACACACACACACACACACACACACACACACAGACCAAAACACACACACACAGACCAAAACACACACACACAGACCAAAACACACACACACAGACCAAAACACACACACACAGACCAAAACACACACACACACACACAGACCAAAACACACACACACACACACAGACCAAAACACACACACACACACACACACAGACCAAAACACACACACACAGACCAAAACACACACACACAGACCAAAACACACACACACAGACCAAAACACACACAGACCAAAACACACACACACAGACCAAAACACACACACACACACACACACACACACACACACACACACACACACACACACACACACACACACAGACCAAAACACACACACACACACACACACAGACCAAAACACACACACACACACACACACAGACCAAAACACACACACACACACACACAGACCAAAACACACACACACACACACACAGACCAAAACACACACACACACACACACACACACACAGACCAAAACACACACACACAGACCAAAACACACACACACACACACACACACACACACACACACACAGACCAAAACACACACACACACACACACACACACACACACACACAGACCAAAACACACACACACACAGACCAAAACACACACACACACAGACCAAAACACACACACACACAGACCAAAACACACACACACACAGACCAAAACACACACACACACACACACACACACACAGACCAAAACACACACACACACAGACCAAAACACACACACACACACACACAGACCAAAACACACACACACACACACACAGACCAAAACACACACACACACACACACACACACACACACACACACACACAGACCAAACACACACACACACACACACACACACACACACACACACACACACACACACACACACACACACACAGACCAAAACACACACACACACACACACACACAGACCAAAACACACACACACACACACACACAGACACAGACCAAAACACACACACACAGACCAAAACACACACACAGACCAAAACACAGACACACACAGACCAAAACACAGACACACACACACACACACACACACACACAGACCAAAACACACACACACACAGACCAAAACACACACACACACACACACACACACACACACACACACACACACACACAGACCAAAACACACACACACACACACACACAGACCAAAACACACACACACACACACACAGACCAAAACACACACACACACACACACACACACAGACCAAAACACACACACACACACACACACACACAGACCAAAACACACACACACACACACACACACACAGACCAAAACACACACACACAGACCAAAACACACACACACACACACACACACACACACACACAGACCAAAACACACACACACACACACACACACACACACACACAGACCAAAACACACACACACACAGACCAAAACACACACACACACACAGACCAAAACACACACACACACACACACACACACACAGACCAAAACACACACACACACACACACAGACCAAAACACACACACACACACACACACAGACCAAAACACACACACACACACACACACAGACCAAAACACACACACACACACACACACACAGACCAAAACACACACACACACACACACACAGACCAAAACACACACACACACACACACAGACCAAAACACACACACACACACACACAGACCAAAACACACACACACACACACACACACACACACACACACACACACACACACACACACACACACACACACACACACACACACACACACACACACACACACAGACCAAAACACACACACACAGACCAAAACACACACACACACACACAGACCAAAACACACACACACACACACAGACCAAAACACACACACACACACACAGACCAAAACACACACACACACACACAGACCAAAACACACACACACACACACAGACCAAAACACACACACACACACACAGACCAAAACACACACACACACACACAGACCAAAACACACACACACACACACAGACCAAAACACACACACACACACACAGACCAAAACACACACACACACACACAGACCAAAACACACACACACACACACAGACCAAAACACACACACACACACACAGACCAAAACACACACACACACAGACCAAAACACACACACACACAGACCAAAACACACACACACACAGACCAAAACACACACACACACACAGACCAAAACACACACACACACACAGACCAAAACACACACACACACACAGACCAAAACACACACACACACACAGACCAAAACACACACACACACACAGACCAAAACACACACACACACACAGACCAAAACACACACACACACACAGACCAAAACACACACACACACACAGACCAAAACACACACACACACACAGACCAAAACACACACACACACACAGACCAAAACACACACACACACACAGACCAAAACACACACACACACACAGACCAAAACACACACACACACACAGACCAAAACACACACACACACACAGACCAAAACACACACACACACACAGACCAAAACACACACACACACACAGACCAAAACACACACACACACACAGACCAAAACACACACACACACACAGACCAAAACACACACACACACACAGACCAAAACACACACACACACACAGACCAAAACACACACACACACACAGACCAAAACACACACACACACACAGACCAAAACACACACACACACACAGACCAAAACACACACACACAGACAGACCAAAACACACACACACAGACAGACCAAAACACACACACACAGACAGACCAAAACACACACACAGACAGACCAAAACACACACACAGACAGACCAAAACACACACACAGACAGACCAAAACACACACACAGACAGACCAAAACACACACACAGACAGACCAAAACACACACACAGACAGACCAAAACACACACACACACAGACCAAAACACACACACACACAGACCAAAACACACACACACACAGACCAAAACACACACACACACAGACCAAAACACACACACAGACCAAAACACACACACAGACCAAAACACACACACAGACCAAAACACACACACAGACCAAAACACACACACAGACCAAAACACACACACAGACCAAAACACACACACAGACCAAAACACACACACAGACCAAAACACACACACAGACCAAAACACACACACAGACCAAAACACACACACAGACCAAAACACACACACAGACCAAAACACACACACAGACCAAAACACACACACAGACCAAAACACACACACAGACCAAAACACACACACAGACCAAAACACACACACAGACCAAAACACACACACAGACCAAAACACACACACAGACCAAAACACACACACAGACCAAAACACACACACAGACCAAAACACACACACAGACCAAAACACACACACAGACCAAAACACACACACAGACCAAAACACACACACAGACCAAAACACACACAGACCAAAACACACACAGACCAAAACACACACAGACCAAAACACACACAGACCAAAACACACACAGACCAAAACACACACAGACCAAAACACACACAGACCAAAACACACACAGACCAAAACACACACAGACCAAAACACACACAGACCAAAACACACACAGACCAAAACACACACAGACCAAAACACACACAGACCAAAACACACACAGACCAAAACACACACAGACCAAAACACACACAGACCAAAACACACACAGACCAAAACACACACAGACCAAAACACACACAGACCAAAACACACACAGACCAAAACACACACAGACCAAAACACACACAGACCAAAACACACACAGACCAAAACACACACAGACCAAAACACACACAGACCAAAACACACACAGACCAAAACACACACAGACCAAAACACACACAGACCAAAACACACACAGACCAAAACACACACACACACACACACACACAGACAAAAACACACACACACAGACAAAAACACAAAATATGGACATGTACTTACATTCCTCTGCGGCTTGCTGGCTGTAGTGTTACATCAGTAGAAATGTTATTAAGCACTGGGCACAATTTGAGTACTTTATGGCATGTTTTCTGAAGATGTCAGCTATCAAACTGAATTTAGAAATGTACTTATATGCCTGCTTCTCAGCTTCGAATTGACACTAAGTTGGGCATCATTTCAGGAATGAACGCTGCAATAGCAAGGAAGAAAACTTTTATAACTACTTGTTCACAATCTCGAAAAATCTGAATAATTTACAGCAAAATTTTATAAGTGCAGCGACTTGAACTCTTTTTTTACATAAACACTTACATGGCAATTGTTCCAAGTACCACTGCCACTGCTACTGGCTGGCCATTTCATATTGTGAGAATCATACGAACATAACTAGGCACTGTCAAAGACTGATGATAGTTGTGGGTGGATTGGGCCTTATATACCTTCATTCTCCACCCAGAGGACCAATATTTTTTTTGTTTTGGTTTTAGGGCGCAAAACTGCTATGGTCATTAGCGCCCGGTCCGTGACTTAGGAAACAGTAAAAAACCGAAAATGGAAACCAGCAGCAATGGGAACGAAAGTCATAAAATTGTAGAAACTAAAAGCAGAAGGAAGGCTTAAAAATCCACTACAGAAAGGGGTTGGTTGTCCACAAAAAAAGCTTCAAATGACTGACGTCATTTCACTGGCACTAATAAACTCGAGAACGCGATCGGCTGAGTGCGTGTCATCTGCTAAAATGGACGATATATCAGGCGGCAGCTGTAGACGGGCGCGTAACGGAGTAAAATAGGGGCACTCAATTAAAAGGTGTCTTACCGTCCACAGCTGAGAGCAGTGGGGACTGAGTGGGGGAGGATCGCCGCTTAAAAGATGACGATGGCTAAAAAGACAGTGCCCTATCTGGAGTCTAGTTAAAATTACCTCCTCCCGACGACGCGTTCGGGAGGAAGAGGTCCAAGCACAGGGGAGAGCTTTCACGTGCCGCAATTTATTATGGGGGAAGTGTCGACCAATGTGCATGCCATAAAAAACCAACACGACGACATAAAACGCTCCGTAGATCGGCGAAGGGAATCTATTGAATAGCTGGCCGAAGAAGAGAGACTGCAGCCTTGGCCACTATATCGGCCGCATCATTTCCACAGATACCAACGTGTCCCGGGAGCCAGAGGAACGCCACCGAGACGCCCCCCAAGTGGAGCAAGCGCAGACAGTCCTGAATCCGGTGGACCAGAGGGTGGACAGGGTAAAGAGCTTGGAGACTGAGGAGAGAGCTGAGAGAATCTGAACAGATAACGTACTGTATCCGCCGATGGCGGCGGATGAAGTTGACAGCCTGGAGAACAGCGTAAAGCTCCGTAGTATAAACCGAACACTGGTCGGGAAGCCGAAATTGATTTGGGGTGTCGCCAACAATATAGGCACTCCCTACACCTAACGATGTTTTCGAGCCATCAGTGTAAATAAATGTGGCTTCCTTCATTTGTGCACATAGAGCAGCATATGCCCGACGACAAACAAGTGAAGGGGTACCATCCTTGGGAAATTGACAAAGGTCACAGAGCAGGCAGATCCGGGGACGGAACCAAGGCGGTGCTGTACCCCAAGTTGTCAAGGTGGTTTTAGGAAAGCGGAAGGAAAGAGAATGGAGCAGTTGACGGAAGCGGACTCCCGGTGGTAATAGGGAGGAGGGGCGGCCTGCATACCCTACATCCAAGGAGGCGTCGAAAAAATGTCATGAGCTGGATTGGCAGGCATGGAAGACAGATGGCTAGCATAACGACTCGGAAGGACAGCTCGCCGATTGGACAGCGGAGGTTCAGCAGTCTCAGCATAGAGGCTTTCCACAGGGCTGGTGTAAAAAGCTCCAGACACTAAACGTAATCCACTGTGGTGGATAGAGTCGAGACGCCGAAGAATAGACGGCCGAGCAGAGGAGTAAACTATGCTTCCATAGTCCAATTTCGAGCGCACTAAGGCGCGATAGAGGTGGAGAAGGACCACTCGGTCCGCTCCCCAGGAGGTACCATTCAGGACACGGAGGGTGTTGAGGGATCGCAGACAGCGAGCCGAAAGATTGCAAACGCGAGAGGACCAGCACAGTTTTCTGTCAAACATAAGACCCAAGAATTTAGCGACGTCCGAAAACGGAAGGTTGACAGGTCCTAGATGTAAGGAGGGTGGAAGAAACTCTTCACGTCGCCAAAAATTAACACAAACGGTCTTACTGGGAGACAAACGGAAGCCGGTTTCGATGCTCCAAGAGTGGAGGCGATCGAGACATCCTTGAAGACGTCGTTCAAGAAGGCTGGTCCGTTGAGAGCTGTAGTATATCGCAAAATCGTCCACAAAGAGGGAGCCCGAGACATCAGGAAGGAGACAATCCATAATCGAATTTATGGCAATGGCAAACAGTACAACACTCAGCACGGAGCCCTGGGGTACCCTGTTTTCTTGGGAGAAGTAAGGGAGAGAGTGGTGTTCACCCGCACTCTAAATGTGCGCTCTGCCATAAATTCGCGAAGAAAAAGGGGCAGCCGACCTCGAAAGCCCCAAGAGAACAGTGTGCGGAGGATGTCTGTCCTCCAACAGGTATCGTATGCTCTCTCCAGATCAAAAAATATTGCTACTGTTTGGCGTTTCCGGAGAAAATTGTTCATGATATAAGTGGAGAGAGCAACAAGATGGTCAACTGCAGAACGATACTTTCGGAAACCGCATTGGGCAGGTGTTAAAAGACTGCGGGACTCCAGCCACCAAGCTAAACGACAATTAACCATACGCTCCAAAACCTTACATACACTACTCGTGAGAGAAATGGGGCGATAGCTAGAGGGGAGATGTATGTCCTTTCCACGTTTCGGAACAGGAACGACGATAGCTTCCCGCCATCGTCTGGGAAAAGTACTATCGGTCCAAATTCGATTATAAAGGCGAAGGAGGTAACGCAGACTATGGTATCATAAATGCAGCAACATTTGGATGTGGATACCATCCGGTCCTGGGGCGGAGGAGCGAGAAGAAGAGAGTGCATGTTGGAGTTCCCGCATGGAGAAAACAGTATTGTAGCTTTCGCGATTTTGAGAAGAGAAAGCAAGAGGTCGCACTTCCGCTGCACGTTTCTTCGGGAGAAACGCTGGCGGGGAATTTGAAGAGCTCGAAATCTCAGCAAAGTGTTGACCCAATGAGTTAGAAATTGCGACGGGCTCCACTAATGTATCATGCGCGACAGTGAGCCCTGAGACCAGGGAGAAACTAGGCGCGCCTGAGAACCGACGAATCCGACTCCAAACTTCCGAGGAGGGAGTGAAGGTGTTAAATGAGCTAGTAAAGAATTTCCAGCTTTCCTTCTTGCTATCGCGGATGACGCGAAGGCATCGCGCACGGAACTGCTTATAGCGGATACAGTTGGCCAAAGTAGGATGGTGGCGGAAAACGCGGAGAGCACGTCGCCGCTCACGTATTGCATCACGGCATGCCTCGTTCCACCAAGGAACTGGGGGGCGCTGGGGCAATTCGGAGGTGCGTGGTATTGAATGTTCCGCAGCTGTAAGAATAACGTCGGTAATATGTGTGACCTCATCGTCGACGCTGGGAAAGTGACGGTCATCGAATGTCGCTAGAGACGAAAAAAGTGTCCAATCAGCTTGGGCAAACTTCCAGCGTCGCGGGCGCATGTATGGCAGTTGAGGCTGCAGTCTAAGGACACATGGAAAGTGGTCACTCGAGTGTGTATCATCAAGGGCGAACCATTCGAAGCGCCGAGCTAGCGGAACAGTACCGACCGCAAGGTCCAAATGAGATAAATTTGTCGTGGAGGCAGACAAAAATGTAGGGTCCCCAGTGTTGAGGCAAACTAGATCCGCTTGGTGGAAGACGTCTAGCAATAGTGAGCCACGCGGACAAGGATGTGGAGATCCCCAAAGCGGGTGGTGGGCATTGAAGTCCCCAACCAGCAAATAGGGGGGTGGAAGCTGACCAAGAAGATAAAGGAGATCAGCTCGCGCCTTTGGTGTGGACATTGGAATGTATACAGTACAAAGAGAAAAGGTATATCCAGAAAGGGAAAGATGGACAGCGACAGCTTGCAATGAAGTTTTTAAGGGGATTGGGTGATAATGGAGAGTATCATGGAGAAGAATCATGAGTCCTCCATGTGCTGGAGTGTCTTCAACAGAGGGCAGATCAAATCGGATGGACTGAAAATGGGGGAGAACAAAGCGGTCATGGGGATGCAGCTTTGTTTCCTGAAGACAGAAGATGACCGGCGAGTAGGATCGTAAGAGGATCGGCGAGTAGGATCGTAAGAGGATCGACAATTCATCCCGATTGGCTTTAAGGCCGCGGATATTCCAGTGGATAATGGACATAGGGTGAACAGAAAATGGAGGAATGTGACCAAGGTTGCCGTCAACTCAGCGACTGCTCAGAGCTTGCGACCGACAGCATGGAATGGCATTCAGCCAAAGGCAGAAGATCCTGATCCATAGGTTGTTCAGGAGCAGCTCCTGCCACCAGCGATCGGCCGGTTGATCGGCCGCCAGCAGTGCGCCTCGGCGACACAGAAGACGGCCGAGGGCGATTACCGCCAGGTGGTGCTGTAGATGAGACACGCCTTGGCGGAGGAGGAGATGAACTGGGTTTCTTACTAGCCTTCTTGGAAGCGATGTTTAGATGGAGGAACCGATGGTTAGGAAGTTGTGGTACGTAAAAAATATTCACGAGTATGCTCTTTTTTCGAAGACTTGGTGTCTGACTTTTGGGCTCGAGATTTAGCAGAACCCAATGAAGGGTGAGCAATAGAGTGGGCAGGCGAAAGTGGGGAGGTTGAACGGGCGATCTTTGCGCTGGCCGATCTGACGACCGTGGCACTAAAGGTAAGGTCACAAGTCTGCGTGGCCGCCTCCTTTTTTGGCCGAGGAGAGGCAAGGACAGTGTTGTATTTTCCTGTCTGAGGCACGGTGGGCTGTCGACTGGCGAATAATTTTCGAGCTGCAAAGGTCGACACCATTTCCTTCACTCTGATTTCCTGAATGAGCTTTTCGCCTTTAAAAATGGGGCAATCTCGAGAGGAAGCAGAGTGGTCACCCATACAGTTGATGCAACGAGGGGATGGAGGTGGACAAGCACCCTCATGGGCATCCTTGCCACACGTAACACATTTGGCTGGATTGGAACAGGACTGGCTGGTGTGATTGAACCGCTGACACCGATAGCAACGCGTAGGGTTTGGGATGTAAGGGTGAACGGAAATTCTCATAGCCTGCTTTGATTTTCGATGGGAGTTGAACTTTGTCAAATGTCAAGAAGACCGTACAGGTTGGAATGATGTTCGTGTCAAGCCTTTTCATGACTATGAACAGCCGTTACACCCTGGTCAGACAGGTAGTGTTGAATTTCCTCATCAGACAATCCGTCGAGGGAGCGTGTATAAACGACCCCACGTGATGAATTTAAAGTACGGTGCAGTTCCACCCGGACAGGGAAGGTGTGTAGCAGTGAAGTACGCAGCAATTTTTGTGCCTGGAGGGCACTGACTGTTTCTAACAACAAGGTGCCATTTCGTAATGGAACAAGACTTTACAGGACCCGCAATTGCGTCGACACCTTTCTGAATAATGAAAGGGTTGACCGTGGAGAAGTCGTGACCTTCGTCAGACCGAGAAACAACAAGGAACTGTGGCAACGATGGAAGGACTGTCTGTGGCTGAGACTCATTGAACTTACGCTTGTGAGCTGACATAGTAGAAGATGAGGAAACCATTGCAAACGTATCCCCCATGATTACCGGCGTCTCCGATGGCGCGCTCCTTCCTTGTGGGGGCCCTCTCTGAGGGCACTCCCGCCTTAGGTGATTGTTCACACCTCAGGTCACACCTCCCGACAAACGGACGGAGGGACCAATCGGCACTTTCGGAAGGTATCAGCTCGGGTAATCACCCCTCCCTGGGCCTGGCCGTTACCAGGGGGTACGTACGTGTCCTACCTGTCTACCCGGGGCGGGGAATTACGCGTTACCCCGTCACCGGCTACGCATGGAAATGCGTGGGTCGGCCTTCAGACACGCACAGGGAGGAAAAAAGAAAGGGAAAGGGAAAGGAGAGGTCTCAAACACCGCAGCGGAGAAAAGGGCAAAGAGAAGAGGTAAGGAAAAGAGAAGGACAAGGGAAGGACAGACTTGCAAGTGGAGAAAGCAAAGAATTTGTTACAGTTTCGAGCGTCCGTCTCTGGACGTAAGCACAAAACATACTCCCAGAGGGGGAGAAAGGGAAGGAAAGAGCCAGAGGTGAGGGGAGGAGGGGCGAAGATGGGGGGAGAGGGAAGGATGCGGAAAGGGAAGTTATGCAGCCCGGAAAGGAAGGAAGGCCACATTAGCTCAAGGTCCCGTGCTCACTACGCACGTATCCACAAAAGAGTTGTGGACCCCCTGGGGGGGGGGGGGGGAACAAAACTATTGTTTGTTCTGGAGGGTGAGGTACACACACCCCAGCACACCTCATAAATGGTGGCTCACATTATAAAACAAATGTATTGTTCATTCTGAAAGGCGTTGTAGATACACACTGCAGTGGCCCTCAGGAACAATGCCTCACATTACAATTGTCTGCCAACTCCCTCTGACCAGCTGCAGGACATCAGTAAGCCCAATGCATTGCTGGGCGGTAGCGGAATGTGAGGAGGCTACCTAGTGTGGGTGGGTGGCGTTGCACAGAAGAGAGGGGGCAGGGGAGGTGGGCCCAGTGGGCGTGGTCCAATTCCCTTGACGTTGTGCGAGATAACCCGGCCTACGCAATTACGAGCGCTGTGTGTAGTACCCGGCGGCGCACCATGGTGATGCAAACAGAAGTTAAATAAAGAGTATCCTTGTTCTATAAAATTCTAATTACGTCCTCTGCAGTGTATCACTCCCCGATTTCCCATCCTCTGAATTGATTTCTACCACCTATCCCCTTTTTATAAAGGTTTAACATCAATAATTTCCTTTGACATTACGTCCTCTGAACTCACAATTGAATTTTGGCGCGAAAATTCGATTTTACCGCTAAAATTCAGAATTCTCGCGAAAATTCGAAATTCCCACCAACAGTGTAGTTGGGGAGTTGTTGGGAGAGGGAGGCGACCAACGTGCCAGCTGGGGAAACACATGACGTCATCCACTGATTGGAGTGGGGGTAATTAATTGATCAATTTCATTAATTTGCATATCGGTTTGATATCAAAAGTGTGCTGATGCTGCAATTACCATACTAGTAGTATGTTTCGAACACAGCTTGAAGACCACGTTGTGCTGTGGGCTCTCTTGGCAGATCTTCCAGTCCAGTGATCTTAGTATTCTCTGGCAGATACCCATCTCAGTCACAAACAAAATTGTGAGGAACAAGACACGCTTTTATAATAACTGCAAAAGCAGGGTGTACGTTTATAGGCCTGTGGAAGACACGCCATATGTTGTTTAATATTCCAAAAGCACACTTGACATGATAGCAAGCTCTACACAAAAGATAATTGAATATCCTCTTTTCTAGTGTCAAATGTGTTCCATCGTATGGTGGCATCAAATGTCTGAAGCCTAAATGCTGATCTCCAACTGAGTAGTTGGAGATGCTGTTCCCAGTAAGTATTTTTCTTCAGATAATTGTAATGAGTTAATACCATTTGCCTAGAGAAGATTGCTTGAAAATGGGGGGGTCCCGATCTTTGCAAATTCTTCCAACGTTAACATACCCAAAACGGTCTTTTGAATCTGCTACTGCCTTAAGTCTACATCGTAATAGTCTTTGTAGCTAAAATTCATGGATCTACTTCTTGTTGAGCAAATTATGCTAACATGCTTGCGTTCAAGAGCACCTACACAATGCGGAAAATTTGCATTTTTTTTAAAATCAAAACCAAAAGCAAAGGATTCAATTTATCTTTGAAAAATTAAGGTATACATTCTCTCTTCATTACTGATCAAATAGTTTCGCATACTTCTTTTACTATCTTCCTTGCAGTAGAAACGCCAGTTCTCTAGTAGTAATGTACTTTTAGATTGGTGAAGGTGTTATCAACTTGCAAGATACGTGGAAAAAACTACCTGTTTCAATGTAGCAACAATAACCCATAGTAATTATGAAATAGTAGAGTAAGAATTTATGACTTTGGTCGGGTTTCCTAACTGATCCACATTCCTACACTTTAAAGACATTCTGATAAAGTTCTTAACGTAATGAGATGTAATTTACATCTAACTTAACAACTATTATTTGGTGAGTCCCCCGTTATTTGTATTTATCCGAAACTCTCTTAACCCGCTCTCGGATAATCGAGAGTCCACTTTAGTTTGTGTTTCATTGTTTCAGGAAAAAGCAGTAAGGAAGAGGTGGGACAATCTTCGCGATGCATTTTCAAAATCAAAGAGAAAGCTGAAAGAAAGCAAGAAAAGTGAAGCTAGCGCATCGAACATTAAAAAATACGTCTACACTGACCAGATGCAGTTTTTGAAATAAACTGCATCAGTGCAGGGAAGTTGCAGAAGAGTCTAGACTATAGCAGTGTTACCAATGATGACGGAGATTCTAATGATGAGCAGCCTCAACAGTCATGTGTGCATGAAATCGAGAGCCTATTACACCGTAAAAAAGGCAACAGCAACGAAAACAATACAGGCCACAGAAACCGCCGCCGCCCAGATGAAGTTGGACTTAAAGTGTTGAAAGCCTTGGAACAACCAACACCCACTGCCCAAATGATGTTCTTCCACGGATTTATTTCACATCTAAACAAATTTGACGGCAGTAAGGTTCTCAAATTTCATATGGGCGTTCTTGAATGAATTTCAAAAATAAATGATAAAAAATGCTCAACCTCTACTACCGCAAACACATCGCTATTACCATAAGAACTATCCCCTCCCATTGCCTCCAGCGTTCCCCCATCCTCAACTATCATACGCAAACCAGTTCAACTCAAACAACAACTTCCAAGCATCTTTTCCGCTAACTCATTAGTTCCATAATCCACAACTTCACATTTACTCCAATACAAACAACCAGCAAGCATGCTCTTCGAAAAGAATGTCACCTGAGTCCCAGTGGGAACAACCCACAAATTGACCAGTTTTCGGCAACCACATCTCCAGAATATTATCCTGTGATGAGCCGTTCCCCATCTTCCGTGTCTACCGATAACCTACGGTTTTTCTTGATTTCAAGTGAGTCAATTTGCTTTTTAGTAATACAAAAAATAAAGTTTATGTTTAGGCTTAACTTCCAAGATGAATACATGGATGAGTTAATACATAGATTGTATTTTTACTGTTATGTGCAGCTCAGTTTTAATCTTTTATCTCCACCGTGCAATAAATAGAAAAAAATTTGAATAAATAACATGTTAGTTTATTTGTTCTCTATCATTTGCGTTACATAGGTCTGTCATAGCATATGTTCAAAAAAGACTAGTTGTCCACTTTAAAAAACAAAACAGGATACTTTCATCTTGAAGACCTTTCTATTTTTAAATAAATAACTGAAAAAGTACAAATGTTTTTATTTATTTACACTTAGTACATTTGGACTTTATCATTTTAGTATTCTGGCATTGGATTTCAATATTCAGCTTCTCGTGAAGTTCATGAAAGGACGCTGCAGGCATTCCGATGGAGTTAAAAACCTTATTCCCATCACGCCTAAGTTCTTCAAAATGAGTATAGGTTGTTCCCATGTGTTCCTTAATTTGGTCAGTTGGATGCATCCAGCACTTCCACTTATTCCTACGGTGCCTGATACGACGGCACAGCAACCCAATGCATCAACTCGTTTGGGATCCATTAATTAAATTTTGGAATTGACTTCACTCAACTCCGACAACCAAGCAACTGCTCGTTTGGCCGGTAAAATTCCGGCCAGTGTGCAAGCAGCGCTCTACCGATAAAATATCGGCTGATATTTACCGGCCATCCAGAATGTGTGTGTTTGCAAGTAGCCTTACGGATTTGCCACCGCTGTGCGCAGTCTTACCGCTAGGAAGCACTGCAGTAGTGGAACGGTGTGGTTTCGCGAAACTGTGTCTCATTTTTAATGAAGACATTTTAGGCCGAAATTTTTCTATCGTCTAACATTAAACAACAAATTAACATGAAATATGATTTATTATTAAGGTAAGCATTTTGCTGTACTATGCTATCGTCTGTAAACGACGATACGTAACACTGTCAGCTACATATAGAACCGTACGGTGGCAGCACCACCTAAATTCCTTTTCACATCACATCAGATTTTGCGATTTCCTTACGAAATACGTGAAATAATCGTGCTATTTAGATCCACCCTTATAACAAACTTTAATTTATTTAATAACATCTTAAGGGAAATTTATATGGTTTTCATTTTCTAACAAACATTTTTATAACCACAGGTACTTATGTTACATAAACATAAGAAGGAAAGCTCATAGAGCGATGTTTCTTGAAAGTATAAATTCCTGCATCTCTTCAAATATGAATCTTTGGTGTAATACACCTGGGTACTATGTAGCGTTATTCTAAATTTTGAAAGGCGCCATTTGACTTCGTTCGCACCGTTTGATAAATTCAAATACGCTACCTGGGCAGACTGTGAAACTATCAGTTTTATGTTATATGCCGGCACGTACATGTGGTTTCAGCGTGCATACGGAGATAGGTGCCGCCTCCAATGTCTTCAGTGTTTAAGTAACTTCATTTGTGTGGCCACAAGTGTCCGTAGTTGCTTTATAATTCATGTGGATAGTTTTGTTCTGTCTTAACTACAAAAATGGGTGATTTTTTCACCAGACGCGTTTCGCTTTATTGATGTAAAGCATCAGTAGTCTGCAATTAAGTTATTTATATTTTGATTTGCTTTTAGATCGAAAAGCAATTCGTTAAGAATAAGTTGATTTGTACTTAACGAACTGCTTTTCGATCTACAAGAAAATCAAAAGGTAAACAACTTACAGACCACTGATGTTGCTTTAGCTAAATGCGTCTGGTGAAAAAAATACCCTCAAGAACATTTTTTCATCACAAATGGTTTACAAAGTATTTTGCCTTCTGGCAAATTTATAACCTTTTTTGGCAGTGGAGTTTTACAAAAGTCTGAGATTTATTCTTTTCAGTTACGATTGCTGATAATCTCTCTCTTATAGTGCTGTTTACGATGTTTTATGTTCCACTTTACTGATATCAAATTCAGCAACAGTGTGCATGTTTCAAAGTAGTTCTGTAAAGTTTTCATGCGTGTTCTAATGCTGAGCACACGCCGGATGTCAGTGTTAGGTCTCCAGCTTCCACCAGCAACAGGTTTTCCCACCAGATGTGCCACGAAGATATGCTGTGTCATACACCTATTGGAGCATAGCCAAAATTTGTTCCTTCCACAAGCCTAAACTCCATAAGCCGTACAATACGACGCATTTCACTTTTCAACGTGAACCGTAATAACGTACTATCAATCTCGAGACAGTCTGCACAAGTCAGAATCTGCAAAGCAAATTCTGCTTGCCGGTATCTCAGGCAGTAGCAAACTAACATTTATTGAAAACAAGGTCACTTGCTCAGTTTCAGCTTGAAAGGTTAGCTTCCAAATATTTTGTGGAAAGACTGAGTAATGTTTATGATATTGAACAGATAACGGTTCGAAAAGCAAGATGCGTATCATCTGTTACTTCTTAAATCAGTGAAATAAAATTTTATTACGCGTTACCTTCCCATATTAGTTTGAAATAAAATAGTACCAATACATTACAAAAATACATAAATACATGAGGGTCGCAGGTCCTGGGCAAGCTTAAACAGATGCTGCTAGGAATCAGTTACATCATCCACGTTTGTGAAAGAGCTTTTTGTCTTGCGCCTCGTGTTCTGCGATGTGTATTTCTTGCAGCTCGTTACTGGTGTTACTAGGCCATTTTTCACACGTGAGCCGCTTCTGCTGGGCTTGTTAAAGATTATTTTCGGTATTCTAGTCCATCTATTCTTCAGATGTGTCCGTGTGATACTGTCGTGTCTTGTTTATTTGGCTGTTGCGTATCGGCAAATGGCGACGTTTGGTTGGAGGATCTTTCTTATGATCGTTAGCTACAAACGATGAACGAACGGTGTCCGCAGCACGACTTATGTCTTACTGCTTCGCTACAGTATCGAACACAGGAGCCCACTCGTTTAGTAAACGGATTGAAGAACATTTGCCTCGCGTAGTTCGCATGTCTGTAGGACGTGAATAAACCATTCCGCATTTTCCCCCGATAATCTAATGTATTGCTGTGACAATTCTCACTTTTAAATGACGTTCGTGGGTTTGTTCTTCGATAGAGCTCTATGAAACCCAGCTCTTACCCTAGCTCCTGAACTTTAAAAGGAATAAAGAGGTGAGTGCTGCTGTGTTTGCGTAGCCACTAAACAGATCGAAGATCGGTGCGTCACAAGTACTAGGGACACAGTATTTTATTATCAACGTCTCGGCGATGATACACCCGATAATCTATGATTTTCTGTTAAAATGTTACGTATATTCGTCTTGTGTTATTTAATACTTCAGGTGCGTCAGCCGCTACGTCACTACAACGCGGGACGGCCTCGAGAGCGGGACTACGAGACACGACCTCACTGAGACAGGTTCACTCAGCGGCCGTGGGATGGTGCACCCGTCGCTGACGCGAGCGCTGTATACTTGCGCGCATGCGTGGACGATCGCTCAGCTGGAAGCGACGCCTGCGGAGACGTCAGGCGCATTTTTCACACATTTCGAGTACCTGGATATAACATTTATCCAGTACATCTATTAGCCAAGCATGTGCTGCACCCTTTGATTTTCTAACCCTTATTGTTAGGTACTATGCTAACCACATTACAGATTATTCTAATTAAATTGTATCTCACTTTAACAGGAAAAAAGAATTAAAATCATAATTAGGCTCACTGTAAGATATGTTGCATATTTTTCTGTTCGATCACTTAGCTACAATACATAACGAACACAGAAAAAATTATTGTGGGCTCGTCCGGGATTTGAACCCGGGACCTCTCGCACCCGAAGCGAGAATCATACCCCTAGACCAACGAGCCTCACTACACATTCACGATGCTATCAAACGAATCACTAGTATTATTACTCTATTTGTTCTCTTTTTTTAATGTTCGTTATTTCTTTAGCGAGAAAGAACTACAGAGACAGCCTACATCTAATGAACTCACAAGTGATTCTTTATAGGTTGTTGCGTTGGACTTCAGCGCTTTACTACTTGCCCTGTTCCTTTCATTTTCAACCAGTCTCACGATGTAAAATTCTGGAAATAATCACGGAAGTATAAATTTCAGCGAAAAGGCTGAATTTTTCATTCGAATTATAAGTGCCGTTATTCAAAAAACTGCTCCGCAAAATAGGGCAGAATCGACAAATTGGTCCGTTTGTAATGTCACTGCAGAGCCGACGGATGGCATCAGGCTGTGGAGGCGGTTAATGATGATCCGGATGAACGAACATTGTCGTAATAATGCACCATTTGATAGAACAAGACTTCAAATAATACTTGGGTTTATTTTACAGATTGGACTTTACAGGCATACGACTTTCCGCCACTAACTATACATCTGTGTCTACATCTATAGTCTGCAAACCACCGCGAGGTGCATGGTAGAGGGCACGTCGCATTGTATCAATTATTATTCTTTCCGTTTCATTCACTTATGGAGCTCGGGAAGAATGATTGAATGCCTCCGTACGCGCAGTAATTATTCTACCGATACGTATTGGGCTGCCTTATATTCATAGTCACCATTTAAAGACAGTTCTTGAAACTTTGCCACTAGACAATCTCGAGATAGTTTACGTCTACCTTCAAGTCTCTTTCAGTTCAGTTCCTTCCATAACTCTGACATTCTCCCATGAATCAAACCTGTGACCATTCGTGCTGCCCAACATCGTATACTTTGCAAAAACAGACAATGTCTTATGGGATAACAGCAATCAGTGATTTTATAATGTTACTTAAAATCCGTCTTGATTGCAAATTTTTTTTTGATTATTCATATGACCGGTTTCGGTTCATTCAGAACCATCTTCAGATCTGATATTTCAGTTACAGGAGTGAAAGTTGCTGGATTTGGACGGGTTACTCCTGTAACTGAAATATCAGATCTGAAGATGGTTCTGAATGAACCGAAACCGGTCATATGAATAATTAAAAAATTTACAATCAAGACGGATTTTAAGTAACATTATACTGTATACTTTATCCCCCATTAATCGTATTTGGTGCGGGTCCTGCGCAACTGATCAGTATTCTACAACCGGTCGCACGAGTGAATTTTAAGCAGTCTTCTTTGTCCACTGATTGCACTTGCCCAGTATTCTACCTATCAACGGAAGTCTGCCACCTGCTATGCCCATAACTGAGCCTATGTGATCATACCATTTGATTCCCCTACAAAGTGTTACACGCAGGTATTTGTATGAGTTAGCCGATTCCAACAGTGGCTTATTGATATTACAGTCACAGGATCTTACATCTTTTCGTTTTGTGAGATACAATTTTACATTTTTCAACATTTAAAGCACGTTGCCCAACTTAACACCACTTCGAAATCTTATCAAGGTCTGAGTATTTCTGCCGCTTCTTTCAGACAGTACTTTATCAAAAATAACTGCATCATCTGCAGGAAGCCTGAGATTAATATTAATATTGTCTGCAATATCACTGATATGCAACATTAACTGCAAGGGCCCAAGCATACTTCCTTGGACCTCACCTGAAGTTACTTATCTAACGATGACTCTCCATCCAAGCTAACACGCTGCCTCCCCCCTACCAAAAAGTCCTCAATCCGGTTACAAATTACAGTCGATACCCCATATGATCGAACTTTTGACTAATATGCGTAAGTGTGGTACTCAGTCAAATGCTTTTACGAAATCAGGAAATAATGCAGCTACCTGACTGCCTTGATCAAAAGCTTTCAGTAAGTCATGTGAGAAAAGTACGAGTTGGGTTTCACATGATCCATATTTTCGGGAACCTATGCTGGATGCCATTGATGAGATCATTTGTTCAAGGTACTTCATTGTGTTTGTTCAGAACATGGTCTAAGATTCTACAACAAATCAGTGTCAGGGATATTGGACGGTAGTTTTATGGATAACCTATACTACCTTTCTTGTAGGCGGGTGCGACCTGCTTTTTTTCCCCTCCAAGAACTGGGCGCGGTTTTTCGTTCGAGGGATCTACAACAAATTATGGTTAGAAGAGGGGCTAAGTCGGCCGCAAATTCAGTATAGAATCTGATAGGGATTCCATCGGACCCTTGGGCTTTCTTCAATTTTAACGATTTCAGCTGTTTCTTAACACCACTGACACTAATTACGAATATTACAACAACCCTCAGCACTTTGAAACGTATCAGCGAAAAATACGAAATACACTGTTCACGTCCCACAGACCTGCGAAGCACGTCTTCACTCCGTGTGTTACTTGAGTGGACTTCCTTGTGACCATCACCACGACGCGTTTTAACATCAATTTTCGCTTTCGCTTTCCTCTGATATGCCCGTAGTTCGTTACACACCAACAAACCCTCCATTTCTTGAAGACTAGAACTTCCACACATAACACAGCTTCTAACGTTTTATTTTACAGAGGTGTTAATGTGATAAATGTTTGAATTGAAGCATGTAAGCGAGAAACAACTTAGAAAAGGTTTGAAATTCTAATTAAATTATGTTGGAAGTCGCTAAATGCTCTCATTACGAAACACTGGATTAATAATCTAGGCAATTTGCGATCCACTAAAGTAAAAGCTACTTTTTAACTCATCTCAGTGTTTATGATGTCACATCTCCCAAATTAAGTGTCGCTCAGTCGTATAATTATGCAACTTCATTCATTGATATATGTATGTGTGTTGCGCATAGAGTTAGTAAGGATGTGATAAATTAAAACATCATGCTTGATGAAGTTTTACTGCGCGCCAATCTAAGCAAATGCTAGTTTTTCCATGCCTTGTTTCAAGCACTGTTTAAGACGTCATCTCCCCGTAACAATGAGTCGTATAATTATACAATTTTGCAGGTACATCCTATTATATACGTAGAAGCTGTCTGCGAAGTGTATTGCGAATAGATTCGGTAGCAAAGACGTAATAAACTGAATGGTCGTGCCTGATGGCGAAGTTTGACTACAGTAAACAGTGAAAATGTAGTTGAAAGTAAACTTTTTCCCTCTCATCGTTTTGTGGGGGTTGTCAGGGAGGAAAAGCTTCGTAAAGGTTTGAAGTTATGTGTAAAGTTTGTCTGATGTCGCTAAGTGTTCTCATTCTCAAATGCTGGATGAATATAATCCAGGTATTTGCGCGCCATCAGTTACATTGCCCAAGACAAACACAGTTTCCAACGAATGCCCGAAAAAAAAATGGACAATACGGTTTGTTGGAGACTTGTGGACTCCACCTTTGGCAGCTAATGGCCTTGTTAAACAATGGCGCATAACTTGAAACATGTCGCTGTTTTTGACACACCCTGTATAATCACATACGTATAAAGGTGTCAAATATGTGTTTCACTATAGCGAAGACGAACAGGAGCTCGTAACTTTTATGGTAACCGTTTAGAGCTCATGTTTATTGGGCTTTTGTGTAAGGAACCTGTCCCCACATTTTTAAAACGTCATTTTGAAACACGGTTTCGTTCAACACGTAACTAAGTATTGCTACAGCGTCATGTTAAAATTCCTTAATCGTTTGTGATAATTTCGTGTGATTTACGTGCATTTTACAGACTAATAGTTACTGCATACATACGACGTACAGTTCGAAGTGGAAACAGTTTCGCAGCTGCCATATTTAATACTACTGTGATTTAATTCCACAAACAAACTTTTTCAGAAGTTAAAATGAAAGCAATGCCCCAGAGAAACATTAACCACATTCCGGAGTGTTGAACATAATTATTAGCGCACAGTCTTGTGCTACTTAAGAATGTTTTATTAAAATACTGTTCAAAAAGTTCTACCAGAGGAAAGGTGTTTTTGTTTTGTTTAAAATATGTAGTGCGAAGGCATGAATGGATGGACATACTCTGGGGCCACAGAATGCTTTCTGCTCCTTTATGTACAAGAAAACCTGGACTACTGTTTCAACGTTTTACCTTTATCGTATTAAAACACCACGTATCTCTTTCGGTAGCAGTTTCGTGGTGATATTAATTATCTCGACTTGCCGAACATGGTAGATAAGAGCATAGTTTCAGATAACTGCCCATAAGGAACAAGTAATAAAGTTAGACACTAACAAACTGTACAGAATGTGAACAATTATTACGGGCATCGAAAGTAGGAAAGGTATAAAAAAGAGTTAAAGGATAGACCACTACAAGGATAGACTATGTTTAACGCAAACAGAGAAAAAACTTTTGTAAATACTATATCAAATTTATTTTTAAAACTATTTACTCTGGGAAATTTAATAGGTTTCATCATTTTTATGCTATAACTATTACATTTTATTTATTAATTTAGCTATTAACAGATACAAAAACCTCTCTCTCTCTCTCTCTCTCTCTCTCTCTCTCTCTCTCTCTCTCTCTCTCTCTCTGCCTTCATCCTCCCCTTCATATTTTCCATGAATTTAGTTATTTACTCTGTATCTCCATCCTCTCCTTGATGTTTTGCATTAATTTAGTTATTTGCACGTCATTTCCCAAATGAACAACAACTCCCAACTCGGAAAACTCAATAGATCTGAAATAAAACCAACAATTCGTACCCTATGTCAGGCTGATACTGCATATATCTGTTCATATTACTAAGAGTATATCTGCGTATCTTTAACTCGGTATCAATGTGTTACTTCATCTCCAGCATACCCAAAACTTGGCTCTTTCTCGCAAGCCTGCTCATCCAACATCCTTGAATCCCAGCCCCAATTGTTATTTATTTAAAATTTTGCCACTGTTACCAACATAATTATTGTACTTAAGGTTTGCAACATGGCACCTGATTATATAAACGAGTGTGAAATTTATGTAGCATAACCTTGACAAAAATTTATTTGTATAGCACGTGGAATACATACGAATACATATGTTCATTACCTCAACCAAAGATCTCCACAATCTTTTAAAAGTTATTCTGAAATACTAGTGTTTTGCTATATATTCTTTGAACTTCGAGATAATGTTTCTGCTTCTCTATATGCTCTTCGCACGAAGTAGTTTCCACACACCATCTTTGTTCACAAAGTATGGCAGCTTATAAGTAACGTATTACGACAGGGAAAGGGGGCGGTGACCACTGGAGGTGTTCTTTTTTAGTTGTTTTATTTTCACGTTAAGATATGCGTTTAGTTTTTAGTCAAAACCTCCCCAAAACCATGTTCTGAAATTGAGTTTTGCATGTCCACTAGACAGTGGCACAGGTTACCCCAAATTCGTAACAACACACAATGTCTTACACACGTAAAGCCATACGAAGATGAAGATTTAAACCTTCGAAACTCGTTCTGGATTTAAATAAACAGAGGCTGATAGAGAATACTTGTTTCATTCGATATCGATAACAGTTACGGTAAAGCCTAACTTCAAATATTCGCACTTAAAATTATTAATACAGCTTCAAATTAATGCAGATGTTTCTTAAATTATAAATTTTAACCAAACGATCTGCGGGGACCCAGTGGCTTTCGTAATTATGACAAGATCCAAGCCCAGTTTCTGAATGTGAGCAAAGGCTTTCAAGCAGCCTCTTCATAATTTTTTACGATTCCCTCCCTCTACCTGCGTCCAGCTTTAAGTATTTCTTATTCCTCTTCTTTCGTTCGAGATTCATATTCAACTTCACGTACATGCAGTTTCTCAGCTTCGCGACCTTACAAGCGTTCTACCAAACGGTTGATTCTAGGGTGAATGTTTCCAATACTATTACTTATTTTGTTGTGCCACAGCATTCGTCCTTCGGTGCCTTTTTTCGGAGCAATTCCATACTGTGATGTGAAGTAGAGACTCGATTATACGGACATCAGTTATACAGATTAGCTATTACCCCGATTGTCAGCCGCGAGCAAATATCGCAGTTAAGTCCGTGCGTGCAAGGGGATGTTGCGCTCGCACCACCCGTCCGCGCCTTGCGCGATCTGTGCCTCGCACATTGTTTGAGTTAAACAGTGCACGTTTAATTAGTGTTTGTTGTCAATCGCTACGCTGCTGCACCATGTCGCGTCTGTGCTTAAAAATGTCAAAGGGCAAGGCAATGATATTGTCGCTTGAAGATTAACATTGTTGATTCATTTAAAAAGGAGAAACTGCTCGAAAGTTAGCCGGTTAAGTATGGTTTCGGTACTTGTAGGAGAAGTGATACTGAGAAGGATACCGATTCAATTTTGGATTACACTGGAAACTTGATAGCGAAGACGGAAGTAAACATGCCCGATGACGAGACTGCTGAAAGCTTATTGCAGGCAAACAAATAGCGGAAGAGCAATAAGATAGATGAAAACATAGATGCAGAAAATGATGCAGCACTATCTCACACAGAAGCATTTCAAGCCCTGGAAACAGCCTTAAAATGGTTCGAAAAAACAAAGCGTGATATCGAGAGTTTACTATAAATACAGGGTGTCCGAAAATATTTTCCCTGATTACATAAATTGATAACTCAGGCTAGAAGTAAGATACAAATATGAAACTTTTGTGGAATTGTTTACAACTATTAAAGTTTTTTTCTGTTTTATGTTCGCAGTACGTAAGTAGTAGATGAGGTGCAGTGCCCAAGAAGCCATGTTAACCAATCAGGAGAAGGCATAGCGTGTCCTGTGGTATCATGAGACACGATCACCAACCACAGAGCAGACACACTTCCAGACAACATTTGGAAGGAATCCACCTGATGTCAAGAGCATTAAAGCCTGGTATGAGAAGTTCAAGAACACAGGATCGGTTGCTGACCTTCCGAGGTCTGGTCGACCAAGAACCTCGGCAGGCAGGGTGGAAGCTGTAAGGCAGTCTTTTCTGCGAAGTCCGAAGAAATCGGTGCGAGGGGCTCACGTGAATTACAGATGACAAAAAGCTCTCTCCATGACATTTTACACAGACGTTTATTGTTTCTTGCATACAAAGTGCAAATCGTTTAGTCCTTGTTGCCCAATGACAGTAAACGTCGATATGACTTTGCGGTCGAAATGCTATCACGTACTGAGGACGATGATTATCTCAGACAATTGGCTTTTCCGACGAAGCGACCTGTTTTTGTCAGTGGAGTAGTGAATGGCCATAATGTGCGCATTTGGGGTTCACAATCCCCTGGCGAGGTCATCGAGTGCACCAGAGGCAGTCCAAAGGTGAATGTTTGGTGCGCGCTATTGCACGATCGAATTATCGGGCCATTCTACTTCGCTGAGGCTACCATCACATCTGCAGTGTATCTGGACATGTTGCACCTGTATGCTGTTCCTCAGCTGCTTCAGTATCAGCCCGATGTCTTGTTTCAGCAAGACGGTGCACCGCCTCATTGGGGTTTGGGCGTCCGTGCCTATCTCGATATGACCTTTCCTGGGCAATGGATTGGTCGTGATGGGCCAACGGTTTGGCCCCCACGCTCTCCTGACATAACCCCATTAGACTTCTTTTTATGGGGTTATGTCAAGGACGAGGTCTACCGAACACATGTACCAGATCTTGAAACCCTGTGGCAACGAATAACCAGTCGTTGAATCGATCCCTCCAGTGATGTTTGCTATGTGTGGACGGAAATTTAATATCGCCTAGATGTGCTACGTGCTACCAAGGGTGCTCATGTGGAAGTTTACTGATGAGTGAAAAAAAACTTTGATAGTTTGTAAACAATTAGACACCAGTTTCATATTTGTATCTTACTTCTAGCCTGAGTTATCAATTTATGTAATCAGGGAAAGACTTTTCGGACACCCTGTAAAATGCATTAAAAATGGTTCAAATGGCTCTGAGCACTATGGGACTTAACATCTGAGGTCATCAGTCCCCTACAACTTAGAACTACTTAAAGCTAACTAACCTAAGGAGATCACACACATCCATGCCCGAAGCAGGATTCGAACCTGCGACCGTCGCTGTTGCGCGGTTCCAGACTGATGCGCCTACAATGAATTCGCTATCTACCAACAATGAAGAGGAAAAATTGTTTACATCGAATGAAGGTTACCAAATATTTTAAACGAAACCAAACTACAGTGACTGTCCTATGTGCCTTTCGTTAGTTATTTCATGATTGAAGTTGCACTATTCCAGTAAATTTCATAAAATACGTATGCACGTACGAAAATTTGTCTAATCTCTTAAACATTAATTTCTGTTGATTGCAATAAGCACAATTTGTTTGTTTTTTGAATAAACACCTAACATAAACCCTAGAAAAAACGCAACCAAATGACAATGTACGTAAAAGGTAACTGTACGCGTGTGACGTACATTATCTCTGGAGCTAGTTACACCAAAATCTGTTTTCTTCCCCCATTAAATTATCTGCATTTTCGGTTATCCCAATGACTTACCACTACAATTTGATCAAATTATTGCTCTGATACCACCTGAATGAGCTGGATTCAGACCTTATAGAAGCTGCTGTGAACAAGTGCTCTCCTTGACTACTCACATAGAATCTGGATACCAAAACAAACTTAAAACTGGAGTAGTGTTCATTGACCTGTCAGCAGCTTATGACACGGTGTGGCACGAGAGCCTATTATTGAAATTTTTGAGAGTAGTACCTGCAAAACGCTAGGCAACCTCTTATGTAACATGTTAAGCAGTAGGCGATTTAAAGTACATCAAGGAGAAAAGCAGATGGCATGTACTCAATAACTGATTACCTCAGGGCTCTGTTCTTTCTCCTCTACACAGCTGACCTGCCGAAAATTTCAATATGCAGATGACCTGACAATTTCATATCAGAGTGAAGACCTTTCTGAATGTGAAGAGCACCTAATGAACAGCCTTATTAAGCTTTATGAGTATTTTGAGACATGGCGACTGAGACCAAATGTTTCTAAAATCGAGGTAAGCCTGTTCCACCTCTCTAATCGCATTTCATCAGCAAAGATCAGTCCACAGTTCGACCCTCTTGGCACAGTCAGATACAACTAAAGCCCAAAATACCTGGGGGTCACTCTGGACAGAACTTTAGCATACAAAAAACACCTTTCCAACTTGGCCAATAAGATACAAACACAAGTGAACCTTGTGAGAAAGCTAGCAGGCAGTACATGGGGAGCAACCACATCAGTCTTCCGAGCAATATCCCTTGCACTGGTATACTCTTCAGCAGAATACTGTTCACCAGTTTGGCTCCGAATCGCCCACGTAGTGAAAGTAGACGTCCACTGAATTCAATTATGAGAGTAATTAGTGGTACAGTCCGGTCTACACCTACTTGCTGGCTATCAGTGCTTGCAAACATACGTCCACCAGTGGCCAAGTGGTTCTAGGCTCTACAATCTGGAGCCGCGCGACCATTACGGTCGCAGGTTCGAATCCCGCCTCGGGCATGGATGTGTGTGATGTCCTTAGGTTAGTTAGGTTTAAGTAGTTATAAGTTCTAGGGGACTGATGACCTCGGAAGTTAAGTCCCATAGCGCTCAGAGTCATTTGAACCATTTTCTACAAAAGCGGAAGTGACACAGGGGCGATAGGATTGCTTCGATGTTTTGTATTTCCGAATCACCTTATACATTGACATGTACAACTTCAAACTCTTTTAAGTACGATGTGGACTGAGAAACAGGAGAGGACAACAGAGCGTTTTTAATTAATAACGTTAATAATCATTTTAAAATGGGTTATGCAGTACAACCACAAACGCTTGACAAATCTTTAAAATGACATTTTTTCCTTCTACTAACTGCGTTGTATTACAACATTCTTATTTACATTTGCATTCCTTGCTATAAGCGAGTATGCTCGCACGTTCGAAGATGACAATCTGTATAATGCGCATTCATGAATCCATGTTATTTACGTGCGAATTTTTTTACCATAAGCATCTGGTCGCTATGAGATGCGCACGACCGTGAGTTGTCACTGAAAAACAAGAAAATTCGAGGGGTCGACAGAAGCGTCCGATCCCACGCGTCGGCTTTGACCCGTGACGTAAGGGTGTTGTGTGTGACGTCATGACGGCGCGGAGTTTAGTTTGAGTGTGGCTGTCTCCAGTTCTGTTTTATTTACTTTTCTGATCTGTTCGTTCTATCTCGTGAGATTTTTTTTTTTAATTTAAAAACACTTATTACTTAAATTCTCTGTTTCCTCCAATTTCTGTTTTAGTTTATTATATTTATCTTTCTGATCTGTTCGTTCTATCCCGTGAGATTTTTTTTTTAAGACAAAAACACTGATCAGCTACTGAAGCATCTTCTATGGGTTGCAGGGGTTACGAGCCCTGGGGAGGTGGGTGGGTATTCATGCATGGCTGTCTTCACTTTTTTCACGTTGTAGCTACGCAAGGCGTCTAAATTTGTTTATATTTAGTTTGCCCCCGACCCAAAACACCTCATTTCCCGCGCTTGTCCCGTTAGTGTCATTAGGCTTCTTGTGGAAAGAGTGTGTTTTTGTTTCCGCCATATTTGTGACGTCATGGGACAAAGACGGGCGGGATCGGACGCTTCCGTATTTCCGAGAATTCCCTCACGTCCCCTCCCCCGCAGCGGCCAATCCATTAACAACATACGTTTATAAATAGCATAGACTGGCTAAGGCGCCTCCATATTATACCACCATGCAATCTACTTTCCCTCTGCACCCCAAACGCTTCGGAGATAATAGGATCCGACAATTTTTCGCGTGTCAATTGAAGAAGAATTACATTACTAACGATAGGACTGTCGGGAGTTAAACCAGACTACCGATAGTGACGATAGTGCAGACCCTATCGGTTAATCGATGGTTTATCACTATCCCGCGCGTCTTTCGTGAGACACCCTGTATTTGTACAATTCTTCGTAGAAATTTGTTGCTCCACATCTGCCTTACCCCCGTGGGTTGCTGAGATTGAACAGTTACAAATCCCACACGATGCTTCCTGACCAGAGAGTAAGTTTATTAGACGGTAAACAGTCGACAATAACATTTCAGGAGGAAGGGCGTTAAGTGTTGTCAAACATTTTCGTGGGACATGTTGCACGTTCCGCGGGTATTTTTTTAGTTCTTTACTTAACTGTTCTTGCAAAAATAATTTTAGTATAGATCTTATATCCCGATCATCATCCTTTCTTCACGCCACACGTTATTAATACTAAGGTTTCTATTACAAATGTTAAGACTGCTATACGCAAGCGCAACACTTACACTACTTTTCTTCCTCGACGTACTGCCGCTGATTCTCGCAGCTGTCGGCTGTAGCTGACACTCCAAGCGCGCCGTGTAGTGTTTGTTAACTGCGTCCAGCCTGTGTGCTGCCGCCACACCTGTTGTCTGTGGCTGCCTCACGCTGCGCCATCTCGTAGCATGATAATAACGTCATACCATGGACCCTGCACACAACGTTAACTTATTTTCGTTGCACTTCCGCACTTCCCATTCAGTTACCAATACTACTATCATTCTAACCGTAAAATTTAATTTTGCGGCATCATATTATAGCTCAATTAAAGTTCAAAAAAAGTTCAAACACATTTCACAACCTACTTATCACAGTTCTCATGCAATTCTCTGGTCCTTAACGGTTCACACGAATCGTAGTCCCTACACGGTTCGCCGGTCGGTTACAGTTCACAATTTCCGCTAATTAAAATCTAGCCTCATAATTAGAAAGCACTTCGACTTCAAAGGTTATCCCTGCAAGGGATGCCATGCACGGCAAGTTGAAAAAGAGAGTGAGAGACAGAGTGATTGATATTTATACGTGCGCATGAACCCCTTCCCTGACAAATGTTTCTCTCCTTCATACCTCCGCTGTGTTACCACCGCTGACGAGTCACTGATCTCGTTTGTACTAAGACTGCAGCACACGCAAGGTGCCTATTTGCTTCCACCGCCCTGAGTAGAATGCAAAAGTTCTAATAAATGTTCACAAACCTGCAGTCTTCTACAGTCGTTGTCCCCTGCATAGAAAATAGCACGTAGGTCGTGGATCCGTTATCTTGGGGCCGCAAGCAACTCTCAGCAAGGAACTGTTTTAGATATAATTAAATTTCCTATCAGTTTCTTTATACGGCTTGCCACTCGCTTTTGATTAGCAGAACACGAGAAACTGCACAATTACATTCCACTTTAGAGTCACAAATAATTTCTATCCTTCAAAACAAATTAATGAACTGCCTATTTCTGATGTCACACTGTTCGCAGCTACACGTCCATTTAACCATACTCCCTAATAAAGTTTTAACTAACACCGACTGCGGCAGACAACATGTCTGTCATCCGAGGCTTCCGAACTGGCTCAATTTTTAACATACTAAGGAAATCTTCACGGACACTGCCGAACTAGCTCTGATTTACACACTAGACACTGCTAACTGAGTCTTAACTGATGCCACGGCTGACAAGATGTCTGTCCGTCCTCCGACACTGCCAAACTAGCTCTGATCTCACAGACGAACCACTTCGCCCGCCATCCAAGTCAAGCGCTATCCGAAGATCACCGAAGATCTTCATCTGCCTTTTTCGTTTAGCAGTTGTTTATTATTCTGCTGGTTATTAATACTTGCGAAATAATGGAATGATAGCACGATATTGAGAGTTGCTTTAAATATGAAATGCAAGTAAATATGCTGTTTAGTTTGTCCTATATTAATAACATAAGATTGTGATTTTCGCGCGCAACTTCCGAATCCAGCAGCCAATCGCAGAGAAGGACCACAATTTAGGCAGTCTTTCTCACGATAACCGGACAGTTAACAGGCCATTTGCCATCGGTACCTCACACCACATTATGTCATCTTGCAACTGCTGCCTTCTCAACTGCTCTATGAAGACCTTCTTGTACCTGAATATGATGGCTGCAAAGCTAGAAATATTACTCTCTCCAGCCGTCCACCGCATTTTTCTTGATTTTCATCCAGGATATTACATTGTCTTTTTCCATATCCATGGTAAACTGGACTTTTTTATTTATACAATTTAAAGAGAACGCAATATCCTTCTTGGACGTTTTAGGTATGAGACAGGCTGATATAAGACTGAAACATAAACTTTTTCGGAAAGACACACATGTGGATAAATATCTGCATAAGAACTTCAACCATCAACCCGCAACAAAAGAGATGTGCCACTAAAAGTTTTGTTGACAGAGACAAAAGAATTTGCAAGCCAGAACGCCATGACGCCAAACTGAAACATCCGAAGTAGGCTTTGGAGAAGGATGGATATACAGGTAAAGAAGTGAAAAGGCTTCTGCTGCAGAATAACAGTAAAAAAAAGGCAACGATGAAACACAGCGATAGAAGAACAAAGTTTCTCTCCTTTTCATCAAAAAAAGTAACTTATCAGGTCGGCAAGACTTTACAGAAACATGACACCAGACTGGTTTTTAGACCAACTAAGAAAATGTGTCAAGCACTACGATCTATAAAAGCCGGCCGCGTGGTCGAGCGGTTCTAGGGGCTACAGTCTGGAACCGCGCGACCGCTACGGTCGCAGGTTCGAATCCTGCCTCGGGCATGGATGTGTGTGAAGTCCTTAGGTTAGTTAGGTTTAAGTAGTTCTAAGTTCTAGGGGACTGATGACCTCAGAAGTTAAGTCCCATAGTGCTCAGAGCCATTTGAACCATTTTTGAACCGATCTGTAAAGGACAAAATTGCTTCTCTGTCAACAAGTGGAGTATATAAGATTCTGTGTACTTGGGGAAAAATTGTACATTGGAACTACGAAGAGAAGCGTGAATAGAAGACTGAAAGAACATAAGTCTTTGCCGACTATGGGAAAACAGAAAATCAGCTGTAGTAGGGCATGCTCCTCGTTCAGGAAATAACGAATTTTTGCGAAACCAAAATTTTATTTACTATGACAAATTATTACTCACGACTATATACAGAAACCATTGAAATATCTAAGCATAGTGATAATTTTAACAGAAAGAATGTGCCAAATGCCCCTCTGCTTTGTAGTTAGCATGATCTTGTCCTAGCTACGCTACGGGAGCGAAACGTAGCGTACCGTAGTATATTCCTGGATGTAGCGTACCGTAGTATATTCCTGTATTCATCAGTCAAAGCTTGTTTTTGAAAATTCGTTAAGCAGTCTTTCTCGGGATAGTTTTCGTCATCTTGAAACACCTGCAAGATGAGTTTGTTCAGCATCCACGTCACACTCACCCACGGGTCGAAACAATCTGCAACTCTCCGTTCCGCCCTTCGTTGTATCCGTTAATATCCCCCTGAGAGTCCTGTTGGTACAGATCCGGACCGCTTGAGCAATATTTTGGGATATGGCACACTAGTGTTTTGTAACAAATCTCCATTGCACACTGGTTGCACTTCCCAAGTACTTTACCAATGAACTGTAGACTGCCACCTGCTTATCTACAACTGAGACTATGTGACGTTCCATTCCATATCCCTACAAACAAATCCCAGGTATTTGTACGAGTTCACCTATTCCAAGAGTGACTCCTTGATATTAGTCATAGCATAACATTTTTTTCTTTTTGTGAAGTGGACAATTTTAAATTTCTGAACATTTAAAGCAAGTTGGCAATCTTTGGACGACTTTGAAATTTTATCAAGATCTGACTCAATACTTGTGCTATATTTTTCAGACAGTACTTCCTTATAGATGACAGCATCGTCTGCAACACATCTGAGATTACTATAAATACTGCCCGCAACATCACTAATATGCAACATGAACGGCAAGGGTCCCAAGAAACGTCCCTGGAACACACCCGAAGCTACTTCTGCATCAGTTGATGACTCTCCATCTAAGAAAACTTGCAACATCCTCCCTGCGAAAAAGTTCTCAGTCAAGTCACATATTTTGCTCCATACCTCATTCGATCGTAATTTGATAATAACGGTAAATTAGGTCCTGAGCCAAATGCTTCTCGGAAATCAAGAAATATTGCATCTAACTGTCTTGATCCATGGCTTCCAGTATGTCGTGTAAGAAAAGTGCCAGTAGGGTTTTACATGATCGATGTTTTCGGAATCACTGCTGGTTGGTATGGAGAAAGTCATTCTGTTCGAGATATATCATCATCAGAATGTGTTCTATGGTTCTACAACAAATGGATGTCAAGGATATTTGACGATAGTTTCGTGGGTCACTTTTGCTACACTTCATGTACATGGGTGTGACCTGTGCTTTCCTCAAACTACTGGGCTGGGCTTTTGTTTCAGGTGTCTACGGTAAATCATAGTTAAAATAGGGGCTAAGTAAGCTGACAAGTCAATATAAAGTCTCATATGGATTCCATCGGGCCTTGGAGCTTTGTTCAGTTTTGACGATTTCAGCTGTTTGTAAAAGCCACTGACACTAATATCTGTTTCACTCATCTTTTCAGTGGTACGAGAATTAAACTGGGGCAGTACTCTTGGATTTGTCTTCGTAAAGGAATGCTTGAAAACCCAATAGGCATTTCTGCTTTCGCTTTACTTGCCTCAACTTGTGTTCCCGTCTCGTCCGTGAGTGACTGGACTCTAACTTTGGTGCCACTTAACGTACACACAGACTTTCTTCTGGAGATCTCTCGACAAAATTCTGGTATGGTAGTCGCTGGAGGCTTCACGTATTGCTCTCTTGACAGCCAAACGCGTTTCATTCTGCATATCTCTCTCTATTGTTCTGTGCTATGTTTTACACCCATTATGCAGCAGTCGCCGTTTCCTTTGAGGTTATTTATAGTGACTATATACAATAGAGGGTTCCTCCCATTATGAGTTGCTCTACCGGTTACCTCTATCCAGTGGGTGGTTAACTATTCTTTGATATTATAAATTCCCCATCATTTGTTTCTTTATGAAATTTAGCCAAACTGACCTCCCACTTTGTAAGAAGTCAACGTATTACCAAAACAATGTACTCCCAAACTGTTATTCAACTTATACTCGTATAGCTACCCTTTGACTAAACACAACCTAAATTGTAAGACATTTATAGGGGCAGATGTGGACTCTGACCACAATCTATTAGTTATGAACTGTAGATTAAAACTGAAGAAACTGTAAAAAGGTGGGAATTTAAGGAGATGGGATCTGGGTAAACTGAAAGAACCAGAGGTGGTACAGAGTTTCAGGGAGAGCATAAGGGAACAATTGACAGGAATGGGGGAAAGAAATACAGTAGAAGGAGAATGGGTAGCTTTGAGGAACGAAATAGTGAAGGCAGCAGAGGATCAAGTAGGTAAAAAGACGAGGGCTAATAGAAATCCTTGGGTGACAGAAGAGATACTGAATTTAATTGATGAAAGAAGAAAATACAAAAATGCAATATGTGAAGCAGGCAAAAAGGAATACAAACGTCTCAAAAATGAGATCGACAGGAAGTGCAGAATGGCTAAGCAGGGATGGCTAGAGGACAAATGTAAGGATGTAGAGGTTTATCTCACTAGGGGTAAGATAGATACTGCCTACAGGAAAATTACAGAGATCTTTGGAGAAAAGAGAACCACTTGTATGAATATCCAGAACTCAGATGGAAACCCAGTTCTAAGGAAAGAAGGGAAAGCAGAAACGTGGAAGGAGTATATAGAGGGTCTATACAAGGGCGATGTTATTGAGGACAATATAATGGAAATGGAAGAGGTGGCAGAAGAAGATGAAATGGGAGATATGATACTGCGTGAAGAGTTTGACAGAGCACTGAAAGACCTGAGTCGAAACAAGGCGCCGGGAGTAGACAACATTCCATTAGAACTAACTGACGGCCTTGGGAGAGCCATTCCTGACAAAACTCTACCATCTGGTGAGCAAGATGTATGAGACAGGCGAAATACCCTCAGACTTCAAGAACAATATAATAATTCCAATCCCAAAGAAAGCAGGTGCTGACAGATGTGAAAATTACCGAACAATCAGTTTAATAAATCACGGATGCAAAATACTAACGCGAATTCTTTACAGACGAATGGAAAAACTGGTAGAAGCGGACCTCGGGGAAGATCAGTTTGGATTCCGTAGAAATGTTGGAACACGTGAGGCAATACTGACCCTACGACTTATCTTAGAAGCTAGATTAAGGAAAGGCAAACCTACGTTTCTAGCATTTGTAGACTTAGAGAAAGCTTTTGACAATGTTGACTGGAATACTCTCTTTCAAATTCTAAAGGTGGCAGGGGTAAAATACAGGGAACGAAAGGCTATTTACAATTTGTACAGAAGCCAGATGGCAGTTATAAGAGTCGAGGGACATGAAAGGGAAGCAGCGGTTGGGAAGGGAGTGAGACTGGGTTGTAGCCTTTCCCCAATGTTATTCAATCTGTATATTGAGCAAGCTGTAAAGGAAACAAAAGAAAAATTCGGGGTAGGTATTAAAATCCATGGAGAAGAAATAAAAACTTTGAGGTTCTCCGATGACATTGTAATTCTGTCAGAGACAGCAAAGGACTTGGAAGAGCAGTTGAACGGAATAGACAGTGACATGAAAGGAGGGTACAAGATGAACATCAACAAAAGCAAAACGAGGATAATGGAATGTAGTCGAATTAAGTCGGGTGATGCTGAGGGAATTAGATTAGGAAATGAGACACTTAAAGTAGTAAAGGAGTTTTGCTATTTGGGGAGCAAAATAACTGATGATGGTCGAAGTAGAGAGGATATAAAATGTATACTGGCAATGGCAAGGAAAGCGTTTCTGAACAAGAGAACTTTGTTAACATCGAGTATAGATTTAAGTGTCAGGAAGTCGTTTCTGAAAGTATTTGTATGGAGTGTAGCCATGTATGGAAGTGAAACATGGACGATAAATAGTTTGGACAAGAAGAGAATAGAAGTTTTCGAAATGAGGTGCTACAGAAGAATGCTGAAGATTAGATGGGTAGATCACATAACTAATGAGGAGGTGTTGAATAGAATTGGGGAGAAGAGGAGTTTGTGGGACAACTTGACAAGAAGAAGGGACCGGTTGGTAGGACATGTTTTGAGGCATCAGGGCATCACAAATTTAGCATTGGAGGGCAGTGTGGAGAGTAAAAATCGTAGAGGGAGACCAAGAGATGAATACACTAAGCAGATTCAGAAGGATTTAGGTTGCAGTAAGTACTGGGAGATGAAGAAGCTTGCACAGGATAGAGTAGCATGGAGAGCGGCATCAAACCAGTCTCAGGACTGAAGACCACAACAACAACAACAACAATTTGAATTGTATTATACGAGGGCTATCCACAAATTACATTACATTTTGGAATTGAAAATAAATAAAGTATTGGAAAACTTTTTTATTATATACAGATGAAAGCCACACTTAAATACTACTTTTCTACATAGTTGTCATTTAAATTAAGGCACTTATCGTAGCGATAGCCGAGCTTGGAAATTCCTTCGTCGTAAAATTCGGCCGCCTGCGCCTTCAACCACGTGGTTACCTCTTCTTGAAGCTGTGCGTCGTCATCAAAACGCTGCATAGCCAACCACTTCTTCATTGCTGGGAATAAGTGGAAGTCGCTCGGTGCCAGGTCGGGACTGTACGGCGGATGAGGAAACAACTCCCACGTAAAAGATTCGAGAACTTCACGAGTGGCATTTGCCGTGTGGGCCCGGGCGTTGTCTTGAATCAGCATGATCTATGAGCCCAACTTTCCCTGCGCTTGTTTTGTATTGCTCTTCTGAAGTTGTGCAGATTTTGGCAATACCTTTGAGAGTTTATTGTAGTGCCTCTTTCCAGGAAATCCACAAAAATTGTATTTCTACCGGGTTACTGATTAACCACGTGGTTGAAGGCGCTGGCGGCCGAATTTTACGACGAATGAATTTCCAAGCCCGTCCATCGCTACGATAAGTGCCTTAATTTAAATGGCAACTATGTAGAAAAGAAGTATTTAAGTGTGGCTTTCATCTGTGTATAATAAAAAAAATTTCCCATATTTTATTTATTTTTAATTCCAAAACGTAATGTACTTTGTGGATAGCCCTCGTATTAAAGGCGTAACTGAAGCAAAACATTTATCTGGCCTTAATAAAAAATTTCCACCCACCTCGCATATTGACAACATTGTTGCAGATTTCTCGAAACCACAAAAGCAAACAGCAAGCAAGCAGCGGCTAAGCTAGATTTCTATTTCTAAAAAAATTTCCAAACAGTATTCAAACTGTTACATATCACATAGTGCAATGTGATAAGGCGTAACGATAAACCTTTAAACGATGGGAGGAAGAGAGTAACTCTTCCTATGAAATGATACTCCAAGACAACGATTTTAGAGTGAAGCATGTATTCAAACCACGTAATCTTCACACATAACTATTTCAGCCATATTTTCAATTGCAGCCCTTAGCGGCCTGCCATCTTATTGACAACTATTCATGATGTCGCCTTTCCAGCTTAGATTTTTTAAAATGTGACTTGTAAATACTGCATCTCTTTCCAGTCAGAACAAACTTTAATTTTATTAATGTATTATATACCTAATATGTTTTAGAACAGTTAGTTTAATTCTGAAGACGACGTTCATAGCAGCGTCGAAACCTGGTCAATTTTGACTTAATATTTGTGACCGAGGGCTTCTTTGTTTCTAATATATTTATATTCTTTTGGTCTTTCAATCTATGCATCATATTTGTGGTGTCACCGCCAGACACCACACTTGCTAGGTGGTAGCCTTTAAATCGGCCGCGGTCCGTTAGTATACGTCGGACCCGCGTGTTGCCACTATCAGTGATTGCAGACCGAGCGCCGACACACGGCAGGTCTAGAGAGACTTCCTAGCACTCGCCCCAGTTGTACAACCGACTTTGCTAGCGATGGTTCACTGACAAAATACGTTCTCATTTGGCGAGACAATAGTTTAGCATAGCCTTCAGTTACGTCATTTGCTACGACCTAGCAAGGCGCCATTATCAGTTACTATTGATATTGATTCATGTACCGTCAAGACCGTCGTTCTTCATCAACGGATTAAAGCTAAGTATTCCACCAGCTACGTCCGTTTTTCTAAATTCTAATTTCCTTGTCCTGTTCCAGACCTCACGCCAGCCTGCGTGAGCTAAAACGCGTGCCTTTCGGCCTCCTTCTAGTAACACGGTGTTGGCTCTCCTGCCAACCAAAACAATATTCATTGATGTTGTTCTTTACAATAAATCTTGTTTTTATCTAACAGATACTGTTACAAGTCAACACGGCACTACTGGATCCGTCCATTACCCACCACACTTCAACTAAGAAATGTGTCAGATTCAGGAAAGGCAAAGACTGTGTCAGAACAAGACCTAATATCGTTTAAAAATGGCTCTGAGCACTATGGGACTTAACTTCTGAGGTCATCAGTTCCCTAGAACTTAGAACTACTTAAACCTAACTAACCTAAGGACATCACACACATCCATTCCCGAGGCAGGATTCGAACCTGCGACCGTAGCGGTCGCGCGGTTCCAGACTGTAGCGCCTAGAACCGCTCGTCCACTCCGGACGGCCATCATTTAAAAGTAACATAACTTGCTCTCTCCCTCTGACGTGCACATCGATAACTTACGATGATCAAAATGACTTGCCCACCTGACAATACATGAGCCACAGTTCCTCTATGTCCTCCTGTCATGAGCTAAATGTTTCAAGTTATGACACTACTACTGCTTCGTGATCTTGTTTACTGAACATATAAACCTTTTTATGTGCTTTAGTTGCCCTTTGTATTTTGGTAATCATTTTATACGAATGCATAGGTAACCTTTGTTGCCACAACTGCCTCAGTGTGGACATCCTCAAGGCTCAAGCTCCGGCAACACATTGTGGACGCCTCTTAGATTGTGTTACTTTTTTATTCTTCAATCATTCCAGGACCATTATTTTCCTGGATAACATTTACGAGGAGCATCGTCCGTTGTTAGACACAGGTCAACAAGAACATATATTTTAATCAGTAACAGTGATGACAGTTTGTGGTTTTAACGCAGATTAGTCCCGTTTTTGGCAATTGTTTCACATTACATGTAGGCCGTCCCCATCTCTTTTTCATTTTAGTTACTGCTTCACTGTCTTTTAGTCAAGGTTCAGTTCCTGATTACTAATCCATTCGTCCGCTTTTATAGATTGGACACTCATCATTGATGACGGTTTTTCCATTTGAGACTTAGAACTTTGCCCAGCGACGTCAGCTGTTACTCTGCGACATCCTGTAATAGCTTCCTATACCATATGACATAGAAGTGTAAGTAACCATCTTTTGACATGAAATTACAAATCTTATTTGTTGTACAGGAATAGGTCCATTCTTTGTGGGGCCTATGTGATCCACACCTAGTTTCCTAAGTAGGAGCGTAATATTTTCCTCGTTATTTAAGTCTTTTCACTCAGTATTTTGAGATATATCGGATAACTTCAGTTCCCCTTTATCAAAAATTTCTGCACAGCTATGCACCAGAAGACGAAACTTAAAAGTTGGGAATCCGGCAGCGACAGTCTCTAATCGACTTCAATAAAAACAGCTACTGCAGATCATTGCACTTCTCATTCAGTTTTATATTTTAATAGTTTTAACACCAGTGCGCCTACATACGCCTGATATACCATATGAATTGGTCAGTCAATCATGTATCCTCAAAGTGGTCAGATCTATTTGTAGCCAGTTGTAGGTAGTTCAGTAGTATTTGACATGAAGTCTTGTCACGACTTCCAATAACAAAATTGTAGTCGTCCCAGTTGATTGCTGGATGGTTAATGTCTCCACCGTGAAGTGACGTTTTCTCTATAGTTTTCAATTACATCAGGAGGTGAGTCTGGTGGTAGATAGAAAGATCCAATTATAATTTTAGTCCCACCCCAGACAATTTCGCACGCGGCTCGAATTTCTGTCTCGGTAGAATTGAATTTCTCGCCTACTGCTACAAATGCACCACTTCCATTACCCACTAGTCTGTCCTTTCGATATACAGTGTGGAGAAAAATTGTATCACGTAATTTTAACCCTGGATAGCTTGATGCCAGTAGGAACCAAAATTGCTAATGTTGCGTAGGACGACAAAGCACCATTTTTAAATTACGGAAACTTGGCTCCACGCGCTCCGATTGGCCGTGGGATTTGCTGTTTGTCTCCACCTCACGTCAGAGGCATTCACACATAAGCTGCGCTTCGGAGCACACACACGTCACCTGCATTCGCGGTCCTGCGTTGTCCAGAGGATGCGGCAACAGGGCAATCCTGCGGCCAATCGGAGAGCGTGGCGCCAAGTTTCCGCAGTTTAAAAATGGCGCGTTGTCGACCTACGCAACATTAGTAATTTTAACTTTTCGTAAATGGTATTCACGGTCATGTGAAATTTCTTGAAAGACTTCATGTTTACGCCGGTGACTGTTAAACTTTTTCCGTTATTGCAATTTCGGCCTTGGGCCATTATCAAGTGCTGATGTTTTGGCTTTGAGCCATGTCTATACAAGCTGACACATTTACATGTAGTTGTCATTATGAAGCTTAACAGTCACTGGCATAAACATGATGTCTTTCAAGAAATTAGAAATTTTGGTTCCTACTGGTATCAGCTATCCAGGGTTAAAATTTCGTGATACAATTTTTCTTGACCCTGTATGCTTAATTTTTCCACAAAAATTTCACTACTGTCAACTTCAGATTTTAATTAGCTTTTTGCACCTAGTATTTTGTGAATTTCACTGCTTGCTCGGAGCGCTTCAAACTATGGCACTTTGTTGTGAATGATACGGCAGCCAGGCACTAGAATTTTAATACTGTCGCTTTGGATCTTACACATATACTCCTGGGTTTCTTACAGCTGTCGTTACCTGGACTGGATGGAGAGTCGACTGTTCTAAAAAAACGCTTCTGTGCACCCCGCACTTAGCTATCTGGGTAGCAGCCTCTCATGTGTAGCACACACCTAACCCATTTAGGCACATCTTACAGTTGTCAAGCCTATGGTGCAACCGTCCAACAACGATGAATAATATGTACCTGTAATAGTTTTACCCTTTTCCAGATAGTCGATGAGGATTATCCCTTGCGAATCTCAAAAGACAGTCGCCGTAACCTTTCTGGCCGAATGAATGGTCTTAACCTTTTTTGGTGCAGATTCTTTCTCGGTAACACATTGTTTAGCTTGTTGCTTGGTCTCAGGAATATAGTAATATATCCATGTTTCATCCATAGTGACGAAACGATGCTTAAAGTCTTGTGGATTCTTCCTGAACAGCTGCAAACCATCCTTGCAACACTTCACACGATTCCGTTTTTGGTCCATGTCCAAATGTTTATGCAAAATATAATGTACCGTTCATTCGAGATGCCCACAGCACTAGCAATCTCACGCACCTTAACCCTTCTGTCATTCATCACCATATCATGGATTTTATCAATGATTTCTGGAGTCGTAACCTCCACAGGGCGTCCAGAACGTTCAGGATCACTTGTGCCCATATGGCCACTCCGAAAATTTTGGAACCACTTATGAACTGTTCTAATCGAGTCACCGAAATGTTTATCAAGCTTCTCCTTAGTCTCCTGAAGCGTTTTGCCTTTCATAAAGTAATGTTTAATCACCACCCGAAATTCTTTTTCGTCCATTTTTTTTTTTTTGACAATCACTCGACGTGCTTGATTCACACGAATGCCAAACACAAAGAAATAGACCAATATTACTGAAACTTGGTGTGCGTTCTTTCCAAAGATGCTACTAACTAAACATGACCTCGATACGCGCCGTTGGTGCCATCTCTCGAACTTTGCAAGGACTTTTCAAGCGCCCCTCGTATTTAGATGTATTGTTCAAACTAGCGTCTGTGCTAAGGAGCCTACAGCAAAAACACTACAAAGTTTTGTTTCGGTTCTCACAATTTTCTCTCCATTTGACTGACTGATATAAAATCAATCAGACGACATCTGCCAGTTAGCATCCTTAGTCTTATCCGTATCGCCTTGTGTGTTAACGGAAACAAATGATCCATCTTTGTTTTGAAATGCTTCACATTCTGTTTTAATAAAGTCAACAATTACATTTTCTGAAAGAGAGAAAGGCCACTGACAGACGTCAAAAAAACTAAATATTACTACTAGATCCAGTGACTTATTTTCATTTGCTCCCTCGTCATCTGTCGCGCTCCCTTCCAATCTATTTTCATTTATATTACAATTATTTTCTACGTTTTCTTAGCGCTCGTACGTCTCTTCGTGGAAGACCTCTGTAAGTGGGTCTTCACTTTTGCTACTTCTGTTACTTTTTTCGTTACCTACAAATTCACTTCCAGATTGAAATAATTTTACATCTTATTCTATGTCATTTTGGTGCTTTTTGAATACCTCATGATGGATTAGAACGTATAACAGTGACTGATCTTTAATTACTTGGGCGCCCTACTTTTTTAGTCTTTGCTGTGCTCTGCTTGGACGATGTCGTTACATATTCGTGTACATATTTGAAATTATATTTTTGCAAAAAGAAATAAATTTTATCTACAATTATTTAAATAAATAAGTTTTAAATAATTGTTTTAATCAGTGATACTGGAACCGTACTTAAAATGTCTTTTCAAGACATAAATTTCACTGCAGGCCCAATCATTAAGAAAAACTGATGTCTTTATTTTACCTAAAATTATATAAATAAACAAGTTTTAAATAAATGTTTTAAGCAGTGATACTGGAACCATACTTAAAATGTCTTTTCAAGACATATATTTCACCGCAGGCCCAATTATTAAGAAAAATTTATTTCTTTTATCAATAAGAACACTTGCTCACTGATACAAATGAGAAATATAAAAAAAACTGTTGATTCCTTAAGTATAAAAAGCATTTACTTATAGCACTTAATGACACTGAAATTATTACGTGAAAAATAAAGGAAATATAACTTAGCACGCCAACGGTGTTCCAGAATTATAGCACAAAACATTTTGTAGTACTAAAATACTCCAATTCGCTAATCGCTTTGCGCATACAACATTGGAAAGAATTTTGCAAACAAGTAGCACACTGTGTTGTGTGTTATCTAACGTTTGTGCTAGAGCAGATGTGATGTGTCTTCACTTTTCCGCAATGTTGCGCAGTTACTATTTCCTCGTGTTTTTGTTGCTCCTCCTACTGCTGCTAAGCAGGTGCGTCTATTCATTTATCCATAAGCAACAACTTCAATCCCTCTATAATCCGAGATATTTGGCTATTAATAATTTCCTAATATCTTTGTCCATAAACTTTGGAACACCTCGAAAAATACTACTCTTTGTGTCTATTTACAGGTGTTCTTTGTGTAAATGACACAGGAGTTCAATGCGCAAATATTTAAAAATGAGAACACAGCAAGGGGCTATGTGCTTAATTTGCGTCCAGTTTTTTGCACGTAAGTTTACACGTGCCTAGTCCGCCTTTAATGCAGTTTAGGGTAAGTGACTTTTCCTCAAGCACCTGTATCTTCATGTATGTCGGCGTCACTTCTCATTGTTTATATGAGAACTAAACAGTGAGACTTCCACAGAATGTAAAACACCGTACACATTTGTCTCACAAAACCAAGCAAACTTTCAACTCAGCAGAAAATTCTGCGTGTATTTTTGGGTGATACTCCCACTAAAGTCAGCTTCAAGCCCATCATGCTCCTGTGCATTTAATATAGAGACAAGTTGCATTCAGATCAGTTACAGTTCAATTCAAATTAGGATCTGTTCAGTCAAATTGTAGCATACGAGTTTAAGCTGGATAACCGTTTGTAGGTACATAGTTTTGGCAATACCTAAACCTTTTATAGAATGGGAGGTAAATTTGGGCTAAATTTCATACTGAAACACATAGTGGGGAACTTACAATATGAAAGAATATTTGACTAGCCACTAGATAGATATGTACCCGATAGAGGAGCTCATAATGAGAGGAACCCTCTATTGCATTAGTCACTGTAAAGAACATCTAAAGCAACGGCGACTACTGCATGATCCGCGCAAAACGAAGCATACTATTATAGATAGGGTATGCAGCATGAAACGCGTTTGGCTGTCAGGAGAGTAATACGTGAAGCCCTCAGCGACTACCGCAGCATAGCAGAATTTTGTCGAAAGACTTTTCACAACACACGCAGAAAGTTTGGGCGTATGTCAAGGCTGTTAGTGGCACCAAAGTTAGTGTCCAGTCACTCACGGACGACGCAGGAACAGGAGTTAAGGCAAGCCAAGCAAAAGCGAAATACTTACCTACGTTTTCAAATGTTCCTTTACAAAGGCAGGCACAGGAGTATTGTCCTAGTGTATGGGGCGCTGGTATGCCAGTTATCACTGGTTATGTATCTCCCAGATTCTTTTGTGTGAGTGACGTCACACTTGAAAAACGATTGGGCTGTGTGAACGAACGAGCAGACAACATTCCTGGATAAACCTCAAACGCGTACAAATAAAAATTTTTATATTCTAATTGTAACTCCCCCATATCGACAAAAGGCAACGGCCTTGCCGCAGTGGATACACCGGTTCCCGTGAGATAACCGAAGTTAAGCACTGTCGGGCGTGGCCGCCACTTGGATGGGTGACCATCCAGCCGCCATGCGCTGTTGCCATTTTTCGGGGTGCACTCAGCCTCGTGATGCCAATTGAGGAGCTACTCGACCGAATAGTAGCGGCTCCGGTCAAAGAAAACCATCATAACAACCGGGAGAGCGGTGTGCTGACCACATGCCCCTCCTATACGCATCCTCAATGAGGATGACTCGGCGGTCGGATGGTCCCATTGTGCCACTTGTGGCCTGAAGACAGAGTGCATATCGATAAAGCAGTGATGAGCTGCGTTTAAGAATCTGTAAGTAACCCCTGTGATATACTTTGTTCAAATAAATGAATGATTATTTTACGTCTCAAGCCATGAAGGAGACACACTTCTGTTTTACCTCTAGTTACGACTAGACGCCTTTTTCCGTTACAGGTGAGGTAACCATTTTGTAATGTGCAACTTTTACGTAAGTATCGTAAAATATATTTAAGTTAATTGATCAGTTCTTCTAATAATGTAATCAACATTAATCATAACTATATTAAATAATTATCCATGTTTCTCATTACAGCTTTAGATTGTCTGTGGGAGAGTCGCCATATGCCGTTAACAAAGAGATGCATTTGGCCAGCAGAAATTTTCAGTGTTGTTAGTGCGATGTGCACGGCCAGCATATATAACTAAGAACCTCGTATTGTCGAACGTTTAGTTCGGGGATTTCGAAGTCCTACGCCTTCAAATTATTCTGTCATAATTTCAGTTTCAAATAACACGGTCACGGCTTTCCTTTGTTATACAGGCAATGGAACAACTGCTAATATTTTCGCAATTAGGTTACAGTCAGTGCCACGCACTTACGCCGTTACGTAAGTAAGATGCTTCCTTATATCTGATCCTCCCATTTGAGCAAAATTTCATTACAATCACTAATTCCGAGATCCAGTATCCAACTACTAAGCCTTTCACGGGATGGTCTAGCAAAAATCATTGTCCTCTTTCGACGTCATCCGTACTCAAAATGGCTCTGAACCCTATGGGACTGAACATCTGAGGTTATCAGTCCCCTAGAACTTAGAACTACTTAAACCTAACTAACCTAAGGACGTCACACACATCCATGCCCGAGGCAGGATTCGAACCTGCGACCGTAGCGGTCTCGCGGTTCCAGACTGAAGCGCCTAGAACCGCTCGGCCACAACGGCCGGCCTCATCCGTTCTTATTACAAGAACAGATTAAACTGACGAAAAACGCGAGGGAGGAAGAGATGGTTATATATTGACGATTCTGTTACAGGACTCGTTTTGAATGTTTCCTATATTAATCTCTTTTTTTTTTTTTGTTTCATGAAAAATAGGTCATCAAATTTCTGAGCCACTTCTGATGATTCGGATACAAAAGAAAGACGGGAAAGTAAATAGCTTCACCCTGACCCATGATATTTGCCGACTTCACTTCCGCAGTTCTTCACAATCGAGGTAAGAGAGCAAACTTTTACGTACGAAAATATGTTTCATGGATGCAAGCAATTTAATCATTTATTCCAAGTTTATGTTCATAAGTTAATTATTCGGTGTTATAAAACAGAAATTAAATTATATTCAGTTTTAAATGTTGTATTGTGACTTTCAAAATGGCTACATCTTGGCAGTAGTAACACAGAAGGGCGAAGAAGCTAGACTCGATTGTTGTTGGACGTAATGCTATTACTAATGAACGATTAATTTGAAAGATATTTTTCTAGATCCGTAGTTTCAAAATTTTCTCTGTTCAATTTTATTTCGATTATAGGTATGAATGTGCGCGTGGGCTCTTCCTCCCGTGGCGACACATTGGAGTGTGAGCGTATAGTGCAAGAGGACTCACTGTCCTCCCCTTGCTTCCACTCACATTAATTGGATGGAACAAGTTGTCTGGTATAAGTGTTTATTAGCCTACATTAAACCTTACCACTTGCACAGGCAGTGCACCAACTGCAGCTCCTGGCTTAGCTGGAAGACATACATGCCCGTCCGCTACGGGGTCTCACAGCTACCTACTCGGCCGTTACAGCTGCTAATCTTAACTGCGCGCACAAAGGAACTGGGAGATCCATTTCTGCACGTAGGCTGCAAAGTCTCCCGACAGGGAGCAGACTATACTGGACAGTCTGACCTGCCCAGTTTGAAGCTGCCACTAGGTGGCAGTTGCAGTGAGTAGCAGACTCCAAACATACTCCCACTCTAAAATGAGTTTTCTCATTTTACAAATAACCAAAATTTTAACAAACAACAAAACCAAAACAAGGAAAACAATAAAAATATAACTAGGTACTGTATAAATGCACATAAAACATGAATACACTAACATTTTGGATGCCCACATCACAAAAACACCACTGTCACACTCCATGTGAAACACAATGGGTACTAACATGTAGGACACAAAACAATAAAGCATTAATATTATACTGCATAAAAACATGAAATCAATACTAACAGCAGTTAGTCCACAAGGAACATCCACAGCTTCCCAAGCTGATCTTATGAATTATGAGGTTGTTCCAGTAAATGGTAATTTGGCAGTGGCCCTGTATCATATACCACTATACAGATCTGAGGGAACACTCAACTGATTCACTGCTTAGGCAGGGGACACAATTTTGCTATAGGCCTCTTAATCTGCCCATTAGCAGTTTTTACCATCACCACGCGCACACACTTATCAGGACTGGGAAACAGCTGGTCAATGACACCCAGCCTCCACACCAAGGGAGGCAAATTGTCCTCCTCGACCAGCACATGATCGCTGATCTGGGGTTGCCATGCTGCTTCCGATGTCCATTTTTTGCGTTGCTGCAGATCATGTATGTATTCTGTGGACCACCTCTTCCAAAAGGATCGATGCAACTGCTGCACAAGTTGCCATCTGTGCAACATGTTGTCAGGAACCTCAAGGACAGAGGGTTCAGGATGAGCACAAAGGGGCTGTCCGATAGGAAATGACCAGGAGTGAGAGCAGCAGGAGAATCTGGCTCATCGGAGAGAAGACACAACGGCCTTGAATTCAAGCATGCTTCTATCTGAATAAACACAATACTCAGTTCTTCAAATGTCAGTACTGCATTGCCTATGATGCATCTGAGATGCGACTTCATGCATTTGATTCCTGCCTCCCAGAATCCACCAAAGTGAGGGGCACGAGGTGGAGTCAACCTCCAACTGATTCCCTCTGAGGTCGAAAAATTCTCCACACCTTCAACAGTAGTATCATTAGAGAGAATACGTTTAAGCTCATTGTCTGCACTTACAAATGTGGTGCCATTGTCACTGTACATGTGGAAAGGTTTCCCTCTTCTTGCAATGAATCTCCTGAGGGCGGCCAAAAATGAACTTGTTACCAAGTCACAAACTTATTCTAAGTGGATGGCCTTGGTTGCCATGAATATGAATAAAGCAGTAAGCCTTGGTGGTAACTTTACTCCGTCTTCCACCATGCTTTACAGCAATAGGACCTGCATAATCTACTCCACAGCGCTGGAATGGATGAGACTGGTTTACTCTAGCTGCAGGTAGCTGACCTATGAGTTGAACTGCTATCTTGGACTTACGCCTAAAGCATTTAAAACATTTCCTGATAATTCCTTTGACTGTGTTACGCCCATTGAGGATTCAAAACCTCCTACGCAACATAGCCAACAAAAGTTGTGACCCAACATGCAACAGATTTTCATGTTCATCCATTATGAGAATTTTTGTCAAATGATGCTTAGGCGGTACGATAATAAGAAGGCGCTCATCATATGGTACACCAGCATTCATTACTCTCCCTCCCACTCGTAAAATACCTTCGGCATCAACAAACGGTAGCAAATCCCTTAATTTGCTATTATGTGGAATAGGGGAACTGGCCTTCAACAAAGAGATCTCATTACCATATTCACTATGTTGAGCTGCACCAAATGCCCTTTTGATGGCGTTGTGGCATTCCTGTGGAGTGAGTGGCCCAGTTATCCTGTCTGATTTCTGAAGCCTAGTGTTATTAGCAAACCTCAGTGCATAGGCCAAAACTCTGTAAGTTTTCTTGAATGATGAATATTTACACAGCAGTTCATCATCAAGTTTAATGACCGACACCAAGGATACCTGTGTACACCTTCTGTCAGGCACATCTTCTACACGAAGTGGAGTGCAAGTGTTGCAGTCGAGGTCGCAACTGGATAGCCATGACGGGCCAGACCACCACTGAACAAGTGAACTCAAGGCAGCTGGATTAATACCACGTGATAAGTGGTCAGCAGGATTATCCTCTGATTTGACATGTCTCCAGTTGGCAACTGAACTCATTTCCTGGATTTCAGAGACTCTGTTGACAACAAAGGTTTTCCAGTGACAAGGACTACGCTGCAGCCAAAAGAGAACTATTGCGGAGTCCATCCACAAATGAAAGTCGCCGTATCTATGATGTCTAAGGCATTGGCCACCTTGTGAATGAGTCGGGCAAGAAGCAGCGCACCACATAATTCCAGTCATGGAAGAGACTGTTGTTTTACAAGGGCAACCCGAGATTTGGCTGCAGCCAATGAGACCAACACACTGTTATTGGGAAGAACACATCTGACGTATACACACGCACCATATGCCAACTGTGAAGCATCACAAAACGCATAAATTTCTAATTTAACATGCTGGGGGCAAGGAATGATCTTCCTGTTAATCAAAATACCATTTAGGGAAGGCAGTTGCACACAAACATCATTCCATTCATCAGTGAGGTTGGGTGGAAGAATTTCATCCCAATCAAGGCTTAGTTGCCACAAGCGCTGCAAGAACAATTTACATCTTGTGACTGCTGGACTTAGAAGCCCCAGCGGATCATAGATTGATGCTGTTGTGGACAGGACATTGCGTTTGGTCACCTTCAAGAGCCGATGACTCTTTGGCTGCACATGGCACTGGAATGTGTCAGATCCAGGGTGCCATAATATCGCTAACTTTTTTATGGCTTGTTCCCCAATAATATGACAAGGCAAAGACGTTTCTCTGTCCTGCACAGGAATTTTTTCCATGACCTTGTGACTATTACAACACCATTTCCTCAGTGGAAACCCCCCACAAGCAAGCAGTTGAGTCAGCTGGATTTGAAGTTCCTGAGCTTCAGCTTCCGTAGCTGAGCCACCTAAGAAGTCACCCACATAAAAGCTAGATATCAAGGCTTGCAATGCCATTGGAAACCTGTTTTGATTCTCCAAAGCCGACTGTTGAAGACATGTGGTAGCAAGAAAGGCATCAGGAGCGGTTCCATAAGTGAGTGTACACAGTCTATATTCTTGCATCGGTTCAGACGGTGATTCCCGCCACAGAATTATCTGGAAGTTCCTGTCATCAGGATGGAGGGACTCTTGGCGATACATTTTTGCTATGTCAACTGACAGAGCCACATTAAAGGAGCGAAATTTTATAATAATGGAAAACAAATCTGACCGGACAAAAAAATGGTTCAAATGGCTCTGAGCACTATGAACTCAACTGCTGTGGTTATCAGTTCCCTAGAACTTAGAAATACTTAAACCCAACTAACCTAAGGACATCACACACATCCATGCCTGAGGCAGGATTCGAACCTGCGACCGTAGCAGTCGCACGGTTCCGGACTGCGCGCCTAGAACTGCGAGACCATGACCGGACAATGGGACCAACCATCAAGATAACATTGAGAGATACTCCATTAGAAGTGGCAGCAGACCCATCAAATACTACCCTCAACTTAGTAGTGGAGCTGCATTCTTTGAAGACAGCATGATGTGGAAGGTAACACCTTGGACCAATACTACCTTAAGAATTAGAGATCTCCATGTGTCCCAGTTCGACATATTCATGCACGAATGCAGCATATTCCTTCTGCAGATTCGGTTGCCTTTTAAATCTCCTCTCAAGATGCGCCAGTCTCCGAGAGGCTTGTTGTCGTGATTCGCCTAAGGATTTACAGTCAGATATCACTGGTAGTCGAACCACAACTCTCCCTTCTTCATCTAGTGCCGTGTGGCGCTGAAAGTGAGCCTCACATATTTTATCCTGCTAACTCATCGTTTTCGTAGACAATTCCTCCAACTCCCAAAACCTTTGCAGTTTGGCATCTAAATTGTCACCTCTAACAAAGCACGAGGTCACTGTAGAACGAGGCATGTAGCATGCAGCTGAAGGCATCCTACCAGATAAAATCCAGCCAAATCTTGTTTCGACCAGTGAAGGATGACTTGGTTTCACCAGCCTTTCCTTACAAACAACGTCAAAGAAAACCTCAGCACCAAGAATTAAATCTACTGTGGCAGGCTTGTTGAATTCTGCATCAGCGAGCAGAAGATTACATAGGACACTCCAGGATCTTGTGTCTATCTTGCTCGCTGGTAGGTCATTGGTGACATGATCTACGATAGCACAAGTGGTTCTGACACGAAAGTCGCTGAACGTAGACGACAGTTCAACATTACAAGTGTAAGGCACTGAGGCTGCAAAGGCATTGTTTATGCCTTTCACAGGAAACGAATGTTTACTGCGTTTCAGTTTTAATTTCTCTGCCATGCCCTTAGATATAAAGGATAGCTGACTCGCACTATCTAGCAGAACTCCGCAAACCTGCTGTCTACCCATGCTGTTCTTAATGCTGACAACAGTTGTTGCCGACAAAACATTACAATGGATGTTTGCTTCCCCATTCATAGCTTGATGGGCCAAGGAATGGCCTCCTGGTTCACTATTCTGCCCATTCCTTGGTTTAGCAGGTTTGTGGAGCAGTATGTTGTGCCTTCAGGTCTTACAAGGAGAAATCCTGCATTTAGTCGAGAAATGACCAGAATGGATGTTCAGTCCAGGACCGCGCTGCTGCTACGGTCGCAGGTTCGAATCCTGCCTTGGGCATGGATGTTTGTGATGTCCTTAGGTTAGTTAGGTTTAAGTAGTTTCTAAGTCTAGGGGACTGGTGACCTCAGATGTTAAGTCCCATAGTGCTTAGAGCCATTTGAACCAGAACGGATGCACAAAAAACAAAGCTTATTTTTTGTCACATATGCCCGCCATTCATCGACATTTAGTGATTGAAACCCTTTGCATTTAGATGACTCCTCAGTATCAGCATTAGCGAGATGAGCCCTCCTCACATGTCTCGTCTGATCTGGATTATTGGCATTCCTTGAGAATCCCTTGAGGAGTTATCCCTGAACCTGATCAACTCAAGGGCCTGACATTTTGTTTCCAAAAAATCTATCAGTTGATTTAATGTGGTGAATGTTGACCCAGACATCTTTACCTCCCACTCATGGCGATCCGTGGGTCGCATACTAGGTAGAATCTCTTCCGAAAGAATAATGTCATGAAGTGGAACATCAGGTTTGAGAGCTTCTAAGGCCTTCAAATAGCTGCATACGTGATTAATTAGTTGCCTATAATCGCTCGCTGCGCCATGGCCGACTGTAGGTAAGGCCAACAAAGCCTTAGCATGTCTGGCTGCAATTATTTTTGGGTTATTATACCTCTGCGTAATACGTTTCCTGCTGTGGTAGGTACATGTTTCAATAGGTCTTTAGCTTCACCTCGCAAAGACGAATTAAGGTAATGAAGTTTTTGAACGTCATCAATTGAATTGTTATTCATATGAGACTCAAAAACGTATCCCTGTATGATGACCACTTAATGTAGTCACCTGGTACTTTCAAAGAACTGACACTGCCTGATGGATTCGAGCCCAAAGGCTGCGGAATCTGGGTGTGCCTCTTCATTGAACCCTTGATAGTGGATCCAACAAAGTCCCAAGAATCTTCGAATTCTGCCCTGTCCTTACTATGATCTGCTGATTCATCTTCAATTTCCAGCCGTGTTTGAGACTCAAAATCAGTCTGAATCCGAGTCAACCGACTTAATTTCGATTCCAACATTTCGATGTAGACTGCACAAAGCTCGCTAAGCGCACGAGAGCGGCCTTTGCTACAACTCTCTGCTTGACTAACTCTGTTTTCCCTGAGGGCTCCATTTTAGGACCGGGAAGATGATGGCACGAAGCCAACAGTTGCACTTACCACGCTGCAGCGGCAATACGAGGCAGTACGGACTGGAACGGCAGCGGCGTCGCGGGCACTGGCAGCTGGCGTGGCAGGCGCTGCAGTCTCCGACAGCGCGAAGTTTCGGCGGGAGCAGGAGGTGACGTCACCAATGATGCTCGCACCGTCTTGCGTTTGAATGAGAGACACATTAATTGTTCACAAATATGTCCCCGATCGCCGTTGTTAAGGCTGTTGTTGTCGAAGTCCCGAACAGGCCTTGGATCACTCGATAGCAGTCAACAACGAAACCGATAACGTGCGTAGCTCACACGTGGTTTCTATAAGTTCACAAATAACGGAAAATAAATCCGCGCAAACGTAAATTCCTCGTGGTCACTTTATCCGGCCCGCAGGACCAAAAAATGTGCGCGCGGACTCTTCCTCCCGTGGCGGCAAATTGGACTGTGAGCGTATAGTGCGAGAGAACTCACTGCCCTCCCCTTGCTTCCACTCACAATAACTGGACGGAACAAGTTGTCTGGTATAAGTGTTTATTACATTAAACTTTACAACTTGCACAGGCAGCGCGCCAACTGCGGCTCCTCGCTTAGCTGGAAGACATACACGCCCGTCCCCTACGGGGTCTCGCAGCTACCTGTGCTCGGTCGTTACAACCGCTAATCTTACCTGCGCGCACAAAGGACCTGGTAGATCCACTTCTGCACGTAGGTTGCAAAGTCTCCCGACAGGGAGCAGACTATACTGGACAGTCGGACCTGCCCAATTTGAAGCTGCCACTAGGTGGCAGTTGGAGTGAGTAGCAGAGTCCAAACAATGACGAAGACAGGCAAATGTAATACAATGGCTGCGGAAGTCAATGCTTATTTGCCGACAGGCGATAAAATCGAGTCTGATAATTCGGTTGAAAGAAATGTTGAACAAATTCTCCCTTCAGAACCTGAACTAATGTCAAGTTCTCAAGAGGAAGAAACAGAAATTTTGAACAGTAACCTCGCGCACGCACAAATCTATGCCGGAAGTGAGCAGCATAGAGACAATATCTTCCTGCACGAACAGTGTGCAAATTACACAGCTCCCGCAAGCCGATATAATGGCATACTTGCAACAGATGCTTGAGAAAATACAAGCAGATAACAACACTTTGAAAACTAATTTAAATGCTAGGTGCTACGAACAAGACAATGACATAAAATTTCGGCAAACCAATTTAGATATGAAATTCGATCATTTAAAACCTGAATTAAAAACCGAACTATCTACCCTGATCGATAAAAAGTTAGATCAAAGAGCAAAAGTTCATGCCAGAAAGCAACAATTAGATGATATACGGACACAATTACTGACGCACTCTGATGGCATAGAAATGACGAATACAAATTTTGATAATGTCTTTGCGGTGTACCACCGAAGATAAAAAAAAATGCACGACTACTACATGTATGTAAGGACCTCCCAGAAACAGTACACAAGTTATGAAACGCTGTAAAAAATATGGAAACCCGTATGGAAAATGGTGTTCACAGAAAACCTCATTGCAATCTCAGGAAAGCCTCACTGCCATCACCGCAAAATCTGATAGTATCAGTGAAAATCTGCAACAGGAATTGTCTCAGATCAGAGATGTATTACAAAACGATGTGCCCGAATGGCGCTATGAGATACCCACGCAATTTAACACAATACAAGACGACTGCACTGCACTGCACGTTCAGCACAAGCAAGACCAGAGCTTGTATGGAGCAGGGTAAGCGTAGCCGCTGTTCCTGCAGTACCTGAGTGGGAAGAAGTAGAGAGAACTCACTGTAAGGACAGGATGCGTCCAGTGGAGAAATTGGGCGATATGGTCGGGAACGAGACAACTGACCGGAACTGGAAGCAGGTCAGGGGGGGGGGGGGGGGGGGTGACTGCCGCTGGCCCGAATGGGACTCCCCTGTCAATGCACACCCGGCTGAGACCACAAAAATGTGTTCCCAGTCATAGGGAGTGAAGACAGCGTGGCTATTGATGAGTTCTTTCTCGACAATAATGAGCGCTGGACCCGGTGATGCCTGACGGGATCATACGGCTCGTGCGGAGGACGGGGCTTAGTCCCGTTGGGAGGGGTGAAGGGATATGGATTATCCGTTTAGGGGTTAAGACCCGTTATGGAGGAACACAGGAACCATCTGCAGCACAGGTTGAAGGCTGCGCTCGTCGGGGAGCGGCAAGCATTCATGTAGAGTGGTCTCAGACACCGCCTCGGGAAGAGGGGTTGTCGCCACAGACGTCATTTATGACGGCGGCCGAGTTCAGGTTCGTTCTGCGCGAGGCCAACGAGAAAGACAGGCCCCGGTGCGTGAACGTGACGTCACACTCGGCGTCTTGATTTGCTAGTGGAAGCAACGTGTGTGAAAGAGCATTGCTATTTGCTGCGTTGTTTTTCGTACTACAAAAGTGGAGTTTAACTAAGTGCATCAACAGAATACGTGTGTATATGTGAATGTGTGGTGGTGATGCATCCACAATTTGTTATGTTTACGGTGTTGCGTGCGAAACATTGATAATTGTAAGCAAGGTATGTTAACCTCAAATGCATCTTCGTTTACTACTTTAGAAGATTCTAACCGTCTGTGTGTGTTTATCCTGGCGTGATTTTGAGATCTTACACCTCACTGTTACTTCGAGGTAACGTATTGAAATACGGTTTCATTTAATTTCTAGATCTGGAAATCTTGAAATGCCACGTCGATGTAGTGTGTTCGGCTGTCGGTCGAATTATGATTCCGAAACAGAGAGAACGACTGCATTTTCTTTGTCATCTGACAAGAGTCGACGTGCACTGTGGCTTCGAAATATCCCAACAGACTTAACCAAACTAAAACGGCCAAATATTTGTGTAAAACACTTCGATGAATCATGTGTAATTCGAGTGGACATAATTATGGACAGAGGACAACTGAAAGAATTTCCCAGAATAATCCCAAAACTCACCGAAAATGCTGTGCCAACTATTTTTCCCAACACTCCCTCATACTGTTCTAACTCAACTACAAAAGTGAGACGTCTTACTGATGTGGAAGACGATAATCTTAAAAAAGCTATTCAAGACAGTATTGAGTCAAACAACTTACACCTCCAACAAAATTCACTTTCGTGTCTCAATGATATTTCTGTATTTCTAGAAGGCCAGAAAATTTGCAGCAACAAGTGGTCTGTGATTATAGATGATGAAAAATTGCATCTCTGTCTTTTGGGATTAGACAGGGGAATACCTTGTGTTACTGCATTCATCACTGTTAATAGTGATTTGAGCTTTAGAGTAAATGTTAGTGAAGGAATTCATTTTGCAATTAATGCATCCATCAATGACGTGAAGAAATTAACTTCCATAAACGTTTTAGAAAATGTAATGTCAATGGTTGAGAAAGGGGAAATTTTGCCTAGTGTTACAGATAAAATAAACTGTGCTGTCAATTGCTTGCAGACTATCCCAAATTATGATGAAAATGCACAACTGAAATTTATTGTAGAACAACTCCATGTATCACAAATCTCAAAAAACAACAGACACTATGGCAACAACACCATGATAGTGGCATGCTGCTTGTATGTACATTCTGTCAGTGCATACAATGCCTTGAGGAAATGTGATTTAATGTTTTTACCCCACCCACGAACCCTGCAGAAAGTAATTTGTAATTACCAGCTAGTCACTTCATCAGTTCAAACGAGTCCTTATTTAGAAAACAGGGTGAAATATTTAGAAAAACATGAGTTGTTAGCGTCTCTGTTGTTAGATGAGATTTATGTGCAACCACAAATTTCATTTAAATCTGGCTCAATACATGGGAGTAGCTTTTTTCATCCTGAGACGTGTGCCAAAACAGCACAGGTTTTTATGGTCTCTTCCCTTTTGTCTAAATATGTTGATGTTGTAGCAATTATACCAGTAGCTAATATGACAAGTGAAGAGCTGAAATCTTTGATCAGTAATGTTCTGTGCATGGTGGAAAGAGTGGGCTTCAAAGTTGTTAGTCTGATAGCAGATAACAACAGTGTAAACAGGAAGGCATATGAACTGTTAACCCCCAGTAGAATTCTTCAACCCAGTATTGAACACCCTCTAGATCCTTCCAGGAAACTTTTTTTATGTTTGACACTGTACACATTCTGAAATGTATCAGGAACAATTGGCAGACAAAGAGAAGTGTTAATAAAGTGTTACAGTTTCCTGACATGACTGATCTTTCAGTAATATTGACAGCACAGTACAAGCATTTGGAGCTGGTATATGAGAAAGAAGGAAACTCTTTAGTCAAATATGGCCACACACTATCAGCTAGAGTACTGTATCCATCGTCTATTCAGAAACAAAATGTGAAATTAGCTTTGAAAATTTTCAATGAAAATAACATAGTAGCTTTGAAACATGCAACAAAGGATATGCCTAATGTTACTGAGCACATAAATCAGACAGTGACTTTCCTGCAGGTGATTGTGAACTGGTGGAAGATTGTGAATGTTAGAAGTGTATTTGAAGGATAAAGATTCAATGATCCTTACAGAGAAGCCATCAGGAAGACAACAGACAATCAGGTGACATTTCTAAATAATCTGTGTCATTGGCTAAAAGTTTGGAGAGTTTCTGTACCAATAAGTGATGCTTTAACATCACTGACATTCCAGTCTTTAATATTAACAACTGAATCTTTTCTGCAGATAATTCCATACTTATTTGAGAAATATGACATTGACTACATATTGCTTGGAAAATTTCAAAGTGATGATTTAGAGGGCCGCTTTGGGTGCTACCGACAGTTGAGTGGGGCAAATTACTACATTAGTTACATCCAAATTTTAGAAAATGAAAGAAAATTAAGATTCAAAAATGATTTACTGTTTGCAGCTCAAAATGATAATGTTCACTTGAAACACATAATTCCTGCCCAACAACAGCTAGACTGTAATACTGACATTAGCATTTTTTCTGATATTATGGACATCACCTTCAGTATGGATGATGTTCCACCTAACATGTTACCTATTTTGACATACATAGGAGGTTATGCAGCTAGGAAAGCCCTTCAGAAATCTAAGTGTGACAAATGTACTGAATGGTTGCAGCTGAACAAAGAAGTTGAGGTAGATTCTTCTTACAATTTTGTGAAGGAACTGGATAGGGGTAAACTGACTTTTCCTACAGAGACAGTAGTGATCACAGTTGGAATAGTGTGGCATACAGTCTCTCTACTTGTGAATGACTTTCTTCAGCAATTTATGACGTGTGGTAAACAGCTTTCCATTTCTCAGAAGATATGCATGTCAAAAGTTGTGAAAGCAATGGATAATGCTGAATGTATGTGTTTGCTTCACAACACATTGTTAAGCAAAATGGAATACGTATCTCTCTGTGCCAACAGGATACTCATTAACAATTTTGAGAAAATGCATAATGATAAGGCAAGTAAGTCCAAAATAGATTCAAGGAAAGTGAAGAAGCTTAGGACTGACACATAAGTTTGAAGCCCTCTACACAGATACCATTCCTTTTTTTGTACTTCCTCATGTTATTAAGTTTTGCAGATATCTCACTGTTCTTATTGTGCAATTTTATTTCATTATGTAGCACACTATTTTTGATTTTTACTTTGTTTCTCCTGTGGAGGTGTAAATAGTGATCAGATGTGGTTCCATGTTTGTGAAAGCAACTGTTGGTTGGGTACTGGTCAATATTTTTCTTTATGTATCTCACTGTTTGAAAATCGTATTCACATGGAACTGTCAGGATACCCAAGTTTTTAAACAGCACTCTCCAGTGAGCTCTCTAGTTACTGTTTAATATAATATGTATAACCCTTTGTTTTAGTTGCAAGTGTTTCTATATTCTGCCCATTTATCTCCCAGAAGGTTCAGTTTTGTGATGAAAATTTCCATATCACTGCTAGGAGAGCGATGTATATATAATATGTTTAGGCTTTGGAACATATTTGTGTCCCATATGTTTATGGCTGATATTTCTATATGTTTTTCTCCACTTAATGAAATAATATCATTTTGGACTTCATACATAATGCCTTCCTTAACATACATGCATGGCCCACCATCGCGCATAAAGGTTCTGCTATACTGAAATGCTAGATTATAAGAGTTTAAACCATTAAGACCATTAAGACTTATTTAAGGTGTGCTGCATCAATCTTCTGTGATGCAAACGAGTGAGTTGTCTATAGTCTGCAGTTCCACTTGTAGTTGCTGGACTTTATTTCTCATGGACAGAATATTTTGGTGGAGGATTAAGAAACCTTACCTTGAAGGTTTCTCTCTCTTTTTGTCCTTGACTAAAAATCCTTTGGATGAAGAGCAGGCATGATTTTCTGTTTCCACACAGTACTACAGAATGTTGCTTCTATTGACTTCTCATCTTTCAAAAGTGCTGTTGATGTTGTTACTGCTGCTGATGTTGATGCTGCAGCTTCTGATGTTCGTGAGGATGATGTTTTCAGTAACTTACAGATAATGCCATGGAAACACCATGGATTGTCAGGAATTTGTTTATTTCCTCTGTGAAGTATGTTTTTTTTTCTTTTGTCATACTTGCATCTCCACCCTCCCATTCAGTTCATTTCACATAGGGCCTAGTAGGAAATAGAATGTAACAGATTCAATTCCTCCTGTTAGATTTCTTGTGTCTATTCATGCTTCACTTATAATGAAAAGTGCAACAGGGCACACTAGTAGCCCACTTGATTGCTTGAGTTTTCATTTCTTTATTTTTGTTCCGACTGCAAATACATAATGCTTATACTTATGTTGTTTCTGTGGCTGGTTTGTTTACATTAAAATTACATTGAACACAGATGTGTCATTATAAGGTAGCATAAATGGAGTGGAGCAGAAAATAAATCTTGATACAAATGCTTCGGTGTCTCCGCACTTGGCATCTATACCTCAGATTGCATGTCCATATATATATACAGCATGAGGAAGCAAATTCTACTGCAAATATTGTTTGATAATGTAGTGATACTGCAAACATGGTTGTAAAGCATTTTCAGAGAACTTTGTGTCTAATTTCTTTTATACAGTCAGGCATTTAGTCTGAGTCAAGCATATGTTTTTGTTTTTCTTGGTGTCACATCCATGGCAGCAACAGATTTTGTGATTACTTGGCTAATTCTGTTATATTTTCTACAATGCCTGTAAAGAATTTATTAGAAGTGTAAACTGCCTCTAAATTTTTGAGAATAGTATCATTAAATGAATAATAAATTGACCTAAGGCAGTATCGTATTGCCATGAAATGTATAGCACCAATAGGCTGGAACATCTTGTTTCATTAAAACCTTCAAAGGGGCATATAGAGTCACTTCTATTGGAAACTTGAAAGCTCACAGTAAGATGTAAAATTATATTTACAAATTTATCACACTACTGTAGTGAGTTTAAAAGATGCCACAAATTTACCTGCCTAATGTTTATGAACTAACCTATTATCTTACCTCAATTAATAACAACTGTTATGAGTAATGAAAATGTGTGTTTTTAAATGCATTACAAATTTGTTAAAATAAATTATGTATGTGAAATGTTTGTTCCTGTTCATTAGTGTCTTGATACCTGGTTCTTGCTATACTACACTTCAGTTAGGAATGAAGTGAAAAGTGAAAAACATCTACTGATGTTTATTCTTGGTATATTCAAGTCTCTCTCTCTCTCTCTCTCTCTCTCTCTCTGTGTGTGTGTGTGTGTGTGTGTGTGTGTGTGTGTGTGTGTGTGTGTGTGTGTTTTGGAGGGGGGGGGTGTTATTAGGACAGAGAGACCTTGGTATAAATTCGTGTTGTACAGAAAGCATAAAGCTAAAGAAATTTTAATGTTTATCAAGTAGTGCTTGTTGCTGATTTGTGGAAACTACATGTAGTACACGGTTTGATGATAGTTTATCTCAGGTGTTGCAGATGTAAGCCAACAAACACATGTGGGTGCATTCAAAAAAGTTTTAGATACTACTGTCCTGGATACAGGGGCCCTTATAAATTGAAATTGTCCTTTCCATTTGGAAATTAATTTCCTTTTATTTGGTTCCTTCTCCATCAGTTCCTTCTATTTGTATATGTAGGTGCTACTTGACAGTTAGGGGGCCAGTAGAGAAGTAAACTGGTAATCCAAGATGGTAAATGTTCAATTTTATATTTGAACTACTTAGAATATACAGTGAGCATAAAATGGAAAAAAATACACAATTTAGATTATGCATTTTGTAGTGTCATCTTCAAACACAAACCAATATATATATATTGACAGAAAGAGTTTTTTTGGCTTCGTAGCCTTGTGAATGTCTATTAAAAATTACTACACAGTCAGTACTCCAAGTAGAAATTTTTCCATTGTGGAGAACACTGAAATGATGTAGCAGTTCTTCCAAAAACTAATAGCCCTTATTCCATAAACATAATATCTGCATCAACACTGACTTCCTCAAGAGACAGGTAAGTGACAAGTTCTTGTCAAACTACAGGTGAGATTTTTGTTTTTGGTAGAACCGACCGCCAAACAACTGCATAAATATGTTACAAGTTACTTTATTTTGCACAACCTGTTTCGAGGAAACCTCTTCCTCATTATCAGGTGCCTTTTTTTAATTGCAATGAATAAAATATGCAAGAACAATATAGGTGAGAATTTGCTTCTGACAATTCGATACATTAGGTTTGTTCATATCCAAGAACGTAATAATTCCTGTCTTAAAGTATTTAATAGAAGCAATTTTATTATGCCTCTTAGAAACAACGTGGCATTTGTGCAAAACAGGAAATAAGGTACATCAATTACGTTCAGGTGATCGCCCTACAAGTGTTGTCAAAACTGTGGCGTAATGCACAACTTCGTCGAAATCATTCTGTAGAGATGAGCATCTTTTGTAATTAAATTTTCACTCATTAAAAATGAAACACCTTGGAGAAAAATGGGCGAAATATAAGAGGAAAAATATCGGCTGCTCACATTTTCTTTCGTGTGAGGAAAAAAACACGTACTGAAAGCATAGGCGGTCTACCTGTATTTCTCCGCGCCTTGCGTGAATGTAATCTAGAACGGAAATGCCTACGACACGTCTATCTTTTAACTTGTTTCGATCACTGTGATTTGAATATTTCGCTATCTGTTAGAAATGTTCATACACTTACAAATAATGTTATGAATGGAATTCTATGTGAGAGCCTGTCGAAAATTAGTTGTCTGTAACTGCATTTTAGAAAAAAATCTGTACACATTCTTTCCTTTCGTTCATGCAATTATTGTGAAGTGTAATTACTTTACCGGTTACTGGAGACAAAAATGTCTAAAACCACATACATGTAGACGTAAACTGTGCTTGGTTACTAAGCAAACAGATTGAATAAACTCTTAATTGGGATGCATATGTTTTATTTGTCATGCCAGACCTGCTGTTTTTCAGCTATTAAATACGTGTGCCTACATCAGTGTTATTGATTGCTAGGTTTCTAAGTATATCTCGCATCGAAGTTTACCAGTATTCAGAAATCTAGTATATGTGTACCCAGCACAACTTTAGTTCATATAAAACTTTCGTGGACACATTTTAGAAGGAGGTGCTATCTGTTCTGAAGTGACAAGATGTTAGGACGCTGCCGGTCACGTGACATCCTCTGTGTGACGTACGCGGCGCGGCCTGTCTTTCTCGTTGGCCTCGGTTCTGCGCATCTGACGTCACAAAACACAGTCAGCCAATGAACAGAGAACGACGTTGCCATATCTCGACTGCAGTGCAGAGAACGGACGAGTGTCTTCAATTTTAGAAACATTCAGTCGTAAATAAAGTAATAGAACAAAAGCAATGTCTTGATAGCAGACTTTCTTTTATAGAAAGTTTGGAAAAAGCATTCTTTATACCAATTGCTTCATATTCTATTATTTAATTAAACCAAACAAGCAATAAGCCTCCTAATTCAGGCGATAGCAAGGAAAGGTGTTTGTATCAATCTCACGAACCACTTTTTCACAATAAAGAACAGCGGTAATTGTTTATTTCTTATTGTACTTCGACAAAGCGTGAGTAATTCATAGTCATACCAACAGTGTTTGTCGGTATTTTGCGTCACGTTTTGAAGTCCTCAAGGAGTTATATTGCTGGATGAACTGCGTTAGTGTAACAGTCAAGGTGTTAAGCTGCGAAGTGAATGGATGTGAGTTCATACCTTGTGCGGTGCTTAATATTTTCTTTATTTAAAAACAATATCGAAGTGTCTTACTTCATGAATTTTATTCGTTTGAATGTAATTTTTTGAAATTTCTAGTGCTTTGTCTCTTCATTAACCCTTTTGCTGCTACAAAGACGTGCTCCCCGCATTCCGCGCTGTGCGCGATTTTGTCATCACTGCACTGCTCGCCTGTGCAGACACATGGTGTTCCGACTGCTTTGATACACTTACCATTCGATTTCACAAAAACTATTTGGCCCAAAAATTGGATTTTTACACATCTTCTTGACTGATACCTTCACCCCATAAATGACTTAATTTTGTTTCGATGTTCAACACAGTTATTGTGCAGCATTAAATGTAGTAAACCATTGCACGAAATTTTGAAGAGTTTGCAGAGGTAAAAGTCCATAGTGTATACTTTCCGTATGGTCGATTTTAGTTGCTACAATGTTGATAATGAAATGTGGACAAGATACCTAAATTTCATATAAAATTTACTGTATAACAATATCTCATTTAATTTAAGTACCACAAGAGTGTCGTATGTAATATTGAGAAATATTCCGTCTTTCGCGACTGTAATAAATGTTTCATTTACACCGGGCGCGTTTGGCTTTATTTTGAAGCACTTCAATCAATGAAAGGCATGGCACATACACAATGGTACTCATGTTATCTTTCTTGTTTTTATTCCACAGTCGCAGTTTTACCAATGGTATTGAAATATATTCCTCTTCTGCAACTATAATATGCGTCTTATTTAGACCAGACGCGTTTTTCACTTTTGTAGCATCTTCAGTGGACAGTATTTTGTCTCCTCCATTGCCAAGTCACCTTTCGTAGTTTTGTGCTGCGGTAACACAATATTCAACGTTTGTGTCGGCTGATAGGTGTTTTAGCAAATAAATGCTGTTTGTGTGTGCCACACACAAAAATTATATTTGACATAGCTCAGAGCACTTCACTGATAGACGGTATATTCAAGACCTAATGTTTTTGAAAGTCCACAGTTTTGTTTAATGTATTTTGTCTACTTCCTTTTGATTGATTGAAGTCCTTTCAAATATAGCCAAACGCGCCCGGTGTAAATAAAACTTTTGTTACAGTCGCGAAAGACGGAATATTTCTCAATATTACATACGACACCCTTGTGGTACTTAAATTAAATGAGATATTGTTATACAGCAAATTTTATATGAAATTTAGGTATCTTGTCCACATTTCATTCTCAACATTGTGGCAACTAAAATCGACCATACGGAAAGTATACACTATGGACATTTACCTCTGCAAACTCTTCAAAATTTCGTGCAATGGTTTACTACATTTAATGCTGCACAATAACTGTGTTGAACATCGAAACAAAATTAAGTCATTTATGGGGTGAAGGTATCAGTCAAGAAGATGTGTAAAAATCCAATTTTTGGGCCAAATAGTTTTTGTGAAATCGAATGATAAGTGTGTCAAAGCAGTCGGAACACCATGTGTCTGCACATGTGAGCAGTGCAGTGATGACAAAATCGCGCACAGCGCGGAATGCGGGGAGCACGTCTTTGTAGCAGCAAAAGGGTTAATGCGGCCTTGGTGGCTTTACTTCATGAACTGCGCGCTCCCCCCTAAACATAAGTTTGCGAACTATACTATACTATGGCGCTGCTTCTCTTGGCGCTTGCGTTGTGTGCAACTGGCAACGCAGGAATCTCCCGCGTCTGGGCGGGCATGCGCGAGCCGCCAAGATAAAAGAATTTAACTGTAGCATCTACCGGTCATCGTCACCGTCGGGAGGGAGAGCGCCCTGTCAGCCACAAAGTTGGTTTCGAAGCCGGCCAGGGAGTTGTCGGTGGCGGGGTTCTTGTCGCCAGAGACCACCGCAGGGCGTGAACTGTTGGAAGCTAGGGAGTATGGAATATATGCCTGACGTGTCACGAAATACTCGCCAAACATTTGGCAATAGTCCAAATCGCGAGAAATATCCGTTAGATTCTAGTGACGAGGCGGACACAACTGAAGTCTCTCCACCATGCAAATATCATAAAACGGACACAATCCCCCCATACTTTCTACATTATTACTGGAGGAAAGTGATAAAGCACTGGCAATTCCAAATTACTATCCAGAGAAACGAACTCCACATCCTCCGATTTTTATGACATCTTTTCGCTGTTTATTACTCCCCAATCTGGACAGAGTCTCAAAAGGTTCAGTTCGTGACAGGATATGTACAGGGTGACGGAGGCATATGGGCAACTGAAACGGCTGAAACATACGTGCAATTTGGAAACGCGTTTTTAAAGAATTACGGGTCAATATGTATAGAGGAGTGCCCAAGGAAACAGATTTTCAATCCCGAACCCTTTACTGCCGAACAGGGCAGGCGTTATTTCGAAAAATACCTGAACAAAAAGCGATACTAGGACGAGCCCGTGTCACACAAAGACGTGATAAGAATCCTTAAAGGGAAGCTACGCGCCAGCATACGTAAAGATTTGGTGTATGCTTCCGAAGACGACCTAGGTCAGTTTATGGCCACGCTCGATACAATTGACCTGATACACGAGGATGTGACAGCCACTTATAATCAAAATAACACGAATAATATGCCGCGATATGGGAACAATAACGACGCGCCACCAAGGCCTCCAGATGTACAGTCAGTGACTATGACGGTCAGCCTACTGATCAACGACCGAGGAATAACTTAAAAAAAAAAGAAAAGAAGTTTAACAACTGATACCATCCTGGGATTCAAGGCAATGGCAACAGTCAGTACTACGTCAACCAAAACCCATAGTACTGGACAAGGCCTAACCAGAAGGTGAATAGCTCTCCGCAAAACGACAGTAACAATAGTCCGCATAACAGTAACAATATTACCAAAACAGACGTATGCCAGGCACACCAAGTGACCATGTTAGTTGGGTACCGCATGCACAACAAGAGCATTCCGTAATGTAGTGGAGGTTGCAAATGAGCAGACACCACACAATGTAGAGTCTACATGGACAAACGAGAACCGACCACATTAAGCCCTCGAATGTCGATCGTAACATGGTCTGGGAGCACAGAAAAAGTGAAAACAAATCTACTTAGATACGATGATGGTATTGACATTAAGGCCGAACTCACGTGTCAACGTAAGGTACAAATGGCAGTAAAGGCAGAAATATAAGGAATTGTAGGCAAAATACCTATCACTGTAGCTCTCGACACAGGCACAGCGACAAATTGTGTGTCACAAACATTATACAAATGAATACGGGAAGCCACAAAAATCCCTACACTGCCAGTACAAGGCTACAAAGTCTCAGGGGCTACTGGTGCAAAAGCTATATTAGTTAAATGGCAGACATAGGTGGACATAATAAAAGGAAATGGAACCATATTGTGCCCGTTATTAGTAATAAGCGGTCTCACTGTGGAATGCCTCCTCGGCACTGAATTGTTTAGAGAAAAGATCGCATTGATAGACTCTTCAACGGAAAATTACTTGGTAAACAAATAAAAGTTGATTTATTGCACACAGCTGGAAGTCAAGGTAAGTTCTGTCCAAATTTAAAGGTTCTGTTTCTCAAACACAAAACTGCGCTGTGTGAATACACTACGACTCAGAATGAGTAGTATAAACAATAGAGAACGCATTAATACCAAGATCACAGAATCCACATATTTAAGTGAAACTCAACAAAAAGAATTGAGGGCTGTGCTGATTAAACATTTAAAAATGTTTGACGAAAAACCAAGTATAATTAATACGTATATCTATAAAATTAATGTCAAGCCACATGAATAATACTGTAGGAAATCATATCCCATTCCGTGGACCAAGCGAGAGGTTGTTGACCATGAAATTAGGAAAATGATTATATGGAAGGTTGCAGTACTTGACACCTTTCTTGGCCCTGATCTTTTAAAGTAACTGTACGTGTTGAAGACATTCTCATTGCTTCTGAAACATGGTCAGAACATCTTTAACTACTTGACAGAATTTTACATAGATTTCTGAAAACCGGTGTTACAGCTGACTTACAAAAATCTAAATATGGTAGAGAAGATATAAAGTTTTTAGGGAATATTATTTCGCCAGCAGGCATTAAACATGATCCCAGTAAGTTATATGCTATGAGAAACTTTCCCCATCCTACAACGAAGCGGCGATTAAAAGCATTTTTGGGGTTAACGTCATTTTTTCTTCGTTTAGTTCCTAAACAGCTACTAAACGGTCCGTCACTTATGACACTCTTGAAAAAGAATCCCATGCGTTATTGAACGGACGACTGTCAAACTGATTTTAAGGCTATAAAGCATCATCCCTAAGTAAATTCAAATATCTTATGCTATCCAAATATGAATTTAGATTTTTGTATAGCAGCTGACGCTTCGTTACATTCTCTTGCAACTTGTCTGTGCCAAGTAAACACAATAGACTCAAAACAACAGTTCCACATAATTAGTTTTGCTAGTAGTGCACTTTCAGAGTGTGAATGTTCATATTCGATCACTAAATTAGAAGCCTTGGCTGTTCAATGGGCCTTCAAAAAGTTCATCTTGGGCAAACATATATATGTGTACTGTGTCCACCAGGCTCTAGGTTTTCTACTGAAATGCAAATTACTACATGCGACAATTGCTAGATTGACTGTTACATTTCATAAGCCTCATTTGGAAATGTACACGTACCAGGAAAGGATAAATTATACCGGATGCACTCGCTAGATTACTCCAAGTTCTCACAGATTTAAATGACACTTCAGAACAGATTACAGATCACAGAATTTTGTTAATGAAAGACACACACTACCGTCAGAATTATTTAGACATGCGGAAAAGCATGGCAATACCACAAGATGACAGATGGCACGCTGTAAAAACACATCTTATTCAGAACACCTCTGAAAACGTAAAACCACACTATAAAATTCAGGATGGTGTATTATGTTATTCAAGAAACCGTAATCAAAACAACTGCTGTGTGCATATTCCTGATTCTTGTAAACATACTTTAGTATGGAACACTCATTATTTGTGGAGTCATTAAGAACAGATAAATGCCTAAGAAAGGAAATGTTACTTTCCAAACTTGCGTAGTTACATACACAACCAATTATAAACCTGTTTTATTTGTCAGAAAGCTAGGCCAGTAAGCAAGTGTAATGACATTGAGTCACATCCAATCATACCAACCAAAGCCACATAGGTAATTAGTCTATGCCGATATCGCGGGTCCAGTCTCAGCTGGACGTAACCGTACAAAATTTGCTCTGGTGTTTTATGATGTGTTCGCAAATAAGTTACTTGCATTAAAGTCAGCAATAGCATTTGCAATAACACGAAGATTCTCTGACAAAAATCTCATAGAAACGCTGCAAATATCGGTGTAAAAAGTGGAGAGATTTTCTAAAGGAACAAGCCATTAAACAAATTCCATCCACAATATAATTCCGCGGGGGATTCTACGAGATTTTAACAGATTAATATGCACTTATGCTAATTCACGTCATTCTAAATGGGTAGACTACGTTGAGGCTTTTGAAAAATTAATAAACACTTTACTCATACACAATAAACCATATATACCTGCTGAGGTAATGTTCAACAGAAGAGAGAAGAATCAGTGGCTATGCCTTTGCCTCAACTGCCGAAAGAAGAATCGTCGCGTCAAGAGAAGGTAAGAGACACAACGCTATGAAAATGGACATGACAAAATACAAGGTAAGACCCAGCAATACTATGTGGAAGATTAGTACTTCTATGCACTCATCCATATTCTTCAGCTCAACCTTCAGGAAAACTGTAAATGGCAGCTACTGTACACATGTCCATACAGGACAGTAAACATAACACACCCCTGGAAGTTATCTTTTGGCATCATCTCAGTAGTTAAAGATCAAAGGATGTTACTGTCACCGCCATCTAAGACGATGTCTAGGAGCATTTATTTGCAAATCGTAAAACGAAAAGTTAAATGTCAAGTGTACTAGTGTATGAACAACGTCGCGCTATCGGAAGCCTACAGATGAAAATTTTATTATAAAAAGTTTAAGTATTCACGATAATGTGACTTCTTTGTTTAATGTTTGCCTAAGGCTGAATGATGTTATTTTTAAGCATATTTTACACGCAAAATCTCATGAATTTATTTATGTGCTTCTTCAAACAGAACTGATCGATAATGCTAAAATGTTGCTCTGTGATTAGATAAATCTGGTACCTTAAAGAAGTGCTAATTCGTCTGGCCTAAGACCAGACTGACTGGAACCGTAATTTCGAATTACGTGAAGAGGTTTTCTATGTAATATGAAACCATGCTTACACGTAATTTTAGAATGTAAGTGCAGCACCCACGCAAAGTAAATCACTCCGAAAACTTTTAATAAGTATAACCTGACGGCATGACTAGCATCGAAACTAGAATTTTTCACTTGAAGCAATACTTTGCCCGCACATGTGTGGAAAATTTCGTGTAAATTGTATCTATGAAGACAATTTTAAAATCAGTCCAGAGTGAGACTATGTTTGGTCCGTTAGTTAACTTTGAATAATTATTAATGACTTACTGATGGGCATAAGTTTGGAATAGGAAAACTGTATGTATTGGTTGGTTGGTTGGAGGATCAAAGGGACCAGACTGCTACGGTCATCGGTCCTGTATGTATTCCTGAGGCATAAACACGCTCTCTGTGATCACGTTTCCTCAAATGCTAAAACGAAGACTGTGCACTTGGCACAGTTGTGTATCCACTTAATAAACAAGCACAAAGATTATTGTCTTAACATTATGCACTGAAACGCGCGAATTACCTGTAACCTTAGAGAAACAAAATGACGAGCCATGCTAGAAAAACCCCACTCACTGTGTGGAAAGCTGACATGTAAGCGAAATGTATAAGTAATATTTAAAAACCAATGTATATAAATATGTATTTGTAAAAGGAATAAGATTAGTGAAAGCCGTAAACTTAAACCGGTGGGTCCCAGAGGGGTGTAGCTCCTAACGTAAAGAGTGAAAAATACAATTCGATTACTTTTAAACTTGCATGTCGGGCTTCCTAGACGGAAAACGTGTGTACCAAACATAGACTCTTGAAAGTGCAATGTGTGAAATGTGAACATGAATATTAAACGAACAGTGCGGCAGTGAATCAAACGCGAACTCATACTAAGCGTTGTGATGAACAATGTTCATCGACCTACAGTGCCAATGTAGCCGCAGTGAAAAGACGTTGAATTCCACTTACCGAAGCACGAACCAGTGACGCTGTGGGTCGGCGGTCCGGTGTGTTGCGAGGATGTGAGATAAACCGAAAGGTTAAAACATCCACACATACGCACAAATACGCTTAAACCCAACTGCACCCACAGAAATACGCGAACACGTAATCACGAAGCCTGAAGGCTTACTGGCTGTGTGTAAATGCCACGCGCAGCAACAATTCCCACAGCAACGCTCTTCAATTGTCGACGCTGCTCTGGCTCGTGTGGCGGTATTTCAAATAATCACTCAAAGTAATGAACAGGGACGCAACAAAAGAGCATGATTTCCGGGACGCTAAAAGTGCGGTATGGTAAAGTTCGTACTCCACGGCATTAAGAACTGTGTAGTGCAACAATAATTAGAAATGTTTGAAGGGACATATGTACTGTGTTTTATTCGCATTACTAATAGAAAACAACGACATCCATCGTTTCAGACACTGATGAAACAGGAAAATACAGGCGAATAAGAAACTGTTAAATTCTACAGACGCCAATGTTTTAAAAGTGCGAAGACCTTTTTCGAAGAAAGACTACTAAAAAAAGCGTAATGTATTTATATATACCGGGTGTACATAAAGTCCGGGAGCACTTTCAATTATTTATTGCACAAGAACCAAACATTGTACAGATATCATATATATGTCATTTTGAAGAGAAACCCTGAAAGTTTTTTTTTCATGTATACCGCCACAGCGTTGTTTGGTAATTTGCCGATAGACAGTGCTAGTACCTGAACACGGAGCTGCCGCATCGACGGATCGGCCGTGCTACAGAAGGGGACACCTGTTTCATGAAATGGCCTCCCCGATCACCAGGTCCCACTCCGTCTGACTTTTTTCTGCGGGGGACATTAAAGATCTGGTGTATGTACCGCCTCTACCGAGGCCCACGAGAAAGACAGGCCGCGGCGCGTACGTCACGAAGGTAGGCTTCAACTCGCTCACTCGCTCAGCTCAGCAGACAAAATGCGTTTCTAAACACGCAGCTAGTCATGTACTTACTAACTAGAATTGCATCTTCTACTGGAATCTGCTACTGGGAAGTCTTACTGAGTAATCGTACTACAATAAAATTTAATTTAAGATCAGTACTCGATATAAATGGTATAACGGCTTGTTTATAGAATTTAGTCTCTTCTGTTCAACAGTCGTCATTTCATACAAGAAGTGGTGCCTTATGCAAGAGATAGTCATTTTGGCATGATTTTAATTTTATTGTACCCCAGTACAGGCTCAACAAATTATAAGGATGCCTATGGACTCCCGATCATTGTAGGACTAATAACAATAAGACTTCTTAATAGCGGATTCCAGTAGAAGATGCAATTCTCGTTTGTACGTACACACCTAGTGACGGTTTAAAAAGGTGTAGAAATATAGTTTGTCTGCTATGCTGAGTGACGTTCTCGCCGCGGCCTGTCTTCCTCTTGGGCCTCGCACCAATTGCTATTGTCCATGTTGTTGTTATTGTCTTCAGTCCTGAGACTGGTTTGATGCAGCTCTCCATGCTACTCTATCCTGTGCAAGCTTCTTCATCTCCCAGCACTTACGGCAACCTACATCCTTCTGAATCTGCTTAGTGTATTCATCTCTTGGTCTCCCTCTACGATTTTTACCCTCCAATGCTAAATTTGTGATCCCTTGATGCCTCAGAACATGTCCTACCAACCGGTCCCTTCTTCTTGCCAAATTGTGCCACAAACTCCTCTTCTCCCCAATTCTATTCAATACCTCCTCATTAGTTATGTGATCTACCCACCTAATCTTCAGCATTCTTCGGTAGCACCACATTTCGAAAGCTTCTATTCTCTTCTTGTCCAAACTATTTATCGTCCATGTTTCACTTCCATACATGGCTACACTCCATACAAATACTTTCAGAAACGACTTCCTGACACTTAAATCTATACTCGATGTTAACAAATTTCTCTTCTTCAGAAACGCTTTCCTTGCCATTGACAGTATACATTTTATATCCTCTCTACTTCGGCCATCATCAGTTATTTTGCTCCCCAAATAGCAAAACTCCTCTACTACTTTAAGTGTCTCATTTCCCAATCTAATTCCCTCAACATCACCCGACTTAATTCGACTACATTCCATTATCCTCGTTTTGCTTTTGTTGATGTTCATCTTATATCCTCCTTTCAAGACACTGTCCATACCGTTCCACTGCTCTTCCAAGTCCTTTGTTGTCTCTGACAGAATTACAATGTCATCGGCGAACCGCGTTTTTTATTTCTTCTCCATGGACTTTAATACCTACTCCGAATTTTTCTTTTGTTTCCTTTACTGCTTGCTCAATATACAGATTGAATAACATCGGGGACAGGCTCTAATTAATTCTCTGATTACTACTTTGTTTTGTGGTTTTGTTGCTGATGAAAGTCTTTGTGTGTGTGAATACAGCTTGCCGCTAACTTGGTGTAATGTTTGTCTGTACAGAAGTGTATCTGTCGTCTTTATCGTTCCTTCACTCTCACACTTGAATCAGTACAGTAAAGTAAGGGCTTCGTGTATTATGATTGGCTGATCCGTAAAAGGACAAACAAACAATTATACTACTGGAGGATTCTAAGTAATTTCTAGAATTACATTCACTCTCTCTCTCTCTCTTTTTTCTCTATAATTTATCTGTGTACAATGAAAATATATTACTTGAGATCAGCCTCGTCGAATCTCTGGTAGAGCCCTCGTCTTAATATTCAGCGGCAGTTTTGCTAGAAAAGATCTTTACGTTTGTTATTATTATTAAGCGCTGCATTCAGTTGGGAAAATCGATCGTTTGAACAATCCGTTCAATTTACGACAGATCTAATATTTCAGATGTGGACGAAGCCTTTTTGGACGATTTGTAAAACTCATAGATTGCAGGTTCTCTTCGTCACAGCTGAAACTTCCCAATTAATTACAGGCCCAGACAATCATCAATGATTCATACAGAGAATTCATTCTTCATTCACTCTGTAATAAAATGTTCACAAACCTGATTTCAGATGAACGGTTTATATTAAATCCTTTGTTGTACAGATTCCGTTTTCTGGTATTTTAAATCTCAGGAGATTTATTTTTACAGGTTTATCAGTTCTTTATCTCTCCCACTAGCGGCACAAATTTTCCTTGTTCCCTTTAGTGCGAAGAAGAGTACCTAAAACTTCTTTAACAATCCGATTTTGGAAAAAATTCCGTTCTCTCTCTCTCTCTCTATCCCAACTATAATAACCATGGAGCATACATATCTCTACCTCTGTTGTTCCAGAGAATAAACGTACTAGAAAAATACCTTGGCGTCGACGAGCTGTCGGCGCATATCTTACTAGAAAATCTGATCAGATACTTTTCAAACGTAAATAAATATGGATGATTTGATTAATCATTATTAATTAGTGCGTGGTAGAGGGTAATTTTCCGTGGGGATATTACAATGCCCCTCGCAGCGAGCGAAGTTTGTGAGCTCAATTTTGATTCACCGAACACACTTCGCGAGCTATGTATTAATGTGGATAACCCGGAAGTGATGATTGTCAGTCCTCCGACTGAAAAAGAATATTCTGTTTGAGACAGACGAAGAAAAGAAATGCGGAAAACAGAAGAAATGAAGAGACAGGTACCGCGACTGTATTGCTTTTACGTGCATCTCGGTGTTATGTTTGCTGTGCACAACCAAGGAAGATGATCTTTCATGAACTGTTGTCAGGGTCTACCCATTCGGGAACTTTCTTAAGCAGGGAAACCTTGGAAAACCTCTTAAGATTAGACCCCCAGCCTACGGTACATAGAAGATAGGAAAGCCTATAGAAGAACAAAAATAATTTTGAAATTTATCTCTAAGGAAAAGATAGGGATCAATTTGTCTCACAATTTGGAAAAAGGTAGTTTGTGCCTCTACCAAAAAACTTTTTACAATAAATAACGTGAATTTGCGTTTTACAATCTTGCTCCTAGTACAATATCTTGCGGTGCTAAACTCCCCCGGGTCTTGCATGTCCCCGACGTCCACATTTGTAGTCGGTCTTCTACGCGGCCCCCTTTGTAGTAGATCTTCTACGCGGCCCACAATGGGAAGAGTAGAAGGAACCGGGATACTCGAATTGACATGCAACATTCATTCCCAAAAGAATTAGCAGTGAACAAAAAGGAAACTCTTCCTGTAAGAGAACTGATTAGGTTGCACCGTCCAAGATTCTCCTTTTTGAAAGCAAAATCCTTATGGCTTCATGGATCCTTTTTGTTACGACGTACTTCAATGAATTTAACTCTTAATTAATGATGTTGCCAAAAGCATCATACGATTTACTTTCGTTTGAATACTCCTTTTGACTTTGCCTCCCCACTGGTACTTATAAGTCCAAACGCTTTAACAGATTTTCTATGACTGATTTGTCCTTCGTAATTTAAAGGATTCATGTAACTTACTATAGATTTTGGATTCAAATCATCGAATAATGGAAAGTGTAGTTCATTTTATACCAGACATCATCCATATTCCCTTAATAAGTCATATAATTTAGCTATCCTCAAAACTTTTTATTCTAAACACATATATTTCTTCGCTTTAGTGCTGAATTTATAAGTTATTATTCTTGAGGAATGCGGATTCGCTTCTCTCATTTACTCTCTGATTCATACTGCGTTCATCCATGCTCATCTATGGAACTGGATTTTTCAAACAGAATTCCCAAACGAACACAAACCATTAACAACTATTAATTCTATGCATATTACTTTATTTAATTATTCATTAATAAATTAAAAACTCTTAACTCCTAATTATGACACTTATTTCTTTTAAAGTTCAACCTGAATGAGTTTATTCTCACGCTTGGTGCGAGTCTCTTATAAAACATATCTGTGTCGTCTCTATCGATTTTAATTCTCGCGCCGACGTCAACTGTTTTGCGCGGGAAATGTCTTTGCAGCGTTAACCGTCACTCACGCTTCACTACCACAACACATCCCTTCACACGTTTATACATCTAAGCGTTCACATGAGATTATATCTGAATATTCACTTTGAACCTTTTTTTTTTGATTATTCAGCGTCCTTTTGCGGGAAACATTTCATTTTTCTCGCAGGTCAGTCAGATACTTTATACATCTTGATCACATTAGCAAAGCTAAAGTCCTATGTTCCCTCAAACCACAGGTGAAGCCTATCTCCACTATCCTTTTTACAACATCCAATAATAATAATTAGTCACTATTTCTATATTCTATGTCATTGATTAACTATTTCATTTTAAATGTTTTTAACACTACACACACACAGTTTATGGTTATATTTTTTACGAGTGTTCATCTCTGGCACTCGAAACACTATTCCTCCCTATCTTCTAATCCTCATTATATCTTTTTAAGTCATTGTGAGGAAATAACCCTTTTATTTTGTTCGATCCCGTGTATGCTTTTGGCACGACCAACAATAGTGAGCCGTAGGGGTTGTGGAGGGTTCGATCAAACCCCATTTCAACATGCGATCTATTTCTTTTTGAACTTGAGCCTTTAACCTCCAGGGAACAGGATAGAAAGTTCGACAATATGTTTCGTGTGGCTTAACGTAAAGATGGCATATGTATCCTTTAATCACTCCTGGCCTTTCATCAAACACGTTTTCATACATTAATAATAATTCTTTGAGCTGCTTCTTCTGATCTTCAGTGATGCAGTCAGATTCATTTAACTTCTCATACACTAATTGACCGAAATCTCCTTTGGCTTGGAACTCATTATTTGCGTGCTGTTTAAAATTCTGTGCAGTCCTGATTACTTGCACACTGATCCCACGATTATATTTTCTGGTAAGGCCTTCCTTTTTCAACAAGTCCAACTCAATTTCTTGTTTATTTATATTTAACCAAATTTTTCCTGTTTTAAAATCTATTCTGCATCCGTATTGACGTAGGCTGTCGACTCCGATAATGCAGTCTACCACCAAATTTTTCACAACAAGGAATGTGCTTAATATTGCTACATTTCCTACTTCTACACTAAGTAGTGACTGCACTTTTACATTCGCCGATCGAGCCCCAACGGCGCCTATTATTTTGCAATTTTGAACTGGAAAAATTGGTACTCTCCTTATATTTCTGATCTTGTTGAATAGAGCCTCTGAAATAACATTTGTGGTTGCAGCTGTGTCTAAAACCGCCACTATAGGTACAGTCTCCAAAATGACTTGCACTTCGGCTACTGCCACCTGTTCCTTATCCTCATCTTGGGGTTCTAAGTCTTCGGTCAATTCATCTGCCAGTAATCTTCCATCATTATACGTCAGCATGGGTACACATATCCTGTTGCCCCTCAACCTATTGTTGACCGCTCCTCCGGGACACGAGTGGGTCCTTACAAGTTTGTTGGATTTTGATTCGCCTGGTGGTTGACATCGTCCGTCACTTCGGTAATTACCGGTTGATTCGTAGATGTCTGTCCCCACTGATGTTGGTTGTTTGAGTTTATTCCCCCCGGTTGATTCCACTTTCTATTACCGTTATTGTTCCAAGCTTGCGGTCTAAAATTCCTTTCGTTTCCCCATACGGGATTGTATCTTTTCCCATTCCTGTTATTCCTTGGATAGCCCCTCGCAAGACTATTACCGGTATTATTGTTGAGATTTTGATGCGTTTCTCCATTATTTATCGATCTCTGTGCGTTCCCTTGCCTACCATTAGCCGGAGGTTCTATCTCCCTATATTGGAATCTGCTATTACGTGCTTTCTGGCTGTTCTCTTCTATAATGTCTATATGATCTAACGTCGTGAGGAACGACTCCAGGTCTTTATCGTTGCCGTAAATTAATTGATTCCGGATGCTAGTCGGTAATCTTGCCTTAAGTATGTTTATTATGTCTGGCAAAGGCATAGGTCTGTCCCAATATCTTGTTTTATTTATATATTTTTCAAAATATTTCCTAAGGCTTCCCTTCGAAAAAGAGAAAGGCTCGGGGTAGAGCACCTCCTGCCTTAGGCGTTCCTGTACTCCTTCTGACCAGAATTTCGCTAAAAACGCTTTTTCAAAATCTTCATACGTCGAGCAAACAGAAGTCATGTCCGAGGCCCAGATCGCCCCCGAACCTTGTATATACCCAGTAACGAAACTGATCTTCTGCCACTCCGACCAATTTCTGGGTAGCACTCCTCTAAAACTTCGAATAAAAACAATCGGATGGACCCCCCTTTTGTCAGTGTTAAAAATCTGAAATTGCCGATGCTTTATCATTTTTTCTTCGGCATGACAAAGGCTTTCGTAATCTCCATCCGCTAGGACATCACGCGAACAACTAGCTCGTGGCAATTTGATATTCGAGTTACTTACACATGTCGGTATTGTGTGCGAATGTGCAGTAACTGGGTCTATAGTCGCTGACAACTTCTGCTGTCGACCTGTATTCATTTGTTCTGAGCCTTGTTGTGAAACGCGTATCGATTCTTCGATCGTTTGTTTCCAATGCTCGAGATCATCACCTAACTGCTGTCGCACTTCCTCAAGTCCTTTCGCAAACAAATTCTCTTCGTGTTTGGCGCGTAGACTCTGGAATGCTGCTTTAGCATTTTGCTCAACGTTTTCACACATTAGCCTTTTGTTTTCTAATGTGATTTCGGATAATTTACCCGTTAATACATTAATCTGGTGGTCAATAACGTCTTGACGTTCTGTCAGATGTTCCACACTTTCCTTTAGGTTCGTCTGCGTACGTGCCAATTCAGGAAGTTGCGCAATTGCACATGACATGGCATCTTGCTTTTGTACTAACTGCGGAACCATTTCCACCTGTTCGCGTACGGTATCTATCTTAATGGCCACATACTCCTTCATTTCTACACGTACACGTTGAGTAGATTCCTCACATTGAGCTTTAACCAATTCTATTTGTGCAGTTAATTTTCGTTCCGTCTCTTCGGCCTGATCTTTTAGTTCCTTTGTCTTTTCCTCTATCCGCTGCTCTAATTCGGAAAAACTGGCCTGTAAGTGCTGCTTAATCTCAGCTTTCAAATTTTCCTGCCCTTCAGTGACTGAAGCTAATTTTGTATTCAAATGGTTTTGCCCTTCAGTAACTGAGGCTAACTTCGCATTAATGTCGGTTTGCAAATTTTCCTGCCCTTCAGTAACTGAGGCTAATTTTGTATTCAATTGGTTTTGCCCTTCAGTAACTGAGGCTAATCTCGCATTAATGTCGGTTTGCAAATTTTCCTGCCCTTCAGTAACTGAGGCTAATCTCGCGTTAATATCGGTTTTCATATTATTCATACTCTCGGTTATCATTTGCATCTGTCTCATTATAATTACTAATGGATCTAATCCATGTTGCATCCCTGCTGTTACATCTCCAGCCGTGTCTACCGGGCGTTCTATTGCGCTATCTGTAGCGGTCGGTTCTACAACACTTCTTACTACCTCATTATCGTCGGTGCTCACAGCTGAAGGCTGTTGCGAGTTGCTCTGCTCTGCTTGACTCATCTTAAACATTGCCCTAGTTAAAACCATATAAATGTTCTACAGTCAAGATTTATATATATCTCCCTCCACACAATAACAGTTTCATATATTACTTATATATTTAAATGCAACTAGGGCAGGTCAAACTACGTCTGGTATGAACACAATTAGTCAATGTTCAACTCTACGTCTACTTCCAGCACACAAGCAAGCCTTAGTAAAAAAAATTATAGATCTGGCCTTATTTTTCTGCGCCCTGCATGCTGTTTATTCGTAGACCCCACTAATTCAGCTGCGAGTATTTCTTCTCTTTTTTCCAAGTTAGGTTGTCTCGTCGTCGTTCACATGAAACAAAGAACAAAATTATTTTAACAACGTCCAAAAACGTGTCCTGTCACGGATTGGCCATTCTAATTAAAACTCTGATTACTACTTTGTTTTGTGGTTTTGTTGCTGATGAAAGTCTTTGTGTGTGTGAATACAGCTTGCCGCTAACTTGGTGTAATGTTTGTCTGTACAGAAGTGTATCTGTCGTCTTTATCGTTCCTTCACTCTCACACTTGAATCAGTACAGTAAAGTAAGGGCTTCGTGTATTATGATTGGCTGATCCGTAAAAGGACAAACAAACAATTATACTACTGGAGGATTCTAAGTAATTTCTAGAATTACATTCACTCTCTCTCTCTCTCTTTTTTCTCTATAATTTATCTGTGTACAATGAAAATATATTACTTGAGATCAGCCTCGTCGAATCTCTGGTAGAGCCCTCGTCTTAATATTCAGCGGCAGTTTTGCTAGAAAAGATCTTTACGTTTGTTATTATTATTAAGCGCTGCATTCAGTTGGGAAAATCGATCGTTTGAACAATCCGTTCAATTTACGACAGATCTAATATTTCAGATGTGGACGAAGCCTTTTTGGACGATTTGTAAAACTCATAGATTGCAGGTTCTCTTCGTCACAGCTGAAACTTCCCAATTAATTACAGGCCCAGACAATCATCAATGATTCATACAGAGAATTCATTCTTCATTCACTCTGTAATAAAATGTTCACAAACCTGATTTCAGATGAACGGTTTATATTAAATCCTTTGTTGTACAGATTCCGTTTTCTGGTATTTTAAATCTCAGGAGATTTATTTTTACAGGTTTATCAGTTCTTTATCTCTCCCACTAGCGGCACAAATTTTCCTTGTTCCCTTTAGTGCGAAGAAGAGTACCTAAAACTTCTTTAACAATCCGATTTTGGAAAAAATTCCGTTCTCTCTCTCTCTCTCTATCCCAACTATAATAACCATGGAGCATACATATCTCTACCTCTGTTGTTCCAGAGAATAAACGTACTAGAAAAATACCTTGGCGTCGACGAGCTGTCGGCGCATATCTTACTAGAAAATCTGATCAGATACTTTTCAAACGTAAATAAATATGGATGATTTGATTAATCATTATTAATTAGTGCGTGGTAGAGGGTAATTTTCCGTGGGGATATTACAAGGCTACAACCCTGTCTCACTCCCTTCCCAACCGCTGCTTCCCTTTCATGCCCCTCGACTCTTATAACTGCCATCTGGTTTCTGTAGAAATTGTAAATAGCCTTTCGCTCCCTGTATTTTACCCCCGCCACCTTTAGAATTTGAAAGAGAGTATTCCAGTCAACATTGTCAAAAGCTTTCTCTAAGTCTACAAATGCTAGAAATGTAGATTTGCCTTTCCTTAATCTACACTCCTGGAAATGGAAAAAAGAACACATTGACACCGGTGTGTCAGACCCACCATACTTGCTCCGGACACTGCGAGAGGGATGTACAAGCAATGATCACACGCACGGCACAGCGGACACACCAGGAACCGCGGTGTTGGCCGTCGAATGGCGCTAGCTGCGCAGCATTTGTGCACCGCCGCCGTCAGTGTCAGCCAGTTTGCCGTGGCATACGGAGCTCCATCGCAGTCTTTAACACTGGTAGCATGCCGCGACAGCGTGGACGTGAACCGTATGTGCAGTTGACGGACTTTGAGCGAGGGCGTATAGTGGGCATGCGGGAGGCCGGGTGGACGTACTGCCGAATTGCTCAACACGTGGGGCGTGAGGTCTCCACAGGACATCGATGTTGTCGCCAGTGGTCGGCGGAAGGTGCACGTGCCCGTCGACCTGGGACCGGACCGCAGCGACGCACGGATGCACGCCAAGACCGTAGGATCCTACGCAGTGCCGTAGGGGACCACACCGCCACTTCCCAGCAAATTAGGGACACTGTTGCTCCTGGGGTATCGGCGAGGACCATTCGCAACCGTCTCCATGAAGCTGGGCTACGGTCCCGCACACCGTTAGGCCGTCTTCCGCTCACGCCCCAACATCGTGCAGCCCGCCTCCAGTGGTGTCGCGACAGGCGTGAATGGAGGGACGAATGGAGACGTGTCGTCTTCAGCGATGAGAGTCGCTTCTGCCTTGGTGCCAATGATGGTCGTATGCGTGTTTGGCGCCGTGCAGGTGAGCGCCACAATCAGGACTGCATACGACCGAGGCACACAGGGCCAACACCCGGCATCATGGTGTGGGGAGCGATCTCCTACACTGGCCGTACACCACTGGTGATCGTCGAGGGGACACTGAATAGTGCACGGTACATCCAAACCGTCATCGAACCCATCGTTCTACCATTCCTAGACCGGCAAGGGAACTTGCTGTTCCAACAGGACAATGCACGTCCGCATGTATCCCGTGCCACCCAACGTGCTCTAGAAGGTGTAAGTCAACTACCCTGGCCAGCAAGATCTCCGGATCTGTCCCCCATTGAGCATGTTTGGGACTGGATGAAGCGTCGTCTCACGCGGTCTGCACGTCCAGCACGAACGCTGGTCCAACTGAGGCGCCAGGTGGAAATGGCATGGCAAGCCGTTCCACAGGACTACATCCAGCATCTCTACGATCGTCTCCATGGGAGAATAGCAGCCTGCATTGCTGCGAAAGGTAGATATACACTGTACTAGTGCCGACATTGTGCATGCTCTGTTGCCTGTGTCTATGTGCCTGTGGTTCTGTCAGTGTGATCATGTGATTATCTGACCCCAGGAGTGTGTCAATAAAGTTTCCCCTTCCTGGGACAATGAATTCACGGTGTTCTTATTTCAATTTCCAGGAGTGTATTTTCTAAGAGAAATCGTAGGGTCAGTATTGCCTCACATGTTCCAACATTTCTGCGGAATCCAAACTGATCTTCGCCGAGGTCGGCTTCTACCAGTGTTTCCATTCGTCTGTAAAGAATTCGCTTTAGTATTTTGCAGCTGTGACTTATTAAACTGATAGTTCGGTAATTTTCACATCTGTCGACACCTGCTTTCTTTGGGATTGGAATTATTATATTGTTCTTGAAGTCTGAGGGTATTTCGCCTGTCTCATACATCTTGCTCACCAGATGGTAGAGTTTTGTCAGGACTGGCTCTCCCAAGGCCGTCAGTAGTCCTAATGGAATGTTGTCTACTCCTGGGGCCTTGTTTCGTCTGAGGTCTTTCGGTGCTCCATCAAATTCTTCACGGAGTCTCATATCCCCCATTTCATATTCATCTAAGTCCTCCTCCATTTCCATAATATTGCCCTCAGGTACATCGCTCTTGTATAGATCCTCTATGTCATCCTTCCACCTTTTTGCTTCCCCTTTCTTGTTTAGGACTGGTTGTCCACCTGGGCTCTTGATATTCATACAGGTGGTTCTCTTGTCTCCAAAGGTCGCTTTAATTTTCCTGTAGGTAGTATCTATCTTACCCCTAGTGACATATGTTTCTACGTTCTTAGATTTGTCCTTCAGCCATCCCTGCTTGGCCATTTTGCACTTCCTGTCGATCTCATTTTTGAGACGTTTGTATTCCTTTTTACCTGCTTCATTTACTGCATTTTTATATTTTCTCCTTTCATCAATTAAATTCAATATTTCTTCTGTTACCCAAGGATTTCTACTAGCCCTCGTCGTTTTAGCTACTTGATCCTCTGCTGCCTTCACTACTTCATCCCTCAGAGCTACCCATTCTTCTTCTACTGTATTTCTTTCCCCCATTCCTGTCAATTGTTCCCTTATGCTCTCCCTGAAACTCTGTACAACCTCTGGTTCTTTCAGTTTATCCAGGTCCCATCTCCTTAAATTCCCACCTTTTGGCAGTTTCTTCAGTTTTAATCTACAGTTCATAACCAATAGATTGTGGTCAGAGTCCACATCTGCCCCTGGAAATGTCTTACAAATTAAAACCTGGTTCCTAAATCTCTGTCTTACCATCAAATAATCCATCTGATACTTTCTAGTATCTCCAGGATTCTTCCATGTATACAACCTTCTTTTATGATTCTTGAACCAAGTGTTAGCTATGATTCGGTTCTGGGCGCGCAGTCCGGAACCGTGCGACTGCTATGGTCGCAGGTTCGAATCCTGCCTCGGGCATGTATGTGTGTGATGTCCTTAGGTTAGTTAGGTTTAAGTAGTTCTAAGTTCTAGGTGGACTGATGACCACAGCAGTTGAGTCCCATAGTGCTGAGAGCCCACTTAGCTATGAGTAAGTTATGCATCTTCATCATCTGCAGAGCTAGTTGGCATATAAACTTGTACTACTGTAGCAGGCATGGGCTTCGTGTCTACCTTGGCCACAATAATGCGTTCACTATGCTGTTGGTAGTTGCTATTGCCCATACACTTCGCGATCCCTACCGTCTATTCTAGTGGGCCACTGATACACCCAACACTCCAACTGTCGCATTGTACACGACGAAGGACTGCAGCCGTTTCATTTCCAACGAGTCCAGGCATTGCAGTTGGGGTCCTACAAAAAGCACGGTGATTTCAAAAAATGGTTCAAATGGTTGTGAGCACTATGGGACTTACTGCTGAGGTCATCATTTCCCTAGAACTTAGAGCTACTTAAACCTAACTAACCTAAGGACATCACACACATCCATGCCCGAGGCAGGATACGAAGCTGCGACCGTAGTGGTCGCGCTGTTCGAGACTGTAGATCCTAGAACCGCTCGGCCACTTCGGCCGGCCACGGTGGTTTCTGCAGGAATCTACTGCAGACTGAAGCTCTAAAGCGAGTGTACTCTTCACCGATGAGGGTACGCTCTCATTCGAGGGTGTGACGAACGTTCACAATATGCATATGTGGATGGGTCAGAATGCACATGTTACACGTAAGCATGACCCACAAAGCAAATTTACTCTTACGTGTGAACTGGCATCGTCGAAGACTGTTTAATTGAGCCGTACATTCTCTCGGACCGAATTGTGGTCGCAAGTGTCTCGTATTCCTCCGAGAGAGTCTTCCTGACATGCTGAATGATGTTTCCAAGTCTTTTCGTCGCAGCTGCATTCGATTTCAGCGCGAAGGAGCCTCCGTGCTTTTCAGCAGACAATTGAGGGCACATCTGCAGGCAGCATCTCTCAGCCTCTGGACTGGTCCCGGTGGGCCAGTCGCATGGACAGCACGATCACCCGCTCTGTCCCCAATCGATGAAACACCAGTTACATCGCCGGGGGACTTCGTTGACAAGATTGTTGCGGCAGCGGGATGTCTTCGAGATACACCAGGTATCTTTGAGAGTGTGCTCCGTTCAATGCAGTCGATGTCAGGCGTGTCTCGATGCATCTGGACAAAACGTTTAGCATCTTCTGTAGAGGACGTCCATTTTCAGAATGTGACTAAATAATTGCAACGCCGTTTACTAGCCCTGGAAGGCCTTCGCGACCACCGATTCCTATGTGGTAACTGATCTTTGTTGTATGCCCGATGTGCTATGTCGGTTTGATATATCTACACGAGGTGCAACAATAAAGTAATGAGACCGATTTTCTTTGCAAGATGTGGCAACCCTGCAGGCTTACGTAGGCACAATATCTTTGACCTTGGTCTATAAGCTGCTTCTAGTCCAAGCGGCACATTGATGCATCTGCTCAGTCGTGAGTTGTGCTGTAATAAGTTAACACGTGTTTGTGTCTCTCGTCACGGGAATAGAACCGCATAATATTGCGCAACAGTATGATATTTCTTTTTGCGTTAAATTGGGTGAAAACGCGACGACAACTTACGGTAAGCATCAGAAGGCTTTTGGAGAGGAGGCTATGTCAAGAGCTCAAAGTTTTTCGTTGGCATAAAATGTTTAGCGAAGGCAGAACGAATGTTGAAGATGAAGACCGCAGTGGACGACCATCAACCTCACGGACGGATGTCAACTTAGTCAGGGTGCATGAACTCGCGCGATCTGATCGAAGATTATTCGTGAAAATGATTGCAGAATAACTGAAGATCAATCGAGAAACGGTTCGTCTAATAATAACTGAAGATCTTGGAATGAGAAAGATTTGTGCAAAAATGGTCCCCAAAAATTTCAGATCACAACAGCGAGAAACACGAAAAAATTTGACAGCCAGTCTGTTAGAGCAAACGGAAATCAATCCAGAATTGTTGAGCCGTGTTATCACTGGTGATGAAAGTTGGTTTTTTTCAGTACGATCCAGAGACAAAACGCCAAAGTTCGCAATGGTGCTCAAAGAGATCACCCAGACCCAAAAAAGGCTCGCATGTCAATGTCAAAAGTGAAATGCATACTTTGTGCTCGTTTGATTCCAAGGGAATTGTTCATAAAGAATGGGTGCCTCCTGGACAAACAGTTAACCAATATTACTACAAAGAAATTTTAGAAAGACTTCGTAAAAGAGTTCTTCGTGTCCGTGCCAACATTGCTGATAATAGGATTCTGCATCACGATAATGCACCATCCCATACTGCTTTGTCAGTACAGGAATTTTTAACCTTAAAAACAAATTTAAGTACTACCACAGCCACCTTATTCACCAGATATCGCTCCGTGCGGCGTTTTTCTATTTCCAAGAGTCAAAACGGCGGTCAAGGGACACCATTTTCACAACACAAGATGTCCAAAAAGCTGTGACGAGGGTCTTGGAAGATATTACAGAAGATCAGTTCCAGAAATGTTACCATCAATGGCAGAAGCGCTGGAAAAGTGTATGCAATCAGAATGGAACTACTTTGAAGGTGACAACACTAAACTTGACTAAAACGGTAAGCAACTTTTTTTTCACATCTGTCTCATTACTAAATGTCGCACATCGTATATGTATACCTTGACGAGCGGTTTGAGGAATAACACGCCAGCCGACCTGTGCAGCGACTGACAGCTGCTGTCTTTCGTGGCAGCTGTGCCTGTTCACGCCCCCGCGTCCAATCTGATACACCGCGGCCAACCTGTCGCCGCCTGGAACGCGCTTCTGTCACTCGCCGCCGCACAACAATGCTGCGACCTTGGTTCAGTCTTCGACGACGTCATGTTATAGTTATGTACAAATGTTTCTCGAGAACTGAATTTCCGATAAAATAAAAGAAAATCAACAATGAACAAACAGAAAGATCGCATCGCTTCATTAGTCAGTTATGTGTGGATAGAAACAATTTTGAACACTCAATGCAGAGACCTATTCATGTGTGTAAATAGTCAAGAGTGTGTAAAATCTGAGGTTCGGTATGTACATTAGGTATGACTGTGACTCATGAACACCTAATTAAATATACGGTTTTGAGTCAGAGTACTAAATGTGCAGAACGCATGATGACGTCCCTCGCTCCGTTGATTTGTTTCTCCTTGGCTCTTTTTTCCCGTGATCCGATCCGAGGTGGGGAGGGGCACAGAACTCAGAATTATAAATGAGCCAAGAACATTAGAATAACTATTGAGTTCTCATCTATTACTGAAACATAAAAGTTAATTGTTTTCATTTTAATAAATAACCAATAAAGCAATTATTCTGAATATTTTTAAGAAATTACTATATTTGTAAACTTTCATTAACAGTTCAGTCAGCAAATATTTTATTTTCTATTTGTTATCTTACGTTCTGTGTTTCTTTAGTAAAAGTTAACATGAAATTTACATGCTGAGAGATAATTTCCAGCCCCCAAATGCTGTTGAAACCTTGTGATGTGTACTGTTGATACGATAACTACAAGCATTCGAGGGGATGACAAAATGTTTCACTTTTTTGTAGCCCTAATTTTTATTGTAACAATGGATAACGTAATGACGTGTAAAACAGGAAAACTATACTGTAGTTATAAAAGGAACTACGATTTTGACATATGTTCAAAGACTGCATTTAACATACCGTAACTTCCATAAGCTGTAAAAGTGGTGAACGCAAAAACACTGAGAAAAAAAGGAAAAAGCGCTGTTCTTTATCTTCTTCTTATGCTACCTCGTTTTTTGTCGTTGGAGCTCGAGCTGAGTGGGTGTTAAGCGTTGTAGATACATCTACATTTGTGTGATAAAGATTATTTAAATATATCTGTTCTGTCGGCCCCGTTATTAATTCAAGCCATTGCCTTCTTTTCTAATCATTTATGCTGTTTTCTCGACATGTTACAGGCCAATATAGGCGAAGTTGACGGCGAATTGGTAGGACACGAACGACGGGACATAATTAGTGTCCTTTCGTTAATTACTTTTCAGTTAAGATCCCGAGCTCATCACAGGTGATTTATTCAGATCATATCTCCGCCTTGTGCAATATTCTGCAGTTAAATGTGCGCACGTCTGATCGGATTCCGATTCCGAGCACTGAAGTCCGCCAGCCTACTCAGTGGGCCAATACCACGTAGAATTGCAAGTAAAAATAAAGTGGGTGGGCTTCAATAAAGTAAACTGTTGTGTTAAATCAGGGAATTTTCTATGAATTACTACATTGTGCACTTTTTAGTAAAATTATCCATCTTCAATGAGGGTTCCCTCCATGTCACGCCATTCCCGTTGTTCTAAACTGCCCTAGTTGTAAACTGTTAAATTCATGCCACCCCTTTGAGTATAGCTTCATCTGGCTCCGATCTAAGCACTGGGGGGAAAACGCTTAGTGTGGTTATAGAAGTGGGTTACTTATGATAACAACATTGTAAATCTGAAAAGTGATGATTATTAGACCTCTTAAATAATTTGATTTTTGGAATTCTTACGTACTGATTTGTTGTTTCTAATCATTGCGTGCTTATTTCTCTTTATGTAATTGTCACTGCTTATGGTAATCAAGTTTTGTTTATTTTGCTTTTTATCTGAATGTCATTATGTACACTACTGGCCATTAAAACTGCTACACCAAGAAGAAATGCAGATGATAAACGGGTATTCATTGGACAAATATATTATACTAGAACTGACGTGTGATTACATTTTCACGCAATTTGGGTGCATAGATTCTGAGAAATCAGTACCCAGAACAACCTCCTCTGGCCGTAATAACGGCCTTGATACGCCTGGGCATTGAGTCAAACAGAGCTTGGATGGCGTGCACATGTACAGCTATCCATGCAGCATCAACACGATACGACAGTTCATCAAGAGTAGCGACTGGCGTATTGTGACGAGCCAGTTGCTCGGCTGCCATTGACCAGACGTTTTCAATTGGTGAGAGATCTGGAAAATATGCTGGCCAGGACAGCAGTCGAACATTTTCTGTATCCAGAAAGGCCCGTACAGGACCTGCAACATACGGTCGTGCATTATCCTGCTGAAACGTAGTGTTTCGCAGGGATCGAATGAAGTGTAGAGCCACGGATCGTACACATCTGAAATGTAACGTCCACTGTTCAAAGTGCCGTCAATGCGAACGAGAGGTGACCGAGACGTGTAACCAATGGCACCCCATACCATCAGGCCGGGTGATATGCTAGTATGGCGATGACGAATACACGCTTCCAATGTGCGTTCACCACGATGTCGCCGAACACGGATGTGACCATCGTGATGCTGTAAACAGACCCTGGATTCATCCGAAAAAATGACGTTTTGCCATTCGTGCACCCAGGTCCGTCGTTGAGTACACCATCGCAGGCGCTCCTGTCTGTGATGCAGCTTCAAGGGTAACCGCAGCCGTGGAGCTGATAGTCCATGCTGCTGCAAACGTCGTCGAACTGTTCGTGCAGATGGTTGTTGTCTTGCAAACGTCTCCATCTGTTGACTCAGGGATCGAGGCGTGGCTGCACGATCCGTTACAGCCATGCGGATAAGATGCCTGTCATTTCGACTGCTAGTGATACGAGACCGTTGGGATATAGCACGGCGTTCCGTATTACCCTCCTGAACCCACCGATTCCATATTCTGCTAACAGTCATTGGATCTCGACCAAAGCGTGCAGCAATGTCGCGATACGATAAACCGCAATCGCGATAGGCTACAATCCGACCTTTATCAAAGTCGGAAACGTGATTGTATGCATTTCTCCTCCTTACACGAGGCGTGACAACAACGTTTCACCAGGCAACGCCAGTCAACTGCTGTTTGTGTATGAGAAATCGGTTGGAAACTTTCCTTATGTCAGCACGTTGTAGGTGTCGCCACCGGCACCAACTTTGTGTGAATGCTCTGAAAAGGTAATCATTTGCATATCACAGCATCTTCTTCCTGTCGGTTAAATTTCGCGTCTGTAGCACGTCATCTTCGTGGTGTAGCAATTTTAATGGCCAGTAGTGTATTTGATCGTGTTGATTCTATATTGCTTATTGGTGTCTTGTGCACTGTTTTCTTTTGATGCTTTACTCAGTCTCATTTGATATTTAATTTTATGTTTTTCTTGTGTTTGCTTAGTATCATTTTGCTTATTTTCTTTACTGTACTTAGTGTCATTTTGCTTATTTTATTTGCTGAGGCACATTTGCGTATTATTTTTGTTGTAAGTATCCAGTAGACTTACTGACATGTGTTTTATTAAATATCATACTGAATTATCATCAGTGACCCATGAAGAGGGTGATGATTTGTGTTCAAGTGAAATAACTACGCCGGACGCGGTGGCCGAGCGGTTCTAGGCGCTTCAGTCCGGAACCGCGCGACAGCTACGGTCGCAGGTTCGAATCATGCCTCGGGCATGGATGTGTGTGATGTCCTTAGGTTAGTTAGGTTTAAGTAGTTCTAAGTTCTAGAGGACTGTTGACCTCAGATGTTAAGTCCCATAGTGCTCAGAGCCATTTGAACCATTTGAAATAACGACACATGTCTAATTCAGTTTTGCTCTTCAAAACAAATTTTCAATGTAACTCTGAAATCTGTGCCACAGGGTTAAGTGATTAAAATGTAAATTGCTAGTAGTAAGTAATGTTTTAGATTAAAGTGGTGATTCTCTGTTCTTAATTCTAATTTTTCTGTTTAAAGTTCTGTATGTTTTTGCAAAATACTTAATTTTTCTACGTTTGTGGCCTGAGTTAAAGACTGCTTGAGTGTGCCCCAGCTTTGAAAAACCACCCCGTGCACAGCCTTTTCCCTGGAGATTGTGTGTGATGAAGGGCCTCTGTGGGTGCCTCTTCATGAGATAAAGTGATCTCATATGAGTATCTCCGACAGCTCAGTTTACGATGCAGTTTGTAAATTTCCTCTGGCATAAAAAGAGTGAGCAACTGAGTGCGTTATTACCAGCCACAGTTTACATATTTTTCGTATTTTGTACTAAACTTGTCTGCAAGCTGTGCGATTCACATGCACTTGCGCGAAGTCCATTAAAGTTTGCTACTTCTCTGAGTTTCACACTCATGTTTATAATGTTCTCAGTGCCATATTCCACTGTGCCTGTATTTTCCGTTCCCTCCTGGAATAATAAAACGAATCTATGCATGTGTGCAGTGACAAATTCAATGTGTCTAACCGTGGGAGTAGAGTAGCCTGCTACTGTGACAATATGGCCAGCTTTGGTAGATGCTTGGTGGGTGGCAAAGGGATTTCTGTTTACCTTGGTCGAACCTTATATGTAGGTTGGCATTATAAAATAGGCCTGCTCTCTGGTCACTTCTGTTGAAAGGATAAACTTCAGTTTTGTTAAGGGAGCTCTTCACTGTCCACTGGGAACTTGATAATATCGGTTGCTCGTAGAGTTTCTCTTCAATAGTCTAAAAATGGTTCAAATGGCTCTGAGCACTATGAGATTTAACTTCTGAGGTCATCAGTCCCCTAGAACTTAGAACTACTTAAACCTAACTAAATTAAGGACATCACACACATCCATGCCCGAGGCAGGATTCGAACCTGCGACCGTAGCGGTCGCGCGGTTCCAGACTGTAGCGCCTAGAATCGCTCGACCACTCCGGCCGGCTTTTCAATAGTCTAGTTGATGTATGAATTTGTGTAAGTTGTCTAGCTGAAGCCCTAGTGCTTGTGTCTTATAGCTTTATATTCTCTTAGTTTGTGTGACTAATTTTATTTTTATATCGCGGGTTTTGAATACCTTGACATTTTAGGTGATTTTGTAGCCTATTGTTTGATTCAACTAGTCATTTGAACACGTGAACGTGCGTTGAATGTGTAACGGTCCAGTTCAGTCAGCTTCTCATTTATCTGACCGCGAGTGTGTTGTGCATTATATAATGCTACTGTGATTTTGCCACTGATTTTTCAATTCATTTTATTCTGCAGCATCCATTGTTCGGTACTTAACTTTGTTCATTACCACCACGTGTTAGTGCTCGTGTGCAAGAGCTTTCAGCTCTTATATCTTTTTACCTTTGCCGCAAATTCAGTGCAAACGCACTCCCTTTTTCTGAAATCGCTATGTGTTCGATACTTACCTTCGCCACGTGCTTGTGTTCTGGTTTAAGAGCTTTTAGTGCCGTAGCTTGCATAATATTCTTCTTATACAGTGTATTTAAATTAAATATGTTTAAGGTTCATGTTTTGATATTCATGTTTGTATTTCAATGCTAATTTTACGCATTCATTTCGCGTGTTAAAATCGAGGGAGCATACTCTCTTTGCTAGCCACTTGTGGTCATGGTGCAAGACCTTTGTTCTTTTCTTTTCCCCTCTGTGTAAAACTCAGTAACTGCATGTGGACTATGAGTGTGTTTGGTTCACCCATCCTTTGATTATTCCCGTCCCATAAATCACCAATTTAGTAGCGGACTTAGAAGCAAGCTTTAAGTTTATCAAGTATGAAACTTGAGATATATCAGACACCAGCAATTGTCACATTGCATTATGTTTACAAGTGTTCTCACTAATAAATCGAAGTCAATAAATGTTCATTTTACCTGTAATTGTAGTTAGGCATTTAATAAGTCCAATTCATCCCATTTCCCATCCATCTCTTATCCAGGTGCATCCTACAGCATTTCCTTGCGCAATAATTCAATACTGTACATTGTTTTTCATGAACGATGAATTATTTAAATTAGTCCAAGGTCAGAAAGATTGGATTTTACACTCTTAATTGCATGGCCATCAGCTACTAAGCCAGAGCCAAGACATTTCAGGCTGCAGCCGCAATCTTTAAGTGAGCAAATTCTCGCAAAGTACGCGAGCTAACGGAAGCGCAGCGATCACCCTGTTTATCTATTTAATACGTATTACAACCTTAACATAGTAATTTTTTACAACGAAAACGAAACGGATGAAGATCGACATGATGGAGCAGAGGAGTCTCTTCCACAAAAAGAGCAATTCAGAAGCCTGCTGATACCTGAAAGGAATAAGAACACAGATCAAGATTTTATCGCGAGGCACACTGTGAACTGTATGAAGGAGTTAACCGAATCAGTTCGGAGCAGAGATGAATTTGCAGTTTACGGAGAGTATGTTGCGAATAAATTAATAAACAACAAAAGAACACATATCAAAATGTAATTAGTTTAGAGAGAAATTGACTACGTTTTTCTACATTTAGAAATGGGATGTTATTGTAGGATTACGAATTCAAATGCTCAGAGTAACACACCAACCCATTCCTCACTCTCAACACCCTACAGCACAAATAGCAGTCACATATTCTCTTGTGACTCTTCCTTTCTTCATACATCGTGACATTGTGAAACTCCCGTCCAGAATTGAGAGAGAACTGATAACCAACACTACAAGTACTGTAAGGCAAATTTAAGTAATAAACGTAAATGTAGCTGACAAAGTAGTATTCTTTAAAAAATCGTTATTAAAATAAATGAAAATAGTATTCTTTCCTATCTTTACGAAGGATTTTAATTGAAGTAATTATGGATTCACAGGTTTCTGTGACGATACTTGAGATCACCTGATTTAAAATTCTAAGTATATACAACAGATTTGTGAAAGATTCACGACTGGTAATGAAACAGTGTGTGACACACAGCCTGACAAGTTTGGAAAGGTTTCCCAATATACAGTGGAGCTTTCGAATTTTTTTCTCTATCATATGCAGAAGGATTCTGAAATCAGCAAGGCACATTTTTGAAAGATTCTGAAACCCATATCATGTTCGAGTTGTAATTTTACGAGAAGGTTCATACTAAAAGTAAAGCCTCCCGAAAATAGAGCTCTTCTCCAGTACCGATTACTTCTACAACTTTTTTTTAATAACTGTTACTATACGATGTTGTGCGACTTTGTACCTTGGTGAGAAAGTTCCTGAAGAATCGTCCATCATAATGAGTTTAAGCACGCACACACACACACACATATATATATATATATATATATATATATATATATATATATATATATATATATATATATATATACGCATGCAGTGCAGCCTGCAGGTGACAATGGCAACTGTTATGCAAAAGGCAAGTTTTATAGTTTTCTGGGCTTTTTGATACTATGTATTATTGGTTTAGATTGTTGCTGAGGTGGAGCACTCATTTAAATTGTGCTAAAAATCAGCAGTGACCATTACAAAGTTGCTGCCCGGTGTAAACTGGCTTTCTGTTTCAGGTACTCAATACTTTCTTAATTCCTTTTGCGTAGCATACCACCCGCTGCATGTCCACCTCCTTGGGTGGAGGATGGCGTTGCCAGTGTGCTGGGCTGTAAAATGCTGCCTCAGAAAACGCCTCCAGCTTCTCTGCAGTGGGACGATTTGCGACGAAATTCATCCAGACTCGTGTGGCCTTATAAAAAGCTGTTCCACTAAGAAAACAGCGATATCGACAAGCATGCCACCGAATCGCGTCAAATCGAGAATCTTGCACTATCTGGACGCTGCAAGATATTTTAAATTATCCACTGTTTCTCGCCAAGAGACTTTGAGATAAAATATATACGTATATTAATAGACACTCTAGGAAAAATATTTATTAATTATGCTTGAACGACAAAACATACAAATCTAAAACAGGAACTAGGATGACAACACAATATTTACAGGTCTCTAGTTACACTGCGGTTTCACAGATAGTCGACATTTATCACAGCTCGTTGTCAGCGACGTGTGGAGTGCGTCGCAACCAGTGACCGAGAAAAGGATTGGAGTACACTGTTAGGGTTGTAGAATCGTTGAAAGAATGGCAGAATGTCTCTTCGTTCAACAATGAGTCGTTAACACCTTCATGAGTCTGATTGTGCGGCTGCATTTGCACTATGCTGGTCAGCCTTGACATTTTCATCGGGGTTCCTGGCGTCCCCCATTTCGATGTCTGTCTTCCGCTGGGTATCACTGCCGTTCCCTTTGATGTCTGACTTGGTCGGTACGCTGCCATCTTCCTTGATATCAGCTGTCGTTGGCTCACTTCCCTCTATCTCGGGTTCTTGGTCGATTGACATAATTGTATCCTCCTCAACATTTGGTTTCGCTGGTACATCGACCTCCTCCACGTCTGTTTTGTTTGGCACATCTTCATCTTTCTTAACATCTGGTTTGTTTGGCACTCCTTCGTCCCTTCCAACATCTGGTACGATTGGAAAGCTTGCAATCGTCTCTTTTTGTGGTTTGGTTATCGTGTCTCTGGACTTGTTGGCATCTTGGTTTGTTTGGTTGCCATCGGGTTTGGTCAACACGCTGCCGTCTTCCTGGACGTCTGATTTGGACAGCGTGCTAATGTCTGTTTCTGTCGGCACGCTACCATCTTCATGCAAGTCCTGTTTGGTCAGAAGGTTACCATCTTTCTGGAAGTCTTGTTTGGTAAGCAGGTTGCCATCGTCCTGGAAGTACAGCTTGGTCGTCGGGCTGCCGTCCTCGTCGACGTCAGACTTAAGAGGCACCTTCTCGGGCATCGCTTCCATCTGGTGGGGGTCGGCGGATGTGGGCGTGTTCCACGGCTGGAGCTCTGAGGAGGCGCAGAAGGTGTACACTATGCCCGGCACAACCAGCATGGCTGCCGTGATTAGGAACACGATGCGCCACGCGTCCGGTGTTTGCTGTGGACAGAAAACAAGGACACAAATCTTTTTGATGTTTTAACAGGATGCGCTTACGCACTAAGCAGCACATAAGAAATAAAAAAAAAGCATAGCTGCTGTAGCCGCTGGGTAAAGGACCATGTGGCTAAACTAGTGTTTTCTCGAATAACTTTTCACTAGACCTAGTGGTAGGCACCTGACACTATTTCATATCATTTCCAGATCCACGTACTACTGCATCGCGATGTAGGTTCAGATCAATAGGTGACCACAAGTCTTTTTGTAAATATAAATTCGTGTTCATTCAGTTATTTTCTGATACGTGTAGGACTGCAGGTGGAGGATCCGGCGATCGACCCATCACCCTGTGCAACCCTGACCATGTTCATGCAGCATTTGCAAGTTCCGTGACACGTTACTAAAGTACATACGCCTGTGCAATGATGTTTGCAGTTATTAATTCCTTTAACAATGCAAGTCAAGTGACGCGGGTGAACGTATAGGTCATGGATTCGTTTCTCTCATACAAATTTATTTACCATGCTACTCATTGCCCAGCGCATCACGCACCATGTGACAAAAAGGCTTTGGGATCTCATAATGTATGAACAACATGATTATGTTACATTCGTGCACTCTATGTAGATCTGGAAGAATTCATTAGCAGTTTGATTTTCGTCGATAAAACGACATAAAATGTTCCTTCTATAACAGCCTACTTATAAATGAAGTATTTCCGGGATTATTTTAACCCCCCTGGTTTTTGAAACACCCTGCACAAAATATCTTAAATAGAAAATTATTCTAAAGAGAAAGATGAATTTCGTGAAAGTCACACAATGTCAGTGGCGGTTGCGTCAAGCGCAACGACAAAACTGTCCTTGAGACAAAATTAAAATATTATAAGGTCATACTTCATTAAGTCCAGTGTGAATTCTGGTTCTATTATGACGAGTTGCGAGTGGAACAGGAAAGGAAATGACTAGTAGTGTTATAAGGTACCCTCTGCTATGCACCGTACGGTCGCTTGCGCAGTATGTACGTAGTTGTAGATGTAGATGTAGCACTAACTCGTTACGCAATGCACGCAGAAAACCTCACTATTTATCCTATTCTTAGGAACATTATGACAAACTGTGCACAAGCATACTCTGGTCCACAGTCTTGCTACAATCAATAAAGTCGCAAATTTACAAAGAAAATGTGGTCTGCTTCACAAGAAGTGGAAAGAAAGAAAATAAGAAGTTCGTCCAACAGTAACTATAGATAATATTCTAGAAAATGGGAAAACGTATTTTCTTTGTACTCTATGCAGGCTTTTTCAGAGCATTTTCGTTCTAAGTCGTGTGGACAGAGTTCAGATGTCTGCCAGCAAAATAAAAAAACAAGATTTCCATTCCCAGTAGGTCTAGGATTATTTACTGGCAACTACATGTAGATTTACATCACACTCCGCAAACCACCTAACGGTACGTCGTGAAGGTCACTTTTGGTACCACTAGCTGATCTCGCATTACTTGTTCCTCTCGCGACTGGCGCGTGGGAAAAATGGTTGTTGGTAAGCCTCTTACATTAGCTCAAATTTCTTCTGTTTTCTCGTTGTCGTTTCACGAGACGTACGTGGGAGGAAATAATATGTTGTCCGATTCTTCTAGGAGAGAGGTCACTCGAAATTTCAATTGTAAACCTCTTCGTGATGCATAACGCCTCTCTTGTAACATCTACCACTGGAGTTTGTTGAGCATAAACGCGCCGTTCTTCGTTGGATATTCTGTCTCTTCTATCAGTCCTACCTGTAATGAATAGCTCTCAAGAATCGGTCAAACAAACGCCCTGTAAGCCACATTTCCTTAAGAATCTTCATATGAATCTCAGTCTGGCACTTGCTTTTCCTGCTATTTGTTTTATGTGGTCATTCCACTTGAGATCGCTCTGGATAGTTGTTGTTGTTGTTGTTGTTGTTGTTGTTGTGGTCTTCAGTCCTGAGACTGGTTTGATGCAGCTCTCCATGCTACTCTATCCTGTGCAAGCTTCTTCATCTCCCAGTACTTACTGCAACCTACATCCTTCTGAATCTGCTTAGTGTATTCATCTCTTGGTCTCCCTCTACGATTTTTACCCTCCACGCTGCCCTCCAATGCTAAATTTGTGATCCCTTGATGCCTCAAAACATGTCCTACCAACCGATCCCTTCTTCTAGTCAAGTTGTGCCACAAACTTCTCTTCTCCCCAATCCTATTCAATACCTCCTCATTAGTTACGTGATCTACCCACCGTATCTTCAGCATTCTTCTGTAGCACCACATTTCGAAAGCTTCTATTCTCTTCTTGTCCAAACTGTTTATCGTCCATATTTCACTTCCATACATGGCTACACTCCATACAAATACTTTCAGAAACGACTTCCTGACACTTAAATCTATACTCGATGTTAACAAATTTCTCTTCTTCAGAAACGATTTCCTTGCCATTGCCAGTCTACATTTTATATCCTCTCTACTTCGACCATCATCAGTTATTTTGCTCCCTAAATAGCAAAACTCCTTTACTACTTTAAGTGTCTCGTTTCCTAATCTAATCCCCTCAGCATCACCCGATTTAATTTGACTACATTCCATTATCCTCGTTTTGCTTTTGTTGATGTTCATCTTATATCCTCCTTTCAAGACACTGTCCATTCCGTTCAACTGCTCTTCCAAGTCCTTTGCTGTCTCTGACAGAATTACAATGTCATCGGCGAACCTCAAACTTTTTACTTCTTCTCCATGAATTTTAATACCTACTCCGAATTTTTCTTTTGTTTCCTTTACTGCTTGCTCAATATACAGATTGAATAACATCGGGGAGAGGCTACAACCCTGTCTCACTCCTTTCCCAACCACTGCTTCCCTTTCATGCCCCTCGACTCTTATAACTGCCATCTGGTTTCTGTACAAATTGTAAATAGCCTTTCGCTCCCTGTATTTTACCCCTGCCACCTTTAGAATTTGAAAGAGAGTATTCCAGTTAACGTTGTCAAAAGCTTTCTCTAAGTCTACAAATGCTAGAAACGTAGGTTTGCCTTTTCTTAATCTTTCTTCTAAGATAAGTCGTAAGGTTAGTATTGCCTCACGTGTTCCAACATTTCTACGGAATCCAAACTGGTCTTCCCCGAGGTCCGCTTCTACCAGTTTTTCCATTCGTCTGTAAAGAATTCGCGTTAGTATTTTGCAGCTGTGACTTATTAAACTGATAGTTCGGTAATTTTCACATCTGTCAACACCTGCTTTCTTTGGTATTGGAATTGTTATATTCTTCTTGAAGTCTGAGGGTATTTCGCCTGTCTCATACATCTTGCTCACCAGATGGTAGAGTTTTGTCATGACTGGCTCTCCCAAGGCCATCAGTAGTTCTAATGGAATGTTGTCTACTCCTGGGGCCTTGTTTCGTCTGAGGTCTTTCGGTGCTCTGTCAAATTCTTCAGGGAGTCTCATATCCCCCATTTCATATTCATCTAAGTCCTCTTCCATTTCCATAATATTGCCCTCAAGTACATCGCTCTTGTATAGATCCTCTATATAATCCTTCCACCTTTTTGCTTCCCCTTCCTTGTTTAGGACTGTTTTTCCATCTGGGCTCTTGATATTCATACAGGTGGTTCTCTTGTCTCCAAAGGTCTCTTTAATTTTCCTGTAGGTAGTATCTATCTTACCCCTAGTGACATATGTTTCTACGCTTAGATTTGTCCTCCAGCCATCCCTGCTTGGCCATTTTGCACTTCCTGTCATTCTCATTTTTGAGACGTTTGTATTCCTTTTTACGTGCTTCATTTACTGCATTTTTATATTTTCTCCTTTCATCAATTAAATTCAATATTTCTTCTGTTACCCAAGGATTTCTACTAGCCCTCGTCGTTTTAGCTACTTGATCCTCTGCTGCCTTCACTACTTCATCCCTCAGAGCTACCCATTCTTCTTCTACTGTATTTCTTTCCCCCATTCCTGTCAATTGTTCCCTTATGCTCTCCCTGAAACTCTCTACAACCTCTGGTTCTTTCAGTTTATCCAGGTCCCATCTCCTTAAATTCCCACCTTTTTGTAGTTTCTTCAGTTTCAATCTGCAGTTCATAACCAACAGATTGTGGTCAGAATCCACATCTGCCCCTGGAAATGTCTTACAATTTAAAACCTGGTTCCTAAATCTCTGTCTTACCATTATATAATCTATCTGATACCTATTAGTATCTCCAGGATTCTTCCATGTATACAACCTTCTTTTATGATTCTTGAACCAAGTGTTAGCTATGATTAAGTTATGCTCTGTGCAAAATTCTACAAGGCGGCTTCCTCTTTCATTTCTTCCCCCCAATCCATATTCACCTACTATGTTTCCTTCTCTCCCTTTTCCTACTGACGAATTCCAATCACCCATGACTATTAAATTTTCGTCTCCCTTCACTACCTGAATAATTTCTTTTATCTCGTCATACATTTCATCAATTTCTTCATCATCTGCAGAGCTAGTTGGCATATAAACTTGTACTACTGTAGTAGGCATGGGCTTTGTGTCTATCTTGGCCACAATAATGCGTTCACTATGCTGTTTGTAGTAGCTAACCCGCACCCTATTTTTTTATTCATTATTAAACCTACTCCTGCAATACCCCTATTTGATTTTGTATTTATAACCCTGTAATCACCTGACCAAAAGTCTTGTTCCTCCTGCCACCGAACTTCACTAATTCCCACTATATCTAACTTTAACCTATCCATTTCCCTTTTTAAATTTTCTAACCTACCTGCCCGATTAAGGGATCTGACATTCCACGCTCCGATCCGTAGAACGCCAGTTTTCTTTCTCCTGATAACGACGTCCTCTTGAGTAGTCCCCGCCCGGAGATCCGAATGGGGGACTATTTTACCTCCGGAATATTTTACCCAAGAGGACGCCATCATCATTTAATCATACAGTAAAGCTGCATGTCCTCGGGAAAAATTACGGCTGTAGTTTCCCCTTGCTTTCAGCCGTTCGCAGTACCAGCACAGCAAGGCCGTTTTGGTTAATGTTACAAGGCCAGATCAGTCAATCATCCAGACTGTTGCCCTTGCAACTACTGAAAAGGCTGCTGCCCCTCTTCAGGAACCACATGTTTGTCTGGCCTCTCAACAGATACCCCTCCGTTGTGGTTGCACCTACGGTACGGCCATCTGTATCGCTGAGGCACGCAAGCCTCCCCACCAACGGCAAGGTCCATGGTTCATGGGGGAAGTCTGGATAGTTACTCGTACTTACTCGTACATATTCTACGGTAGATATTGTTTCCAGCAACTTGTCCTCAATAGTTTAATTGTACAGTAGTGGATTTCTTTTCCAATGTACGCGCAATATATTACATTTATTTACGTTTAGGGTCTGCTACCAGAGCCTGCACCATTCATCAATCCTCTGAAGGACATGCTGCAATCTGACTTCTGGCGTTGCTACTTTCTGGTAGACAGCCGCATCATCTGCGAACAGTCTTAAAGAGTTTTCGATGCTTTTTACTAGAACAGCTACATACATTGTAAACATTAACGGTCCTACAACACTTCCTTGGGGTACTCCTGAAATTACCTTGCCACTTGTCGATTTTGTTCAGTTAAGAGCTACGTGTTGAATTCCATCTGCAAGGAAGACCCAGTAACAAATCACGTCCGATACTCGTTAAGCTCGTATTTTTTTCACTAAAGGACAGTGCGGAACAGAGTCAAACGCTTTCCTGAAGACAAGGAACACGGCATCAACTTGAGCATCGACGTCTACATCACTATAAATTTCATGGAGTAACAGAGCAAGCCGAGTTCCGCTCCCTGTTTGGGGAATACATTCTGGTTTTTATAGAGGACATTTTCGTCCTTCAAAAAATCATAATTCTTGAGCGTAAAACATGTTCCGTAATTTTACGACATACTGATGTTAACGATATGGGCCTATAATTATATGCGTCCGTGTTACGACCCTTCTAGAAAATGGAAATGACTTGCGCTTTTTTCCAGTACCTTCGTTGCTCCAGCAATCGCCGATAAACTCCTGCTAGAAAGGGAGCAAGTTTTTTCGTATAATCATGTAGAGTCTTATAGGTATCTCATCTGGTCCTGATGCCTTTCCACTACTAGGCGATTCTAGTTTTTTTTTCCATTTCACGATCAGTTACCTTAAGTTCTGCCATTTCGATGTTCGTACGATGATGGGAGGGAAGGACCGTATCTTCTGCTGTGAAACAATTTCGGGAGACCGAATTTAGTATTTTGGCCTTATCTCTGTTATCTTCCGTTTTGGTGCCAGTATGATTCCTGACAATGAGTTACTGAGTAGAGAATTTCGAACCGCTTACTGGCTTTACGTAAGACCGAAATCTCTTACGGTTTTTAATCAGGTCGGTTGACAAAATTCTACTTTCAAAGTCACTGAACGCTTTTCTCATTGCTCTCGTTGCGCTGATTTTCGTTTCGTTCAGCTTTGTCCGCTAAGTTTTTGTTGAATCTGTCATGCAGCTCTCTTTGTTTACGTAGCTGTTTTCTGATGTGCCTATTATCCACGTTGGCGTGGCATTCTTAAACAGATTCCACGTTAAAACTGTATGTCTGTTAGCGACTAAGTGAACCGTTCGTCAAACAGGAGGGATGTAAGGACCTCCTGTTTAAAGTAAAACAGTTCGTTATAAAGTACCGTGGTATTCAGACCAACCTTTGAATGAAAGACAGCTTCAGTCATTTTTGTGCGGGCGTGTTTCTGATAATTAAGAAATTTTCATGCCAAGCTGTGCATTCTTTCATAACATTTCTCCGACAGGGCAACATAGCATAAGCACATATCGATTAAGAAATGGGAAAGTAGCATTCTGCAAAATACGTGACTTACGTTCTGGTAAGTGAGCAGACCCACGATGATGGGCGATATGAAACCAGGCAGCACGGTCAGCATGTTGGTGATGCCCATGAGGATGCCTGTAACACGAAACCAAACCACTCGCCGGTCACGTCAAGAAGGGTTATTCAGGTACAAAAGGTTTAAGTGCTTCTTCAGCGGACGGAAAAGGTGTAAATCGTTGTGTGCCAGTGCAGATCGATGCGGAGGTGTTCCCGGTACTTACCTCCCCGATCTCATACCCAGTAACTTCCATCCGTTGAAGCAGACAGTTGGTAGTAGTTACATCAAGAGAGTTCGATCTATCGGCATTTTCGTAAAACTCATTATCTACCGTGAAAGGTAGCATTAATATGTAGTGGAGAGTGTTATAGAGGCTAGTGTACTTAGGAACTCCCAATGTTTTCTGGTTGGTACTTCAGTCTAGTCTTCACATTCTACATCGTGAAGAAACGCGCGCTACAGACCGTCATAAGCAGTGTCCGCCATTTTCTGCAGTTTTTGTTGTTAGACGTGAGGTTGCGTTTTGCCCTGTGCTATCAAGTATCGATACCACCCCATGGGCGTCACAGTTGCCAATGGAATTACAAGTTTCTGTCAGACGCCAATAGCGGTCGCACGGAATCCGATGGACCCAATGGTGCACGCCCACTGAGCCACGCCTCCAGTGGCTCTGGACTGCGAGCGCCCCTTGCTGCCGCAATACAGGACGACCTGCATCAGCCAGACAGCCACCCCATGGCTGGGACACTGTCTTTCGTGCTTTAGTACAGAAAGCCTCATCCTTGTTGACATTGAGAGTTGGACTGAACTTCTTGTTGCATTATTTGTAAAGAGTCTTCATACCTTTAGAGAAACAAAGTTAAGTATATTTTCTGTTTACTGTGTTAACTTGTTCGCTAATCATTTCAGCTCCTGTCCAGCTTTCCTATGACAACTGCCGCACTACCCTGTATACCACTTCTCCTTGCCGTTGTATACAAAGTCTTACACAACATATTCAGCATTTGTAAGTATTTCACATTCTACATGTTTAACTGCTGGTGTGCAGAACTTAAGGATGAAAGTAACTTTTACATCATCTGTCACTGCCATAAAACGCAGTGAAAGAGAGGGAAAAGATTCAGAGAAGAGCTTTAGAATGTGTCATGGTGTTGTTTATTTCCAGAAATTCGAGAAGGGCAGCACCAATGATCATAGGTTTGTTTGCTCAATGGGAAAGAGTCACAGAGATGTTGAAGATACTGAACTGACAAACTGTAGGCGCTACAGTCTGGAACTGCGCGACCGATATGGTCGCAGGTTCGAATCCCGCCTCGGACATGGATGTGTGTGATGTCTTTAGGTTAGTTGGGTTTAAGTAGTTCTAAGTTCTAGGGGACTGATGACCTCATAAGTTAAGTCCCATAGTGCTCAGAGCCATTTGAATGGTTAGTTGGGTTTAAGTAGTTCTAAGTTCTAGGGGACTGATGACCTCATAATTTAAGTCCCATACTGCTCAGAGCCATTTGAATTTGAACAGAATTTTTGTTCCTGATGTTGTGCCCCACTCATGAGGGGCTCCGAGAAAAGTTTTGCACAAATCTTGATAAAAGAGGATTTGTAGATGATAAACCTTCATGGTCGAGAAATGAAGGTACATTACAAAATGGTTCAAATGGCTCTGAGCACTATGGGACTTAACTTCTTTGGTCATCAGTCCCCTAGAACTTAGAACTACTTAGACCTAACTAACCTAAGGGCATCACACACATCCATGCCCGAGGCAGGATTCGAACCTGCGACCGTAGCGGTCGCGCGGTTCCAGACTGTAGCGCCTAGAACCGCATGGCCGGTACATTACAATAGGTGCTGGAAGTGACCTCCCCCCGCCAGTATACACAGTTAAGCAAGGCACTTCATGTTCGGAAATATTTGCTGCCAGAGTCTTTGATTCCACGGTGGCTGTTCTCGCGTAACTGGTCTATGTGGCAACATCTGTGAAGTATGGCAACAGTGAAGTTTCATTAACCGTGTGTTGGTCTCGTGCTTCAGTGTATCGTGGTTTACTGTCCGTGATTTTCTGTGCGACTTGCTTCTTCCAGTGTTGTTTGATTCTGACGATGTGTAAAGAGTGCGTGTTTCTTATGAATCACCACTGGTTAAACGGTTCCTTTAATACATGTCAGCGACTGTTTTTAGAACATTTCGGTGGTCGAAATAAATCATGGTCAAAAATTTTCTGCCCTTGTGGTGAATGATACACTTACACTATAAAATTTTTTTAAGCTGATCGACTTTGAAAATTGATGAAAGGGGTCGCATGTAGCCGACGCACCGTTTTTTCATATGAACCTAGGATTTTCAGAGTTTATTTTTTTAATTTTAGCATGATTTTATCAAATTAGCAATTATGGAAATAAGTATAAAAAATAAGTAACGAAACATATTTATTCTCTTGTCAACGAAAAACGTGAAATACTGCACACAAGTTTTCAACACAACATTTGAAAATGACTTTGACGTGACACACAATAATATTTTCTATATTCTGTGAAGTATTCTGGCGCTTATATGTCCCACTATATACAAATCACGTACAAACCAGCAAAATTACTATGGTGTGCAGTAATGTATCAAAACAATCTCTACGACGTATAAGAAAAGACAATAAGTTACGTCAGTTATTTTTGAAACGTAGAAGATGCTGATTCGATCTGATTTTCGTGAAACTGTAAGTAGGCTGTTTAGGTTTTTTATTGGTAACGCCACCTCTGTATGAAAATCACTGGCTGTGCTGTGTGCAGTCTGTGGCTGCTTTGCATTGTTGTTATACTCGCCATTGTAGTGTTAGGCAGCTGGCTGTGAACAGCGCGTAGCGTTGCGCAGTTGGAGGTGAGCCGCCAGCAGTGGTGGATGTGGGGAGAGAGATGGCGGAGTTTTGAAATTTGTCATGAACTGCTCTATATATATATATATATATATATATATGATGATATCAAGGTAAACACATTGTTTGTTCTCTATTAATATCTTTCATTTGCTAACTATCCCTATCAGTAGTTAGTGTCTTCCATAGTTTGAATCTTTTATTTAGCTGGCAATAGTGGCGCTCGCTGTATTGCAGTAGTGGGAGTAACCAAGATTTTTGTGAGGTAAGTGATTTGTGAAAAGTACAGGTTAATGTTAGTCAGGACCATTCTCTTGTAGAGATTATTGAAAGTCAGATTGCGTTGCGCTAAAAATATTGTGCGTCAGGTTAAGCACAGTCATGTATAATTGTTTAAAGGGGAAGTTTCATATGTCGACCCTTAGCCTAGGATACCTCACTGGAATCTTCTGATTTTTTCTTGTAGTTTGTGTAATTAGTGTAGATTTTGTTTATTGCTAGCGCGTAATTGTAGAGAGAATCTCCTTTGTAGTTGCAGCCTTTCATTGTTGTACAGTAAAACAGTTGTGGCATGCATGTAGATTTGCACCAAGTATTTCGCAGCTGCAATTAACTAGATATTATTTTCAGTGTTATGTTAATGTGTTCTCTTATTTTTGCTCTTCAAATTGTGTTTTTCTGTGTTGTCGTGTGAAATACTGTGACAATGGTGGCGTGTGAAAAACGTAACACTAGGCTCCAAAGTAAATTGAGAAATGACAGCGAAGACGAAAGCAGTGTGTTAGCGCCACCGTGTAATGAATTAACTAATATTCAAAGTAGTAATTTGGTAACTGTGCATAGGGAAATGGAGCGGGTGGTAAACAATGGCGTAGACAGTGAAACAAATAGTGAGCAGGGAAGCATTATCGATCGATCGGTCGGCAACAGCTCGCCTCAGGAATCGGGAATGATAGGACACAATCTTGCAAATACTGCAGATTCAGGTTTTGGGTCCTCACCGTTTTCTCAAATAAGTCAAGACACATTTTCTGCTTGTCAAAATGTCAATGTTGCCGGTGTAAATTCACTGCCGAAAAGCACTGAGGAACATGTTTCAGACACCAGTGCATTGTTATTACAGTTAATGCAACAAATGGGACAAAAGCTACAAAAGTTAGACACAACACTTGAACAAAATCAGAAACAAATGGGACAAAATCTTCAAAAGTTAGACACAATGGAACAAAATCTTCAAAAGTTAGACACCACACTTGAAAAAACACGTGAAGATTTAACTACTGAGTTACATAACATTGAATCGAAATGTCAAAAAGTCTGCAATGACGTAAAAACACAAATTTGTGAGCATTTTCAACCTATTTTTTCGCGGCATGAAAATGCATTGCAGAATCACGAAGCAGCCATAATAGAACTGCAAACCATTGTTCATGAAAATCATGAGACCTTGTCGTCTAAAATTGACTCAGTTGCATCTACTGATTCGGTTACGCAACTTGGAAAAACTCAAGAAAACTTAAAGGACACAGTAGATTCGATTTCAACACAAATGGACACTCTAAAACTTGGTTCAGAAAAACACACTGAGGAAATGTGTTCACTATCGGAGAAAGTAGCCGAACTTTCGGATCAGTTCACTAACTTATCTACGAAGGTAGATGATAATCTGAACGACACTAAACCGGTAGTCTTTAATGAGACAGAAGAGTGCGAACAAATTAGGAAACTGAAACAAAATCTGAATCAAATTAATACGCAACACCAAAGAGAAATCCGGGAAGTACAAGATCAGCTGACACAGGTAATACAAGAATTACGTATTTCAGAGGACACTCGCGCCCCAACACGGGAAGAGGGATTTAGAAATATGGAACACCCACAAGATAATAACACAGGACACTTCGGAAATTATGAAAGAAATTGGCAAGGTGCACCGAATTTTGAGATGGAACCGCCGACACGACGTAACAATGACAGATATGCTACTCGCCGACACGATGATTTTGACTATAAGCTGTTTATTACTACACGTAAATTCAAAACATTTAAGAATTCTGCCAACGACATTCATCCACAAGCGTGGCTCCATCAATTCTCTCATTGTTTTCCTCCCAACTGGTCATTGGAGCACAGGTTAGAATTTATGTGTGGCTACTTGGAGAATGAACCAGCTGTAAGAATGCGATCGGTCATTCACGATTGTCACAGTGAAGGAGAATTTTATCATGCCTTCCTCTCAGCGTATTGGTCTCAAGCCACACAAGACCGAGTAAAACATAGCATCATAATGATGAAACGTTTCGAACAATCTGAATTTTCCAGTATTATGAAATATTTTGAAGACATGTTGCATAAGAATCAGTATCTTTCAAACCCATACAGCCCCTCAGAACTCATCCGAATTTGCTTAATCAAATTACCTGAACATTTACGGCATATTATTTTAGCAGGACGTTGCAAAGACGACATTGAAGCTTTTCAGGGACTGTTACAAGAACTGGAAATTGACACTGACAATCGCGGAACGCGCGAACAGGAACACAACAATTACAGGTCACATCTGTCACAATTCCGCGATGACAGAAATAATACACGACAAGGCTATTCTTGCAACGTAAATCGTGATCAAAACAGACACCACCCGTATGACAACCACTCGCAGAGTAATAGTTACAGAGAAAGTTCGCATTTCCGTAGTAATAAATATGACAGAGACAATCACAGAAACAGACAATATGGTAACCAGAACTATTATTATCAAGGGAGACAGAATAACTTCGCCGGCCGAAGTGGCCGTGCGGTTAAAGGCGCTGCAGTCTGGAACCGCAAGACCGCTACGGTCGCAGGTTCGAATCCTGCCTCGGGCATGGATGTTTGTGATGTCCTTAGGTTAGTTAGGTTTAACTAGTTCTAAGTTCTAGGGGACTAATGACCTCAGCAGTTGAGTCCCATAGTGCTCAGAGCCATTTGAACCATTTGAACAGAATAACTTCAGACGCAACAGTTCAGAGCGCGGGTACGATTCAAGAAGAAACTCTCCACCACATGACCGACAAGAAAGAAACTATGTAAACTACCGACATAACGACAGACCTGAATTTCATCAGAACTGGCGGGATTATAACAGAGCTGGGCCATCTCGGCAAGGCGCATTTGTAGAAGCTAGGTCTCCTAATCCCAATAACGACGCGCGCCAACAAGGGAACAGACAATGACTCGCACCGCAGGGAGCCGCGTGCGCCGGCTGGCTCAGAGAAAAATAACATAGACGCTAACCTTGAGAAAAATTCCAGTATTCTTTACCGACGTATACCACATGACAATTGCTTTTCAAGTTGAAACTCTGCGTACTAGGAAGAGCAAAGGGTTACACCACATTTCACACGTAAAACCATTTATTGAGAGATAATCTGCTTTTTAACTTTGTCTTTGCCATAAAACTTTTCACTTCACATTTCTAGTAGGCTTTGTCAGACTTAAGAAACTGTTAACATGCAACAATGTTTGAAGTTAAACATCCAGTCAAGAACCAAGAGAACTTATTTCAACAAAAATTACGAATGCATTGTTATTGTGAATAGACGACACAGTGTTGTTGTATTTGTACATTCTTGCTTGTTAGTTGCACGATTACGTAACGACTATAAGGCTCACATACTTAGAACATTTACCAGTACTGCTAATGAGATTTTAATGCAACATTTTGGTTTGCTTGAAAATACATCCTTTTTGAAGTACTTTCTGTGGGATTAAAGAACATGTTCAGACGCAACAGTTCAGAGTGCAGGTACGATTCAAGAAGAAACTCTCCACCACATGACCGACAAGAAAGAAACTATGTAAAGAACATTTACCAGTACTGCTAATGAGATTTTAATGCAACATTTTGGTTTGCTTGAAAATACATCCTTTTTGAAGTACTTTCTGTGGGATTAAAGACGACTTAGCATTTGGTTTCTTTGACAGCTACACGATTATATCACGACGCTACTAATGAGTGACAATTTACAATGTTGCTTTTGCGGTGTATCTGTTTTATATCTGCACAGTTTTTCTGAAATCTTCTGGAAAGTAAAACAGGTTTTAGTAGTAACTTTTGTAGTATAGCTACAATGCGACAGGGTTTTCGTGGCACAACAATACGTTACAGTACAGTACTTTCTTCATCACAACAATAAGCGTAATAACTAAGATATCTATTCGCAAAGCATTTCATTTTTGTGTATCGTGAGGTAAGTACATTGACTTCTGCAGAACTTAGCTTTCGGAGGCCGATAACTACGACACTTCCACAGAGATTATCTTACAGGACGCACAGTTTAGCGCACGCATTTGAGTGATTAATTTTGTACTTAAAACATTTATTTTTAAAGATATTTGAAGTACAATGATACAAAGGTATTCCGTGATACATTTCATTCCATTGCTGTAATCTGTAACACCTGAGGGTATTATTCATTTATCCTCAGGGGGGTACACACCTACTTTGTGTACCATGTGTTTGGCAAGCACAAGGGGCCCTAGCTAATATGGTATTTGCTTATACAACTTTACACATCGGTACCATATTTCTCTAACACATAAATTACACAGCTATCTGATTATTTAACAAAGAAACAAACATTTTTTTACTACCTCAGTGACAGATGTTTACGTAATTATACCGTTGGATAACTTCACACTTACGAAATTGTATTTTGTCTGTACTTTGTGAAATGCTCATATTTTTCTGGAACCATTGTGATACTATGAGAGCTTTGAATGACGTATTTGGTAAGGGAGCATGATTTTTAAAGTACGTTTGAGGTAAATGACACTACTGACATGAGCAGAGAATTTTTTTTAGGTTTTGAAATTATTGGAGGAAGCTACGACGATTTTGAGAATTGACTGAGGTGTTATGATGTTATTATTACGATGACTTTGTGTATTATGCTGTTGCGGTATGTTTATGATCAGTAAGCTGATGCTATATGAGTTATTTGATTATGCTACGTATTTATTATCAGGAAATATTGAAGAAGCGTCGACGAATTTGTATATGTGTAATAAGGTAAGGAGTAATGAATTAGGGACTCTGACTTGTAAAAAAGGATGTTGGAAACCAAGAATCGTATTTTAAGAGGTAGGAAATGTGTGTAAATGCGTGAATGTATCACAATGCTGGCGAAAATTTTTTGGACACTGTTATATTCATAAGATATTGTTTCTACACATTTGTAACCAAATTCTCAACCTGTGAATTTTTTTATGTGAGACTGTCACTGTAGCGAAAACTGCTTTCGTCAATATTTCGGTATGAAAGGTAAGTGACCGTGACGTAATTCGTTGTGAGCGGCCAGGTGTGCCAGCCGCCTTGAGAAAAAGCCATTAGGTGGTAGAAAAAAAAAGGGGAGGCCATTATCCTCGCTATTGACATTCCTTTGTAGAAAGCATCGTAAATACGACACGCTAATAATAACTTGGAAACATTTTTATATCTGCACACCTGATTATGACAAGCGTCTTTCTACGAGAGTTGAGAGATTTTCTGTACTACCTTATGAAATGCCCTATGGCTAATGAATGATGTTTAATGCCTTCCTTTGTACATATTTACTCATTTTGTTTAATATCTAGTTTCTAGCTGCACTGCAGCATTGGTTAAAATAAAATTTAATATATGTACTAATATAGTTATTTTATGCCTACAGATCGAGTCAATAAGAAATTTATGACCTACTTCCAAGAAAACGAGGGCACATAAATAGACATTTCCCTTCATAGGAATTGCATAAATAATTTCTTTACGATTTGGTAACTTATCTGCTAGTGTAAGTTCTCGTGATGCATCACTCTAGTGTTAAGATGTGACATAGGTATTAGACATGGCCATTTTTAGTGTAATACTTTTTCTGCTTGAACTTTGTCATGTTTAGGTATAAGTTATGCTGTTTGCCAGGCATAGTGCTACTGAATTTTAATTTGTGTTACTCTGCTAAGCCAGATTTATTTTTCTTGTTTGCTGCACATTGCCTTACATTAGTTGTAATATTGCAATTGCTTCGCTAATTTCTAAAATGCTGCTTCCTTTGCAAATCTGCTCTTTTTTGTCATTGCTGTTTGCGTTAATTGTTTTATGTGCTGCTGCATTGCCTCGTCCCTTAGTTTAGCATCTGAGCTCAGTAGATTTAAGTTAGCTTAAGAGGGGGTAGACTATATAAGAAACTAGTTGTGATGAATGGAAAGAAATGCATTGACAAGGTATATAAAAAGATTTGGGCCAAAATGAGTATTGTACAATGAGCCATAATTATTTTGAAAGAAATATGGTTAGAATACAGAAAACAGGTATAGATAGGACTTTTTGGAAATAGTGAGGAACGAAGGGAGATCTCCGAGAAGTAAAGAAAGTTTTGTTTGCAAAATACTGCAGTAAAAGAAACCCTGTCCTTTCCTTGTGTTATCCCACTATGTGTTTGTGTTCCCTTGTGTATTTATGTTTTTCCTGTATTTATATGTTTATCTGATAAGACTTACGTTGTAGAATTTTTCTAATACTAAGCTACATTCACTATGATGAGGAATACTGTTATCCTCAAATATAATTAGCATTAATAATATGTTATTTACCTTGTACATATGCTTAGACATTATTTATTCTGTTTTGTTTTAATGCTCATGTGTGAAGTTGATATTCCAAAAGTTATTCTGATCTTTCATGTATGTACTTATGTCATAATTCCTGTGACACTGATGTATATGTTATTTCGATTCTTTTGTAAAGCCTGTATTACAAATGTTCTCTGTATTGTTATGTTCTTTAATGATGTATTTTGTACCTTTGTAATTGTATTCTCATGTTATAAAATTGTAATTGTCACCAGTTCATCATATTATTAACTTGTAAGTTACATTTCACTGCACACGTTTCTGTTGGTCATTGTATATGGACAATATGTGAGAAGTAGGGACTGTTAGTGTTTGCACGTGTGTTAATAATTCAGCAAGGGACTGGTTAACAGCATTGCTGGTTCTAAGGACAATTCCAAAAACTTTGTGAGTGCACAAGTGGTGGTTATGGACTTGCTATATTATCCGCAAGACTCTTCAATGGTGATTGTGCACCTGCACAGTCACAACAGATGGCTGCTGGCCATCTCTACAAGGACTGCAGTGGGTCTGCACCTCTGGTGGCCCACCAGTACCATTATCTCTACAAGGACTACAGTGGGTCTGCGTCTTTGCTGACTCACCAGTACCATTATCTCTACAAGGACTACAGTGGGTCTGCGTCTTTGCTGACTCACCAGTACCATTATTTCTACAAGGACTGCAGTGGGTCTGCACCTCTGGTGGCCCACCAATACCGTAATCTCTACCAGGACTACAGTGGGTCTGCTCTGTGATGACCTACCCACCAATACTCTTCAAAACTTCAACTGACTCCGCTGTGGGTTTGCTCTGTTGTGGCCCATTACCTGTCAGCATGTCAAGAGTCAGCACTGTCTTTCCGTTGGAAGGACAACGCTACTTCTTCAAGACTGCATGGAAATCCACTACTTCCGTGTGCATTTTCTTTTACTGCTCAGACTTTGAGAAAAACACTGCAATTTGATGAATGATCAGGACTGTCTTTATGGACTGTGAGAAAATTTTAGCTTTTGACCAACATTGTATCAATAAGTGTGTGCATTTGATTTCTTTGTTATTGTAATTACGATTATGAAAAATTTTAACAAATATGTATTGGCCAGTGCCCAAAAAAATTTGTAAAATTTTTTGTGGGGAGCATGGGGGCTATGTAAGTAGGCTGTTTAGGTTTTTTATTGGTAACGCCACCTCTGTATGAAAATCACTGGCTGTGCTGTGTGCAGTCTGTGGCTGCTTTGCATTGTTGTTATACTCGCCATTGTAGTGTTAGGCAGCTGGCTGTGAACAGCGCGTAGCGTTGCGCAGTTGGAGGTGAGCCACCAGCAGTGGTGGATGTGGGGAGAGAGATGGCGGAGTTTTGAAATTTGTCATGAACTGCTCTCTCTCTCTCTCTCTCTCTCTCTCTCTCTATATATATATATATATATATATATATATATATATATATATATATATATATATGATGATATCAAGGTAAACACATTGTTTGTTCTCTATTAATATCTTTCATTTGCTAACTATCCCTATCAGTAGTTAGTGTCTTCCATAGTTTGAATCTTTTATTTAGCTGGCAGTAGTGGCGCTCGCTGTATTGCAGTAGTGGGAGTAACCAAGATTTTTGTGAGGTAAGTGATTTGTGAAAAGTACAGGTTAATGTTAGTCAGGGCCATTCTCTTGTAGAGATTATTGAAAGTCAGATTGCGTTGCGCTAAAAATATTGTGCGTCAGGTTAAGCACAGTCATGTATAATTGTTTAAAGGGGAAGTTTCAAAACAAACGCACTGTGCCACCAGTAAACACGTGCTGCCCCATGTGATCGCTCACAGCCTTCTATACAGGCATTTCTACACAGCGTTTTAAATGGAGACATTGAAATATGTCGAAAACTACACATCAGATCAAAAATGTTATAATTGCAGTTTGTTTGTCTCGGAGGGGGACATGCAACGATACCACACACGATTCGCTACCCCCTCCCCCCCCCCCAACCCCATCCGTCGGTGGTGGGGGCAAATTCGAAATCTTCAGTGAGAACTCCCGTTTTATATTGCAGATGACGATTCTACGGTAAAATGGACATACGCATTTACTTCGTTTCGGCACAATGGAGCTGTAGTCGGAGGAATAGAAATGAGTACACAATCTTAATTTACGACGTGCTACTCGGTGGTCCCTGAGTATCCAGTGGCACGTGGGACTCCAGCTCCATTCTGCGAGGGTGCGACAGAGCAGTATTTCATAACTTCTAATTGCAAAACCCATTTGCAACGTTGTATTCCTCCAACATATCTAACAGGGGACCACTCGACGCGCCACTGGGTCCGTGTAGCGGACTACGACGTACTGTAACTGGCAGAACATTGCGGCCGGAGCTCATATATCGTGCAGACGTAGAACAGACTGCGGCTCTAAGCATTCCAATACCTGCACAGTGTTTATTGCCTGGACACCTATCTATCATTTGGAGAACAGACGTGCAAGTGGACGATGAATTTTGCAACACAGAAGAAAAAACTGAAATAATCCTGATTTACGGAGGATGTAGGAGAAATGATGAGGCTGGTCTTGCCTTGTATGCGGAGCGTTTTCCAGAGAAAGCTCGCTCTCATTCGTTCTTTCACAAGGTTGTGAATGCCTTCATGTCTGATGGCAGCGTATAGACCGGCAAAAGGAAACGAAGCAGACGTGTTACAGGAGAAGCTACTGAAATAGCTGTACTAGTGGCAGTAATCCACAACCCACAGCCGGCCGGTGTGGCCGTGCG